>NW_027211748.1:19051785-19690714 GCF_022749685.1 Semicossyphus pulcher | reverse complement strand
TACTTTTCGGCCTTCCCTGTATTTGGTGAATAAGCCGGTGTGCTGATGAGATGCTGGGCTGCATGTCTGACATTTAATCATCCTGGAAGAAGCGTCCCTCCTTCGTTGCTTCCTTCTTGGGTTCCTCCGCTGCGTTCGCCTGATTTTAATAATTAGTCTTTCAGGTCGGCGTTGAGGCTCCAGGTTTAGAGGTCTTAAATTGTACTCACTAAAGAGCTCTCTAAGAACAACCTGTTTTCTCTGCTTTATAAATAAACTTGACTTGGCTTGTTTCATGCTTCATGCCTCATTATGTGGTGCCACACAGCTCGTTCGCAGCGTGCAACGCAGCAGGAAGCCGCGTAGGAACGGGAGGAGTACATTCTGAACATCGTGATTAGTAACAGTAACATTTTCCTTCTTTTAAAGCATCGCATTCGGTTTGTCTTTTTGTGATGAAGGGAAGAACGTGGAGCCGATTTGCTTCTAAAATTTCTAAAACCAGAACCTTCGTGTCAGGAGGTGCAGAATCGCCACGAGAGGACATATGGCGCATCAAAGACGCCCCGCAGGAGGGAATATGTTTAGCTGCAGTGTTTGTCTGAAAATGATAATTTCAAATGTGTGACAGCATGAAAGCAGCCCCAGAGAGGACAGTTTGGATGCAGCATCATTGTTTTCATCACCCACAAATCATCCAGTTTGTCAGCTCCTCTGCAGGATCTGTTCATCGTGTTATAAAGGCTGCCGCATAACAAGACTGGGGCTCACATTCCCAGTGATCCCTGACATCCAAATTGCTGTTCGCTACTTGACGGCCGCCTGCACCTCCTCCACTAACACTTGAGAGCAGTCTGCTTAATGACACGACACTGAAACATCAAACACATGAAGGTATATAACACTTACAGGATGATACATAAAGCTGCAAAATCACTAAAATAGATGCTCGGAAAGATGAGACGTTTAAGGTCATATCAAGAAATAAGAAATTAATCACTCCATGTCAGCAGCAAGGCGGTTTGTCCTCTTTATTTTTGCTAAAGGTGGACGAATCGAATTATTTTGCTCCACAGGTTACAAACAACTGAAGGAATAATTCTTATTCAGTGCAGAGCCGACAGGGAGAGCTTCTCATAGAGGTTCCACTTACATACAGCAGTCATGTAGCTGCACTTTGCATTTAAGAGCAGTGTGACATCTTTACATTTGTCAAGATGGCTGTCTGCGTGTGTTTTCTGTTCCACTCAGGAATAAAAAGAAAGAACATCTTGAGTGGAGTGCAACGAGAGGACGAGTAAAGGGTCTATTTCAGCTCCAATGTATGTGAGAGAAATTGGAAAATCTGGGTCACAGGCATAGACATGCTTCAAAGGTGAAGCCACTGCAGGCGTGCCTTAAACCTGCATCCTTTCTAATGGCCAGCAGGGGGCAACTCCACAGGATGCAAAAATAAAACCACACAGGAAATGACCCCATTGATTGATCACTTAGTACACATTTTTTAGTTTATGTTCTCAGTGGCTAGTTTATAAAGTAGTAGTTTAAAGGACGTTGTAAGTTGTGGTCAGTTTTGGAGTAAATTGACAACAGTATCAGAACCCATCAGCTAACAATGTAGCCTTGGGGAGCTTAAGCCAACTTTTTGGGACTTCTTGTGCAGCCAGCGGTTAGCGACTTTGGGGTCAAGACTTCTATTTCAACGCGCTGCATTTGTAAGCAGTGGCCCTTGTGGTGGATAGGGATGAATGTTGCTGTGACAATGACTGTATAGATGATATAGACGTCTCCCTCTGCTCTCATTGTACAAAATTGAAGCCAAAATGCAGCAAGGATCCCGCACACCGGCGTGTTTAACAGCAGAACAGCTTCTTGTGTCGGTCTGAAGCAGACGTTCACAGATATGTAAACTTCACTGACTGCAGTGATTGTTTTAGTTACGTCTCCTCTCACCATTCCTCCTCTACTCTGCTAATCAGGAACAGATCGGCTGCAGGAGCCGTATTTGTCAACAGAGCTGTCAATCATCCTTTTTACAGCATCAAATAACTAATTAAAAATAAATTTGTCAGAAAAATAAACACTTGGACGTAAATCAGCAAGATAAGAACTAACTATAATGACAGAAACCATGTTTGAAAAAAAATGTGTGTTTTGATTTTATAGTTTGACTCATGTCATGTCCCATCTGTTAACATGGAGGAGGCGGGCTTTATGACCTATACTGCAGCCAGTCAGCAGGGGGCGATCACTTTTAGGGAGCTGTCATGTCGTCCATCTTTTTATATAGTCTGTGTGCTGCGACAGCGTGATTCTCTTAAATGTGGACCACCATCTAATCTGACAAAGACATAGTGGGACAGAGCCTCCATGTAAGTTCCACTGCCCACCCGAGCTCCTCTCCCACAGGGGAATCGTACAGAAGGGGAGAGGGAGGGGGCAAAACGAACACAGAAACAACCACACAACCAAAGCCCACAGGATTTGGAAACCAGACAGATATCTGTTTATAGTGATTAAATCAACAATAAAGCTGGGCATGCTTTAGGGTGTCGCATGTGATTGAAAAGTCAGTACTACCGTGGAGGCAAGGATATCAAAGTAACAATGCATTGACATCCTGTCGTCCAAATATGGTCACTTCCCGTTAAGAAAAACAAGATCTGGAAGAACTGGAGGCTTCAGAAAGGTAGTACATACCAATATATATACAGTCTTTACTCACATTCATCCACTCTCTATCTCCAGCTGCAACCTTATCCTCTCAGAGATCAGGTGATGTCTCTAAGCTACAAGGAAAAGCAGCAGGAAACACAAAGACACAGATTTATAAATAGATTTGCAGTAGAGCAGTTAGGACAAATTGCCTCTGAGTCCATCTGCTGCTTCTCGAGCCACATTTCCCCGGGAGAGAAGCAAACTGCTGCCACTCCGCTCCCGCCTCGCCCGTCAGCGCTCCGTCATCATCACAGCGGCACATGTGTACCGACCTGAGGTGCTGCTGATGCCCGCAGCCCGACACCGCCCGCCTCAACAGCAAAACAAAAATGTCCCGACTGTCGTACCTCTGCACCTCGCTGTCTGAGGGCCAGATGCACCCTGACATGTTTGCTGACTCTTCACCTGTGGGCTGCAGAGAGGACTCCGGACACTGTTTGTTGTTGTTGGCTGTTTTTCTCTATGAATCTGCTGCTTTCTGACACTTTTTAAAGTAATCCACATAAGAAACCCACAGCTGCTGTCTTTCTGAAAGCTGAGCGTTTGAAGCCGCTTCCTCGGAGAATCTAACCCAGTTCTTGAAGCGGGAGGAGGCTCAGACAGCCGGGGGAGGGGGGGGGATGTTATTCTCGACCCATTTCCACCGAGGAAGGGACGAAGAAGACGCTCCGTGTCACAATCTTTCACTGCATCAGCCTCTGCAGCTTTCTGACAGCAGGGAGTTCAGTTTCAGATCGTTCTTTCACATTGCACATCACATGTAGGGCTGCATTGAAGTTTGTTGTAGTATTGCACCCTGAAGTGGTGCACATGAGCTCTGATGTAAAGGAATCATGTAAGATACATACAGTAAATCTATGCAGGTTTGCTGTAGCTGCAATGTCATTTGGCCGTGACATAAAACTTTGATTTCTTATCAATCCAGCTTCTTATATTTGCTGCCTTTCTCTTTACACCACGCCTACTCGATTTTCAGTTATTTCTCACATTCAACTAGCATCTGCTCAGTTAGCAACATGCTGCAGGTACCATGGATTGTATAGGGAACTATAATAATATTAAAGAAATATGGCAAAACACGTTAAATAGGGGAACGGGGTCACCAACTCGGCTTTCTACTAAGATGGCTTGAAACAAACTTATATGTAGCATATTTACCGTAAAATCTGGAATACAAGTCTGTTTTTGGGGGTGTCCCAAAGGGACTATATAGCTACTTATAGCTATTTATTAATAAAAACGTGTCTGCAAGTTCAACACTAATTCAACTTATCTTCATTTAACACATTCAACACGCACAAATTACAGCCTACCATCTTTTCATCATGTCGAGTTTGCAATCCTGCTAGCTCCCTGTGCTGCAGCTAGCAGTAGCTGGCAGCCTACGGTAACGTTGATTGTTGTGAGGGTGGCGGCTGCAATGGCGGTCAAGACGGTGCGTGTCTGTGACGAAGCGTTAGCAACAATCAAGCTAGTTTAGGAGAAAGTTGTAGCGGCTTGGTCCCTGAAACAGTTTAACGCAGATGTGACGTCACCACTTAGCAACCGGATAGCGCCATCGTCTGGGTAGTCTACAATCAGAAACATGCGTGAGGATTTCCTGATTTTTTTTGCGTGACATCTTATGAGTTTAAACTAACGTAAAAAATGTGTTTTACATAACTAAGAGACGGATGAAATGTGAGAGTCATGAAGGCAGAAACTGCCTGGAAGACAAATGAAGATCAGCGCTACATTCGTGCAACTTTTAACATATAGAACACATCAAATGTTATTTCTTGTAAAGAAGAGGCTCAAAAGTCACTGAAGAAAATGTCTGGATAAGTCATTTGAAGAGAGTTAACAGTGTCTATAGCTCCCACTCAGAGCTTCACAGATGGTGTTGTGTTGTTTGTGTCTTCAGGTCCGAGCGAGCTGGACCTCAGTCTGCTGGGGGAAACCAGCAGTCTGGCAGACGTCGCCTGCAGAGCAGATGAGGTAAGATTGCGACTCATTTCTCGATATTGAATTTAAAAAAAGATTTGAAATGTCTCGCAACCTTTTGCAATGTGAGAGTCTGTTTTTCCAAAGCTTCTGTAATACAGCCTGTTTAAAGCAGTCTTTAAATTGAGAGGCAAATGTGCGTCACCAATGTTGCTGCCACCTCGGGACGACTCTCAAAAAGTCTGTAATCTCTACGCGTCTGGTCCGGTTGAGAGCTGCAGCTATACAAAAAGAGACGGCTGTGTTTGTGAGTTGTGCACAAACTCTGGGTGTGTGGCCTCTAATTACACGTTCTGTTATAAACTGAAACAGATCAACAACAAACCATCTTTTTTGAGTTACAAATTTAACTTTAAAATTGACAAACATCGCATGTGTAATTTTCAGGACAATTCAAACTGGAACAAGTAATTATTTGTCTCTTGTAATGGACTTCTGTACACATTTCATACCAAAATATCCCATGGTCCCATGGTGGTCAACAGGAAGAGGATGGACAGCCGCACAAATACAAGAACTTTTCTGAAATTAAATTGCAATAAAAGTTCAATGCGATGGTGTATAAGGGCCACTGTGAAAAAAAACAGAGCTAGAGGAGAAGAGTTATATTGCGAGAAAAAACTCAATGATTCAGAGATTATAGTTGTACATTTGGAAGGAAAAAAAACTTGGATATCTCTGAGATTGAAGTCAGAAATTTGCCAGAAAAAAAAGTCAAATTTGTGAGAACATGCAGGCCCTAGTTTTTGCATTTTTTTTACTATTCTGTTCGTAAAGCAGTCGTGTTGTCTCCTTCAGAATGAGTTGTGCTGTCGGATCTTAAAAAAATTTACTGTAATTAAAGCCAAATTGATTCATTTTAATCCTTTTAGATCACATCCCCGGTAATATTGTGCATCTATTTCACAATATAGGCCAAAAAAAATACAGAAAATCCATTTCTTCGTATTCTTATATGAAAATCCGATCATTTTTTCTTCCGGTAAAACTGAAATTTCACGCGTGCTTATGTAAGTTAGCACCAAACAATTTCAACCAATCAATCTGCAACATTTAGCCACAGAGCACAAAGAATGCTCGGTCAGTTAGCTAGCTACTGCGCTGTGGAGAACGTCTGTCTACGCCCACTTCTCAACGATCAAATCAAATCCCTCTAATGATATGTCCCGCCTGCAGGTCCTGTTTCACTCGGAAATACATCACGATACAGAAGCCAGATACTCTCGAAATGCCGTTTCAGCTCGACTTTAAAGTATTTGTGTATATTTTTGTCCATAAAGCAGGTTTGTTCACTTTTAGTAGCCATCATCAGTGTGTAGGGTAACTTTCATGTGTGATTACCCCTGGGGCAAATGGGGAGCATAGAAATGTGTGTTTTTGCAGCAGAGGGCCGCTTCATCTTTCTCCGCCATGATGTTTGATTCTTGTGCGCAGAGAAATAGGCTAAATATGCGACTAGCTCTGTGCCATGCGCGCCTGTGTTAGCAGCAGTGCTAACAGGACAGAGCGACGGAGAGAAACAGGTGAATCGAGAGGGAGAGGGCCGTGAACCCTAACCTACTTTTTGGCTGACTTTATCAATATTTTCTCACAGATTTGCCTTTTTTGTCGAGCAAATTTACCACTTAATATTATTATTATTATTTTTAAAATGGCCCTGATATTCAAAGATCAAATGTAGTTAAAGAAAATATCTGATGAACCATTACATGATCACTAATTGGTCACTTTTCATTCTCGTTTTTGACAATAAGTATTCGACAAAAAACCCTACAATGAACCATATAGTATGTGCCCCTTAAACCCTATCATGCTGTGATCTTAGACTTCCAAAAAATAAAACCATAATAATCAATAATTTTACTTTTCACAAAGAAATCAGATTATTCAGATGACTTCCTGTTTACACAAACATCCTGTCCTGATCCAAAGTACAGGAACACAACTGCCAGTTTCTAACTTTAAAGTCGTCACGTTTTCCAAGCCAGCAGTAACTTCATCCACCGGGCAGCTTTTAGAGACACATTGAAGCCATAAACTCATTAAGTGTAAGGCATTTAAGATAAGAGAATGAGCTAAATGTCAAACATCTAAACTGTGACCTTTCACCTCAATCATCGTCGGAACTGCCTTGTTGCAGTAATGGCATCTGCGGTAACTTAATAACAATCTCATCGTCCTTTCAGCGATGATTTTATCCCGTTACAAAATCAAATCAATCACCAGCAACAAAACGCTCTGTTCCTCCCATTACCACGTCCTCTGTTCTGACTTTCTCTCTGCCTGCTTCTTATTCGCAAAACATAAATGACATTCTGCAGATTACCTTTTTCAAAAATGGCAACTGGTGAACTCATTTGAAAGGCCGGATGATTCAGCGCGGCACATGTGCAGAGACGGAGACTGTTGTTGTTGTTGTGTAATGCTGACGAGGGAGCAGACAAGCATCGCTCCTCCACACAAACCCGCCGCTGAAGTGAAGAATAACCCTGACCCTCTGTCTCATTTCCCATCCTCCTGTCTGCAAACACATTACTCAGCTCTCTCTGCCTCCATAACTCCAGCTACTCTCTGTTTCGGCTGCACTTCATTTTTAAAACTGAAGGTCGGTTTTCTTCTTCTTCTGTACACTGTCGCTGCTGCCTGATGGAGGTTCTTTATTAGTGTTCAGTTTTGTTTGTCAGGGCAGATTCTCTCCCTCAGCAGCAGTGCATTTCTTTACTTATACATATACCTATACAAGGCATTGGATTCACAGTTTAGAGCTGCTTATGATTACGGTTTCCCTTGGTTGCTTAGTGGTGTAGAGATTCAAGTTATGATACAATACATACATTTGATACGATACAATCAACATGAAATTATAGATGCAATACGATACGATACGATACATGTGATGCAATAGAATACGAGAAGATACATGCAGTACGATACAATAAAATACAATACAATACGATACATGCAATACGATACAATACAATACGATGCGATACATGCGATGCACTACAATACGATACGATACATGCAATACAATAAGATACGTGCGATGCAATACAATACGATAAGATACATGCGATGCGATACAACACGATACAATACATGTGATACAATACGATACATGTGATACGATACGATTCATGTGATACGATACGATACATGCGATACCATACAATACGATGCAATACGATGCGATACGATGCCGTTCGATACATGCAATAAATGCGATACGATACGATACGATTTATGTGATACATTACGATACATGCGATACAATGCGATGTGTTATACGATGCGATACGATACATACGATACGATACAATACATGCGATACGATACAATACGATACATGTGATACGATACAATACGATACGATTTATGTGATACATTACGATACATGCGATACAATACGATGTGTTATACGATGCGATACGATACATACGATACGATACAATACATGCGATACGATACAATACGATACATGTGATACGATACAATACGATACGATTCATGTGATACATTACGATACATGCGATACAATACGATGTGTTATACGATGCGATACGATACATACGATACGATACAATACATGCGATACGATACAATACGATACATGTGATACGATACAATACGATACGATTCATGTGATACATTACGATACATGCGATACAATACGATGTGATACGATGCGATACATGCGATACGATGCGATACGATACGATTCATGTGATACGATACAATACATGTGATACGATACGATACAATACGAGACGATACATGCGATACAATACCATACCATACATGTGATATGATACTATACGATACAATAAAAACAAAATATGATAAATATGATACAATGCAATACATTATGCAGCCATGCTGATATTTAGTACAACAACACAACCATAAGTGTGATATTGCTTTTACAACAGCTTTATAAGCGGCTTATATTAGTAAATGGTGATGTGCAAAGAGATAATTAGTTTTTGTTTATTTATTTGGCTCCAACAACACAACAACAACAACACAACTAGTTCCAGAACTTGACTGGAACTGAACTTTTAACAAGCAGCCCAAACATTTTAATGCACTCTTGCTACTGTGTGTATCTGTACAGGTTACTGCAGACTTTGTATTGTTTACATTTATCACGAGGTTTCCATTTATCATGCAACCAGTGAAATAAGAGTCTGTTGGCCGTTACTTTGGCAGCCTGTGTGGTTCCGAGCTTTAAGCTTGATCATTATAAACTACATGGCGGTCACACAGATGCCAAATCTGTAAATGTAAAGTCATGGATACTTGTTAAGTATCATCACTCATCAGTCATACTGACCTAATCAGTGGCTACAGTTCTTCACCTTCTTGCTCAGCCTGAATTGTTTTATTTATTGTCCCTGGAGTCTGTCACAGTGTGTTACCTCCACCCGCCGCGTTCAGAATAGAATTACTCTCACAGCCGGGGTCTCCTGGGCTTCATGTCCAGCCTGAGATTAATCTTATAAACGCTCTTTGTCATGCAGGATAAAAGTTGAAGCTTTAAGCGATGTGATCGATAAATCACCTGCTCGTTGTGATTCAAACTCTTACAGCCCGCTCTTTCAGTACAGAGCTGTGTGAATCCTTAGAGGACACACCGAGCAGCTGAAGGACGACGAGAAGGTAAACAGCCTCCTTGGGCAGCACTTCCTGTGGCGAGCAGTGACACTGTTTTCTGTGAAGCGGAACGAGGACGCCGTGCAGCCTTGTCATCCTGTGTTTGTGGCCTCGGATGTGAGACGGTGATGGATTTTGTGAGCATGCTGATCATCAGAAGGTGGCAGAGGAGGGGGACGGAGGGCAGAGCGGCTATTTTTGGGGTGCTGGTGCCAAACCTCATGGACATTTTGTCCAATTAGAAGAAGAAGACGACATACTTTATGTAACTTTATTAATCCCAGAGGGGAACTTCAATCTTTTCACTCATGCTACACACACAGGCCTGAAACACACACATGCACAAACAGGATCCTATAGACATGCATTAATTGAGAGATGTCAGAGTGAGGGGGCAGCACATGGAAGTGCACCCCAAGCAGGGGTGCCTTGCTAAAGGGCACCTCGACAGTTACCAGCCCCAATTCCACGCTTGAACCGGCCACCCTCAAGTTCCCATAGTCCCTACAGACTAAGCTACCACCTACCCCAACCTCTATTGCTTGCTTTTCATCATCTGAAATATATTCCCAGTTTAAGCATCTCATGTGGATGTGCCTGCATTTCTGAGTTAGTGTTTTTGTTTGATGCTGCAATTTTTCTCTTTCTTGGATCAATAACTGTCCAGACAAGAAATCCTTCAGAGAGGAAAACAAAAGAGCAATTTCTTCAGTTAAGTTGCAAGAATATTACTCCAGAAAACCTCCAAGGAAAGTATCCAATTATGATCTCTGTAGACTTCAAAGACAGCTTTGGAAATAGCAAAACGTTCACAGCAACTTCTCCGAACAATCTGACTTTATCTGATGATTCCCTTACTTTATAATTTATATTACATCAATTCCCAGTCATGCTAGTGCCGTCAAGCTCTGAAAGAGCTCATCTATTTGGTGATTTATTGGCAAAACAACAATGTATTTTGTCTAAATGAAAAATAATATATCTGTTTTTGTTGTCAGACAACAGAGGAAGTACCAAAAAAAGAAAATGTTGGGTCCAATTTAGCTTTAAAGGGGGGGGTATTATGATAATTTCAAGCTTCATATTTCACTCTGTGATACCTGTGGAGTAGCTTAGCATAATTTACAGTTACAAGAACTCCTCATTTTTCTCACACTGGTGCTCTGTGCAGGCCCTCATACAGCATCTGCCTGAAACGACCCAGTCGGCTCTGTCCCTTTAAGAAACCCCGCCCCGACAAGCCCACTTTCTTCTGATTGGCCAGCTCTCCAAAGCCTGCTGATGTCACAAAGTGCAGTGTGTAGAAAAAACTGTGTGAAACCTGGCGTTCACAGCAGCCTGCAGACTGAGCTGAGCAGCCTGGGGATTACTCCAACATACTTCAGCCACGTTTAGTCTGGACATCGGACATGTAACATTATATATGTGAAACAGCATAATACCCCCTCTTTAAGGTATTACAAAGGCCTAAAAGGAAACCGGATGTCCAAAGGGCTTGTGGGAAACTGTTGGAGATCACAGCCGATAAAAGATTGTGGGTTTGTCTAAAGATAACAGCTACTGTATTTAAATGCTGTGCTTAGTTTCAGTAAGTGAGAGCCGTCATGCAGATGCTTTCTCATTAATGATGAGGACGATGCTGAGCAGTCTTCAGCCCACCTGAGAGTCTCCAGGCTCATTTAAACAAACATGACAGCTCCACATCACAGTACTGAGGTTTGAGAATAATGAGTCGAGGAGCTTGTTGGATCAGTTCACACAGGTGACTCACTGGAGAGTCTCATGAAGTGAAGGAATTATTAGCAGAAATGAAGAGAGAGCCTTTGTGCTGCTGCTGCTGCTGCTGCTGCTGCTGCTGCTAACAACACCATCCTCCTTGTTACGGTGTGGACCCACAGCAAGCAACCAATTCGCCCACACTCGTGTCCGCCCAGCCTTGCTGGTCACTTATTAGGGTGAATTGAGGAGTGTTTTGAATCAAACCGACACCTCACAAGGTTGATTTACAAAGAAGTATATCCCTGTTTTCTTTAACGCATGATTGTGACATAATGAGGGAGGAAAGCTGTAAAAAAGTGGTGCCGCTTGCTTGGTGTGTGTCGCTTGGTATCCCAGCATGCTTTGAGCAGCAAAAAGAGGTGTGACTCTAAATGTAATACTGTCAGTCCAGCTGTTCACCAGTCAATTTCAGTCTTGGCTACAGTTTAAGGAGTTTAAAACACATTCACAGTTTTCTGAAAACACTGCAAAGTGATAAAAAAACAGGTAACCTGTAAGTAATGCAGAAGAACCGCAACTGCTTCCAGGAAACACTAAAAAGAGATGGACACAGCTGGGGCACGCTTGTTTTCATGGTTTGTGACTCATGAAGTTAGTATTTTTTGGGCAATTTTCACCTTTATTTATAGGGCAGTGTGGGGAAAAGAGAGTGGGGGATGACGTGCAGCAAGAGTTGAACCTGCGGCTGCTGCGTCAAGGACTGTAGCCTCTGAATGTGGGGCGCCTGCTCTGCCCACTGAGCTAAACCAGCGCCCCTGGGACACGCTTGCTTTCATGGTCTGTGACGCATAAAGTCATTTAAGTTGAATTTCTGTAAGTGGTGTTTTGTTGTTGGAGGTGGCGATGCTGCTTGGATTGCGGTGGTCATGAATGGCCATGTGGTAGTGTAGGTAGTATCGGCGTTGTCAATACCTTGAACTTGCATGAACGGAGCCTAAAAGGTGGCAGTGCTGCTTGGGTTGCCGTGACCTCTAAGGGTCATGTGTTAAGTATTGGGATGAGGGCACAAGGGGAGGGGTTTCTTCACTATACAAATACAAAAGTTTGCGTAATAAACTGCAATACAAAAGTAAAATTTACACAGAAGTTTATGTTTTTAAAAGTTAATGTTTTAAGTGTTTTAATCTACGGATAAGAGATCTTTTCAGACGCTCGCTGAATGATAAAGCCGATGTCGATTGTAGTGAGACTGTGTGAAAGAGATGCTCCTCTGTAGTTCCTACAGTGTGAGTCCAACATTATGGAAGATGAAAGTCACAGCGTGTGTGTGTGAAGGACTGAGGCAGACTTCAAAAAATTATATATAGAAAAAGTCATGTGTAGTAAAATTCATCGTTTGTTTTTGCGTCGCCTGCAAACACTTGCAACACTTGGTTTTCTCTATTTAAACTAAAGCACATTATAATTAATGAAGATATATTCTTATTTGCTTGTGTCTTGTCCATCTGCATATGTTCCTTTTGGTTGCTGTGTATTGAGCCTCAGGGCCACCGTAGAAACCTCCAAGAGGAAATCCGTTAACTATGAGACAGCAAAAAGGACTTGATTCTTCTGGGGGTTGCGTAGGTATCTGTGTTTATGACTGTACATGTGTCTCTGTGCGTATCACATACAACATACAGTATGAAGTACCCACAAATAGAGACTTTCATGTGTTTATATACATATCTAGTGTACATCACGTGTTATCAGTGCGTGCTGTGCATGTGTTTCTCTCTCCGTGACTCATCGGACCAGTTGGTGTACCCACATGCCAGCCTGGCTCGTCCTTGGCACCCAGCACTCCCCCACACTGACGGCATTATTCAACACTCACAGGGCTCGTCTTCACTTTATTCTGAGTCTCTGCTGCTCTCCTTCTGTCTGCGACTGCAGCTCCACTCCACTCTGACCCCCCCTGCACACGGCCGCACATCTATATTGCAACATTACAAGTCCGTCTCTGAGCAATGAGAGGTCAAGATGGACGCTAATAGATGGAAATGTCCAGGGAGGTGTTTTTCGTCTTCAGTCATCTGTCTGCAGATGATGCCGAGCTGTTCGCTGACAGTCGGCTGCCTCCTTACTGCAAATGACTCCTCAAAAAACAAAAACAAGTCAGTTTCATTGCTCTGGCTCAGTTTGAAATCGTTTCACACAGCATCAGTGTAGATAGACACATCAGCACTGGGTCTGTTGACTCTCTACTGACTGTAGGGGAATCTCTCAAGGAAGTCTGTCGCTAGACATCCTGATTGTTGCATCTTTTTAGGTACAGAAAATTAATTTTGACTGTTTCATTGATGACCAATTATTATCCGATACATTCTGACGTTTGTTCGTGTTAGGCACGAGCCAAAAGAGGAAAAACATGTGGCTTGGAGGAAGAGGGAGCCGCCCTCTAATTGCCGATTCAATCCCCGGCTCCTGTAGTCTGCATGTCAAACTCTGTTTACATGGGGTGTGATCCATTACGATCTGCCGTTTACATGCGCCGACACGTTTAATCTGAACATCTGAGCGACATGCGCACATAATGCATTCAGCTCGGCGCGTTTTATATCAGCTCAGTTGCTGTTAAACAAGTGACAGCGTGACACACAGGCACGTGCACAGATAGGCCCCAAGGGGGGCTTGAGCCCTTGTGCCCCAAGAGTTGAAAAGTGCAATTATGAAATCAACCAAAACAACACCTAAAAAACAGTAGGTCAGTAGGACTATAGTCAAATATAAACAGTTCCCATGTTATCAACATAATGTGTGATTATGGATGGCAGTGGTGTGACAACGTCAGGGTGGGAATTAGTGCATGTTGGTCGGGCCCCTTTTTTTGCTTGAGCCCCTGCCCCCCAAAAACGTCTGTGCACGGCCCTGGTGACCCCAACGTATGCTCACTGCTACTGGAAGCAATGGAGAGGAGAAGATGGGCACAAGAAGCTACTCTGCAAAGCGTAAGCTCATTACTGCCCCTGCCTCCCCCTAAGAGCAGAAATGGCTGGATGAAGGTCCGCAGCAAAGATTGACAGGAGACACTTGTGCTGGTGGAATCTTTCTTGAATGGAAGCACAACTTCCGGATGCCGTGCGGATTCCATGTGTTATAAAACGTACATCACCACGCATTTACGTCAAGACGGAGGGCATGTGCAGAAGAGCGCAGTCAGGACGTAATCGGGTCAATTTGTTTACGTGGTACAATTTTTCATTTGATGGGTTTATGAAAAGGTCAAAACACGTCTAGTTCGGGCCTTTTTAATCTGATTGAGGTGTTTCTATGCAGCATTTTTATTCGTTTTTTTAAATCGATTATGATCGTAATGTTAGGCTCCATGTCAACCCAGCTTAAGTGTCCTTGGGCAAGACAGTGAACCCTAAATCACACCCGAAGGCCATCAGTGAGTGAATGTGTAAGGGATTAAATATGTATTAATGGGCAGCTTGATACTCTGCATCCGTCTTTAATCTGTTGACTGCTGCTGAATGTTGTGTCCTTTAAGAACAACAAGCCCTCTAAATTAAATCTGAAACCCCCCGATTGAACAACAGAGGCATCTTCTGATCTGACACCTCGACCTGCATGATGCATCTTAAGCTGGATAAACTATTTAAGCCCTAAGATTAGCTACAAATAGGGCTCGGTCTTCATGCATACAAGAATCTCAGGTACTATTTTAGTCACATCTAAAACTTTTAAGATGTTCTGCAGACCCGTCCCTCCACCCTGACCTTGTCTGTAAGCAGACTTTGTCGCTCAATGAAAAACAAACCTCCTCCTTTGCTCCCGTCTTAATCACAGCAGCATCTCTCCTGGGTGAACATGTCTTTTAGGGCACTTTCTGTCATTCATCTCAGGAGCGCAGGCTCTGATTACATCCTGTTGACTGACATGTACCTCTGCTGTATGCTGCTGTAACACTGCTTCATGTGCTCATGTTGACTGAACAGATGTTGGGTCTCAACCTGGGACTTTCACCTGGGTAGAATCTGTCACAACACTGTAGCTGTGCCCAATAAAACTCTGTTTTAGGAGCATCTGTTGTTTATTCAGACGCCTTTATTTCTTGGTATTGTCTTTTTGCATCTGTTGGAGCCAGGATGTGAATACTTCCATAAAATGCAAAAACAACTGAGTGAAATCACTTTGGCACGTGAGAACAAGAACAGCAAGATGTATTTCTATCCCCACTAAGCCAGCAGATGGTCATCTCACGCTCCATTTATCTGCATGTCGGATGCTCAGTTTTCACACGTTTATTCGCTTTTTGTAGGGAAGTGAAATGAAACATGGAGGTGATGAAGCACATAATGTGTTCTGATAGCTGCATGCCTGAGAGACAATAGAAGTCTGTTCATGTTCACCGTCAGAGGTTTGTGAATGTGTCGCAGATTTCAATCGTTTCGACTGCCAGCAAACGTTGTGAGGCTGGGAAATATGTTCGATGTTCCAGTTTGTGCTAAAGAAACACAATAACGGCGCTGCTGGTTTAGTTCAGTTGGTAGAGCAGGCACCCCATATATACAGGCTATAGTGCTTGCCGCAACAGCCGCAGGTTTGACTCCCGTCCGAAACCCTTTGCTGCATGTCATCCCCTAAACTCTTTTCCGCATACTTACTGTCTGTCTCCAGCTTTCCTATCAATTAAGGCAAAAATGGCTTTTTCATTTCTTTTTCAACAGTTTAGAGTCCATTAGGTTTCTGGGAGTGATGTATTTTATGAACTGTCAAAACTAGAATTACAAAGCACTCACTGGGGCGCTGGTTCAGCTCTGCAGTTAAAGTGTGCGTCCCATGTTTAGAGGTCCTCAACGCAGCGGCCCCGGGTTCAACCCTTTGCTGCATGTCATCCCCACTCTCTCTGACTGTCCTGACATAGAAAGGCAAAGGCGGGAAAAAAAAGACCTGAATCATTCACTTATAATAAAAACACCCGTCCAATTAAATGATTTTCCCCCCCATCACGTATTGTCTATAAATGTCATGACGTAGATAAGTCCCAACTGGTCGACTCTGTCAGCATCGGCCCTGCACGTCTCGCGGCTGATTCATACTAGAAGATTTTAACTCATGAAACGCTGAATTCTCTTAAATTTAGTATAAAATGTAAATGTTAACACAGTACAGTCAAATTATTTAGTAAACAGCTCAAAAAATTGGTTGGAGTTTAATCGCCTTAAGCGCTACAAGAATGTTAATGAAATCAATTGGTAATAGATATTTAATAATAGCGATAGACTGATTAATCGGTCTGCCGATTAATGACATTTTGACATAATCGTCATCGGCCGATTAAACAAAAAATGTCTGTGTACACAGGCAGCCTCCCCCTTGAGTCTGCTGCAGGTACTTTCTCTACACAGTCTACACTCACTTCCCAAGACAAACCTGCCAGATGTCACATTCACACATAAGGCCACCGTTCTTAAAGGGGAAGGCACCGCCGTTAAACACCGAACTCAACAATAACTACAGTAATGTTGTTTATGAGTTTTCGTTCTCTCTCAAGTGCACAAGTTCACATATATTCCTTAACTTTTTTACAAAGTTGAGTTTTTTGATGACCAGTGGACATTTATTAAGTAGATATATTTTTTAATCTAAAATAAGTGAGCAGACAGAATGCAGATCTACTTGCAGATAATGCAGACAACAACGTTAAATAAATGTTCATTAAAGTTTAGCAATTTTGTCTCATTTGTTATTATATTAAATTGTTGTATTTTATCAAATGCAAAAATAAGCAACAACATGATATCGGCCTCAGATATCGGCCGCCCTGCCCTCTAAATATCGTCATCAGCCATTGAAAAACCCATATCGGTCGACCACTATTTAATAATATACAAAAAAAGAGTATGATTCATTTATTCAAGTTAACACCCGTCCTTCGCCCAATGACAGCTTGGATAGGCTCCAGCCCCCCGCAACCCTGAACAGGATAAGCGGTATAGATAATGGATGGATGGATGGATATTGGAAACCAGTATATATACCAGTAGTGATACAAAAGTCAGAGGACAGGGGGCGCTGGTTTAGCTGAGCTGGTAGAGCAGGTACCCCACATACAGAGGCTGCAGGTTTGCCTCCCGACTCGCTGCATGTCACCCCTCACTCTCTTCTCCCAACATGTCCTGTCTCTCTTCAGCTGTCCTATCTAATAAAGACAAAATGGCCAATAGTTCAATGCTTCCCTTATTGATCCACTGTTAAGATAAAAGTATTGATGACTTTAGACGCTTTACAGTTCTTGAGGGATCAGAATAAGACATGTGCTCTTCTCTGTGCTGCATCTTAATATTCTCCTCCGTACACTTGGAGCGACTCCACTGTGCTTTCATTTCACACTGACTATTTTTACCACCATGCTTCTGTAAGTGCGCCTGATGTCCCCGGACGGTTAGATCAAAAGAAATCATGACTTATTCACGCTAAAATTCGGGTCATTAGCCGGTCGTTTGTGCCAGAGCGATGCTGAGGAGGATTTCCATGAAAACATGCAGCGACAAATTACTGTCAGACAATTTTCTCAAATGGCTGAAATAATTGACTCAAACGGAATGAATCAGATGTCCTGTAAAATTAGACTGAAGCAAGTGGGAAATGTTTTTCAGCCAGTTTTTATAGCTCTGTGATGATTCAGTGAAGGGGCTGCTGAGAGCTTCAGTCGTCCTCCAGGCTCAGACCAAGAGTCTGACGCTCGCTCTCTTTTCTCTGCCTTTGTCTCTCTCTTTGTCTACTCTTTTTTTCCCCCCCACAGTGTTGCTCTAACCTTACGTATGCAGTCACGCCATGCTTCTGGTCTTAATGCCAAAAGATACGAGCATGTTTTAAACAAAAGTGAACTTTCTGGGAGAGGTCCTTTCCTGTTTGAACGAAACAATACCCCTGTGCACAAAGATATTTTAGACCGGGCTGTACTGTAAATTTAGACAGTGAATTCAGGAGTTATCGGACCTTTAAATGCCCAGTATCAGTTGAAACCAGGCCCATGAGCTCATGAGGCCCTTTCCTTTCCTCCTGAGAACGCCACATGAGGAGGTGGTCTCGGGTCAAACAAACACAGGACTTTACACTTAAGAGAACAAGGTTTGGGTTTCGCGGAAGACAAGGAGTCAAAGTTGAGTTTATTTAAAGCTGGGGGAGTCGACTTTGAAAAAACAAGAGAGCAAGAGTAAGCTGCGTTTTTTAAGTATCACACTCAGACTGTTTGTAAAGAGCTCTAAAGAATAAGCTGCACAGCCAGCAGCACCGGCTGCAAAAAGAAGTCAGAACAGCACAATGTTCGACTTTTGAATCATGCTCCAATTTAAAGTCAAATGAATAATAAAGCAGGGTTCGTTTTAGGAAGTGGCTCGCTGTGATTGACAAGCTGCAAACACAGCAGCCTGTCAATCCGGATCAACCCTCGGGTCCAAACATGGTCCATTCTGGCTCCAAAAAACAAGATGGTGACGCCTACAAGGTCAAACTTTAGGCTTCAGAAAGAGTCACTAAGACTGTGTCCACTTGTTATATACAGTTTTACAGTGGTAAATGTCTTTAACAGTTAATCAATAACTTTGTATTTTCAGCGAAACCAAACCTTTTCAGACCAGTTTCAGACGTACTTTTAGCTGTGTGATATTTATATCTTCCAATTCCTCAAGTTCTTGTTCGAATCAGCCTGAATATGTGATAGTGGCATTGTTGCAGAAGCACTGAGATAACACACAGCAAAATGTTTCATTGGAGAATGAGCACATAAACATGTAGAATAATCTGAATGTGTCTGTTTCCAGGTGGAAGAGGAGGAGGAGGTCGGGTACGCTGAAGGAACCGCAGAAAGTGAGTTTATGAAATGATTGAATGGATCTGATGTATGAACACTCGAAACACACACAACACACACAGCACGTCAGCACAGAGCTTTTAATAGAAGTTACATATTTATCTCCCAGCAGCATTTAATCTCAAACACACACGCACACGCACACGCACAAACACACACACAAACACACAGTTCAATCTGAGTAAATGTCACACGTGTCATGTAACCGTTATTCACGAGAAGCCTGAATTAACTTCTCGCTACAGCCGGCTGTGTGTGTGTGTGTGTGTGTGTGTGTGTGTGTGTGTGTGTGTGTGTGTGTGTGTGTGTGTGTGTGTGTGTGTGTGTGTGTTCATCAGCGTTGCTCTGCATCATCAACAGTATTGATTGTGTAATGAAGGGGGAGGAGGGCTCGTCTGTTGATTCACTGTTTCTGGTTAAACGTGATGTTTATCTCGTCAGCTAGCTGTCGCTACGCTAACAGAGAGGAGGAGGAGGTGGCGGAGGAGGAGGAGGACACCTGCCTGATTAAAGTTGAACAAACCCTGCAAGACTTTGGCATTTTATATCCTGTGAAAAACTGTGCGTTGAACACCATTGTGATGCACTTTTTGAAAAGCTGCGGAAACAGGAGCCGCTGCTCCTCCTCCACCTGCCATCTTTAGCTGAACCTGACTCTCCCGAGGACAAAATAAATACCTAAATAAAGCAGCTGTAGTTCGGGATGTAGAGTGGATCATCCACCAATCAGCTGTTCCAGAGCCACTGCGAGGCCCTGTCTGAACTAGATGTGCAAGGCCCTGCTCATTGACATGCATGCGCATAAATCACGGCCACACGCACATAGATATTCTAGTTCCACTGCACGTGTTAGCAGAATAATACAACATCATCATGCACATAGTCTGTCTCAGGCTGGCCGACGTCGTTTCCCCTTCTCCTTCGTCCTTGCAGTGAGCAGCCAGATGGAGCACGCACTACGTAACCATGCATAAAGTATGCTGACTAACAGGAATTTCATTTCAGAATCATGGTGGGTCAACAACAGTCTTGAAATTATTATATATAGTAAAAAAACTAAATGCAAGATGCGAAGCCAGGGTTGCCAGGTCTGCAGTTTTCCCGCAGATTTGGGCTACTTTTGAAGTGTTGCTGCGCACCCTGTGTGAGGCCCTTTAGAGGTGAACGGCCCTGTGAGGTTGCACACTTCACACAGCGCCACGCTACAGTTCTGACCTGTTCCATCTCCTGGATGTTGAGGTGTCCTTGACTAGATAATGAACCCCAAATTGCTCCAGACGACAGAGCCATAGTAGATTACTGTTTACTCACACTTGCAGAGACCGGAAAAGCAGCCGCTTAGCTCCGCCTACCCTCTCTGGCAGACCAACCACTGCTGGCTGATGGAAAACGCGTCACTAACTGGGCGCCAGACACCCAGTCTGTAACACTGCAAATGCAAAGGCTTTCATCAGTGGGCCATCGGCTCAATCACCATTGTGTTACCTCATTCGGCGATAGATAGAGACTCAACAGACATTTATTTAAATGAAAACCTTCAAGATTATCACTTTAAAGGAGCAGTGTGCAGGATTAAGAGATTGCAGAAGGCCACCGCCTGACAGCTGTTTATAAACATCTCCTTCCAAGCGAGCAGAATAATCTACCATGTTGGTTGCTAAACTAAGTTGTTTTGGAGTGCAACTAATGGTAATGTTGGATTAATCTGCTGATTCATTTTCCCATTAAGTGATTGATTATTCGGTGCTCTGTGGTCTACGTTTCACATGGCAGGGAGAATAAGAAGAGCAAAGTGAATCAAAGCGAGCTGGAGCTGAAGTTTGCTGCGTGGGAGACGATCTGCTCCTCATGTTAACTCTGATTCTCTCCTTTCTTTCCTCCGACAGGTTATTGTACAGAACAGAAGAAACCAAAGGTCATCTTCGTGATGGGTACGTACATGACTATAAGCACGCACACACACACACACACACGCACACAAATAGGTGGGATAATAATGAGCAGAGACTGACTACTGGGCTGTCAGCAGCTGGAAAACTGTTACACAGGCCTCATGCATAATCACTCTCACACACACACACACACACACACACACACACACACACAGACACACACACACGCAGACACACACACACGCAGACACACACACACGCAGACACACACACACACACACACACACACACACACACACACACACACACACAGGGCAGAGTCAAGTTTTGCAGAAAGAAACATAGTGCTGTAACTTTTCTGCATGTTTTAAGAGAACTAAACTACGACTGTTGCAGCACTGATAAAAAAAAGGTGCGTTCAGGAGCGTCGTTGGAATGGGAAACCAGAGATTTATTTTGTCTTATGGAAGGAAACTTACTGAAGTAGTTAATTAAAACGTTTCTTAATTTAATTAATGGATTATTTCATCAATAGCTAGAATCAATAACTAATTACATTATTAAAACAGCAATAGGGGAGATGTTTAAAATTATGACGCTGCAAATCAAATGTCATCAGGTTTTGGACAAACTAGGCTGACTGCATGTTGAGCATTTCAATTTATGAATGTAATATTAACACACGACATTGTTTGAGCTTAATACATCTTAAATGTAACATCTTAACCTTTAACCTGACCAGAACTACATGAAGCCATAAGGTAAAAATAGTGACACCTTTCTTCCACTGGGTTTCTCTTGTTTAAGAACAGATGTACCCAGGAGACTTCCTGCTTTAATAAAGGTTTAAGGTTTAATAAAAAATGCACGATTAAATAGAGAAATAACTTAAAATGTCCAACAACAATAAAAGAACATTTAAGCCACACGAGTAATTGTACTTATTTACTTCCAGCCTCCAGAGGCCGAGTGTTGTGTGTTGTTGTGATCGCTTTGCATGCTGCGACGGTCACTGAGTCAGTGAGGATCAGGCTGCTAATTGAACACAGGATGGAGAGATGAAGGTTAATGAGAGATCTGAGACACTCACAGTCTCCATTAACCACCCATCACTCTGCTTCTGGGGAAGAACACCGAAGATGCGGCCATTAAAAGATTATTGAACAGTGCCGTCTTTCACACCCGTACGGCTCCGTGCATCAGTGTTAAATCTAAAAGATCACATCCCTACAGATCTGTGTCAACACCAGTTATTATGGATATCTGAGAGAGTGACAGTTAATGTAAAGAAATACCAACTGCACAGTTCTGAAACAGAGATCTCTACTCAAGTAAAATAACAATACCACAATATTTAAGAAGACGACATACTTAAGTAAAAGTACAGACGTATTAAAGTGTAATCAAAGTGATCCCCAGCTCTCCCTCAGTCTAGATGTCCAAGTGTCCTTGGGCGAGACACTGAACTCCAAACTGCTCCCGGTGGTGTGAATGTGATTAGCTCTGATTTACAGTTGGGCACTTTACGTAGCAGCCTCTGCCATCAGTGTGTGATAGGGTGAATGTTACATGTATGTAAAAGCCCTTTGAGTGGTCGCAAGACTAGCAAAGCGCTATGTAAGTACAGTCTATTTATTAAACCAGTGGTTCCCAACCTAAAGATCAGGTCACAAAATAGGGTCACAACATAAATCTGAGGGGTCGTGAGATGATTTATGGAGGATGAAAGAAGACAAAAAAAAAGTCCTGCTTCAGAAGTTCTCCAAAATATTGGATGGTTTGATCTCTTTGTAAATCAAACAGGAAGTGTAAAGTAACGCATAACTGTGTGTTATAATATCTGACCACAGTGGCTGAAAATGTCGTTGTTGAACACTCTAGTTTGGGCTTGAAAACCAAAAACAACAAGCTACTAAAAAGAACAAACAGTAAGGGGATAGTCATTAAACATACAGCTCTGGAGAAAATGAAGAGACCACTGCAAAAGCAGGTTTTTCTCAAGGTAACTTTATTTTATGTTTGTGCTTAAACTTTTTCCGCTGCTTCATTTAAAGCATCTTCCCTGTCTGAATGCTGAGTGAAGCGTAAAAAGAATCCTTCCGCTTTCTTTATTTATAGCAGTTTAAATTTTTCAAGAGCACTTTCAAAACCCAGGTTGCGAAAGTCGTCTGCACCAGGAACAACTGCGGCTGAATTATTCAGAGAAGTAAAAGTAGATTTTCGATGTAACCGTCTGATGTTGTCAGTACAAAAATGACGCAGCTCTAAACTCATGCTGACTCATTACCTTAAGAACAAGGTTGGGTTACCAGTGAGGCGCACTAAATAGAGTCCTGACGCTATGATCATGTTTGTGTTTGCTCAAAGGTCAGGGAGTTTGTTTTCCAGCCACGTCAGTTATGATTCCGCAAACACCGTCTCAAGACTCCCTGACACAGCACGACGGCTCCTCACATCTCTATAAAATGTTAATGCCACCCACCCCCCCTCCGCCTCTTTAACAAACCTGCTCCACTGCTGCTGATGCTGCTGATCTGTCAAACTCTGCTCTCTTACTTAGTGACGAACGGCTCAAAGTTGCTTCTTTCCCATGAATCTGCTCTTTGAAATGCTGATGAGAGGCGTCTTCAAGGAATGCAGGAGTGATATAGGGAGGAAAATAAAAATGGCGGCGTATATATGGGAGTTTATACAACATTTAGTGATATAGAGAACAACATCACTGGGACGTTTCACTCTGTGTATCACTCCGCTTCAGCCACGTGTTATTAATACTGTTAATGAACATTACAGCAGACCGTGTATGTCTACATTAATCAAGCTGGTGCCTCTGAATCACACAGCAGACTCTTATTTTACTGGTTGATGATAAATTAAAACAAACAGATAAATGTACATCACACAAAGTAGCTGCTCTGTGGTAACCTGTAGGCACAAGATGTGTCCCAATCCAGGGGCTGCAGCCTTCGAAGGAGGTGGTCTACGGAGTACGCGCCATTCGTAGCTTGTGTAGACTGTTAAGGCCGAATTGACATGAGACAGTCTGATCTACAGAGGATTTCCTGTTTGCGTTACCAGCTGTTCCCACCCTTACCCTTGCGTCAGCTAACAGGCTAACTAGCTAGCATAACTAACATCGAGTAAGTGAACCTATTATTTTAAAGATAATTAGTTTCAAGGGCCTTTTGTTTTCTTAAACATGTGTAACACTAGCAATTCGACTGAGATGAAACCAAAAACTTTTACATTTAAAAGTTTATTTTTCGGCCATTGGCGCGTAAAGAATCTCAGGATACGTTGGGCCACAAAGGATGCCCCCGATGGATCCTTCGTGGCCCGGGAAAGGGAGGACGCATTTGTAGGCCGCATCTGAAGGAGCCTTCGAATTGGCACAGCCGTCGACATGCCGCTGTGACTCAATCGGCCTTCAAAGGCTGCAGCCTCTAGATTGGGACACAGCTATAGAGGACAAGATCACTGGGACTTTTCACTCTGTGTATCACTCCGCCTCAGCCTGGCGTTCTGAATATGTTAATTAACATTACAGCAGACCGTGTATGTCTACATTAATCAAGCAGCAGGCTCTTATTTCACTGATGATGAATTAAAACCTACAGATAAATGTACATGATACATAGTAACTGATCTGTGGTAACATGTAGACACAGAGTGCAGGAGAATGTTTGGGTTGCTTGGCAACAAGAGTCCAGTTTCAGTTAAGTTGTGGAGCTAGTTGAGTTGGTGGTGCAAAAAATAATCTGTTGTTGATTATAAGCCTATTTTTTTAATACTATTTGCTCATAGCACAGCTGTGATCATCTTCGGCACCTTGTGCCTTCTACCGAATCACAGGCGAGGTGATATTCAGTACAACCTCACAACCTCAAGTGTGATACTTCATAATTATATGTAACTCTTAGTTGATGGAAAGTGGACATACACAATATAGCCAAATTGGAGTCATTTGACCAGGTACAAAACATTTAAAAATCTAATCTAGCTCTTAAATTGTACTCTGGTACCTGCTGGTAGCTGTTGCGTGCACCGTTTCATTAAACTGGGTCATGAGTCTCTCCTGCTGTCAGCTGAATATGCTGTTAGAAGAATTTAAATGTGGTCCTGTGTTTGATGAAAAACTCTCCACCTGCCTCCTTGTGCATGTCGACAATCATTATATACTGACTGAACAAAACACCGAGGTAGAATTATTACCACTCAGAATATGTCTCATTATGAGCTCTCGCTCACGTCTCTATTAAATTAACTAAATGTCTGTTATATCTGTTCTGGGAAAAGTATGATACATGCACTTTTGTTCTTAAACAGCTTTAATTAAGAGCTGGAAGAGAAGACTTTGTGGGTTTAATCATGCAAAACCTCCCCGTCTCTAATAACTGGTGGAGCAGTTGAAGCGGAGCTGAGCAGAGGTGTTTCGGAATGAGGCGATGATGATGCCCGGGGGACATGCGAACCTGAGATTTCTCTTCTCTCTGTGAACTTATCTCTTTAATGTTCCCCATCCCACTGCTCTCTCACTCCCGCTTCCATCTTCCTCATTTATATTCCCCTTCGCTGTGCAGAAATTACCATCCGTACCCGTGTAACAGACATGGATTTAAATAGTGAAAAACCTGCTGTTGGTGTGAGAGGGATAATATTAGTCGTTTTATAGATGTCCTGAATTGATGTAAAGGCAGTTCTGGTTTGTAATTCTATGTCAGGTGTGAAGTAAACATTAGTCAAAACAAGAGTAAATGCACAGTTTTTTGGGACTATTTTCAGCAGCGGATGTATATGGCTCAATTGATGTGTTTCATAGTTTAATGGAGCTTTATGGCACAGAGGAATAAGCTGTGTCAGGCGTCACCATGAGTTCAGGGAAGTTGTTGACAGCTGTTAAGATAAAATAGTTGCATAATGTTGATGTCTGTCTATTATAATAACAGCTTGAATGGTATAGATTTTAAAAGGGACTACGGTGCCTTTTCACTCCGACTCTGCGGCCTGAACGCTTGTTCCTGCACAATCTCCAAACTCATCTGACGACCGTATGCCTCTGGGAACGATGGCCAACTTCTGTGCGTTTCTGGTGCAGCCAACAGTTAGCAATGAACTACTATCAGCCAAGAGTTCCTTTTCAGTGCGCTGCATTGTTTACAGTCCAAATAGCAACTTGAGAAGTGACCATGTGTTCGGATCACAAGGGAAGCCAAATTCACCTGTCCAAATATGTCTGCAAGATAAATGGCGCCATTTCTTGGTTCATGACATCCCCTCGGAGGAGCTAAATTTTTATGTAGAATCTGACCTAGCTGACATTGAGCAAGAACTATTCTCTATTTACAAACAGGTATGATCCATCGAGAGAAGGTTGTTGACCTTTACAGCGCAGCTTTCAGGCAGGAAGCTCAGTATGATTGAAGCGAGCGAATAATGGCTCTTACACCTCTACAGTTTCAGAGTGAATTGCACTCTGAAACTGTAGAGGTGCCAGGTTGGAAAAACTACTCATTCATAAATAATGTTGTATTAAGACAGTAACTGCCTAAATATACAGTTTAATTCCCTCAAAAGGTTTCAGATCAAATAGTTTTTAAAGTTACTTTCCTACTACCTAGCTAACTTCACTTCTCCTATCCGAGATTTTATACATTCCTTACTCCACTAACAGGATCATAAGAGGCATATGACGGGGGCTTTTTGATTGACAGGTCTGCTTGGTCTCAACATGTGCCCCTGGTAGTTGCCACTTGCACTCATCTCGCATCCCATCTGTCGGCCAGCGTGCAGCGTGCAGAGTAATGTAGGATTTCTGGCTCAAAACAACTCTCCGTATGGCACCGAGCACAAGCCCAAACCCTGCAGAAACCAGCGGCTGATGTGCAGACTCCTCCGTCTACCGTCTATGTTTATCCAAAGTAATTTATTTTGACATCAGAAAAGAAAATCCTCCAAAGTCTCTTCGACTTAATGGATGGTGACATTGGGAAGGAAAAATCTCTTCACAGCAGACTCAATCAATTCTCTAGAATCCAGCACTCAATATGTTCATTTTTGCACTTCCTGTGCACTGAAGGATTTTTTTTCTACTCATCAGCAACATTGAAAATTGAAGACTATAAGTGAAGGAATTTAATGAGTGGAGGCGAGCAGCTTGTCTCGTCTGAAGCCCATTTGTCATTTAGACTGATTTATTCTTCCATAAAGGTATTACCCGCTGAAGCATTGAGGAGGAATGATTACAAAGCAGGAATGGATCCACAAATTAAATAACAATATGTTCCTCTGTCCTCTCTGCCTTGTTTCATCTCTGTCATCCCCTACATCTCCATCAAATATAATCCATCTGTCGCTTCAGCTCTTACTGAGGACAGCGCTGTAACAGAGCTGTTCACACATGGTGGGATGATTTGGGCTTCTTGAATAGAAGCCTCCACCTGTTGGAGCCTCAGAAGAGAAGATGCTTAGGAAAGTGTAAACAGATGCCAAAGCTCAACAGATTAGTCTCACTTTCTATCAAGGTTTCTTTCCTATTCAGGTCTATGTCCTCCCAACGTCAGTTATATAGCCCTTTTTAGTGTTGTGCTAAATAACTTAAGTGTAGTAGACTCTTCTCTGCTTCAATAAGAAGGTCTTAAATCTATATCTATATCTATATTAATGCATCGGTTTGGATGGTCCAACAACAAGTGTTTCAGGTTCATCAGTTTAACGTTTACAAGTTTATAAGGTAAAAATCTGTGGCACTGATGGTTTAAAAGGGTTGGATTTGCATGTATAACTGCATATCATCAGCATAGCTATGAACATTAAACCCTTAATTACGAAGAATCCCACTTAATGGTAACATTACAGAAGGGAGGAGGACCCAGAATAGAGCCTTGGGGAACACCAGATATAACTGTGGACACTTTTTATTGTAGTTTAAGTACGGGAGTAAGCTGTATTGAACAAATGAGAATGAAATCATCATAAACTTGAATTGCAGATGCTTATCTAAAACTAATAGTTTTACTATAACGGCTCTCATAGCATCACTTCAGCCTCAGAAGGCAACTAAACTGTGAACAGACAAGGGTAGCTACTAGCTGATGAACATAGTGGTGCTTTTAGCTGCTAGCTACATATTCCTTCAGGAATTGGTGAAGACCCAAAATGGAGCTAAATAATAATATTGTGAATATTGGATTTCAGGAGTGCAAATGTTGCTCTGTCACTGCAGGATGTTTTAATAAGCATGTGATGGTGATAAAAGGCGATGATATGTCAATTTGGCCCTTATAACTAGTTTCTACTGCCCCTAAATTGGCCTAACTGCAGATTTAAGAACAAGTTTTGGAGTCTTCCAGGTTAGATTGGGTGGAGAAATAATCCTTTGTTTACAGAGAAATAGTCATTTTACTTAAGTGGAAAACCTGAAAATTACCCCAGGTAAAAAACAACAGCAAAAAATTAGAATCTTTTTCGGATTAAAACAGCATGAATCCATTTAGGATACATCTCATCTGGGCTGAAGCTTTGACTTTCATTGCCAGTTCATCTAAATTTCAAATGGTCCTAGTGAGGGAAAACTGTCTCTACACAGAGCCAGTTTATACGGCGGGCTTGAGTTCTGCCCGACTAACTACACTAACAAGCTTCTCAGGGCTTTCCTTTCAGCCCTGGTGGGTCATTATTTTATTTCCTGGCAGAGGTGTCTAGCAGCAGGTGAATACTTCAGCGAGGAGGCGTAGGGGGGAGGCTGTTCAGCATTTTGAGGCTGACAAAATATATTAAGTCAGTGAATATGTGTTGAATGAATCCATAACATCCCCGTCTCCATCTCTTATGGACCTGTTCTGACGTTCTCAGGCATCCCTGGGTAAACTGAGCCCGGCAGGTATCTGTCTGTGCTCTCTGAAGAAATGGTGATGAGGACGTTTGTTTTTGAAAGCTGGCGGAAGGCAGTTGCACTCGAGGAGAATATTGATGAATGTGGAGCACAGCCTGAGTTTTATTACCAGGCCCAAGGCTGGTTATGATAAATCATCACTTCCTATTCGAGCTTCACACAGACTCATGGCCGTGTAATACAGGTAACCCGTAATAAAACACCTGCAGACCTCATAGCACAGCAGTGGAGCACACTGCTGAGATATTCTTGAATTCTTTATTGGAAATCATCTAAAATTTAATAACGAAATGATGGCTGATCAGAGAAAACAGCTTTCGCCTTGTTTATGATTTGTGTTTGTAAAGATGTGTAGCCATGCTTGCACCTTTGTACTTCCATCTTTGTGAGGACTACATTTAGTTTAAGGAACGTCTTGGTCAAAGACTTATTTGAGGATGAAGATGTGGCTTGAAAGTTGAGGCTGGACTTAGTTGCAACCCTAAAATGGACAATAACATAAACCTGACAATTTCTCATTGATTAATATAATGGTTAATTGGTTACAATAGGAAATAACTAGTTTGTGTAAAGTACGGTCCAGTTTAGTTGAAAAGTGTAAATATCACATTTATTCAGAGCCATGAGTGACACCTTTACAAGGCTTTTTAATGATGATGGTTAATTACGACATTCTGAGGTCCGTTATAGCTCGATAGCAAACCGTTGCTATGAAGAACAGACCGTTGCTAGGGATGCGACTCTAATCACAGAATCCTGAGGACTAACTGTTATCATATCAGTCTACTGAGAGAAGTCAATTTGATGTCGGTCTGGAGAAAAACTGAAAAAAACTACAGCTACGACAGAGAGATCTGCGAAACTGAAGACAGCACACAAAGTAAACATTAAACAGAACATAGTACTGGATACGGCGGTTTTTAGAGACGGTGAATGGAAAAGAAAATGTTACAATTTCGTTCAGCAGACGCTTTTGTCCAAAGCGACATACATCTGAGAGTTAATACAACACAAGCAACGATCAAGACAGGAGGGAACATCGTCAGTAACAGCTTCAAGCGCGATCGCAGACTCACTGACAGTGACGAGACAGAAAACCTAAATCAGATGCTGCGCTAATAACCGCGGTCCGTTCACTGTGTCTTACTTCACCATCAGAGGAATTTAACGTGAGTAATAACAGCTAGGTTAGCTCATGTTAAGATGGCTGCAGTGTTAACCGTTGCTATGGACGCAGCTCTCACTGTGAGTGTAACAGACTATTTTTAAACTGAAAATGGAAATATAATCATTTTTAAATGAATACAATCAGGTCAAATTATTGATTTTAAAAGTAAATAGCCGTGTAATAAGCGGGATAATGTATAGTGACCAGGTTGTTATCACCCCCAACAGGGTGAGCAGGACTTGTCTCTCTATACATTATCCCTTACTCATCACATTTGACAAGCTAGAACCAATTAAAGCCAACTCATTTTCCCAATCAATTACCTTATCAATTTTTAAACTAATAATTTCAGCTCTAATGGAAGTTGGACCGTTTAATCTAGAACAAAAGCATCATATAAGTTCACTTAAGTACAGCACTCGAGTTAATGTACATGTACATTTCACCAGTCAGGTCACTCGGGATGTTATTACCTCGATGAAGGGACCTCACATGTTGACCCGAGGTGGCGGGGCAGTTATATTCAGCTATACGAGAGGAGATAATCATCATCTGTGATAAACTGGCTCTGCCTCTGGTGATAAATCAGACCTGTTCACCTGTCTACCTGCAATCCGTTCCCTCTCATATATCATCCAGTCCGTTTGTGTGTGTTCTCAGGTGGTCCAGGATCAGGGAAATCTCTGCAGTGTGAGCGGATGGAGGAGAGGTTCGGCCTGCGTCGGGTCACTCTGGGGGACCTGCTGTGTAGCGAGCTGCAGTCTCACAGCGAGAGAGGACGACACCTGCGGGACGTCCTGGAAACAGGAGAGCAGCTGCCTGAGGTCAGTGCTGCACACTCAATCCGCTATCACAAGTATCAGAGACATGAGATACACTTAAAGAGCTGTGAGGTGAAAGCAGGTGCTGGTGCTAGGTGTGGTCCCCTCATATGGCATATAAACACATGAATGTTGCAGATATTTTTACTCGATTAGGTTCATATTAAAGGGGCTGCATGGTGGTGCGGTGCTCACCATCGCCTCACAGCAAGACGGTTCGTGGTCTGAATCTTCCATCTTCTTTAAAGGGATAGTTTGGTTTGTTTGAAAAGGGGTTGTATGAGATACTTATCAATTGTAAGTGTACTACATAGAGGGGATGCCGATCAGCACGTCCCCGGTGTATTTTGCCACCTGATGTTTTTCCCCAAAGAGAAGCCTCATCAGCCGTACTCGTTACTACTCAATACGGTCTCAGAGCAGACCATCATCATGGCTGCGTCTGTGCCATGATGATGATAATACGGATATAATTCACTGTCATACTTTTTGAACAGGTTATATAGATTGGCCAAATCATTATTAGACGGGCTACTGGACTTGGGACTTGACTTGACATAACTTGTGACTTGACTTGCCCGAGAAAAAATGACTCGAGATTTGCGTGAGACTTGGAACAAATGACTTGAGACTCACTTGGGACTTGGTCACAACACTGATATTAACCACTTACATGTCACAGAAATTAAATATAAAGAAGCATCAAGTGCAAATACTCGTAAATGCTGTTAGTAACCGTTTGCCATTTTGTCCCAGTGCTATCTTCTAACATCTTTGCAAGTAGCTTTCTGATGCAAGAAGAAAAAACAAGCTGCAATCAGGCGCACACCTCTGTGGAAACAGTGCCTGCCTCTCAGCTGATTTTTGCAGGGGGCCATTTCTCTGCAAAAGGTCAAAGCATCGGTTTAGAACAGGACAGACTTTAGGAAAATGTGTCTTTTTATGGAGAACAGGAGAGGAACAGGAAGAAGGAGCAGCACTCAGATTTGGCTGAACATCAAGTCAAAGAATAAAGATGTCACACTGTTTGATTGACAGGTGACAGCAGTCACGATGCAGCAGCCCGAGCCAACAAATAAATACCTTAAAAAAAAAAAGTCTCCAACCGATTATTATTGAATAAAGACTGACAGCTGAAGATGTTAAAAAATGCAGACAGACAAATCCCCCCATGCTGTCAGTGAGAAATATAACACCCACCTCGGCTCTCAGACGGAGAACATACTCATAACAAATAGCACGCTCTCCTGCCAGGGGTCTAATGAAATAAACAGAAGAGGGAGATCTGCAGCTGAATTATTATACAGTCAAGAGGGCTCAACACGCTGCACCAGACAGAGCAGAGGCATGGCTGTGTGAGCTAATACTGAAACAGATTACATCCACTTTAAAACCCAGATAAATCATCGACAGCTCCAAACGCTCCCAGAGGAAAGCGACTTTTCTGAGAAGGCGTAAACTCGTCACCGTGCAGCGGACACCGGACGGTTTATGGGAGATGTTCCGCAGGCACTCTGCAAACACTAGAGCTCGTTAAAATCACTGTTGCACTGTTAACGAGCTCATAATATTGTAAAAACTGTCACTACCCCGATGATGACGGTCTGTTCAAGCCATTGTGATGCCATAAAGTTTGACTGTTCTCTATAATATTGCAGTTAATATGAGTGAGGTACTCATTTAGATGGTCCACAGAGGATTGAGGGAGTCGTTTATTTTATAGATAACCTCCAGACATGATTTCCTCAGCTGCACTGTGATGCCTCACAGCTAGAAGGTTCATATACCAGTTCAGACATAGTAGGCCTTTCTGTGTGCATGTTCTCCTCGTGCATGCTAGGATTTCCTCTGGGTACTCCGGCTTCCTCCCACAGTCCAAAGACATGCTCGTTAGGTTCATCGTCGACTCTAAAAAAATTGGCAGTAGTTGTAAATGTGTGCATGAAAGTTGTCTGTCTCTATGTGTCAGCCCTGTGATAGACTGGCGATCAGTCCAGGGTGTACCCCGCCTCTCGCCCAATGACAGCTGGGATCGGCTCCAGCCCCTGAATAGATAACTGATGGATGGATGATTTAATCAGCGGAGGAAGAAATGTTTGATCTTTCACTATAGTAAACGTAGTAATTTTGATACTATAATTATGAGGCTTTGAAGTTGTAATCTCAAAGATCTCAGTTTCGTTCTCTTTGACGGCACCTAGTGATAAACGATAATTGTGGGAGCACACTTCCGAGATATCCAGACAGTGTTGCATGTGTGACGTCCACGTTTGGCTCCGGTTGTAACTCTTGATTTTCCTCGCTGACGGTCGCTTTCCTTTTTAGACTGTTTGCTTCATCTGAGCGTCAAATTCGTTTATTTTTCTTTGGATTTTCACTTATTTTTGAAGTTGTATCTGTAGTCATTGATCTTTTCTTTGTTTGTTCAGCCATAGTAGATTACTGTTTACTCACAACACTTGCAGAGACCGGAAAAGCAGCCGCTTAGCTCCGCCTACCCTCTCTGGCAGACCAACCACTGCTGGGTGATGGAAAACGTGTCACTAACTGGGCACCGCTTGTGATTATTCCCGTGAAAGTCGCACCAGACACCCAGTCTGTAATACTGCAAATGTGAAGGCTATCATCAGTGGGCCATAGGCTCAGTCACCATCGTGTTACCTCATTCGGCAATAGATAGTGACTTAGGAGACATTTATTTACATGAACATTTTCAAGATTATCACTTTAATTAACTTTGATAGGAGCAAAAAGTATAATAACTCCCTCTGAAATAATGTGAGTACAAGTATAAAGTTACATAAAACTGAAATACTCAGGTAAAGTTACCTCAAGATTGTACCAAACTACAGAACTTGAGTAAGTTTCATTTACAGACATAAAATTCTTCTTCTTATGGGTGTTTTCCATTAAAAACATAGAAAATTAGAAAATCTTAAATGACTCTTATCATGTTAAAATTCAGTCCACAGAAACTGTGTGTGCAAACATCCTCCAGGTGTTGACCTCTGAGCAGTGAAGGTCAAACATCCAGCTGAAGCTGAAAGAAACGATACACATCTTTGAGTGGAAGAGATTTCATCAGCAGGACGGCAATCCAATCAAACCATATGTGGATAAAACGAGATTACACAGCGGAGATGGGCCCACTGTGGATAGCACTCATTATCATAATTATACATTTGCAGCACGCTAACAGAGGAGCTCCAGGGACAACAACATCAGTCTGTGTGTGCAGCACTTTAGACCACATTGAATAATCTCTACTGATGGAGTCCCCAGAGGAAAACTCCTACTGACTGGACCCTGACTCTCATCTGGAGTCAGCAAGAGGTCAAAATGTACAGTTTGACAAGACACAGTGTCTATTTATACTAAGAGATTCTTCTTTTTCTTTTTTTTAAATGTCCATCCATTTATTTTGTTCCCGGGGCTGGGTCGCGGTGGCAGAAGGCTGAGCAAGTTAACCCAGATGTCCCTCTCCCCAGTAACGTTTTCCAGCTCATCCTGGGGGAGGCTGAGGCCTTCCTCGGCCAAATGGGATATATAATCCCTCCAACAAGCTCTGGGTCTACCCCAGGGTCTCCTCCCAGTTGGACATGCCTTGAAAACCCCCAAAGGGAGGCTCCCAGGAGGCATCCTAATCAGATGCCCGAGCCTCAACCTCAACTGGCTCATTTCAATGTGAAGGAGTAGCAGCTCTACTCTGAGCTCCTTACCCTATCTCTAAGGCTGAGCCCAGCCACCCTTCAGAGGACAACTGTATAAATGTAATAAATTATCAACAAATACAAAACCGCCATGTACTAATAGAAAAACAAAGAAGAGGTTAGATAACAGATTGAATAGAAGAGTAATGAGCAAGTCAGTTCTGTACAAGCTTTTGTTTGATAATGTTTAACTGACAAGTCACAAAGTTTACCAGCAGAATAACCTTGTGCATTCTGTTTCCTCCTGTAAATCACAAAGCAGCAGGCAGATATGTGGCTCCCCGCCTCCGTGAAATGTTTACAGCTTCTGAATGAGACTTAAATCCCATTAGAGACGCTCTGTGGCAGGTAGAGGTGACAAACATTCGGCTTCCTCTGCTTCCACATCTCTCATCACGGCTGCAGAGATGACGAACAGCGATGCATTTTACCGCCGCTGATTATTACTCATCAATAACGCACTGCAAGGTTGTCATGGAGATTTTAATTGAACTGTGCGGTCCGCGAGTGAGTGACATTTCACATCAAAAAACACACGTCCCGCCCGTCACTCACACGAACAGTCATCCCCCGGCTTCACATGTTCAAAGGTGTATATATACATAGACACGTGTGTGGAAAACCGGCGGGGCGTGTGCGTGGTTTGACGACATGAATGAGTCACAAATATTGATTGGACTCCACACGTGTTAAACTTGAAAAGAAATCTGGTGCAGCGGCGTGACGGCTCGCGACACCTGACAAACTGGTGTCTGGATTTTAAAGCTTTAATCTCTGCAGAGAGGATTTATAACGCTGTGTGTTCTTCATGATCAGCCTACAAACTCTGCTTGTTACAGAGAAACACAACAACAGACAAATGAATTTATCATTTACTCAATGAAAGCTTTCAATGATTGAAACTTGTAATTTCCCACAACATAAACTGACGTCTACAGTCCACAAGCTCATTTTTAGGTTCTCTTTCATGATATGCAAAGAAATGAGTCATTAACAGACGTCGCTCTCACGCAGGACGTCGTGGTTGGATTTTCCTGGCTTTTGCCTTCATTTATAGGACAGCTGAATAGAGACAGGAAATGTTGGGAGGAGAGAGTGGGGGACGGCGTGAATGATCGGCAGAGTCTGCGATCAGCGCGTCGAGGACTGCAGCTTTTGTATATGGGGCGCCTGCTCTTCTAACTGAGCTCAACCAGCACCCCAACTTGATTTGTTTAAGCCCAAACCACAATCTTTTTCTAAACCGAACCAAGCAGGAAGGTTTTGTTTTCTCCAATATGTCAGTGTTGAGTTTTGGTTTCACAACGGACCGGAGAACAAGAGAACAAGTGTGCACATGCAAGAGTTTGGCAAACTAAGGGCCCGATCAGGCAGGCTGTAAAACAGGAGGCCCACCACACTGCCTATTTTGTTGAATCATACAGTTAAAAAAACAAGAGTCGCTCCCTTTTTTTTTCCTACTGTTGTTAAGGCAACCACCGGATCATAGCTGTCAGTAACCTACTGACAGAAGGCCCGCCTCTCCTTTCATCCAATTGGATAAAAAAAACGCCCATGACGTCAGGCGCTTTTCTGCTTTGTTTCTTCAACTCGAGGCGTTCAGAGCGTTTCCTCAAAAACGCGAGGCGCACAGAGCGGAAAAACACGAGGCGCTCTGCAATGCAAAAGCAGCGCGCAAAAAGCCTCTCATTGAAAACAATGACAAAAAAGCCGCCCCCAGCTGCTAAAACGGGCTCTGTCTGATCGGGCCCTTAGGGTACCATCCAGATATGAACTCAATCAACATGTCAATTAACCAACTGTTAACCAACCGTTAATTTGCGTAGCATTTTTGGCTTTTTATGCCTTTATTTGACAGACAGAGAACAGTGGATAATGTAAAGAGAGTGGGGATGACATGTGACAAAGAGTCGAGGGTGGGAGTTGAATTTGGGGCTGCCGCATCGAGGACTGTAGCCTCTGTATATGGGACGTATGATTTAACCACTGAGCTAAACCAGCGCCCCATGGCCGTTACCAAAAAAGAACAAATCGATTTATAATAAAACTAATCGTCTAATAATCTGCTACAAGGACAGAAACAACTTTTAATTGAAAGGAAAACACAGAAGACTCTTTCACTCATGGCTCCGGCTGTATTCTCTTTAGTGTTAATATGAAAGCTCACAGTTCTGTCACCATTTGTCTGCAGCACAAGTAAATACACGTCACAGATGATTTAGTGCCTTTGCAGAGCCTCTGTGACAGAGGTCGTTCCTCATGCACCGTCTCGGCACTGTTTTTTTCCGAGGGGATCTCAGGAACAGGCAATCTTCACGTTACGAGCCTGCTTCTTCACATTACCAATTTCTATTGATCCAAGTGCAGCCTGGAGAGAGAACGCTCTGACTGATTGTCTGTTCCGTCCGTCTCATGGCTTTGAGAGAAAAAACAAACCAAGATATGATGTGGATGCAGCTGGCAGGTAAAATGGATGAGCTTCCCGGTTTCAGTTTAACCGGCAGCAGAATACCTGGAAGGAGCTGTTTGCTGTATGGGGATAATAATTTTATAATCCTCTTTAGGCTTGTTTGCTTGTGAGGTTTTTTAGTCAAGTCTCCTTCACACTGTGTCTTAGTTGACGTTCTTGTGCTTTTTAGGGCATAATTGGATTCACAATGACAAATATGGCTAAAGTCAGTGCACTGTTAATACCCGGGTAATGTTCTGACCCGCAGTGGTCGCCATGTTGGCTACGTAACAGAAAGAAAGGACACACCATTGGCGCGGATGGCGGCATCATTTCCACGGTGAAGAGAAAAAGCAACCATATTTGGGCGGACCAAAAATGCTGTTAAATGTTGGCAACAGTGCTCTGCATGGTTGCAATTTGCTGTTCAAGAGATTAAGAAGGTGAAAGGTCAAATGTGCACAACCCCTGTGTACAGTTTAAGACAACACTACCTTAACAAACTCAATGCACTGATTCAATATAGTACCACTGGACTACATGGATGTGTACCAACGTAAGTATTTAAGCAAAATGAGACACAGCATCAGTCTGCCTTCCTTTACTCCTCAATTTCACGTTTTGAACAGAAGGTTTTAGGGACAACCCAAACACTTAACAGGGATGCACCAATGCTGTACTGTTATCTGATATTTGTTATATACTGACCCAAACAGCTGAATTAGATATCCTGACAATGGGGGCAATACCATGTTTAAATCCATGTGCATACCGCATCATACGTTGGTAGCCATTGTGGAAAGTACAATGAGGGAGCCATCATGCTAGCATGTAGGGCACTAAACTGTCAGTTGTTATTTCATGGTTGCTGCGGCAACTAGTTCTTTTCTATTAGCAATATCTGCAAAGTTGTTACAAAGTTACAACGTTTAAGTCCAGCCTGATGTCGCCTCACAAAAGAGTGACTCACTCTCTCTGAAGCACACAGCTGTTTAATGAAACCGTTATCAGGTCGGTATTTGGTATTGTCTGACTAAAAGCACAGGTGTCATGTAAGAAGTGTTTAACCCAGACTCTAGGGACTTTCTGGCTCTCCATTAGTTCAAGATTTAAAGAGCAGTACATTGACCAGATTTGCAGACAACATAAAGACGCCCACGCACAGATTTACTTAAACTTCCTGTCATCTCAGTGAAGAAACACGATTGCATTCAAGCCAGGCTCAGCTGTCTAAGCTCCTTACAGCACATTAAGGTCACGTCCCATGAGTTCATGAATACAGTCGAATGCTTGATTTCATGTTGTGTGAGTGCGATAGTTGATCATCCCACTCTGGGATTAACAAAGTGCACCTCACCAGGTTTACATTAGAACGCATTACAAACACTGCAGAGTTAAAGGTTTCATGTTAAAGTGGGACCAGATGATGTCAACGAAAAACACACACAAGAGAGTTTGACGTACTGAAATATAACTGTGCTAAAGGGACGCCTTGTCAATGTTTGTGCTGGGGGCATAAATTCCAACCTTCAGCCATAAATCTACGCAGACAAACATCACAAGTTTCTCAGGACTGTTTTTATCCGGTTCTGGAGCCAGAATCCACTCTCTGCAGCCACACTCGACACGGGAATTACGCTGGCAATCTTTGGAGCACATTTCCCCAAAATCCAGGATGATAGTTTCACAGGCCGTGTGGAATTTGAACCCGCCCTAGCCACCGACGCCGTCATCATCGGCACTGCATCTCACCAAATGCAGAGATGCAAATGATGGGTCGCACTGTGTCCGTCTCCGCCTGTCCATCTCTTGATGTTTTAACAGTGGAGGAAAAGGCTGTATAAGTTTAAATATTTAACTTCTCTTGACACCACGTCTTTTAATTAACACAACAGCCTCGTTATTACGTCCTACCGAAACCCTGGTTAGATTTAGGTTTAGGTTTGGAGGAACCCGACTGGTCAGCAAATATCCCAGACCTCAACCTCACTGACCCCCAAGAATTAGAACACAAAGAGGGGTTAAACCAACTCATAAACGCATGATAGACACTACATATTAAAAAATATAGAGTGTAATACATATAGGCTGCATGTGTGTGTGTGCTATCTATAGTCTGTACGGTCAGAAAAAAACAGCCATGAGAGTGACACCACATGTAACAGAGTGGGATTTTCTCCCAAGTGCGAGATCCTGTCAGAGGTGGAATCACATTTCATGGAGGGAGAAATTCACACCCAGCTCCATCTCTTGAGCTGAGGCCAAAAATCTATATTTCATGTGTTAAACTACCAAAATATTGGACAGCTAGTTTTCCTGCCTGTGCTGCTCATGATTTGATGCATCTCCTGCAGCTCAGGGTCTCATGAATACTCCGTTTTTTCAGGAGGATATCTGGCTCATGACAAGGTCACTTCATCTCAAAACAAACTACAAGGACCATTTCCTCCTTTTTTTCCCCTCTTTTCTGAGTTTTTATCTCCAAGTGATTTTGCAGTTGCACTGAATTGCTCCAAAAGACACAGACAACATCGAAGTAATCCTGTTAAACTCTCTCAATTCTGCTCGATACATTTTGTTACACTACTGTCGGGTTGCAATGGCAGTGAGCTACGCAAGTTATTCTAGACGTCCCGCTTGCTGGCAACATTTCCAGGCTCTTCCAGGGAGATGCTGAGGCATTCCCACGGCAGATTCGATATGCAATTCCTCTAGCATATTCTGGGTCTACCCTGGGGTCTCACACCAGTAAGACGTGCTTGGAAAACCTCCAAAGGACAGCGCCAAGGAAGCATCCTGATCAGATGCCTTAATAACCTATGCTGACTCCTTGCAATGCAAAGGAGCAGCAGCTCTACTCTAAGCTCCCTCCTGTCTGATCTCTCCATTGAAATGAAAGCAGTTTAATACAACAGTCCGGCGATAAATCCTTCGTTGATGAAGGTTGTAACGTTCAGTTTTTAATGAAGCTGTTTGAGAGAGGTGTTGATTCAACTTTACGGTCACTTTGGGGCCCTGCCGTTTGCTGTGTTGTTGAATTGATTGTCATTAGAGTGATGTGTTTCTAATATCTAGTCCAACGTGATTTATGCAAATGTTTAGAGCAAATTATTACAAGAGCATATTACATTTATGAGGGTGGGATTTATTGCAGGGCTGTTGTTTAGGACTGCATTAGTGTTAGCTAATTGCTCTTAATAAGCTCGCAACTGTGTGTATTATCTAGTGAATTGACAGGGATAAATGTGAGACTAGCAATTCACCTGATACGAGGCAGCAGCAGCATAAACAGAAGCTAGCAGGAGAACAGTGCAGCATAGACAGATGTTACATAAACCCATTGCTGAGTGGAATTATTCTAATGTCAGGCTGAATATAAACTGTGCGTACAACCTATCCTGTGTGCAACAAAGGCATTTTCCTGTAGAGACAGCATTACTAGGAAATAATGATGTCCAAACACTTATTTCTACCTCCCATGAACCATTATACAATATAATCCTCTACTACAGAGCCCAGGCCAACATGAAACCGAACAAAACAACAGAAACAACCATGGTATTATGCCACAAAGCAATGTAGCCCATGCTAGCTTTACAACTGACATGACAAACAATTACAGGAACAGAACATTTAACAAGCTTAACAGCAAAGTTAGCATAATTAGCAAGCAGCAGACACCAAAATTGCCACAAGCAGGCTTTAAAGAGCAAAAATAATCCACACAAACAATGACTGAACTTTACAGTAAACACCTACCAGAGCTTGGTGAAGTGAAGCATCGATGCTAGCAGCTCAGAGTACTTCCAAGCTAACGTTATCTTCCAGGTTGAAGTGAAGCTAGTGCCACCACTGCAGCAACACAGTGCGAGTCAAACGCAGTTATTTATCCACAAAGTCCTCTTGAGTTAGCTGTTAGCAGTACAGCTTCATTATAAAATGGCAGAAAGTAGAGCAAAACAAGTGTTCGTAGTAGCGCTAGCAAGCTAGCAGAAGGACAGCAAAGTAATACAGGGGTGGAGCATCACAGACTTATATAGGCAGGCTCATTGCAGAGGGTGCGCTTGATTAAGCTCCATTGAGAAGTTGGGGTCACATGTGTGGCAGCATGTCTGCCTGAAGTGGCTTTGCTATGCTAGCTGTTTACATTATTTGTATTCTTCCCACTGATAGCTTGATAGTAGCATGATTTTATTTTACACAACCTATAAGGTTGTGCTTAAGAGGACTTTTGCTGTTTAGTTTGTGCGCTGATTTGATGCAGTGAACAAATAAACACGATTTTTACAGATTTTATTCTTCAGATTAAATCATTTGCCCAGCAAAAAAGGTTTTTGGTTGCTCAGATGTTTGTTAATTTTTTATTTAAAGTTGCCGGTTTAAACTGTTGGTGCACCCAAACAATAAGTGCTGCGTTAATTTAGGACTAAACAGCATTTAGCACAACTTTAAACATGATAACAATATGACAGCTGATTTTGTGATTTAGTCAAGCTTTTGGGTGTCTGGAGCCTAGCCTACTGTACATCCTTGTACATGCATATCTCTGCTTTTAACAGTCTGAAACAACCATAATATTATGTGTGTTGTCTTAAATATGAAACATCAATTTGGATTCATATTGTGACTAATGCTTAAGATAAGATAAGATAGAACTTTATTTTTCCCAAAGGAAATTATAGTGCCAGAGAGCTCCAAAAATACAGTAAAAATTAGAGAAATGCAAAAACCAACTTAAATATTTGTGAAAATATAAAGAGTGCTGTATGTATGTTTGTGTGTCTTTGATCTCCAGGACACAATGTTGGAGCTGCTGTGTGATGGGGTGGCGTCGTCAGTACGGCAGGGGAAAGGTCTGGTGATCAGCGGCTTCCCCAGAGACCTGAGACGGGCCGAGGAGTACGAGGCCAAGGTCAGAGCACCGCGCTGACAGATCAGACAGCAGATATGTGATCAGGGACATGAATAAAACAAGAAGAAGACAGTAGAGGTTTAAGTAGTGCATAGACAAAAACATAAATGCGAGTAAAGTTAAGAGAGAAAGCAGAAAGTAGTGACTGGTTAAGAGTGACGATCATTTCCTGTTAGAAGAAAATAGAAGAGAAATACCACTTTTTTACTGATGGAGAGATAATGATAGATATATAGTGACACTAACACAAAACGAAAGGAAACATGTAGCCTGAGATTTTTGTGTGTCTTGTGTAGATGGGGGAGCCGAGCGCAGTCCTCCTGTTGAGCTGCACGGCTGACACCATGTCCAGCCGCCTGCAGTGCCGCGGCAGGTCCGCCTCCGGCTTCCAGCCCGCCTCAGACAGAGAGGGCGTCCTGCACAGGAGGGCTGAGAGCTTCTGCAGCGACAGCCAGGCGGTGACAGCTTATTATGAACAAAAGAAGCTTCTGCACACGGTAAGATTGTTTTTAAATAAATTGTATTTAGGTTTGTATGTGTGTGTTACTTTTTCTCAGCTAAAATTTATTCTCATTGTCAGGCCCCTCACACACTCTCCTCAAGCTTCAATTAAAGTGTCAAGGGTTTGAATATATACCACAAGTTCCTCTCATGCTTTGAAGCGAAACAAGTGCATTCTGGGAACTCCTGAATATTTACCTCCCATATTATCGTGTTCAATATTCTAGCAGAACTTTTCCCTCTACATGATCAGATTACTAATTAGACATTCAGACACAGTGATGACTTTAAGACATGCAGTTCAAGTATTTGGCTGCAAAACAGTTTGATCAGGTTTAAGGACCTGTCTTGGAAATTATACTGCATGATGATTATGTATGAGTGAATAGCATAACAGCATGATAGGACTGAGGTTGAAAATCGGTGAACTGGTCCTTTAATGTCACCTCAGCTGCTTTGTTTTTGTGTGCATTTAAACGCCACCACAGATGTAGAGATCGTCCATCTGCTGTGCGCTCACAGAGGTTGCTCTGCAGCAGACTGCCGTCCTCGACTGCATGACAACACTGCTATGATTTTTTTTAAGGCCTGTTTTACTCCGTCTGCAGATTGACGCTGAGAGGTCACCAGATGAAGTGTTCACCCAGATCTGTCAGGTGATGGAGACCGTCTGATTTCTCCACCACCCTCCAATCCCCGGATATCTGCTGTCCAGGAGCTCCACCTGTGAAGACTTCTCTCTCTCTGCAAGGAGACTCACCCTCCTCCCCTCACACCTGCACCACACACACGCTCATTGAACTCCAGTGGTTTGCATGTCCCCAAACACTCCCGGCAAACAGTGAAACCTCCTACTGCTTTAAACACCGACAAAGCGCCTGGTTGTCACATTCTGCTTCACCCACTTGCATTGTCTCTCTCTTACATCGACCTCAATATATGCTGCCAACTGCCCGGTCGAGGCAGATAACTGTACTGAGAAACATGGCGTCCCTGCTGTGACTGAGAGCATGTTTCTAGTGGAGAATGTGAAACCTGAGAGAGAGGGTTCCCGCCACCGCCGGAAAGTGGAAAAGTGCGTTTCTGTGTGTGTGTGCGCTCATGCTCTCATGCACAGCGTCGTGTTTTATATTGTGACAAGCATGCAAGAATTACAATCAAAGCTTAACTGCCTTTTGTGCATTCAATAAAAAGCAGAAAAAAAAGGTTTAAGAGTGTTAAAGAAAATCGCATTTGTATGTTTCCGAGCTCATCGTACAAGTGCTTGTTTTGAGTCTGGTATTTAACATTCAATAAAGCCAGTGCATTTCTGAGTGTGTGTATGGTGTTTTGTGTGTGTGTGTGTGTGTGTGTGTGTGTGTGTGTAAGGAGAGTGAATGGTGGTTACTACTTATCTTATAGCCCCATCTGCTGGTGGGTGGTTGCAACAAAAGGTTCAGATATTATGTGATGGAGGGTTTAGCATCATGTTTAAATGGCACAACATTTATAAGACCACCTTTAAGTTACGTAGCTTTAAGGTCAAAAAGATTGCCTTTCACTGCAGCACCAAAGGTCACATGTTGGGAGAATAAATGGTAAAATAAAGGAAAAAAAATCACGCATGTTTTATTAAACTACTCTCATTCTACAAAATAATCATCTTCACATTACAATCTGAATAAATGACTCTTTACTCAGCAGGTAGAAACTAACAAAGCAGTGTTCATCGTGTTTTTCTGCCAATGAGATGCAGCCAGTCATCTTCGTTTTCAGTGTCATCTGTTGTCCTCTGACTTTGACAGGAATTAAAGTTATATAACTTTGTGTCACAGGCCTTGCATTTTAATTTCCTGAAAAGCTTAATTTATCAAGGATTAATTAAGCAGCCTGGTTATGGCTCAAATTAAAACTAAAGACACAGATCAGTAGTTCCTATTATAATTACAATGTCTTCATTTAGGAAATATATTATCTGCCCTTCTTGTGACTTGTATTTTTGCCAAGAAAACTTGTACTATAACAGTTATTTGAGCAACAGAACGTGTATATTTACTACGTCAACTTCAAAAACTGAGCAGTTGTAGGTCCCAGCTTATTAAAGATCTGCTTTTCTCTGTTTCATATCATGTACAGTTTCTTTGGAATTTTTTTCCTCCTCCAAATACACAGTCTTGTGTACTTTTCCAAACATTCCCGTTTGCCTGCAAGTCTGCCAAAACAAGAAAATCTAAACGTGAAGTCTGGCTCTTAGACTTCCATATCTGTCTTCCATATTTTATATTTAATGATTTACTGAAAATGAAACCATTGGTTGCAGCTCTAGTTGGATTCAACTTAAAGTTATAATCTTGAAGTTCTCCATTTCGTTCTCTTTGGCGGCACCTTATGGCGATAAAGGTAATTGTGGGCGCATACGTCTAACATAACCAGACTTCTACTATTGGCTCCCTTTGTTACGGTTGTAACTCTTGATTTTCCTCGCTGACGGTCGCTTTCCTTTTTATGTTTGCCTTCATCTGAGCGTCGAATTTGTTTTTTTCTTCACTTATTTTTGAAGTTGTATCTGTAGTCATCGATCTTTTCTTTGTTTGTTCAGCCATAGTAGATTACGGTTTACTCACAACACTTGCAGAGGCCGGAAAAGCAGCCGCTTAGCTCCACCTACCATCTCAGGCAGACCAACCACTGCTGGGTGATGGAAAACACATCACTAGCTGGGCGCCACTTTCATCAGTGGGCCATAGGGGGTCAGATGAAGCTATTAACTGCACACTGCCTTTGTAGGGCAGAAATTTAAAGTGAGCGATACATATGACATATTAAAGAAAGCAGGATGAGATTTTTTGTAAAAAACCACCACTGAAGCATGTACAGGACAAAATCAGCAAAGAGATAAGAGCTTTGTCCACAGGGGGCGCCAAAATCAACACAAACTGAATGTTCCTCACAGCAGCTTTAAGTTGACATTCAAGATAAAAACAATGATTCAATATTGATCAATGAATCACTCATCAATCGTAACTTGTTCAAGCAAACAAAATCACGAGTAGCAGGGCTGCAGCCATTTCCATAATTACTTATGTCTTGGTTTTTTTCTGTTGACGTTTTATAGACCAAATAATTAACAAAGAGTGAAAATTTACCATGAGGTAATGTCTTCAAATATCTTGCTTTGCTCCTCTACAGATATTCTCAATAAAGTGATATTAAACAGCAGCAACAAGCAGATCTTCCACTTCTTTTGCTGAACCAATCATGTCAACTTTAATTAATCTTCTGTTGCAGCTCTTAACAGCTAAACCACACACTGAGCTGTCACCTTTAATAACAATGCAGGAACCACAGGTGTAGAAACACTATTTTCACATACTTTTATTCCCACGGTTCTCCTCTAGCATTTTTTTTTTTTACATTATTATTTTTTATTTTTTACATAAGAACAGACTGTTATACACAGATATTGAAGCAGGGCAAAGGGGGTGAGGGAAGGAGACGAAAACCATACAAAATGGTGTCTACTCAAGCACAACAAAATCTATGTGTATAAAATTGTTTGGGTTGTTCCACTGCGGAGGCACCAACCTCTACCTCAATTCTTTTTTTAAATAGATTAATAAAAATACAATCTTTTAAATGGACCTTTTAAAGTGGACTGCAAAATCAAAGATCTAGAGGCATGATGACTGGATCGATAATGTTTTGGGGGGCATGTGGGTCCAGGGAGAAGTTGTGGCCACGTTAAAGGCGCCCCCCCCAAAAGAAACAAATTTCTCTTTTAAAAATGGCACACAGCAACTAGCGCTGGCTACTTTTCACCATATACTTGTACACTCAACATGATCAACAACGGCACACATCGGGGGAGGAGAAAAAAACAAACAAAAACACAGTCTTGTGTACTTTTTCCATACGTTCCCATTCGCCTGCAAGTCTGCCTTCAAAAACATTTGCTCTCCGTGCTGTAGTGCTTCTTGTTAGACATGTTTTAGTGGAGAGAGCAAAGGGAAAGAAATACAGATGAAGGTGTGTGTGAAAGGTGAGGGTTTAGAGAGCAGCGTTGTGTGACAGTGGTGGGGATCCGTTTAACACATACAGGTCTTGTCTGCAGAACGTGGATCAGCAGAACTTCCTACAGTCTGCAGCCTGAAACCTCGGCGTCAAGTCCCACGCCGTCCGACTTCCCCGCAGCAGCCACGTCTCCCGCTGAGGAAGCTGCGACTCATAAATACTCAATCTACGGATACCTAGCTAGAACATTTTTCACTCTTGCATAACACAGAGACCACATACACACACACAAACCACCTATGTGTATCTCAGTTGATGACTTCACAGTCCTCTATTACCACACATCTCCATTAGGTGGCGCTTCACCAGAATGATCGTCAGGTCTCCAGTTTGAAGCAGCACAGGGAGGTAACTGGAGGGCAATGAGGAGGAGGGGGGCGAAGGGGAAGGGGGCAGCCCTCGTGGAGTCACAGAGCTTGGGAATGTCGGTGTGCCTTCTGTTTAGTTTGTTTTTTAAAAATAGTGTATCATTTCAAATCACAGATCCATTGATTAACCTGGCTGAGGTGGAGCGGGGCCCCCTTGTTCTGAGGAACTAACATGGCCGCCCTTTTGCGTGAGTCAGGGAGGCCAGTTTACCAACAGCCCCTCCCACCAGCAGCACCGTGGTCTGCTCTGAGGCCCCCTGGCTGTCTGCCTGCCTGCTGGCCTTCCTGCCTGGCGGCGGGTAAAGCGGTTATCTTGGACTTGGAGGATGGAGCCATGCACAGAGTGGCCTGTGGGATATGTGGAGAGAGCCTGGAGCTAGAGGCGCCTGCGACCCTGTCATCTGTTGGCTGGAAAGTAGTTTGGGTCCAGGTAGTTGTAGCCCGTGCTCTGCGGCAGGCAGTAGTCCCTGTCCAGAAAGGTGTCAGGCTGGTGCACCGGCTCCAAGTGGTGGTTCGGCTTGTGGGTCTCTGTCTTAAACAAGCTGGAAGACGAAGAGGAAAAATGGTGTCAGTGGAAGATCCGCAGTGTAAGAGCCACTGTGTTGGCAGTCCAAACAATACTGCAGTAAAGGAGGAGGTAAGTGATAAATGTCAGAGAGAGAGAGAGAAGCTTTCACTTTAACTAAGCTGTTCAACAAAAAACAATACCTGCTGATCAATCCAGGTTTACTATCTATATCCCTTTAAATGATATCACAGAGCACATGTTGGACAATAACTCAGGGCATTTTCAGTGCGTCACAGAACCTAAATAAAGTAGATTAGACTATAGTGGGAGAGATTTGGATCTTGATAATCCAGAGCCCGTTCAGACAAATTGGATTGGTCAGTATTGGCCAAAACAAACCCGATCAAATGCAGATCCTTTTACTGTCCAACCCAGCGCTGATCTCCGTTACCACGGCAGGCTTTACAGTGTGTTTTTAGGCATTTCTATTTTGTTACCTCCAGTGTACTCACAAATTATTCAGAGACATAACAGATCTGTGATGTCGCCTTTTCCTCTTATCAAACATTCAGGCTATAATTTGTAGCTGCACCTGGAATTGCTCTTACCTGCAGCAATGATAAATGTCAGTGGCAGCAGGTCATGCTAGCCGTCACAAATTAACTTTATTTCCACATTTTCAAACCAGGACCTTCAGTATTTTGATCACGTGCACCAAACCAAGTAGTTTCAATGTCCCAGATACATATGTAATGCACATTAAGCTAGTATGGGAATCTGTTTGGACTCCAAATATTAAAGGACTCAGTAGATCTGGACCAACAGAACTTGATTGAGTAATAATAATTCCCTGGTCTTAAAAGGAGAAATTTGCCCCTGGAAAAAGCCCCAGTCAAAGCTGGTGTTCTCTGTAATCGATAGAAGCAATAATATTTTAAATTGGAAAGTTGTTCAAACAGCTTGTGGTTTCGCCCATTCTACATTCCTACAACACCCAGCATGCATTGCGCCCCTCCCTCTGAAAGGAACGGCCCAGCGAGAGACGCTGGAGTGAAATACTACTGTTTTCGCTGCAGGCAATGGCTCAGAGCGGGACAGAATCCGAAAATATGACGAGAATATACCGGTGGATCGTCTAAAAAATCTTCGAGACTTCAGTCTACATGTCAAACCTGACGATTTTGAACGAGACATGACTCAGTTATAAATGTGGAACGTCTGTGAGGGAAAACAGGAGCACAGACAGCATTTCAAAGCACCTCATGGAACTAATGATTATGTTTTACGTGTTGTTTTCAACTATACACTGCAGACATCAGAGGCCGGCGTCCTAGATTGAGGAAGTGTAGTTTTCCTACCATAATGGCATTAGCTCACCATAACAGCATGATAGGACTGAGGTTGAAAATCTGCAAACTGGCCCTTTTTGGGAAATCCATTGCAAATGTTTATGCACAATATAACAGGAAGGTCTGTTTGGGCTTTTTCAGGAAATGTATTGCCAGACAATAAAAGGTCCAAAAGGTCCATGACTATATTGATTCCAATCTCATAAAAGTCTCAAAGCAGTCATGACATTATTACCAACATATATTTAAGGGGGTATTTTCCACAGTATAAACTACTATGCTAGATTCTAAGCTTAATCCAAAAGGCAACTGGACTTTGTTAAAGTTCTTGAGTTCTACTTCAGGCTTCTCCCACGCTAGACAGTTTATATTGCCTTTTGGTTTACGTCATTAAAACTAACACAGCTGTCTGTGGCTATTGTACTCGTACTTGACTCACCAGTCGGAGCAGTTGGAGCAGAAGTCGACAGAGTTGTCTTGCGGACAATCCTGACAGTGCCACCGCACCCCCTGGATGGGCTCCATGCCACAGACGTCACACTGCACAAAACACAGACAGACACCACTTCTTCAGAACACTGTTTAACAGTTTTACTAGCATTTAAAATGTCATACTGTTCTGTCTTCAGCAAACACTGATTTCTTTGGACTATAAATTTTGAATGTTTTTATGAGATACTCAAAGTGTCCCCATATATACATCTTTGTTCTGTTTTATTGCTCTGTACCGTTTTTGTATAGTGTAAAAATGTGTGTATAGTATACAATAAGAAAAGCAAACTTTGTCTCTGTAATCAGCCAACAGTAAACCCTCTGCCTGAGATTGCATTACCTTTTATACACAGAGGACAGGTGTTCAAATGCAGATGCCTAGCTTAAAAATAGTGTGCAAAGTCATCACCTTGTAGCCTACATGCCGCATCCCGGCCTTGTCCTCATGGATCTCCTGCAGCGTTTGTTTTTTCAGTCGCTTCAGCTCTAAAAGTTCTTTGTACTCGGGCAAATTTCTCAACTCCACAGGTATTCCCTCTTCGTCCTGCATGTGAGGGAGGGAGAGAGAAACACACACATATGTAAACACGCACACCCTCAGAAAGAAAGAGACAGAGGAGATGACTGATAGGCATCAGGACGACACAGACAAAACATCTTTACATGAGTCCAGGGATCTAATCCGATGATGATATTCTCTAGATGTCTGTTGACACTATTGATTACTCTAATTTTAGCTGAACAGGAGCGACAAGCAGAGATTGTCTTTCGGCTGAAAGAACATGAATGCAAACCTCTGTGTCCATAACAAAGACAGCTTTTGTCTGCTGGCTAACTCACAATATTTCAAAAAAACAAACCCCTGAATCGTGTACATACAGTTAAATGCAGAGCAAACGGGGACAGAGGAAATAAGTCCTGTGGGTTTGAGGGTGCCAGGTAACAATTAGGAGAGGAAACGAGTTCAGGCTTTTTGGATTTCAATCTGCCAGAGCAAACATGCTCGAAGATGGATCCGTAATCAGCGTCTCAAAAAGGGAGGAGAAAGCTAGGCTAACGTTACGGTCAACCCTGAATATAGCGAGCAAACACCCTGTCACATCACAGTGATTCCGTCCACACAAAACTCTACCTTCAAAGTTGGGCTTGGGCGGTATCCATTTTTTCATACCGTAATACCGTCTTGCCATAATACAGGGGCATAAGGTGTATGGAGGTATTTGAAAAAAAAAGTGCTGGAGCGGCTGGTTGGAGGGGCAAGCCGCTGTCACACGTGTGATCACTTGGAAATGTCTTGCTACACAACACAGGATTATATGAAATGTTAAAGGGGACATATTTTAGCAATGCAATCAATTTTCAATTATTCTTTGAGTTTGTTTCGTTTTAAAAATTGTCTACTCCCCCACGTGGGGGAGCGGCCACACTGCACTGTCACTGCACCGACGTATTGGAATGGTAAGTTGAAATCTGGACAATGACTTGACTACAAGCTAGTGCAAGAAGGAAGCCTGAGGTGAATGAGGGTGAATGACGATTGGTCGATTTCAGCGAAAGCAAGGTTCTACGTAGAAACCTGCAGCTGTTCTGAGCGGCCCATTTCAGAGGCGACCTTTTTAAAAATGCAATCCTGGAAAAACACGGAATTATGCAGTTTTCACTTTTTCACTGTGAACAATAAACACCCAATAATGTGAAACCCATGCAAAATATGAGAATATCCATTCAAAAGATATGGCCCCTTTAACATAAATGATACGACTTCAGATCTCAAGGACGCGCACGCACGAAAATAACAGCTTAACTGGTCGCTGATCTGTTTTCATTTCTCTCCTCTCTCCGGGCCACTGTGCGTGCCTGTTTCAAGTTTCCAGGGTGTGCTCCCGACCTCCGGAGCCATCCTCCGATTGCAAAGTAGCCTATAATTTAATGAGGTCATCGGCTGTCGGCATAATACACGGCATGCTGGCCTTCATAAATGTTATGTAAACCTGTATTATTTGTTACAGTTGCGCCATCTTTCTCAGCTCTGCAGTTCACCTGTTCCTCCAGCGGTAGCCTGACCTCTGCTGGTGGCTGCTGTGCATTACAACACATCGCCTCTACATAATGTCTGCATCGGTTTATTAAATAAATTAGCATCTGGATTGTTGACGGTATTGAAATCCATACCGTTGGGATTTCTAAATACCCTGGTATACCGTAATACTGTGATACAGCCCAAGCCTACTTTAAGTGCAACACTTTGGCACTTTCAGGTCTTGACAGGAAATTGTTTAGTGAGAATCCTGCTAATCTGCTGACATGTTTGCCCTCGGCAAACTCTCATTCCTTCCTGCAAACACGGCCAATGTAAGGGACAACCCGGTGAAGTGTGAAATTATCGTGGCCCATGCTGGCAACACCTTTGTGACCTAGCTTCATATCGACGGTGTCAGGGGTTCTGTTAACGCGCTGGTGGAGCCAGCAGCCTGTGTTCTCAGCAGGGCCCGGCGACCCGGTTTGACTTAAAGGTTACTGCCATCAAAGGCAAAGAAAGAAAATGTCAGAGCTTGGGTAACGGCGAGTTCAAATGAAAATAAAGACGCGGCTGGCCGGGAACCCTGCTCTGATTTAGCCCTTTAATACAGTACACACTGCCCTGATTGAAGGGGGGAAAAATGGTACAAATGTGAATGATCAGGTGACTTATTTCATCCCGAAGTGTTAAAGTGGTGTTAAGAGGGAGGGGGAGTCAGTCTGTGAAAGAAGACATAAGCGACAAGGTGCAGTGGCTTACTTCGCCTCATCTTAAATGGATTTAAATAGACTTGTAAATTATAAAACAAGCTCCCCACGGCTCATAACATGAAGCTTTTCCCTGTACTTATCTTACAGGTCACTGCTTACATGAGGAGGAAAGGTAAGGCGATAGAGGGTGACAGAGAGAGGAGGAAATGTGAGCTTGTGATTAGCTTAATTAAGCATGAAAATATCACAGTTTCCTCAGTGATCGGTGACACAGAAGAGATTGGGGATAGGATTAGTTATAAGGTAATCTCCCAGGACAAATAAACAGGAGTTACATGTTTGAATGCTTAAAAATGAAGAGAAGGCAGTGGACTCTAGTCATTAGACATCTGTGATCTGACAGAGGACTGACCGAGTCATCAGCAGAGGGGTCCTGCATGCTGCTGTAATACGCCGAGCGCTCATCTTCTTCATCCATGTAGACCGGAGGCTCATAGGAGGTCAGGAAAGTTGACGGCCGGTACAGGTGCTTGTTGAGGTGATGCTGCCTCTTACTGGACGCCTGAGGAACAAACAGTTTGAAGAGCATGCAGTTTTAAAACATATATAAACATGGACCATGGACCCATGGAGAAGTGTTCAGCTTTGTTTGCCCTTTATCTGTATTTTCTTCTAATTCTGCTGTGTTTGTGTCGATACTTGAGCGGTGGTGTTTAGCTCACAGCCAACAGTCTACAGGTCGGGACTAAATGAAAACATGGAGACCAGTTGACAGCGCAGTTTCTCTGCTCTGCTCCCACAGAGGCTAACATAACCTGTGCATCTTTATTAGGATTCTACAAAATGTCGGTATTTGGCGATCTGTGAGTGTGAGCAGTATAAGAGCTGCAAGTGACGGAGGGCGGAGCAGACAGACGCACACAGTCGGCAGGATGAAGTGCGACTTCAGCTGCAGGGCTGCACGGAGGTGTGAGTAAATTAGTTTGTTCTGTAAAGAAACACTCGGAACTTATGTCTTATTTTCCTGTTTCACCGCTTTGTTTTCATTAACGCTGCTCGCTCCTCTTGCCTTTCCGTCAATGTCACTCAACCACAGCTGCTCTCTCTCTTTTGCTCGCCGCATCTTTGGTATAAAATCTGTTTTTTTAAAGCTCCGCTACCTCTCCGTAGTATCGAACGTAAAAATAACAGATTGTATCGTTTTAAACACGTGGTATCTAAAGAAAACCTGGTGCGTCGGAAGGGGGGTGCAGTCTTGAAAAACTCCTGCACACTATGACCCTATGTCATATCATCGTTATATATATTATAACCTGATGAAAAGCCGATGATATGAAATAAATATTATCAGCAACAAGCGAGACAGTATGCTGGAGTTTTTCACCTATTGTTTCAAAACACGTGATGTCGTGTTGACATCCTTACTCTCCAGTATCTTGATCAGTATCTTGTGTCTGTGAAGCACCAACGAACTTAACCTGAATAAGCAATGCTTACATTTGTCATGTAAACAATGTGCCATGTGTTTATGTTCACTACTACAAGATTGCATATAGAAATAAAGTGTAAATGAACAGATAAATAAATAAATATCAGAAATAACTGGTATGTCTCGCATCATCATGACTGCATTCCATTTAAAGCCAAAATACAACAATATTGAAAGCCCAGACATTAATTGAAGACACTTAACATTAAAGAAAACATTACTGACTGAATGATTAAGGGTTGTGGTAAATACCTTTTTAGTGTACATGCACAGGTTGGGTGTTCTTCCAGGCACAGGGATACCAGCTTTTGTCAGTTTGATGAAGTACTTTTGAACTCTACTGGCAACCTGGAATGTTTTAACAGGAAAAAGTCTGCGTTAATGATTCCCAACTGAGGAACAGCTGCTTGAAGTAATTGAGGTCATGCAAATGTATCCACGATCCAGGTACTTGCAGGGAGTGCAGTTATCACACGAGTCAGCCTTTGCCTTTCAGCTCTGCTAAGTGCTCACTCTACACTCTTGCAATTTAACAGCCTGTTTCCATAGTGAGGACACAGATTCATCAATGTCAGGAGATGCTAATAAAAACATGAGTACACAGTGGTGCAACCGGCTCCAGGACAACTTATTACAGGTTATTAAGCTGGATAAGTTTGTGTTATGTTTTGGTCATTTTGAAATATGCAAATAAACAACATATTCTGAACTAAGGAGTCTGTAAGTGTAGATCAAACAACCATGCACCTCTTCAGTTTCAGTCTCTCTCACCTGTTTTGCTGTTCGATTGCCCAGCTCATCGGCAATCTTCTGCCATCTTCTGGACTCCACTTCCTCGGGAGGAAACTTAACAAGAAGCTGCTCCAGTTTTTTCTATCATAACAGAAAAACAACAGGTAAAAACAAAGACATGAGCAAGATAAATGTTAGTATGCAGCATTGGTACATTTGTGTTCAAAGATATAAACTTGAAGATTTTCATGTAAAAAAATGTCTGTTAAGTCACTATCTATCGACAAATGAGGTAAAACAATGGTGAGTGAGCTTATGGCCCACTGATGAAAGCCTTTGCCTTTGCAGTATATAGTATTATTACGGACTGTGTCGGTGGCAACATTTCGAGGATAAAATCCGAAGCGGCGCCAAGTTAGGGACGCATTTCCCATCACCCAGCAGTGGTTGGTCTGCCAGAGAGGGTAGGCGGAACTAAGTGGCTGTTTTTCCGGTCTCTGCAAGCGTTGCGAGTAAACAGTAATCTACTATGGCTGAACAAACAAAGGAAAGATGGATGACTACAGATACAACTTCAAAAATAAGTGAAAATCCAAAGAAAAAGAAACAAATTTGACGCTCAGATGAAGCAAACAGTCTAAAAAGGAAAGCGACCGTCAGCGAGGAAAATCAGGAGTTACAACCGGAGCCAACCGTGGACGTCTGCTTATTTGGGACATATGCGCCTGCAATTGCCTTTTATTACCACTAGGTGCCGCCAAATAGAACGAAAAGAACTTGAGGTTATATCTTTATTATATCTAATTTGTTTTAATCACAGCCTACATATATCCACATTTAAAAAACAGCCTGTAAAACATGGTTAGCGCAAATTACACATCACAGTTGCTTACAAATAAGCTAAGGAAATGTTGCCCTCTTTTACAAAATGATAACAGTTATATAGATTTTAATTAAGTATATGTTTTAAAAATTAAGATTATTGTGCAAAAAAAAGATGAGAAATTGTGTTAAAAACCAAAGTGTTCCGATTCCACCGTCATTCATCTTTCCTGTATACAACTGCTTAGTTACTTGGTGAATGATGTGCTTCTGCTTAATACAGTGTGATATCTCACACACATACACACTTGTTACCTACCTGTTCCTCCACAGTCCACAGCTGGTTAAATGTGTCAGGCTTGTTTGGATGACAAATCCTCCCCCTGATCATCTGTCAGGAAAACAGGAGTGACAGCCATGTTAAAAGACTTGCACGGTACAAAAATAATGGGCACGACACCATTTGAAGAGATCTGTGCATATGAACTGCCTGGCACAGTGAATCTGTCAGTTTGACAGACAAAGATGTGACTGGAGATGTGTCATGGGAAAACGCAGAAAAACACTTTTGACTGACAAACAAGATCCTGTTAGAATTCAGAGAGTGTAATCCGTGAGAATGCAAATGTGCCTTCGCAAAATAAACAGCGAGAGCAACAGGAATGATCAAGGAGCTCTTTGCTGGGTGCTAAATGCTTGGTGCTATCTAATCCCAACAATCAATTAAAATTGAACAGGAAGGGAGACGACAACATATAAACAGAGGCCAAAAATAAAACATAATCAGAGGTGGAGGAGAGGCGGGCTCCTCACGTTTCCATAGATACCACCTTCATGTGCTGCATGCTTAACTCTGCAGAGCATTAAGAAGGGGAGAGACCAGGCAGTGTAACCTGGTAATAACGCAATGATTTGTAGGCCAATCAGCAGGGGTGACTCACAGTTAGGACAATGTGCTCCTGCACTAATGATACAACATGAGACAATCATAACTGTGATGACAGCGGAAGCAGCAGTTGTGTGTTGTGAGGCAGAGCCGTACCTGTGTTTGCCTGCCGTTCTCTGGGGCATCACTTGTGGGCAGAGAGGAGTACATGGTGGAGGATTCGCCTTCCTTCTTGGGCTCAACAGGACTTTTTGGTCGATCAGGCAAACCTGATGGGAGGAAACGAGCAGAACTTGTATTTTTAAAAAGGCAGAGGAAGATTGATGAACCAAAGCTCATGCACTGATATTAAAAAACGAATTAAATCCATAAACTTGCCTTGGTCAAAGATCAGCTTTAGCCGCCTAGTTTTGCGTTTCTTGTCACAGAACTCTCTCTCAAAGTCGCTGAGGCCTGAGGTGTACTGCTCCCACGCAACGTCAGGGAGCTGGACGACTCGCTGAGGACACGGCAAGCCCAAATTCACCTGAGGGACACAAGAAGCAGTGTCACAATCCATTAACAAATGAACAAGGTTAGATATGTCCCATCTTATGTGACATGAACAGGCACAGTGAGACAAATGCCTCTTTAGCACACACCATGGTACTGACTGTACTGAACTCTACTGGCTTGGAATTGATACTTGTGCTTTTTCTTCTTTGTTTTACACTGCAGATAGTGACTGCTGTCTGTCCAAAGAAAACAACTGGGATATTTTTTACTTTTGTAGCATATGCTTATGTTTTAATAACTTTGTAATCCTTTGCTTCTATAACTCTGCTTTTAAGTCCAGTCATAATCTAGGTTAGCCTACATTCATGTTATTATTCAAATAGCTCCATCCACAGGGGAATTCAGTATCTGGATTCAAGAGAAAAACATGTGCTGTGTATGGCCTCCATCTTTATATGAAGCAGTGCTAAATGTTTTACCAGATGATTTCCCATCATTTTCTTTTCTTTAATACACAATATCAGACTCTGTAAAAGCACATTTGTATTAGCCCTTGAGTAACCAAAAAAAAAAGATGTTGCGATTGTAATTAGTCATTCAAATTATTGACTGATTAGGGTTGATTAGGGATGCACGATATTGGATTTTTTGCTGATATCCGACATGCCGATATTTTCCAACCCTTTGTGCAGATAGCCGATTTCAATACCGATATATTAGGCACATGTTTTTTCCACCTTATTGCAGAGAACATCAAGTCTCCCCTGTAGCAGAACTGATATCATACCCACTCTTATTGTAGTGGCCCACTGGTAGATGCAGAAATAACATAATACAGTGCTTTTTAAAATGTACACATTCACTGGGCAAGATAAGAAAACTAGTTAAACTTAGGTTATGTACAAAAAGCCATATTTATTTTTATATTACATTTTTTTTCCAATAAAACTGTAATATTCATACAAATTAGACAGGCTTGGATGATGCTCTCCCTGAGACATTCCTGATAATAGCCACAACTAATTTGACCTATTGCACAGAATAAATACATAAAATAAAATCGACCTTGCTGTCTGTTTCGGAAACTTTGAAAAACTGCCGCAGACATCTTGCACCCTTCTTCACGCTTGATGGAAGGTGGTGCAGGCACTTAATGCTGTAGCATTATGTCAAGCTTTTAGGGAATCATGGAGCATTTTGTCAGAATTAATGCGTTGTTTTATCTGCAGAAAATATCGGCAGAAAAATTATGCTGATGCCGATATGTCCTTTTCAAGCCAAATTCTGCAGATACCGATAAGGTGCCGATAATATTGTGCATCCCTAATCTAGATATATTATAAAGTAAACTGTCCAAACTATCTGAAATATCTCAAGTTGACAGGTTGGACAGTGAGCACATCCTGGCCCAGTTGTGAACAGGTGCAGAACCAAACTTGAGTCAGACAGCGGAAAAGTCTGCACACTGAATTTTACAAGCTCCCAAATATTTATTCCATCAACGTTTCAACCAGCAAGGTATTCCTCAGGTGAAAAACCAAGACCAGGAGAGGCTGGGGATGTTAACATGGACACATGAACATTGTCTTGGCATTTTGGCATCACATTTTATACAAACATTTGTGTTTATGAAGCTCATACTGTTGTTTTAAGGTGAAATGATGGAAAATGTGTGAAATCGATTATGGTTTATTGAGTTGTACTGCACTACATTATACTGTATTGATGTAAGATTTCCTACTTTCTCTCTCTGAACATTAAAGGCATCTTACTTTACAGCAGAACAGTTTAATTGGATTGCATTAGGTGTACCTTATAAAGTGGACACTGGGTGTACAAAAAAAACAAGGACCATGGTCTGTACATTTGTTACCTGTTCCTGTAGCTGCTCCACAAAGCTGATGGGATCGGCGAGCGCCTCCCTCTGCTGACGGGCCAACGTCTCCAGGTCCAGGATGGCCTGCGTGCGCTGGGCCTCGAGAACCCCGATGGTCTGCAGCAGCCTCTGATAACTGACACGGACGGAAGCAAAGTTAGACAACAGTGGGAGGGAGGAACTGCTTACATTATTTAACCTGACACTTGCAATGCTGCAGTGCATCAAACTTTCAGATCCCAAACCATGCATAATTCAAACACGGTGCTGAGAGCCTAAATACTTGCACAAAACATGAAGCATTTTTTATTCTTTTCCATGTTTTTTTGCAAAATAAGTGGTAACGTGTTTGTTTGTGCTAGAAAACTGTGGCTAGAAATTATGCATCTGAAACCAGCTGATTTGGCAAATATCTTTAGTGTTACTTTTTAGTAATAGAAATACAATTCAAACACTAAGATCTTTCTATTATGTAATTATGAAACTCACATCAGAGCAATATAAAAACAGTTTGCATGACAAACACTTGGGTTTTTCAGGGCTTGAGGAGCCTTCTGCGCTATAAAAGCTTGACCTTTCCACTCACACCCTCTGGGGCAATAGAAGAACTGCAAGCTGAGCTGTCAGTGACTAAGTGTGATACTGACTCAAAGGCCTTACAGTGTGAGCGGAACTAGAGGAAATCGACGTGAATGTGACAGTATCCTACGTGGCCATAACCTAATACAGGTGCTCGGTGAAGCAGAGTGGATCAATCCCCTCTAACGGGACATGAATGAAAATCAATGCACAGGACACAATTTATTCAACAGCTGCCGGTGCTTTAAAATCCTTCAAGAGGAAACATCCACATGCTTCAACTGTGTTTAACCTCCTATCATTTCATTAGCTACAGACATCATCTTTTTGAACTGTATGAAACTCTGCTGACCTTGTACAGCATCAGAGTGCTGTGCTTTTATGCAAATCATCTCTACTTAATGATTCTGATCCACTTGTAGGACTCTGCAAAAGAAAGCAGCATGTCTGCAGACTTCCTCAGACGAACAGATGATCTGTGCATTAATCTGTTTTTGGGAAATGAGGATACCTCGGCTCTGGTTCTCAGCACCCTGGACTCCCTCCAGGTGTCCAGGGACAGTGTTTCATTGCCACCTACTGGGCCCAAGGTCCACTGACAAACACTGGTGCCAAATGAAAAGCTTGCCAGAACAATTGCGTTGCTACATTAATCCCTGATTATCAAGGATAGAGGTTTGCTTTTTTGGTAGTATTTACATAATCTTGATAGAGGGAGCCGTGTTAAATTGGACACAGTTTTAAGACACAAATGTGACAAGGTGCTGTGTAAATCATGTCAATGTCAATTCACTATATTCAGCAGCACTAAAATGCTTAGTCATGCTTCCCTAAAAATGACTTCTCACTCTATTGATTTGAGCCTTCAAAATTCTCCTTACTCAGTACAACCTAAACTTGGCATGTAAAGGAAACTATCGAATTACTTTGCAATACAGTGGAGTAGGGAAAGCTTAGGCTTAAACCACTCTCCAAATCTGAAACATTCACCAACACTGGTGCCAAAGACAAAGGGACCTGAACCCTATGATGTCTCCAACCACTCGCAGCTCTCTGCCCCTCCTCTAATGAAGATGCAACATGAATCCGCTGACAGACTTAGCAGTGCCTGACTGAGCGCAGCAAGGACCTGTCCAACGACATAAACATCCGAACTTGCATGACAACTGACAATGACAGCAGGAGCAAAGCTCAAAACTGAGAAATCACTTTCCTCCTAAACAACTTATCTTTCTGAGAAGAGAGAGAACAAAGGCAATCAGCAGGGTAAATTTAACTTCCAATCTCCGTGGGCTTGGAAATCTTAGAATTGGCAGCTAATTCACACAATCGCAGCACCCGATTGGAGGTGGGAATGAAATCCGGGAAAGTGTAAAACCTGAACAATAAGACAGGAGCTATACTTAGGTGCTCACTGATATCCCCGACATAAGTAAGAGGAGGCTCTAAAAATAATTGTGATAATTAAACATCCCGTCTATGCGTTGGTGGTGCAAAACTCAGATACACTTAAGTGCCAAATCGATGAGATCATTCTTTTGTCTTAGGAAGCAGTAAAACACACTGTCAAAAGAATCTCAGGGTGGAAAGAAAAACCTTTTTTTCTCATGCCTTTAAAATACAACTGTGGTGAGACACAGGTGTACACATCCACCAACAGTTCAGATCCCTCACACCACCTGTCACTGTGGTTTGGATTGCTTTTAATAACATATATTTTGTAGTGTTAACGCTAATGCATCCTGATGTGTCCTTCACCAAATCATCAATGCAGGACGTGCCATTTATATTCTTCCTTAGTCTTTTTGCCCTCTATTGCAAGTTGCAAAGGACTTGCAATAGAGTCCTGTCCTGCCAATCTCAACAGATTATGCAGCTAATGTGCATTTTAGTACTTGTAATATTTTTTCAAAGCTAGCCTTGGTGAAACAAATATGGCGCATGTCTGGTGATAAAGTAGATTTGTTCCCATGCCGACATTAGTGCTAACTGTTCTAATAACAGATATAATTAGCCCAGACAAAATTCAAGTAGTTTGATATGCGAGTGTTTCTCTGACGCTCTCTTTGGAGGACACTAAACGTCCGGAGGGGCTGCGAGCCACAGGGCAGTAAACGTTAGTTCAGATTGTTTTTGGGTGAGAATTCATCCAGTGTTCGTTTACGAGGTTTTTACCTTAACAAATTGACCCAGCAATTCAAGAAAAAACACTGAATTAAGTCGTTTCCCATAAAAAAATCTGTGTCTCTGGCAATTTTCAGCAGACACGAGAGAGACAGATGTGTAAAAAAAAGCGTCTATATGGAATTCATTTTATGTCTGCATTTGTTCATGTTTCACAAAGGGATGAACCTGGGCCAAGCCACACAACGAAAGCAATGATATCACAACTATACAGGATTAATAAGCGTTCAAAAATTAATCACATTGCATCAGCAATAGTATCTGCCAAGGTATCGGAAAGGAAAGGAAAAAATGTTATTGGAACATTTCTGACACACTGGTGTAATAACTGTGCGCAAAGCCCCCTTTTCTTCTAGCAGAAGTGTTGTAGGGTTTAAGGAAATCTGAACAGAAGTGGTCAGCAAGACACCATGCAGATGCATGAGACACAGGTGTGACAATGATGTCTCTCAGTTGTCCACTCATGTTCAGATCAACAAAGCACTTTTAAAACTAACTGTAAATGGAGACAGTAAGACTGATTCTCCTGCATATTTAAACCTAAACTCATACTCAGGGTTCAACAAAAAGACAGCTCATCATCAGCTCAAACGCATCTTTTGTTCATTCAAAAACAAAGACCAGAAGTAACCCAATGATCACAGAATGAAGTCATCAACATGTGTGAGAGCTGCATCAACAAAAGATGAAGAGAATTCCCAGGGAGCTCCTACATACTCTTTGTTGTGTTTAAGTGCCAGGTGGTCTGACTCAAAGTAATACACGTCTGGCTCCTCCTCTTCCTCCTCCTCCTCCTCCTCTGCAGCCTGGCTCTTTGTCAGCTCCTTGCTTTTCTCTGCCTCTTTGCCCTCAACGGGCCTACCATCCTCACCACCTGCCCTGTCCCCTAGATCCACAGAGACCGGCTCCTCACTGGAGGGGCCGACAGAGTCTGAGGGAGCAAGTTCCTCCTCCAAAGGGCAGTCCTCCTCCAGCCCCACCACCACCTCCCCCTCTTCCCTCAAGGGACCATTGTCTCTGGGAGGAGAGCTAAGCTTAGAAGAGGAGGCCTTGCCACCAGTGGCAGCCCTCCTGGGTGAAGTCCGCAGGGTGTATCTGTGTTCATAGAGCTCTGTGAAAGAGGGAGGCGTGCTGGATATTAAGGGGTTGCACCCTGGATCAGTGGGGGAGGGGGTTGTTGCTAGTGGGGGTGTAGTTTCTCCTGAGTTGCTGTTGTTGTTGATTGGACTACTGTTCGTGTTGGTGGTGGTGGAGGAGGTGGAGGCAGCAGCTTCCTGCATTGGTGTTAGCGGCCGGCCGTTCGTGTTGTTCTCAGTCTCGATCACCTGCTCCTCGTGGGCCAAACACAAAGTGTCGCCCACCACGTCAACCTCCACCTCCTCCACCTCCTGCTCCTTGGCCACTATCAACTCAGGGAGAGGATCCTCTAGAACAGCTTCTAATGCCGGTGCAGATGAGGCTGGCGAGTCCCCTGAGCCAGAGACCTCCATCTGCACAGGGACAGAGTTTCTACAAGGCACGGCAGGGTCAGGGGATGAGGGAGCCGTCGTCTGACTACCGTTGAGCAGCGACGGGCAGTTGGTGGCAGAGGTTGGATTTGCACTTGGCTCTTCAGTGAGTGTGCAAAGTTCCTCTGCTTTATTGTCTTTGATTCCATTCGAGGCCTTGTGAGAGTTCGGGGGCTGAGCTGCCCCGTCACACTCCACATGACCATCCTCTACCTTCCCCCCTGTCAGCTCACCTTCCTCGTTACTGAGGACAGGTGACGCAGGAGAAGTGTTTACAGAGTTTTGGCTGGGAAATTCTTCACAACTGTTGTCCTTGCCGGGCTCTGGGACAGAGACCGGACTTTCAGGTTTCAGAAGCTCAGGTTCCTCCTCGTGTCCCTGAGAATCTCCAGAGCGGGAGCACCGCTTGGGCCTTTTGATTTGAGGACAGGCATCCCGCGTCCCTTTCCCTCTATCACAGTTCTCTGGACTAATGTCTTTTTCTAAACAGGACACGCTACGCTTCCTGGAGCTGGTCCATTGCTCTGCCTCAGCAGGAGAAGCATTCGAGTCAGTTAACTTCCCCTGCAACAAGGCCTGCTGCTCGCCGTCCTGCTGAGTGTCTGGCTTTGTGTCCTGCTTTGACTCCTGCTTAACTTCTTTTTTGGTGTCCTGTTTCGACTCCTGCTTGCCGTCTGGTCTCGGATCCTGTTTGCTGTCAGGTTTCGACTCCTGCTGCTTGGGGTCCTGCTTCGACTCCTGCTTCGACTCCTGCTTAACCCCCTGTTTGGTGTCCTGTTTAGACCCCTCTTGCTTGGTGTCCTGCTTTGACTCCTGCTTGCTGTCCTGTTTCGACTCCTGCTTGGATTCCTGCTGCTTGGCGTCCTGTTTTGAATCCTGCTTGTTGTCCTGCTTCGACTCCTGCTGCTTGGCGTCCTGCTTCTTCTTGGGCGAGCGGGCCCTCTGCAGTGGAGACACAGAGGTCTCCTCCGGCTGGGCGATGCTGCGGTTCCTGAGGGTTCGACCACAAAAGTTCTCATCCAATCCATTGAGCCCCACTGACGACCTTGTGACGCGCGAGGATCGGGACGCGGCCATACTACGGCGGATGCCTACAGTCTCCTCATCCTGGTGCTCTCTCCTCTGCAGCAGAATGTGGACACCTGCAAAACACAGGCAGATACAAGCACTTCATTAAGTCAAAATAACCACTGAAAACAGCCAACCTACAGCTCAATGATTACAGCAAAGCACTACCTTTGCAGCAGCTATAAGTTTGATTGGTTTCACTGGCCGGCCAAGCTAAAAATGAATGCATGAACGGTACCCTAGGGTGCTTGAAACAAAAGCGTTCACCAAAAGGCCTTTGTTAAATACTGCTGGGGTCATTTCTCAGCTCACACCAGAGAGGTATTGATTTCCCATGTCATTGTAACTAAGCAACACCTTCTGTCCACAGGCAAAACTAGATGTCTTATCCCAGGTCCCTACAAAAGGTGGAAGATCTTACACTGGAAGATAGTAAAACAGGAAACAATAAGGTCAAATCTTCCATCTAGCCTAAACGACCAATCACATATTGTCTTTCTTTCTGTCACAGCTTTGAGCCTCATCTGTATGTGCTTTGTAACTAAAGTGATAAAGGTGACAACAAGCATTTTCAGTGATGAAAAGCCCCCAAAGCTGGCAAGCATTGACTTACAAAAAGGTAAACTACCTGCAGTAAAACCCAAAATTAAATCGAATAAATAAGCCGTCACACAGAATGTGTGTTTATGTTTCAGTGAAAGCATATTTCTTCCCTGCTGAGATTACGGTTTATTCTGTGACATAAAGTGTAAATATGTCTCTTGCTGGTTGTCTGATTTCTGACACAAACGTTACCACTGTAATTCACACACTCAATTCAGCAGAGACAACACTGCAAACATAGGTTTGTCACTGCACACTGTAGGCTGTTAATCTCTTTATAACAGGTGTGCCTGAGCACCAACAGGCTGCAACTTATCAGAACGAACAAAAATTGAAATGCTCTGACAACAAGAATCCTACATAAGGCTTACAGGCTTAGAGTGAGGACAACCATAGAGGCTTAGGACATGACGATTTACTTCCTGACACAATTTAAGGCACAACAAAAGCCTTCCCAAAATTGCTCTGTGTGTCGCCCGAGTTATCCTGCAGATGAAGTGCATTACTGTGCATTGGAACAGAAATCCTGGCTTACAGTCTGAACTGGTAAATTAACACAATCCAAATGCTAAAAGGCCCTGATAAATAGACAGTTTGGGATATGTTACGAGGGATGCACGATATTATCGGCACGTTATCAGTATTGGCCGATATTGGCTTAAAAATGAAATATAACCGCCGATATAATTAACCGATAAAATAATGGGCTGCTGCATACTTGATTAAATGCCCGACCTCGGCGCAATGTCCCCGGAGTGAAGAAGACCTGCGCGGCGCAGCGTGATGACATCACGTGTGTCTACCTGCAGCATGAGAGAGTTAGAAGCCAAACGTTTTCCAAGTGTCCGAAATAGATAGCAAAACTGCTATCTGCAATGACTGCTCAGCTTCGGTGATGCGAGGAGGAGCCAAGGCAAAGTCTTTCAACACTACAAACTTGATTAACCATCTCAAGACCCGTCACCCCGACCGTTGTAACAAATGTGATAAGAGTATCACCACTATACTGTACGCTAGTTCCAATACAGAAGAGAGTTGATGATCTCTGCAATTAGGTGTGCGGGAAAAAAATATCGGTATCGGTAATTGGCTAAATGAGTTGTAAAATATCGGCATATCGGATATTGGCAAAAAATCCAATATCGTGCATCCCTATATGTTACTGTTTTCCAAGTAATCAATTTCACAAATGCAATAACACTCAACATAATCTAGGTCAGATGATCCATCATAATCGCACTCATGTAAACAACTTTACCCTACTCACATCAATGCTACAGCAAAAATAACTTGATTATCAGAGCAGGGCACTTCAAGAAATAGCAGCTACATTACCTTTGCTTTAGAAGCATCAATGTAATGAACTTCAAACAATAAACAAACTAATTTGCGTCATTTTCCAGATACTACCTCCACAATCAAACACCTCATCTTAGTAGGCATGTGTGCTCCTGTAAACCTTATCATAATCAAGTCCTATTGAAGGTTTACAGTAACAAGTAATAAAGTTTTCTGTCTGCACGCTAACATGCAGTTAAAATAATCTGGAGGAAATTCTGAGATTACATCTCGAGGATAAGGAGTGATTTCTGTCCTGGTAAGAATACACACAAAATTCCCAACCAAACCACACGCACACAAGTTGCCATTGAAGTCTCCTCTAGCTCAAAGCTCCAAATAATAAATCTAACAGAGCACAATAAAAAGGAGACATGGTAAAGGTTATATTAAAGTGACATTCAGGGGGAGAAGATCTCACGTGGTGTCCTTTCGCAGAAGATGAGACACCGTTATAGTGTCCCATTGTAGGGCAGAGAAATTATTGCATCAATTAGCAATGTGGACATGCTCATTTACATTAATTGCAAGTACATCAATCTGTGGGCCGACCTCTGTCAAAACTGATTTAAAAGCTCCTTGTTGCTTTGCTTTGGACAATCCTTCCCTTGTCCTACACTGTGCTAACACAGCAACAACAAACCCAGGGGCTATCCTGGCTACAAATACATTTGGTTAATATTTCTTCTGGGGGCCAACATAGTAGTCACCTGGAACAAGCGCTACCATATGCACATATTACTCACACTCGACTAAAGACTCCAACTGAGAAAGCTAATGTGATTTGTCCAAGCATAAAATAAGAAAAAGGAAGAAAGGCGGCAGAAGGGGGGCAGGTTATTCAGACTGAGCACTCGCCCTTAGCCTCAAATCAACAAAACTAATTAAGCCTGCTCTTCTGACATGCTCTCAAAAAGTAGAAAACTAATCATGACTTTAAAATGATCAGGGTTACAGTTTGTTTAGCTGAATCACTGTATGAAAAAATTGCTTCGGTGTCCTAATAAATAACACATTGTTAGCAAAGCTGGCAGGGCCTTAATTAATCATTAATAAATAAATGTCTGAAGTTGCATTTGGGTGCCTGTTCAAAAAAAAGTTTTGCATTCATGGAACAAAAAAAAGAAAGTTATGATTGTGTTAAAAATTCCTACTGACTATCTAGTTCGGCTTTGACGAAAATAATTAATGCAAAAAACACCAGATGGAAGTGCAATGACTGGAATGTAGTAAAATAGAGAGCAAGTGGTTAGGGATAGGGGGTGTTCCAGTCCAGGCTGTCTCCAGGTAAACGCATAAGAACTTTCTTTTTGAGGTCCAATTATCAACAAACTCCTTATATGACAACAGTTTCATAAGCTTTGGTGTGTATGGAATTAAGTCTTAGAAAGTGATTATAGCCATGAGTATAAATTTAGAGTTTAGTTTACTTGTTCCAGGCTGTAAAAAATAAATTCTCAAGCATAAAACTAGTATTAAATGGAGTAATTAAATAAATAACATATATCTGTTTTACGAAATGATCTACTCTGGTTTCCTCCCACAGTCCAAATCCAAGCCGTTTAGATTATTTTGTGACTCTAAACTACCCATAACATGAGTGGGAGCATAAGTCTTTGTCTCTCCTCATATGTCATCCCTGTGCTTGACAGATAACCTGTTCCGGATGTTCCCCATCTCTAGCTTCAACCTCTGATCAACCACCAAAGATAAGCTAATGGGTGGATGGACAAAATTATGCTTCATGACTTCTCTTAATTTTTTGCTTTCTTCTCGCTAAATACTGCATACTTCCAACTTAACAGTGTTTCAAATTTACGGATAACAACTCTTTGGTTTAACTGCTAGTAAATCATGTCAACAGTGAGGCCGTAATGTCCAGTGAGGGGTCAAAAGCAGGCACTGCTTTGCTTTATGGGGTCAAATGCCAGAGAGGTTGGAAAGCGCTGCTATAGACCACAAATCAGCATTTAATATATGTCCGTGCTCTACTTCTGGTGGGTTTATGACAGTGGACAGTGCGTGGTTACTGATACTAAGAAAAATGTTATATTTTCTCCTATAAATTGTATTGTATGTTAACTTTAACTGGGATAACTTTCACTCAATTAAAAAACATTTAAGATTAAACTCACTCTTACTTTTAAATTAAGATTTCAGCAGGCTCCAGTAAACCTCACAGGTACTTTACCCCTTCATAGTATTAAGGTTTAAGCAAATTCATTACAGTCACAAACAACACACTGACATGTATAGCCACTGATCCTGATATGGATGGAAAATAACAACTTATCCTAACAGGAAACAGTTAAAGAATCAATTGCGGAAATGTCAAAGCCAGGATATGCCAGTGCCGCTGCATAGACAGCACCCATGTGTGACTGTTTTCTCAATCAAACCACTTCCTGTCTTAACTAAAGCGCGTGTTTGGTTGAGGAGTTATGTTAACACGTGCTGATTACATTACGGTCTTAATGACACACCATGAACACATGGGTCATTTGCAATAACAACTCTAACACTTTATAGAGATTGTAACAGCTATACATAAATAAACACACACCCCACGAGTTAAGTGTGAAGGCTATTGTTGGCAAAGCAGCAATGCTAACGTCCCTAACAGAGTTTAGGTTTGTTTTATGATGAACACACAATCTTAGTGCCGTTAAACCGTCACGTTGGACTGTTACTCTCGGTTTCTGACCTGTAGTTCAAGACTTCCAGAGGGCCTACTGGCAACAAAAAATCCACGGAGTATGTGTTGGTATACATACCGATGAGAATCGCTCAAATCCCAACATCCCAGCTTATCAGCTGCCGCGAGCTCAACATGGGCAAAGTTGGAGGCTGGAGGATGCTGTGAACCAGAGACTAGAAACCGTTGCAACTGCACGTGCCGCCTGCTAAGTTAACACTAGTTTGCAGCAGGTGAACTCAAAAGTTGAGGATTAAAACTCCCAAGTACACATTCAGGCATAACAACACAGTTGGTTTATGGAGCTGACGGGCAAGCTAAACGTTAGCATAGACCAACTTCCAAGCAAACGTTAGTTGACCTAGCTTGCTGTTAAGCGGGCTAACCTTAGCAAACTAACTTACCGTTAGCTTTCATGGCTGTATATAAAACGTTTGAGACACCTCACTGCAGACTGTTGCGCCCGTGAAATTCAGATATTACCTTTCACGTTACCATTGACACTCGGTGAACAAGTACACTGCAATTTAACCATGCCAGTTTTCTCTGTTTTCCTGGGAACGACTAGTTAGCCAACTTGGCTAATGATACCTCTGCTAGTTCTTCTCGGCTAGTTTTCCTGTTAACTGCATCGTGCAGAAAAGAACCGTTTCAGCCGGAGCCCCTCTAGTAACGTTAGCTTGCTACACGCTAGCAAAACTAGCCCAACAACAGACACAGAAACCACCAATTACACATATTCCGATAAAGGAAATTGCTACTAACATTGTGTTTCGCCGAGGTTTGCATGTCAACTCCTGCGCGTAGACCGAAGTAGCACGGTTAGCAACCAAACAGCGGTTAGTTACCAGTTAGCAGCTACGGCTAGCCGCAGCAGCCTAGTAGCTAGCCAAGCTAGCTGATTGTTCCGCGCATAACTTTGCCGATGTATTTGTGTACTTCCAATAAAGCCGGTCATAGACATTTTTGATGGGCTAATAAATTCGGGTTTTGTCATTTGCTGTACTATAAGCACTCAACTGGAGGTACACTTCTAAATAGCGTTTGTAGCTGAAGAATTACACATACCTCACTTCCGTAAATTTGCTGCACGTTCGGCCGCAGCCATGTTTTCAATCCAGTCAACTAGTCGGGGTGTGTGAGCCGATTCAACCGCGCTCGTGAAAATGCAACACTATACTGTACATTTTTGCCCCTGCCAAGATTGCAATCGGTCACATACTCTCGGGGTAACATCGCGTAATTAATTCCTATGTGCTGACAAATTTTACACTAGCAAAACATAGCACAATTGACTTTTCTTTTGCACATTTACATCATCTAACAACCACTTACACCCCTTGCACAAATCAGCAAATTGTGACAAAATCAATGAGACAACAATGTTCAACATGTTTTCATTAAGTTTTAATAGTGTCAGCCAGCAAAAGTCAGGATGGATCTTACCCAAGTGACATCCATATGCAAAAACTTACAGTACAGCATTCTGTTTCCCCCCTATCAGCCAACATATAAACCAACACCATGCCCATACACAAAAATAATGCCTTTAATGAATTAGATTGCTGATGCTGCTGATTATTTACTGCTATATGCTTTCTGTTGCTGTACAATTTAGTGAAGATAGATCCAGATCGTGATTTTGCGTGCATTTTATGAGCAGCTTTGCATTTACATGCAGTTACATGTGATGTTAAACTTGGATTGGGTGTTAAAGCATGCATTCTAAACATACTCTGCCTTCCACATATTTTCTACAAAAAATCTATTCACATATTATATCAATCCCTTCTGTGATAAATACCCAAGTGCTGAATCTTGACCAACATACTATCAGTACTGGTACATTCAAATACAAACCAGACATTTGCGTGAGCATGCCAAATTTGTATGTCTACTGAACAGTGCAAAACACAAAATTCCTTCCTGAGACTAGTCAGCAATTAGTCCCTTCATTACCTTGTAATATTCATCACTTCAAGTGTCACATTTTTGCTCTCCCTACCATTCATTGAACAATATTCTCTAACAACAGGAATAACGTGATATATCTACAGCAAGATGTATTGTGATTCATCAATATCAGCAACACATAACACATGGACATACAGTACGTGCTCATTTTGGTCAATAAAGAAAAAAAGTATGGCATTCAGTGGAATTTTTAGCTGCACATAATTTAAATGCTTGGTTCTGAAAACAATCTGACACATGAATACTACAGTGCTAATAGAAATTTAAGAGCTCTTTATACAGATTTGTACAACATGACAAACCTTTCCAGACATGTTCATTCCCTCTGTCACCTGTCAAAGGCTGCCATGTAGCTGTAAAGATGAGGTCCTTTGCTTGAATGCTTTTCAAATAAAAAGTCAAGTGTAAAATAAAAGGCTTTTTCATTTCTTAAATGTTTTCCTTTGTTTTTTTCTGCAGAGTGCTTTATTAAACAGAACGCGTCTCCACTTCGATCTTCTCCTCGGACTGTGATGATTCTGCTTCCTGGTGGTTGACGCTTGGCCGGACCGTCACCAGCGGACCGCCGCCGTAGATGGAGTGGAGGAAGTTCCACGTCTCTTCGGAGATCTGTCCCGAGTCTGCTCCTACAGGGTCAGTACAAGCACACACACTTAAATAACAATAATATCTGCAAAGTTGAATCCAATCCAAACAGACTCTGCAGGAGTTGTTCTAACATAAGGATCTTTTCTAGCTCACTTATTTTTATACAATACCTTAACAGAGATTGAAAACAACATCTAGAGAATAATCTACATCTACAGAATAAAAGTAGAGAAGATTACATCATATATTACAATAATAATTATATCAGTTCGTACCTTGTTTGAGTGTTAAATGGCCGTTCTTGTTTACTGTAATCTTGGAATTATCAATGGGTCCCGGCGGATCTTTAAGATGAAGAAAGACAATTAGTTGTCATAATTATAAACAGCAGTTAAATGTCTGAAGACAAATTCTCAATCCTAATTGTGTAAGAGCACTGATGTCAAAATGTCAAATGTTTTTGTCACACTATGAAAAGCAATTTCTGCTCCCCACTTGCTACACAGAGAAAACAAGTATTAGAGGAGCAGAAGTCAGAGAGAAAAAAGACGTTTGCAGCCGTGCCAGATGTAAGCTGTTATAAATAGATATGACAATACAAAGCAAGGCAAGCAAATAAAAAATGAGAACGAGAGGTAGAAACCGAAATATATTTTGACACTTCATTTTGCTGCAGGAGGGAAACTTGACTCGGGGGACCAAAGCAAACTCTTTGAAGATAAATCAAAAGAAGAAATGGGACTTCCACGGTTTCTTTTGAACATGAGCAGCTTTTGGTAACAAAGGAATTTGGTTGTTCCATATAAAACTATTTATTTGCTTTATTTTCCTACCCATACAAATGTATAGGTCTGACATATGCCATTTGTTTGAAAAGCAAAAATTCATGAAACAAAAATCCTGGCAGCTTTTTGATGAGAAATAATCAGCAGCTTTGAGGCTCAACTGTCAAGCGAGGGGAAACATTTACCCTTTAAATCAGACATTGAAACAAGATTGGGGGTGGAAATGCAAGACTTCTGTCCAATTACCATTGTCTTTTCCTTTGACAAAGCCCTCCCACTCACGAAACCACTGCATGCTGATGCAGTATATGACCACTGGAGACTCCTCCTCCTGGAACGCCTTGTTCAGCTACAGAGCAGAAGGGGGGAGAGAGGAAATGGGGGAGGAGAGAGCAGTAGAGACAAGAGGGAGGAGAAAAGGATGCAAAGGGATGGGGAGGAGAAACAGGGGGGTGGAGGGTGGGGGGGACAAAAAAAATAATTAAGTGAGGATGAAAGGATTGAGAGAAGAGGAGATGGAAAACCTAATCAATTCTCTCTGGTGGTTATTCAAATTGGAAGACAGTCTCGACATCATACTGCAGCAATTTCATCTTTCTTGGAAATGACACAATCCTTGTTCATCTTGTTAGCCTCTTTCTCTCTCACACACACAATCATACAGACAAACACACACCATTTATCCGTCCTTTTGAGTAGCCATTGTGCGAGTGGGCGGACTGGGGGGACAAAAACAGCTGCATCTGTCCCAATGCATTAATGATAAGGCTTTCATCAGACTCACACCTCTCATCTCCTGCCGGGGTGAAGAGCACCAACACATGCAGCCTATCAACTGGTTCAATAGACAGGAGAATAGACCTATACACACACACCCAGGAGTACAGAGAGCTCCACAGAGGCTCACTGACACACAATGCATTAATATCACTCCATCAGCACCATTTTTTACTGTATCTGGGTAAAGCCCGATCTTCCCTGCTGGTAAACATATGGTTTAGAGGCTTACCCGGACAAACATGTCCAGCTCTGACTTGCGCCGTTTCTCCAGTTTTTCGATCTCGATCTGGCACGCGTGGCAAACGTACAGGTGGTTGACAGCCGGTCCCCCTCCGTACCTGCAGGGAGCAGTCCACATTAACTCTGAATGATGAAATTTAATCCACAAAAAAAAACAAAAAAAACATTGTGATTTTGAATCTATGCTCCAGCCAGTCTCACAGCCAGCCTGCTACTTTATTTACCTGCTGTAAAGGTGATCCCACACGTTCTGCGGCAGCATCACTACCAGGTCATCAATGAATGTTGCCTTGTTTGGTGGCACACCTGATGAAAGACACAGAAACATCAATCAGACATTAACAGCGTAACAGTTTAATGGTAATGGTGACTGTAATCAATTCGAATAGGCCTAGAAGCTGGCCATAAAATGCACAAATTTAATGCTCAATTTCTGTTATCCAAGCATCTAATTTTCAATTATGTTCCCCCTTTTATTTACACATCAAGTACCCAGGGACGACTTGGGGAGCACCTAAGTGGTTATTTTTATTCTTTGGATAGTTTCACCTCTTTAAAGGGGCGGTTTGCCCCTGGAAAAAGACACTGTCAGTCAAAACTGGTGTTCTCTGTGATCGACAGCAGCAATAACATTTGAAATTGACACCATAGCTGTGGAGAAAGTTGTACAAACAGCTCGTTGTTTTGTGCATTCCACATTCCTACAAACCCCAGCGTGCATTGCGTCCCTCCCTCTGAAAGGAACGGCCCAGTGAGAGACGCTGGAGTGAAATACTACCGTTTTCCAGTCAAAGACATTGATCACTGTAGGCAATGGCTCAGAGCGGTACAGAATCTGAAATACGACAAGAATATACGGGTGGATCATCTAAAAAATCTTCAGGTCTGCAGTCTACATTTCAAACCTGATGATTTTGAATGAGACATGACATCGGAGGCGGGCGTCCTAGATTGAGGAAGTGTAGTTTAGCGAGCTCCCTGGCCTCCGCCAGATGATGCATTTACGTAGTCTTGCTCTGGAGAAATGGATAGCATCCTCCAAGGGCACAGAGCTAAATTGCATTTTTTCCTACCATAATGGCATTAGCTCCCCATAATAGTGTGATAGGACTGAGGTTGAAAATCAGCGAACTGGCCCTTTAAGCCTTTAAAAATCCTTCCAATGAAAGGAACAACAATGAAACAATCCAAGAAGAAATGATCACTCTTGAAATCTATCTAAATTGTCCTATTCTTATCTTTAAAGCCATACTTCTCTTAAAATAGTGTATTTTGTTATTTATTCATTAAATAGGGTGTATAGTGTTTTTTTTTAAATCTAAATTGATTTTGAACCTTCAAATTTAAATTCCCATCTTGAACAGGAATTATTAATTATAATAACAAATCATCCCACCTAAAATAATTAATTTAGCCTTTTCTGTGTAGATTAATAAAGCTAAATATGACACAACCCCTGATATCAGTAGGAACAATAAAAAAGACTAGCACTGGGACCCAGCAGAGTGTGCATGTGCAGATCAGTGACAGTTAACTCGAGCAGAAAAAATTGTGGCAGGATAAGTTAATGAATTGTATAAAACACGGTGACATCTGTGTTAGTCATACAATTTAGTGGGTCCTTAAATTCTTTATTTACAAATTGTTGCCAAATGATTGTTTGTTATTCTAGCCTTTTTTCTCTTGCAAAACTTTAAGTTAATCATTTTATTTCTTTATTATGTTTATCTAAAGAATGTCCCCTTACTTTGCTTGCCTGATTATACATTTCTGATGCTGTTAAAAGGAAAGTGAAAATAAACTGTGACCTTGCCAGATTTGCTGTGAAATCAAACATCTGGCCGCACTGCTGCAACATGGTTCCTTTGCACTGATGTTATTTTTACTTCCTGCACATACCTGACTAGTCAAAACATAATGTGATTGTAGCCGCAAAGAAGGAGGAAACAACCTGTAGGTGCTTATTTACAGAATGAGACACATTCTCTGCTTCCTTCTGTATTCTTACAGCTTTATCATACATTTTCCTTTTGCTACTTAAATCTAAATTCCATAATTTCCGGCGCTCTCTGAATAGAGCGCTGAAAAGAAAGATAGCTTGATTGGCAGAAAACCCTTTTAGAACCCTCCCCTCCTCTCTGCTAAAACGAGAAAGCAGGATCATCTGCACAAAGAGAAGCAAAACCCCCCTTTGAAGTCTGCTGTGTTGCGAAGGGAATACTCTGCTTTGTCAGAGTCAAAAATCCACAGCAAAGATGAAAGCATAAGCTGTGTTAAGAGACGGTAGAGTATAATTTTTCCGCTAAATGCTTGTGCACAGAGCAAGAAAAAGGGGATTGCTGCTCAGGGAAACTTTAACCTTTGTGGGTTTTTTTTAATATGATGACAACTTAGTCACACGCACCTCCATGCGAACACAGGAAGTCGTCGTTGGAAATGGGGCCCGGCTCAGCAAAGGTCTTGAACTTGTTTAGCCACTGGCGGGAGATGTAGAACTGCAGGAGGCTGGGCTCCATCATGTTGAATAGACCCGACACCCTCCTACGTTCTTTCAGCGTGTCCTCGTTGCTCTTTCTGCCACGGGAACAGACCACAGATTAATCACAACTGCAACTGAGTCATAAAAGTAAGATTTAAGTTTATGAATATCAAAGTAACAAAGAGAGTCTTATAATTTTACATGAATAAATGAATGGGTTTTTGTTTACAACAGTCAGTGTGAAAGCATATCTTGCTTACTTATAGAAGAGCACATAAGCCTCCGCATTCTGGACGCAGGATTCAGACACCTCTGTCACACTTTGGTCATCAAATTCATACCACAGATTGTTGACATCATTCCTGCAGTACGCAATGTAATGGCCACCTGGGATCAGACAAGGAGAAGCGTTAGAGCAGCAGTCGTAAACCTAACAAGTACATGTGAGATATTTCTGCAGGCTCTAATGAATGCAGGACACTCCGGATGCCTCAGTCTGAGCACAAAGAGGAGCGACTGTGCCCACTCACTGCTGGCAGTGCCGTGGTGACAGATGACTGACAGCAGGTCATAGTTGGAGGTCTGAGCGGAGCCGTCTTTGGCCAGGAAAGGCTGCAGGTCCAGGCCCTCGAGCGGGAACGAGACGTGGGTGCTTATCTTGGTGGAGAACATCAGTTCGTGTCTGAAGCGCTTCAAGTGGATACACAGGATCTGGAGCGAAGAAGTTATATTTTAGAAATCCAGTGTGTGAACGCGTTAGGGTAAAGGATTGTGGTTTATTCATGACGTGAAGTAAAAGAGTTGTGTGTTTACCTCTGGCAAACTTTGCATTTTACAAAACTTGACTCCGTTTCGTAATCTAAGAGGCAACCAGAAGAAGAAGAAGGGCAATCATTACAATCCTGGACATTCTGTTTTTAATGTAAAATGAATGAGTCCAGTTTGATAATCAGTCACTCACTTCTTGCATTTTTCACAGCTGTACATGTTGTCTCCTAGAAAACAAACAAACCCACAGTTACTGAGACATCAACCTTAATGTTTATGCTGGTTAACAGATTGACGCCCACTCACTCACCCTTTAGTTCATCTCTGGCAAAGAAAGCTGCAAGACAATCTTGTAGCGTAACCACCGGACCCCAGAACCAACTGAGAATAGAAACAAACAGATAAACAGATGAGCAATGTATAGAACCACTTATACTCTATGTGAAGAGTTAAAATAAGTACACTGTATATATTAATAAACACACCTCTTAATGTATTCCATGACAAAAGCAATCCAGCCCTGCGCTGCGTAAGCTTCCCCACAGGAGCCGGCTTTAACCAGAGAGGTCTGGTGGGTGGAGGAGTGGAGCTTGGCCAAGTCCTCCTTCCCCGGGATGGGCAACGAGATATCCTGGAAGTTCTCCAGGGTCACAGACACCTGAAAGCAACATAATACAGAGATCTTTAAACGCATTTCACTTTTAGCCGAGGATCATTTTTTTACCCTTATTCTGAAAAAGGCAATATTCATACTAAGCTGTGAATGATTCCACTAATAATGCTGTTACATGCAGCTGTACATACTCCAATGAATCCATACCTTGAAAAATGTTCAGGCAAGATGTCGTGTGTCACAGACTGCTCTTAAAACCCTAATTGAGATAATTAATCCTAATTGCACCTTGTGAATTCAATTCCAAAGATTGCTCTGAGAACCAGAATATTATTATCATATCATATCATGTCATGTAAAATGCTACAGTTTAAAGGTTTAATTGGAATGTCCAAACAGAACTAAGCCATTTTGCCATTCAAAGGTCAGACCTTAGCCATGATTGGCTGGCAGTATTTGGAGTGGCTGCTTAGCCCCTCCCCCACGTGTGCGATCCCATGTGAGGGAGGGGCCGCACTGCACTGTCACTCCTAAGTTGTAGAAAACATGGCCGCTCTAGGATCGTTTATTCGGCCTTATATGTACGAGCCAGAATTGCCAGGAGGTATCAGAATGGTGAGTTGAAATCTTGACAACAACTTGACTACAAGCTAGAGCAAAAAGGCAGCCTGAGGTGAATGATGGTGAATGCTGATTGGTCGATTTCAGCGAAAGCAAGGTTCTACGTAGAAACCTGCGGCTGTTTGGAATGGCTCATTTCAGAGGCTACCTTTTAAAAAATGTGATTCTGGACCCAAAAATGTGAAAAACATGCAAAATATGAGAATATCTATTCAAAAGATATGGCCCCTTTAAAGTAAAAGTAATTTGTTTTCATGCTCTCCTGCACTGCCCTGCTTCTGTAAAAAATCCTATTATATCCATTTAAAAAAATGTAGCTGTCCACACTCACCCGATCGCAGGTGAGGCACTGAACCGAGCTGACAATGGTTCCATCAAACACATCTGAGATGACACTGCGGTATTTCTTCTGACGCTTGTTCTTTGGTGGGGAGAATGTGGTCACAGCTGTGGGGAGGAAGCGAGACAAATGTGAGAATATTGCTGTGCAGTTTGTCAACAGACACAGGATGTCACTGCCTTTGTCAAACCCAGACTTTATAAAGCTTTAAATCTGGACGACCTCTCATTATGCAGAAGTACCTTTCAATTTTTATAATTAAGGGTAAAGTAATTTCATGGAATTATTTCCATCAAAACAGGACAATATCAAGTTACAGAAGTACCTTTCTTATGAGCAGGGTTTAGGCTAGGCCACCCTGAGGAAGCTTTGGGTGGGCTGCAGGACAGTTTGGGAATATGTCCCTCCATTGGGACTGGACTCTGTGGTCTTATGTTGTTGGACATCTGGATGTCTGGGAAGGAATCTGGATAAACAAAATGTTACAGAGTTTAAATACCATATATTCTATCAAATGTATTGAAGAAAATACAAAAAACAATAAACATGGCATGTCTCTTCTGTCACTACCTGATGTTCTGCTTTGAACCTTGATGGCTCCCTGGCTGCTGATAATGGGCGTGGCTTCAGTTGTGGTGTCAACATCCTTGTCAATGTCCACTCCAGTGCTTCCACCCATAACACCATTAACTCCAGAGCGGTAAAAGTCATTAATCATGTTCTTCTCCTTCTGCCACTCCCTGTTGGCCAGGATCTCATCCTGCTCAGGAATCAGCATCTCCGCCTCGTTTGTGACGTCCATCATCACGCTCCCGCCATGCACCTCATTATCGGCCCGCTCGCTGCTGCCGCAGGACTCGCATGACTGGAAGTCATTGTCCGACTGGCTGTGGTTATCCTCCTCGCGGCCGTCATCCACGGTGATGCCGTTAGACTGGTCGTAGGGCTCTGGCAGCGGCTCCTTAAGCTCCTCGTGAAGTTGATCCATCAAGCAGCGCAGAAACTCCTGCGAGTCCTGGAGGTCAATTTGGGATAATCGCAAGAAATGTTAGCTGGGGTAACAAATATGTTCCAGCTCAGATAAATTATAGAGTTTCTTCTCATCTATTTTGGTCACAGCAGTCTGTAAAAGGAAATTTTCTCTCTCTGCAAAGAAATCCAATGCAGCACTAATTCTTCCTAACTATAATAGAGTTTGACAGACACAGCCAAGCTTTCCCAAAGCTAATTTTTTCCAAATTATACAGAACAACGGCGTTACCCCCTTGTTTATCCCAATTCTGCATCACAGAATCCGAATGCAAATGCTCACGAATGTGTAATCAAACTTAATGAGCCTCAGACATCTAATCTCCGTCTCCAGCCAAATGAACTCTCCTCTCACAGGGACCTGGAATGTTAACTTCATTCAAAGCGGTGCTAATTCCAAGGCTGTGCAGCCCAGCATGGCGTGACAAATGAATATTCCTCAGCTAACCTCACTGAACAAACACTGGCGAGCCAAGAGGAAACAGGCCCTTTTATCATTTCACCACTCCGGCTTATAAATCTCTTATTTACAGACACTGGACAAAGACAAGACGTGCTCCAGTAAAACGACTTTTCAAATCCTTTTATATCTATAACACATAAGTCTTTTTTTATTTCAAGCACCACCTGGAATCACATCAAGCGAATTAAACTTACGGTTTAATGTGTGCATCTGTGTGTGAATGAGAGGCAGAAGCTCGGTTGGTAATTGCAAGGAAGAGGATTCGGTTTATCAGGCTGAGTGATTTGAGCTGAAGCTAATGTAATTTCTGTAAAGGAGTGAGCATTTAGGGAGGTGGAGTGGAAGAGAAAAGGGAGAGGCTGTGTAAGATCTGGGATAACTTTATAGCTTGGGCGTCAGACCCATAATAATCCCAGCTCAGCAGGAAAGACAGACATTTTTCTATTAGTCATATAAGAAACTGTAATTTATCATAAAAAGCAGAGAAAATAATGCATTACACACACATCTTTAAAAAGACTTTCAAACGTCACTACAAACAGATTCAAATGTCCGCCCGTTTCAGTCACGACAGTTGATTAATTTTTAATCATGTAAATAAACAAAAGCTGCAAACGCACTGTTAAAAATGTCTCCAACTGTGAAGAGTGTCAGCATGTTTTATTTACACAATGGATGTTCACACATGTGCTCAAGTTGCGCATTCATTTCACCATCTGCAATGACCCACCTGCTGAGAATATCCTCTGAACATGGGGTTTATGGCTTTGATCCCCTGGAACAAGTTGGTTGGGACCACGTAGGAGGGTCTGCAATGTGACAAAACAAAAGGCTTTTTTATGATGAATTATGACTTTAACATTTATCCTGGGTTACACATCACCATTGTATATGGGACTGTATGAAAGTGAGATCCTTTTGGCAAGATATTTTTTAATATATTTGATCAAATTTAATAAAAGAAATTACCACTGGCAAAAAATGTTTGCTGTATTCTATATAATTGCTATTTATTGTATAATTGTATAAATGATCTGCAAACTTCAAACCAAAACAATTACCTGTTTTTGTGCCACAGGTCTGACACGAGTTTTTGATAGCTTTTGCAGAGAGCAGGCTTCTTGTCCGTCCTCACCATGCCGCCACATTCAAGAAAGAACTGTGTCAAGGGCGGGCTGCAACGAAAGGAGGGATAAATATATCATGTGTGGGCACCAAACAATGTTTAAATGAATATCTGCGCCGTAAGAGTAGTACTGATACCAAAAACCTTGAAAAGTGGGGGCTTAATTCTTAAAATGCTGCATACTTTCTAAGTAAATTAGACAGAAAGAAATAATTCAGAGAGTGCAAGATTATCAGTTTTAATTGCTTACGTCTTCTGATACCTATACATCTGCAGAAAACCTTGGAAATGGAAACCCAGACTGGTTCATGTGCAGCATTTCTACAAAACAGTTTTCCCAGCCTGTATTTTTTTTATTAATTCATTTCACTGAATTCATATCTCACTTGTGGGGTAATATCACAAATTCCCAGAGGTACTAGCTCATGCAAGAAATCTCCACTCGCAGCTGAGAGCTGAAGGATGTCGGAAATGGCTGGGAAGAAAAAAGCAGCTGAGGGTATTTTGCTTGATGGATACAGAGTGGACAGGAATTTGCAAGAAAGAGACAAACTGCAGAATGAATAAGGCATGGACTGTTCCCGTCCCTTGGCAAGAGAAAAGTCCTTGGAAGTGAATAATGACCCGACAGTAAAGTGAAAGAAGCAGCGCTCACACAAACAGACATCAAAGGAAAGTTTCAGAAAAAGGTCCCTCCTTCCGCAGCTGCGTGACTCACGTCCTCCTATTTTTGGAATGTGATTTAGATTGCAAATTTTGACCCACATCTTTTCCCCATTTTGACTTCTATCAAAACTAAGCATCATCAGTTTAAATGTAAAATGTACAAGCCCCTGGGTATCTTGTATTATAAAGGAGAAAGGGCTTTGCTGTTCTAAAAAGTAAGTAATATAATACAGCCTCAGGCTCTGCAGTGGAGCCCCAATTTAAGTGACCACACTAACAATCCAATCATAAAAAATGAATCAGAAGGACAGGCAATTCAATAAACAATAAAAAATGCAGCAGACTGGCGGAGAAAAAGTAAAGGGAGACGCATTATGAGACATTGTGGGAGAAGAAAAGGAGAAGAGATTGGGAAAGAGTAGGTGTTCATTTGTAACCGAAGACCCTACAGGGAACTACAAAAGGCCATTTCTGCCGTCTCAAATGGTGCACTGCAGCAATTTTCACTCAGCCGTCACTCTCCCAAATGAGCAAAGTTTTTTTTCGCGTTCAACAAGAACCGAGCAGGCAGTGAATAAAACAGCAAATAACTACTGAATAAAACAAAACAGAGTAGTAATTAAAAAGTAGCCCAAAGAAACGTGAGAGAGGTGATGCAGGCCAGACAGGTGGATGTAAGGACAGGAGGCAGGTTAACGGAGCTCTCACCAGTTGGACAGCGCCTGCAGGGCAGCGTTCATGTAGCAGGTGTTGCCGATGTTCTTCAGCCCCGTCAGGCCTGAGGGAGACAGAGCACACCAGGGAAATTAAAACAAGCCACTCATCAAATGCCGTAAATTCTGATGGCAGCCACGAAGCCTCTGCACGGCTAAGACGACTCCTTCCATTTCTAAGATTAACATTTCATGGCAGGAGAAGAAAAAGTGGGTACCTGGTGTGTTTTAAATCAGCTGCTGTAGTCAGCGGACTAGAATGTTATTTTTCTGACTAGAGCGGATATGAAGACCACAGCCCAACCTGACCCCACAGAACAGTTCATATTAATGGATTTTTTTCACTCATTCTACATGACTTAGTCTTTGTTCTACAGTATAATTATGATTTACAATGTTACAGTTTAATTTAGCAGGTGCTTTTGTCCAAAGCGACGTACATCTGAATATACATTTTAGAACTAAACTTTCTATCCTGCTTTCAGGGGACGTAAATAGAAGGTATAATTTTACCTTTTTAAAGCACTTTACTTATACAAGTTATTTTAATTTGTAAGATTACCAATATGGATTCATTAAATTATGCTGTTAGCTACATCTTGAGTTTTTTGGCTAATCTACATTATTTACAGTAGGCCGTTAATTAAAGTCAATCACAAGAAAAATGGGTTCTTTTTCTGTAAACAATGCAGCATGTGGAAAGGAAGTGTTGACTGGAAGTCGTTTATCACTAACAGCTGGCTACACGCCCGGGCATGTTCACTGTTGTCCCCGATGCTATATCGTCAGACTATAGCCAATAGGATTCGAGACTGATTATAATGAGATGATTCTCAGGCAAGTTCTGCAGCTCTAAGAACAGTTAAAAGAGCTTTTTCTCTCCAATTCCTGTGCACATTTATGATGTCATTTTTTAGAGAAAATGATATCCCAGGAAAATCTAAGTCACATTGAGTTTAAGAATATGTGAACCATGTCGGTGTTATCTGATTTTTAAATGGCACCCAAAGAATTATAGAAGCTTAATTGTCTACATAAGCTGTGTCAGTGTCAGTCACTGCTGCAACTCCAACTGTTGACATTATACAGTATATAGCTTATATAACCAGCATGAGCATCCTTCACCTCTCACATCTTCTCCCTCAGCTCTGTGGGGAGGCACGGCTCACTGTTTGGTAACCTCATGTGACCCGCAGTGCACTCTGTGGAGGACGTTAGTCTAACAAAGCTTACTGACTCCACCTCATGATCATAAGATCTGTATATATGACAAAAATAACCGAAGCAGTGTCTGGTGCCAACGCCTGGGCTACACCACATGAGGTGCAAGATAACATATGTCATTTGTTGGAGCCTCACAGCACTGAGTGAAACATTGTTTGCATTAGAGGGGCTGAAGCTCTTAGCACTGAAGTGTCTCACTGCACTAAGGTACGAAGGAGCAGCCTGTAGTCCTGCTTAGTGACAGAGTGATTTTTCTGTTGCTTGTAGGTCTTGCAGAGTGTCAGAGCCCTTATGAGCAGCTGCATATGGAAAACTTTTGTGTGTTAATAGCTGGCCTGTTTGTTGTTTTTCTTTTTGATGAGCTGTTGGATGTAGGTTCTAGTTTTTACGTTGTGTTTGAGTACAACTTGAAACAGACTTACATCAGATGGTGTTTGTCAACCCTAGTACTTTAAAGTCTGCATAGACTGTATAAAAAGCTGGATGACATGACAGCTCTCTAAAGGTGAAGCAAAAACATTTCGGGCGCCCCCTGCTGACTGGCTGCAGTATAGGTCATAAAGCCCGCCTCCTCCGTGTTAACAGATGGGACATGAGTCAAACTATAAAATCAAAATACACGCCAAATAAATGTTTTCTCAAACATGGTTTCTGTCATTATAGTATAGTGTCATTATAGTTCTTATCATGCTGATTCATGCCCAAGTGTTCATTTTTCAGACAACTTTAGTTTTAATTAATCTGTTCCGGATTAGAGTAGAGGACGAACGGCGAGAGGAGACGTAACTAAAACAATCACTACAGCCACTGAAGTTTCCATATCTGTGAATGTTTGCTTCAGACCAACACAAAGAAGCTGTTCTTACTCCAGCATGTGGGATCTTTGCTGTTTTTTTCAGTGTGATTTGGTTAGCAGAAGTGGCTACTGTGGCTCCACCCGGCCGATGCGCAACACTGGCTCCAAATGATGTCACCATCGCAAGAAGAATGAGAGCACATGGAGACGCGTCGTCCATCTATATAACAGTCACTGGTCTTCACGCATCCATTTACTGCATTTAATAATTTAAATCATAACGCTGTGCTTTGAAGTAAACTAACTGCTGATGACTAAGCTCCTGCGTCTTTCTTGCAATGTTCATTTTTAACTTTGTTATACTTGGATTAAGAGCTCATGAAGCAAATTACATTCAAGTCACTCCGCTGACTTCTGAAGTCATGATTTTTAATTATTAAAAAGACAATCTGGGCAAGAAACAAGCATCTATTTCAGCATCTCTGTTGTAAGTGCAGACTTTAAAACACTGCATGACCGCACTTAGGTTGCCTTCAATGCGACATTTAAACAGTTGCTTCCCCAAGTAGTATTTGTTGATCTTGTAGCTTATTTTTTTAAGAACTAAAATTGTGTTAACACAGAATTTCTGCATTTGAGCTAAAATAAACAAAATCTATATATTGTATAATAACTATTGTAGTTGTCAGATATAATGAGTCAAAGTGCTTTTAATAAAATAGCCTTTTGATTGACTATTACAACTAATTATTTGTGTCATTCATTTTGTTGTAAGCTGACCTCGTGCTCGCAGTTCATCCTCCTCCTCTGTCTCCATGTCCAGGTCCTCACAGCCTCCATTAGGGGGCACTCTCAGCGAGGTCGGGCTCCCAGGGGCCCTGCTGTTATCCTGCAGCAACAGCACAGCACACACAGACCTCATCATAAAACTCTTGTCAAGTAAATGAATAACCTCGTTCAATTTGACAATTTAACTGTCACTCTCACGCTGGTGGCAATTGTTATCGTACAGCTCTGCCAGTACAACCGTTATGTAACTAAGCAATTAGTTTGAAGGCATATATTGAGTCTACAATGAGTTGGAGAAAGAAGACTTTAAAGTGCATTAAATACATAGTTTGGAGTTAGATTTTTTTTGCATTACTTTTTCTCTTGCTGTTTAATATAAAACTTGCTTTATGACTTTAAGGTATGAAGTCATAAAGCAGGTTATGATAGAAAGTCATAGCTGTACCTGTAAACACAATAAAACATGGTGATGCAGGTGTGATGGGAAACTGTCTCCTACCTGACTAGCACTCTGTGGGGAGGGGAGGGCTTTGCTGTTGGTGTGGGGAGAGTGGGGGCCTAGTTTACGCTCCAAGAAAACCTCCTTGCCGCAGGCGTAGCACCACACCCGAAGCGTGGTCAGGTTGACTGTGAGGTTGTGCCTCGTCTCCTGCACACAGAGAAAACATTCTGTGAATATCGGACAGTCAAAAGTGAAACAACAAGACGGTGTTAATGTTTACCTGAGAACAGATAATAAAGCACATGTTTACTTTCTTATCAACGTGATGCTTCTTAATCTTCAACACAATCTATCAGTCAGCACAGGTGTAGTTCTAAGGTGAACAAGCTACAGTTTTATGGAGCCAGCTCAACAAAATGTTTTCCCACAAGCATCATGTAAATAAGCCAAAATAAAGTAGATCCTACCTTCACTCTCCTCTTAAAAACTACAACTATGGTCTAGTTTGTAGTACTGACAAAATAGATATGTATGTTCCAATATCAGACTATTGACAATATTGATTTAGTGGATAATTAGAAAACATACAGATGATTAAAACTGAATTAACAAAGATGTTTAAAGGTGCAAAGTAGGACTGAGAATGATCCACACCATTGACCACACACGCTTTATTACATGTCAGTGGAATAATCTTTCCTTATCTTTACGGGCCGTGGTGGAAATGCAGACATCAACAGGCAGGAGGAATGTTTTTGTTTTTTTAAGACGAGTTACTGCAACTTAGATTTCAGGATACTTTTGGTTAAAATGCGACTATAAACTGACTGAGTGCTACAAGTAGTACAATATGACTCTGATGACTGAGTACTCATTTTAGGTAAAATTGTCATATATAATCATGTAGAGAAGGCATTGAAGCTGCAGTATCCAAATAGTTAATTCATTAATCTGCAGATTACTGCCAATTAGTAGTTTGGTCTATGAAATATCACACATTCTTAAAAATGCCCTTCTTAATGTCCTTTTCTACTTATTTAAATGTCTTTTTTTTGTCCGACCAAACGTCCAAAACCCAAAAGATGTTGAGTTTATCGTCACGTAAGAAAGAGAAGCTCCAAATCCTCACAAATAGAAAGCAAGAATTGCATCATATTTTTGAATTTCTGAAAATTCACTGATGTGTATTCAAAACCTACTTTTATTTTACTTTTCATTTTAAAAGTATATTCCAAGAAGCTGGCTTTCAACACTAGCACTCATTTACTTCCCATTTTAATTAGATTTCTTGCAAGCGAACAAAATCAACAACCTCACCCTTAAAATTTAAGGCACAAAACCTTAAATCCGTCAATCTGTTTAGTATTTTATGTTCAAAATCTTGGCCACAAGTTCCAAGCCGAACGCCTCAGGCTACAGGTTTCGGTATAGGGGAGTCTGAGCGAGTTGTTGCATTAGGGCTGAAACATGGCCGAGATCTGCTGACCCACTGCTGCTCTGACAAACACAGGCAGCCTGGCAGGTCGACAGGAGACGGAACGTGAGCAGCAGCAGACCAGCAGACCCTGCATTATTCATCAGGGCTGCATTAGCCTTCACGCAGCGGGGCAGAGCAGAGCTGGCACTGGGGCAACGCCAGACTGAGCACGGCCATGAAAAACTCGATAGCTTAAATAATTTATGAAGGAAAGTATACCAGGTAGGGCATTAAAAACAAGCAAGATTTATAGGGCGTAGGTGGTGTTTTTACAAGCCCACATAATGTATTGTTTTACAATTACTTAGTCTAGTTTTCATAGTGACAATTTATTGTTTCGATTTACCTTTGGCATCATCATACCTTAAAAAACCTCAAGGAAATATTAGTTGTGCTCCTTCCACACTCAGACTAATGCTAAAGAATGATGGTAAACCAGTGTGCGCCTGTCAGCAGCTCATATTTTGCTCACGAACACATGTCCAAAAAAAACAAAACACTGCAGAACTTTTTTGTTGCTGCAGCACACATTCAACGTCTCCTTCAGGATGCGATCCTTTGATGAAGAAACAGGTCGGGTCCGTCAACTCTCCTCTGCAGCAATCAAGATTGAGATCGACAAGAAAACACCAACGGCCACTTTTGCACGTATGTAAGCAAACCTGCTCCATAACTGATCAACATATCTGATATAGAAGAAAAGTTCTGGCAGTTCAAAAGCAACTGTAAGGTTGAAGGAAGGATTTCCAAAGTTTACCACCACTTTCATATGGGAATGAAGTCCTTTTTGGTGCATAATGATTTTTGAAATAGGATCTATATGCAAATACTAATTATGTGTCCCAGTTTGTTACTGAAACTAAATACAGAATGGAGCTTCAACTTAAATTAGCTGCTCTAGCTGAAAACTCTCAACACTTTGCAACAGTCAACTCATGTTTACTTGCAGTACAGCGGCTCTTGTCTGCTGCTTCTGAAGTGATCCAGCAGCACTTTCTCATTGCGTAGTCAAGAGATTAAAATGTTTCCCTCCCTGCGGGGCTTGGAAGCACTAATTAAGCATGGCCTTCATTCTTAGAAGATTTAAAAATGGCGTCACAAAAGGCAGCTGACGCGACAGACGTCCTGAATATGCCAACAGATATCCCATTCACTTGTCATGTCATTTAAAATTAGCCAGCAATATTAACCAAAGATCTGTCTCTTATCTGAGTACTTTTAAAGAGGTTTGCATTTGAGCAGCCCTCTCTGGACAATGCTTTGAGCAGCCATGCAGACTAATATGCAGAGCAAATTACACGTTTGCTTTCTTATTTCTCCCCCCTCTCCTTCTAACCCCACTTGGCCCTGTGTGCTGCTGGAGGAAAAAAAAACCTTAGTCAACACTGGGAACAACTGAGGCTGAGCCAGGGCAGGAAGAGCGATACTGTAACCATAGAACTGACAGTATTATTGAATCTCCCCCCACATCCCAGAGGAATGCCAATTAATAATGGATGAACTGCTGAAATTGCACTGAATGTGGAGGTGTAGAAAGACGGGGCTGGCTTGATGGTTTTTAACAATTCGTGCACTTAAAAAAAGCTGAGGAGACTCACGTGCTGCTCTTAGAGAGAACAATGTTAAAAATAAAGCAGCGCTGCAGGCAGTTTCTTTTTTTTTTTTTCTCGAGTCACGGCGCCTCCTGGGACGCCAAAGTGATCCTGTCCTGCCATATGTGCCTCCTCTGCTTCTCTACTGAAACCATCACTCCTTTTTTTCCAATTCAACACCACAATCAAGACTTCCTCTCTTTTCAGTGCAAAACTTAATATACCCAAACTGAATGGCATCAGTAAGGTCTGAGCTCTCACCTGCGAATGCACTGTGCTGTGGTCAGTGTGAGATTCTCCACAGCCGACATATGCGCAGCCATTCTGGAGAGAGAAACAAAAGGAGGATGAAGCACAAACCAGAAATCAAAGTCTGTTCTCATCAACTGTTTTTCCCCCCTGGTGAGCACTGTCTTACCTCCAAACACGCCCACAAATTTGGTCCTCCAACTTTGCAGTCTTGACACTGGCCCTAATAAAAATATAAAGGTGTAGAGTTACGCGAGTTCAAATGATGAATGAAGATCATTAATACACACAGGGAAGCTCAAAAACAGACTTTAACGTTATTCTGTGTTTCTGCAGGGTTCAAAAAGTTAGATTTAAGACTTATAAGACCTTTTTTATCCCTAAAAGAATGCAATTAGACACCAGTTTCTTTGCCATAGTGTGAAAGCATAATGTAAATAATTGATTTAACTAATACAGCCAGGCGCAGATAAGCAGCATTAAATGGATTAACTTCCAAACTCCACTCCTCAAACTCCACAAAAAGTAACTGACAGCCTCCTCCGTGCAAAAACTTAATTTAAGCTATGTGCAGGTGCAGGTGACAGGGTCATGATGAAGGGTTCACTCACATGGGATTTCTGGATGAGCTCCTCCTTGGTGATCTCACCCACACAGTCCAGGTGGGGGCAGTCACAGCTGGACGCTGGCGGCATCGCTCAGCCAAAGGTGGTCTGAGAGAGACAGAGACAGAGAGAGAGGCGAAGGGGGAAACACAAAATTAATTCATATCTACATTGACTTCCTCTTTAAAAAAATCAATGCAGTACTTGTTTTATGGGAATGTTTATCGATATCATGTGTGATACTTGGTAGAGTTATAGCCAAAGAACAGAACAGAGGACAAGGAAAACAGTCAGGCTACTGTAACCTGAGTCATCACCACTTCACAGTTTTTCCATGCCTCCATGACGGATAACTTCCCCTTATTATCAGCCACACATTAGACTCGCCAAGCAGCACATCACACCACAGCTGTCAAAAACTCTTGTGGAACAAGCAGCAACTTAATGTAATTACCAGAATTTTTTTTTTCGAGTGCTGATAACATTTTTTTCATGTTAACTCCAGTGACTTTATTTCATTTCACGTAGGTCACATGTGTGTAATCTCCTTCACTCAAAGCTGCATTCAAATGGGTGATATCTCTGCAGCAATGGGGGACCTGTAGTTGCAGGAGCAACAGGGAAAAAGTAGCCAATGTCACAAAAGCTGGGGGAGAAAAAAGGGAACGGCATTGAGTGTGTATATGTTATTTCACTAAAGTGAAATAAAGCAGTGCTGAGAAATAAAATGCACAAAATCCCCCAAAACGAAGGTTCTCGTTATCTCTAGTCAGAAGAGCCTTTTATTGCATTTTATTCAAGAAAGTAGAGAAGAAATGTTTCTTTTGGTCCACAAAAGCTGGACTCAGGGGCAACACTATTCACAAGTACAATAAAAAACTCTTTCTGGAAAGTCTAATTTTATAGTGCTTCCACTTTAAAGTTCAATCATGTAATCCCACTTTGAAGCCAGGTCTTAGTAGTGGTGGAGCTTTATCTTCCTCGTCTTCAGGGATTGTTTCATTGTGTTATTTTACTGTTGCTTTCAATTGTTTAGAGAAAGCAATTCAAATTCTGATCGTGCACTTATTGTTATAACGTTGCTCAGCAGCTTTGTAACATGCTGACAATGTGTGTCACCCCATTATTCCTATTAAGTCTGAGAAATCTCTTCCAAATCTTACATCAGATTGCAGTGGATTCTTGCAGCTTTCTAGGAAGACTGGCAGCTACCCGACAAATGGTACACGCCCTGTTCAGTGGGATGACAGGAAATCACTGAAGGTGTCTACAGTCAGCTTGTTTGGATAGAACGAACAGAAAAGCTATACAAAGCACGATCAATGTAACACACTGGCTGAAAAAGCCTCTTCAGATTTAAAACTTGACACATGACTCCACATCATTGAATGTGTGACCATGTTGCCCGTGGCAAGGCTATGAAGTAAGCAGGACGTTGTTTGAGGTAGAACTTTGACATTTAGGCTTTCTAGGAACTTTCAGTTATTAATTGTATGATGACAGCAGGGCCCAGGCCATATCTGACTAATGAGCTGCACATGATTCAGCACATTTAAACCACATCAACACACTAACAAAACACTTGCCTTGAGTCTCAAAACATTCACAGCCCTCTTCATACATAAGACGCACAGCTTGCCAACAAACATAAAACAGCTGACAGGAGCACATACATGAGGAACACACAAAATATTGAGCCCCCAAACACGCATAAAAGCTAAGTTTAAAAGATAACTTTCAAAACCTACTGAATGGTGGGATCTGATTTTTTATTTATAAAAAGTTTATTAAAATTAAAGAGTTTGAAAATAAACTATTCATTAACAATGTATAGTTTCTGAAAATCAGTACAGTATAACAAAACATGATATGGGGCCACACAAATGTATGGATATTTTCTTAGTATTCTGACACTATTTAACAACAGTTAAAGTGGGAGATCATCATCGACACAGGAAGAAGCTTATCCTTAGTTAAGTCCATGTTCAGTCTTGTACAGGTCAATATGCTTGTTTACTCATCTCATCTACAATCAGTGAGTCTATTTTAAAATTCAGGTTTACTAAATAAAGAGCTTCTTATTCATACAAGTAAATGTAAACAAAAAAATATAAGACACATGGTTAACTACCTCTATGTTTGTGTTACAAGTACTGTAATATCCCTGAAGCTAAAATTAACGAAAACTCACAGTCACTATACAGAGAGCTAATTGTACGTTACACATAAGGAAAATCGAATTAGCCGGTGGTTTCACACAACAAGCCTCCGGTGATTAAGCATAGCAAGTGAATGGGAAACATCTATCCCATCTCTTACTTTTATCACAACAAACAACCCTCATTCGATCACTGTCTTCCAACCACCTAAATAATGATCGAGGAGATTGAATTCGGCACAAAGAGGTGGTACAGTCAGGGTGGGGCGTTTACCAAACCAGGCAGGGCACAAACCGATGTAGCCACCTTCTGTGTTATCCTACAGCTAATTGAAACACTAATTAAACTCAAAATCACAGCATTAGTCATTGATAATACATTAAAAGCACAGTTTAGCAAGAAGAGAGTCAACAAAGGTGCAACATTAGCCATTATGTTTAAACGTAACATTGCCTGCAGTTAATGTTAGCTAGCCATGTATTTAGTGCGACGTATTTAACTAGTTACCAACAAAGTTAGGACAGGTTTTCAGCGATATTAAGAAATCATCTTTTCTGTGGTAGATAAAAAAGCGTTATGTTACAGATGTGTGTGGCTTTGGCCTTGTCCACTTCTCAAATTGAGCTGTCAAACCCAGGCGAGGCGATGACAGCGTCACAGGCTGACTAGCAACCTTTCGCGTTTAGCATTAGCCTCTTGGCAATAATGGGTCATCAAAATGATTTTCTGATTTGCGAGCTAGCAATAACATTTGTATTATCTTATAGGGCAAGTAGTGGATAGATTTAGCCGCATATGATAATGTTGGGAGTTGTATAATTTGCTATTGATAACCATCTCGCTAGTAACATGCTAGCTAAAGTTAGCCAGCTAACGTTCCTGTATTACACGATCATCGACAATCCCACAGTGACTACACCAGAAACAGCAGCAGCTAGCTAGCATCAAAAATAACGACAGCCTCGATGCTTACCTGCGTGATAAGATAAAGGGACGTTTCACAGATATATCCAAATGTAATTGGTGTTCAAGAGACCGATTTAGTCTGTATTTAGAGGCATCTTTCAAAGAGCAATCCTTGACATTAAAGATAACCGTTCCTGTCCCTCAGCGTGGTTGCTAACGTTACAGCTGGCTCCGCCCCTTTCCGGTTTAAAAAAATAAAACCCATCCTTCCCATCCTACTGTAAATCTTACATTTGAAAACTACGTTTATTCCTTGTGTTCATAAAACTAAAATATATCTATATAGTATCACAATGAGCCATTAATCAGCTTAAATTGCAAAACTGACACTAATAGTAATGGTAATAAGTTCAGTGACAAGTCATGTATAGCAGACATGTATTCAACAGAAGTCTGACCAAAAAGGTTTATTTGCTTCTGTAAAATTCTTACTTCCTAAATTAAGAATAAATGGACTGGGGGGGAGAGGGTCACCTGGTAATGAACATTGTTAATGGAATAAACTGTAAACCCCTCCCCAGCGCCATCTAGCGTGTTACGAGCATATTGTGATACAAAATGTGAAGAAATACCCTCTACAAATGTAATCCCATGTCATCATTTGTGAGAGATTAAAGCATTGCAGGGCAAGTTCCAGTAATAGGATCGTTCCCTTTCTCTGTTTATTAGCTTTATGAGTTCAAATTATTTTGAAGTGCTTTTTATGTTGACAGGACAAAAACACTAAAGGACGCTGGGGAAATGATATTAACCTAGGAAATAAATGCTACTGTCATAAACTTATTCTTATTTATTTAAGGCAAGAATGATAACAAAAACAAAAAGAAATCATTGTAAGGTAATGTTAAGTAAAAGTAATAAGATAGTAAAGCATGCAATTGTTTAAAAATCATAATTTAGTCAAATAAAAGTGAAATATTTGTCTTAGTACTTCAAAATTGAGATATTAAGTCAAAATGTTGGCTTTCTAATTTGGATTAATATTAAGTCAAAATGATCATATGTGTAAAAGGAAAAAAAATAAAAGGTTAATAAATATGTAAGAAAATAAGTTTTTATTTACATAGTGTTTTACATTTCACTTCAAAAGGCCTTGACCTTTTCCTCCTAAGTTAAAATGTATGTCATAACTTGCCTTCGTAAAAACCTTTATTTATTTGAATCAAATAAGTTTGACCCCTTTTGATAAAGTTAACGGTGGTCTCCATATTTGTATAATTGCTAAAAGAGGTTAGATTTTAATCATTAAATGAATGTATGCAATTTTAATTACATTAACAAAACATGAATTACATTACATTACACAAAAATTAAACATTATTTACTTAACAGTAAAGCCTCACATTGATGTAGTTGTAATACTTTAGAAAGCCAAGTGGGGGCGCGTAAACTCCAGAAAGACGACAAGAGAGTATGCTTTTATTTTGAAACCCACGCTGGATGGGCGCGTGCTGCCGTTGAGTCCTTCACTCGGCAGCAGCTGAGGTCAGCGGGAGGACCGGCAAAATCACCTGCAGCAAACTCTGTGGCGGACACCTCAAATGTACCGGTGATATAATTTATACCCTCAGTTTTCACATTTAACAAATAATCACCCGGATGACGAGTTTCTTTCGTAGACTGTTTATCACATACCAGTTTAACAACATTTTGCTAACGCAGCTAGCCGTTATTAGCCTTGTAAGATAAGTTAGCCACTAGCTGCTCAGCTAGGCCAACAACAGTTGAGTGCTGTCATTCCTCAACCATATGTCAAAATGATTTACCTTACAGGCTGCTTCAGAGCCAGGGTGCTGCTTTTTATTTCTCTCAGTTTATGTCCATGAAAAAAATCTTTTATAAACTGTTAAAAGAAATAGCTAATTTTCTGGAACATTGTTTTGATATTGTGTTACTTAATGATAGCTACAAATTTAGATATTTTAGATTTTCTGCGAGTAATTAGTGATGGAAATGATCAATACTAGGCAGTTAAGTGGAAAATAAAGCGTATTGAGAAATAATAGAGTAATATAAAAAAACAGTACCATAACAAACAAGTTGACTTAAAAGCATATGCAATAATGCATTTCTCCAAATTGAATAAAAAAATAAAATATACAGTAGTAGATTTGTGCAACATTACTGTCTAATATGTTGCATTCTTATTTTTATGTCAAGAATTGTTATAATGTTAAAAAAAGATAACTGCTAAACTAGTTTGATTCTTGATTTTTGTGATTGTTTAATTCAGACATTCATGAAAGGGCTAAATAATTGCCCAGATTACTGTGTCTTCAGTTTTCTTATTGTTTACTTGTCAGCAGCAGTGTTCAGCATGGGGGAAAAAACACAAGAAAGATAAAATATCGGTTAATATTAAAGGTTTGAGGCTAAGAATGAACGTTAGGGTCAGGGTAAGGCGTGCCATCAAATGGGATAATCATCTTGTGATGAGCCTCACGAGTCTCTCTAATAAACTTAATTGGATGTTGCATGTTGTCTTGTAAGAGTGATTGTTAGCGGCTTAGGAGATGTTCTGTAATGTGTGAGCGTGTTTAGAGAAACCAGTACTATGTTTGCGGTAGAATAACATCTCTAAATTTCTTGTCAGATAGCCATTTTGTTCAGGCACATATGTAGATGCAATGTATTTTGCTTTTATATTGGGGCCCACCAAAATAGAAAACATATGCACCTACTCTACTTAGTGTAGGCAGGCATTGCTACTTGCACACACTGTATGTGAGAGGATTTATGTAATAACGTCATTGTATCCCCTCCTGAGCCGTCAAGGTTAAATCCTTTCATGCCACTCACTTCTGTCATCCTTCTCAGCTCCTGCAGAATGGCAATGAGGATAAGAGAGTTGCCAAGTCATGGATAGATCGCCACAATGACACATGAGACCCTCACAAACTCCCAGCTGTCTGTCAAGGCTGCTGTCCTGCGTATGGTCCACCTACCGCTGTCCATGTACAGCTCTCTGGCACAGGTGAGGATGTGATGGAAAGCTTTTTTACTGGAAGTTCTTACTGTTCTTTAACAGGTGCAAGAGAGGCCAGGTTGTTGAGGGTAGGATAGGAGAACTGTTTTGCAAACATTGGCCGTGTACCTGTTTCTGTTTCATTTGCTCAGCCCGAATATAGGCCTGAAAAATAGTTTAACTTAAGTTCATGGGTGTTGTGTCTCCTACTAGATTTTTTCCTGCCACTGCTGTTCTTTTAAGCAAATATCTGTTCCTTGTACAACGTTGTAGGAAAAACACAGAGTTATACTGCAAGTAAACTCATAGCAACTTAGTATTCTAGTATTTAGTATCTGCCACATTACACTCAGCTCTCACTCAAAAATTACTGCTATGTACAACAAGTTAATTAAATTAAAGCCCTACCATAATATTATGGTAGTTTCACTTGTATGAAAATTGTCATTATCCAGTTAAATGTGAATCTGAGGATGTAAACACAACTTTCATGACATTACAAATGGCCTATTCATTGCACATAGATCAACTTAATAGTTATCTTGCTGTGTTTGGTTGCTTAGATCAGGGAAACTGTAAGCGCTTGCTCCTATGCTCATGTGATAATTTGCAGTCTTGTGCCAGTAGAATGTGAAATACAAATACAGGGACCTGGCCATTCTAACTTTCCAGCTCTTCCAGTAGCCAAAGAAATTAACTGGCTGTCTTTGAACCAGTTTGGTCACATGATGCTTCTAAGCTTAATCCAAAAGGCAACTGGACTCGGTTGACATTCTTGAAGACGTTTCACCTCTCATCCGAAAAATTAAAACTAACTGAACTGAAGAATCCTTTCGGATGAGAGGTATAACATCTTCAAGAACAAACAAGTCCAGTTGCCTTTTGGATTAAGCTCAGAATTACCTTGACCTGGATGACGGAGAACCTTCACAGACATGTCACATGATGCATTTCTGCATGTTGCAGAGTGGGTTGGAGTGATTTGAAGGACAGATCTGAGTGAATTTGGCAGATTTCCATTCACAGTGTTGGCTTCTTGGGTGAGCCTGTGTCTGCATGTGTTTGGATGTAAAGTGCTTCTATCTGTTTCAGCAGTTCAGCTATTCCACTAAAGGTTCTGCTTGATGGAAAGATTTTTGCCAGCAGCTGAGCTTAATACTGTTGCCGATGAGAAGATGTGAAGAGTTATTGGGATATGGACATTGAGCAGGAACAGTCAAGGACATGTGTTTATGAGCAATCAATGCCTCCTTTTTGGATATTTTGACCAATATAGGCGCCAAAATGTTTTTTTTAATATAAATATCTCCAAGTAAAAGCTAGTTAAAGAGTACAGAGATAACTTATGAATGTGATCTTTCTTAAATAGGCAAACTGGTATTTGGAATTATAAAACATGAACATTTGACATGATCATTCCACATTTTTCACAAAATGTAGAGTCAATAAATGTTAAATGGTTGATTTGAAGTGCACAATAAGAAATACATTGAAAACTCCTCCATAACTGTAATAGAACCTGTTGTAATAAATCGCTTTCATGTTTGCTTGTGAACATTTTGTCGCCAGATCGTCACTGTCTCCTGTTACAGTGTTTAAAGTAGTGTCTGGGGACTGTGTGTGTGTGGCCAGAGTCACGTAGCAGATCTGATATCATTGAGTATCTGGTGGGGGCGAGCCTGACATTTGGTAGTAGCATGGAAACACTGCGAGCCTGTAGCGCTGTTAAATCATGCCAACCCATTCAAAGTGCCTTTCAAAGAAATAAGTCAATATTATGATTGTTGTCATAGCTCCAAACTCGGTGTTTATGTAACCGTCAGTTGTTGGATGTGCAGCAGTGCTGTCTGCGTGGATTATCTCCCCCGTCAGTCAGGGTTTCTATCTATAGACGGAGGGGGCTACGCACGCCATCTGAAACTGATTCTTTAATTCTAAAAGACAGGCTGGTAGCTGAATTTATGCTTCTTGTTGCAACAGTCTGGTTCATTCTGTATTGCTACTTTGCCTTCTCCTGTTTTTTTTAACTATACTACTTTACCTAGTCAATTCCTATGTTTCCCTTGTCATTTTCACAAACCTTAAAGGAACTTTCTCTGCAGGTTTTGTTCCATTAAATATGTATTTGAAGCAACATTATGCAAAAGTTGTTATGCATTTATTTGTTTTTTAAATAATTTTTAGTTTGCCCATATTGATTAGCAGCAGCTGAAGAGAGACAGAAAGGCGAGGGGAGAGAGAAGGGCCTGGGTGTAATTGATACTGGGTTGCTGCAGTAAGGACTCACCTGTAAATGGTACATACCCTAGCTACCAGGATGGCAATTTTTGCTACTTGCCACCCCAACACTTTTGGTGTGCCATTCACTCTCTTCTTGCCAATGATTTAAATGCCTGTTTGATGTGAATCATTGTCTTGCCTCTTGCTCGGGCAAAGAAGAGCAGTCATGTTCTCGTCTATGGCAGTGGCCTCTTTGGTCTCTTTGCCTTTGCCATGATGTCTGATTGAGAATACAGAACTAAGACCAGTTATGGGAGGTGTTTTCCTTCAGGGCTTCCGGTAAAAAATTAGTTGAATAATGCTGCTTTTTTTCTGGAAAATACGTTTAATTACCTAATAAAAATCCTCCCAAGGCATGTCCTTCTTCTCCCTCATTAAAAGTTCATGAATCTGCACAGGCCCCGCCCATGATGCAAATTTCCAACCGCCTCCTCTGCCATCGTTTATTGGCAACTTGTTGAAACTTAGCTAGCTTCAAATTTATTAATTTGTAGTAGTAACATTAACGTTGAGTGCATTTGCAAAAATTACAATCACTGTTACAGCTGGCTCGAGCATCACTGCAGTGGTTGCCATAGGTTACACATAATGATATGCGTAGTTTTTTGCCCGTCCATTAACGGGATTGGCTCCTTAGGTTTGTGACGTCTCAAACCTGCCAATCTGAAAACGTGTTGTTCAGCCTGTCCTTGGTACACTGCAGTTTAAAAGCAGACAGGCCCAGCCGTGGAGTTGTCCCTGATATGTCTTGTAGCACATGAGAAACACCACATGGAGATGGTTACAAGGTTAAACACTTGACTTTCACTGGAGGGGTCTTTAAATTGATTGTTTTACATTTGTGTAAATATGTGTGCCACATTTCTATCATTTATAAACAGTGAAATTTGGGGACTTTTTTGGGTCTGAGTTTTAGGATATTCTTATTACAACAGTAAGAAAAGGGACCTGATAATTAAGGATGGGAATGTAAAGAGAACCATAACCTTACTTTTAACTCTCCAAGACTAACCAAAAAGAGAGGCTGTATTTGCTGTATTTAACATGTAACTTGAAACTCTTTCTCCCTCTACCTGTCCTCCAGGTGAGTGTCAGCACAGGAACCAAGAAGCTGGTGGCAGCCACTGCCTTTAGTGCCATCTCGCTCCTCTTGCTCGCACGTCGCTTCCAGAGGAGGAAGGGCAGAAAGAAGGCTCAGACACCTCAATGGGAGCCGGCTGGCTTCGAGTTCTTCCCCCCGGCCTCGGCAGAGAACGGTAAAACTTCCTGACACTGTGAGATGTTTCAGTTAGTCTCAATTCAGTATGTTAGCGCTGTTGCTGCTTTGTGATGTAATCAGAATATTGGAAAACACCTCAATTATTCAAACAGCAACTGAATTCCCAGAGAAAGTTACTCACACATCCGTGGTAACCCAGGTACATGCTCGTGAAGTGTGATCACTGTATTCTGATGTCTGAACTCTGGTCTTTATCTACACAGATAACACCAGTCAAAACATCACTCTCTCCCTCAACTCCAAGAATGGCCTCTCATCCGGCCTGCTCCTTCCGACAGGAGACTACAGGAAACTGTCCGGCTCCCTGCTGAGCCTGGCCTCGGTAAGATAAAGGCAACACTTTAAAGTAAAGACTATTATATATATAAATCTCAAAGCCTTGACACAGAACGCAACAAGAGGGACCTTTTTTAAAAGATGTACAATAATGCATAATGCCTGAAAACATACGGACTTGTGATTCTCTGTGCAGGTTAAAAGCATGAACTCATCCAGCAGCAGCACCTGCGCAAATGAATCCACCTGCTGGGACCGAACAGGGGAGGCTGATATCTGCGCTCTGGTCAACTTGCCTGTCACCACACCTGAAAACCTGTACCTTATGGGTAAAGACACTTGTTAACTCACTGTGTTTGTATTAAAGCGAATAGACCACCATAAATAAGCTGAAATTGTGAAAGTATTCAGGCTATAATACCCTTTTTAGGCTGTTGCTTCTGGTTTAAATGTAGCGTCTGAGGTATTGATTGTGTGAGATGAGTCAGAGTTTATATATGTGTGTGCAAGCAGGTATGGATTTATTCGAGGAAGCTCTAAGGCGATGGGAGGAAGCGTTGACATTCAGGAGCAGGCAGGGAGAGGACGACGTCAGCTGTGCATCCGTCAAAACAGGAGCTGGAGACGCCATCGCTGAGCAGGGCATGGAGGTGAGGAACACACCCAAACACACTTCATGTTTAAAGATAAATCTAGCGAGTAGATTAACCACGCTGCCACATTTTACAACTCAACAACACATTTAATTCAGTGTAATGCCACTCTTAATCTGGGATAGAAGTTAAGTAGGATAATGCTTGTAAGATCCTTTTTTATCAAACGCCTCCGGACGGTCCTGTCAGTGGCTTATGCAGGGTTTCACCAACACTTATAATTCAGTAACTAAAATAATTGACTCTTATAAAGATGCCGCACTACAGGTCACATATATAAAAAAACAGATGACAACCCACAGGTGTCACAGAGTCGGGGTTGTATAACGGCTAACTCGCTGGCTCTCTAACCTGGTTGCAAGGATTTTGGATTAGTGAGGGTCAAATGATTAAATCTGCTGCTCAGTCTTCTGTGAAGGATATCCTGAGCTCAGTTGTCCTTCTTCCTCGAATAATGGTCCAATAGTTCCCAGTGAATATATCTAATAGTATTTTTGCCCATCCCATCCTTATTATATAAACACTAGAAAGAATATGCTACATTATCATATCTATGGAGAAGAAAGATAACAAGTATGCATCTTGTGCTAATAACTAGTCATTAATGGACTCTCAGGAGGTTTTTTTATTCAGTTTCAAAAGAGAAATCAAGTAGAAGACTGACTTCACTTATGTGCAAATCCTTTGAACAAAAGTAATGAAATAAATTAGAAATGCATTGATGAAACATAATTGATCCATCTATCTTTTGTTTATGGTAAATGGGTACTTATACAGTTTAGTGCTTTCTAGTCTTCCGACCACGCAAAGCGCTTTTCCACTACATGTCACATTCACACACTGATGGCAAAGGCCTAAGCGCCAACCTCCAATCAGTATCTATGCTCATTCATACATTGATGGCTATGCCTTCGGGAGCAATTTGGGTTTCAATATCTTGCCTATATAACCTAAATATATGGCTAAAGAAGTTATGTAAAGCTTTATTTAAAGAGCACTTTAGAACACAGCAATAAAAAAACATATAAAGCACAACAAAAGCCAAAAAAAGAAATAAACTTGAACACAAGAAAGGGGTGGAGAGTTACAAGAAGGCTTGTCAGATGAGTTTTTAGCTTCTTGAAACCGTCTAAAGATTCAGCAGATCTGATAGATTGATCGATAGCGTGGGACTAATAGAAGGCCCAGATTACATGATCGGAATGAATGAGAAGAAGAATATGGAACGAGAGGGTCTTAATTGTCATTTAGTCATTCCCCTATTTTGTGAAAGACTCATTGGAAATCAACAGTCAGTTGAACTTGAATGTTTGTGTGTTCAGGACGTCATCAGTGCAGAGTTCATCATCAGGCTGAAGTCTCTGCTGCAGCGGGCCTACAGCCTACAGGAGGAGTTTGAGGGAGTGTTGTGCGTGTCGGAGCCTTCATCCCACAGCAACAGCCAGGGTGAGTCACTGATACAGTATAATGTCATAAACATGATATACGCAAGTGTTCAATACAGTATTATGCAACTCTACAATGATTGTGCTCCATCACAGATAAAATGTCAGACATTTTGGGTAGAGAGGAGCTGGACGACGCATGTCTGAGAGACAGCATGAGCATCGCCTCCAATGACTCGTTTGTGTCTGCTGCAGAGGTGAGAGAACAGGGCTGTGCAACATGAACATAACATTATATTCTATTACAGATAAAATCCTATCCAGGTAACGTTAACCGAACCAAAATAGATGTATAATATGGTATAGTATAGACATTATTCTTGCTTAGGTGGTAAAAGAGATGAGTGGTGTTGAGCCTGTGTTGGGGACTGATCTCCTGTTTTTAATGTTCCTTTTGTCTTTAGAAGAGTAGTGAACACTAGACATGCTTTGTTATCCCAAAGGTGAGAAGAGAAGCTAACTCCTAAATCTCAAACCGTCTGAGGCGTCAAATGAAATAAACAGTTCCCAGCAGGTGTTTAATTCAGTAAGCTTTGATCCACCTGTAAGTTCGCCTCCTGCTGTTTAGTAGCACTCTGTTCAACTTATTAAGTCACTGTGAGGACTCACGCTGTGTGTCTGCTTCTACCTTTGCACTTGACCCACAAGGGACTGAAATAAACAGGTTAAGAATGACTGCTCTGTTTACTGAAGCCATGAGCTTTTCCATGAAAGTGGGGTGAAATGTTCAGGTAAAGGTGCACACAGCGGAAGCCTAAAGGTGTATATCTCTACCAGCATTGGGTAATAACATCACAATACATGTCTTTTAATTTAAGTAGCTTTAAGGATACAGACGTTTAAGTAAATTAATCATAAAAGCTTTAAATATTTACTTATTTAAAATTTAAAATTCAGACACCAGTCAAAGTTAAAGAGGCAGAGCTCACAGAGTGAAACTGGGTCACTCATACTCAGTGAGTCACTATAAATAGACCTTCAACATTCTTCTGTTCATAATATACAGCTCGCTGTTTCTCTGCAGCTAAATGGCTTTCTGAACATCACAACAACATGGAGAACTCTGTGTGTGGCTGGATTTTGTTTCTTATTACGTTCAAAAGGACACAATACAGTTCAATAGTTGATAACGGTCAAAGCACAAAGGTCAGACATGACTTACTGTAATCCAGGACATGGTGAACCTGCACCTATTAGGAGGAACAAGAAAGTTCAGGTGCAGCCTTCGAAACCAAGTTGAGATCACCTTAGAATAAAGACCTTTACAAGCAGTTTTCTTTCTATTGTCTTAAACACTTTCAGGATTAAAAATCAAGAAAACTGAATAATAAAAGCAAAGAAAATGTGAGGATTCTACCTTTTGTACCTCTTAATGGCTCAAGCTGTTGTTTTGGGCTGCAACTGATTTATTATTTTCATACTTATGAAATCTGCTCATTTTAACAACTATCTGTTTAGTCTTTAAATTTGTAAACAATTGTAAAAATGCTCATCACAATTTCTCAGCAACCAAAGGGATCTGTTTTAATATCGTCTTTTGCTCAACCAACAGTCTCTATAATAGATGAAAAGGAAAAGGGGGGCGCTGGTTTAGCTCAGTGGGTAGAGCAGGCGGCCCATATACAGAGGCTACAGTCTGAGACGCAGCAGCAGCAGGCTCCACTCCTACACTCGGCCCTTTGCTGCATGTCATCCCCCCTTCTCTTCTCCCCATATTTCCTGTCTTTCTTCATTGTCCTATCTAACAAAAGCCCAATTAAAAAGTGAAGAGTAAATGCAGCAAATGGAACCAGCAAATATATTTATATTTTTGATATTTTTGTTTGGCAAAAGCTTAATCGTATATTCGATCTATCTGCTAACTTAAAATCTACTAATGGTTGTAGCTGTTAAAGTTATTTTGTGTGTGTAGCTCCTGTTTTTGAAGGATTCAGTGTCAGTCCTTCAAACTCAAAAGCTTTATTTCTGCATGCTTCTTTAAGAATCATGTTTGTACAGAAGAACCAACTGCATTGTGAATAAGAGACGTAACTCCTTCACATGTAGGCTGCTGCTTAAATGATAATTATTTAACCAGTAATAACATGTCCTGTCTGTCTCTGTGTCAGCTGACTGAGCACAGAGAGCTGAGGAGTGTCTTGGCTCTGGGTCATCACCCTTTCTACGAGGAGGCTCTGCAGATGGCCGAAGAAGGAAAGATCTCCTGCAGGGTGCTGCGGTAATTACACTGAATAGTTTAACATGTGAAATACAGAGAACCTTCATTCCTTACAACATGCCGTTTGAGTTGCAATCTTTTCTATGACATATTTGTCTGCCAATTTTTTAATCAGGTATTTTTCTTGTTTATATCGCCAGGACTGAGCTGCTGGAGTGTCTGGGAGATTTAGATTTTCTAGCCAAGCTGCACTGTGTGCGGCAGGCAAGTCAGGTACAGTAAACCTTATACATTAAAATACATCATAACAGAAATAGAGGCAAACGCATAACGAAAGTTTAAATGAATATACCAAAAGTTATTTTAAATGTTTCACACTGTCAAGATGGAACCATTTAACTTAGTAGCATACAGTGGTAAATTTTTGCACTGTCTATTTCAGCAAAAAAGATCCATCTGAGTAAAATGTTTTTTTCTTTTCCAGCTAATTCTGTGCGAGAGAAAGACCAGGATGTTTCTGGCCGACACTGGAAAGAAAATTCTGTCTTCAATTATTGTTAAAGCGCAGAAGGTAAGACTAGATCCAGATTAAACTTTAGATCCAGTCACCTTAGATTAGAAGTGATACATCTTCAATGTGGGCTTCCTGCGCCATCAGTTATCATTTGTTTTTCAGAGCCCAAAGAGATTTGAGGAAGTGTTTGAGGAGATGATTTCCTTCCTAGAGCACACAGAGCACTGGGAAAACACTGAGGTGGAGCTGGCCACACGAGGGGTAAGAGTGCTGCTACAACAAATTGTAAATCTTCTCCTGTATGTGACGTCTGACTTCAGCTGTCTGATCACAGCGACAGTCATTCTCCTTTTTGGCCAGGGTCAGCCCTACACATGGGTCTGTATGTGACTGATGATACTTTCACAGCCGTAGAGGGAGAGAGTTGCGACATTGCAGTGGTGGATCATGTAGCATATTGGACCTCCACTGACATGGCTCTCTGTCTATACGGCTTTGGATATTTTGTTCGGGGAGTAGGCGGGGCTACCTTTGACCTAGTCTTGTTAAATAATGTTTCATTACCATCCTCACCAGGTGAAGCACTTGAACTTCTACGACATTGTGCTGGACTTCATCCTGATAGACTCGTTTGAGGACCTGGAGAATCCCCCGATCTCCATCCAGAACGTGATCAACAACCGCTGGCTCAACAGCGCCTTCAAGGAAACGGTGAGTAAACACAGATAATACATAATTGTTTCTTTGGGTGATGAGTGGATTACTAGAGGTTCAAAAAGTATTAGAGCCACTACTACTACTTTTTGACTTTCCTGTTACATGTTTTTTCTCTTTTCTCTTTAAGTTGTTGCATAATTTAGTGAATTTGGGGCTTTGAATCGAGAATTAATCTGCTTATATTTCACAGGCGGTGGCATCAAGCTGTTGGTCAGTGATGAAGCAGAAGAGACAGCACATGAAGGTACAAAGAGCTTCAAAATGTTACATTTGTTATTGTTAATGTGTGATAGTTTGATGAACAGTTACAGGTCTGTACACATTACATAACTGTAGATAACAGCCTCTCTGCTTTACCTGTTATATAACATCTTTATTGCCTCGTATGTTTCTTTCATATCAGTAGTTTATAGGCTACAGACATCATGTTCTACATTTCATACATAACACAGACAATCAGATAACTTCTATGTTTATCAGGATCTATTTGCAGGACAGTTCTAAAGTCCTATTACCTTTGTAACCTCTGCTCTGTGTCTCAGGTGCCTGACGGCTTCATCGCACATTTCTACGCCGTGTGTGAGCAGATCAGCCCCGTTCTGGCCTGGGGCTTCCTGGGGCCCAAGAGCTCCCTGCACGACTTCTGCTGCTTCTTCAAGGTCAGCCTCAGCAACAACATAATAACCTGATAATTACATGGTAGTTAAGTTAGCATTGTACCGAAATAAGACATACTGACTTCCGTTTTTGCAGCTTTGTTTTTACTGTAAAAGTTGTCAAATTTTTAAATGGCTTTAAATTGGATTGAAAAACACGTAAAAGTTGATACTAGTAAACTATGAACTTTAGTGAGAACAGAAAAGGCAGAGAAAGTCTGAGCATGAACCAAAATAGGAATATTAAAATTGAAATTCAGCCTTAAAAGTCCAATTTATTTTTTCTTTCAAACATAGAACCAACAAAAGCACCGACTCAATATCATAACCTTTAGTATGTACAGTACATAGAAGCAATATTTGAATCGCACATTTAAAACGAGCTCAAAGTGCTTTACAATATGGAAATTACATGCACTGACAGAATGCTTCAGAACCCAATTGACAGTAACTAATAAGTATTTAAAGACCAGCTCCAGTCATGTTTTCAGACATGAAATATTCCACTTGAAATAATAAATTGTCTGATCTGTTTTTTCTGTAAAATAAGTTTATCTTGTAAAAATCCTCTCGAGGCTTCTCCTCCTTCTCTGTCATTCAAACAAAACACATCTCTGCCGTCATTTAGTGGCAACTTGTTGAAAGTTAGCTAGCTTGAAATGTAGTAAAAGTACCTGTGATGTTCCTTAGACCCCTGACCTAAAAGTATTAACCCCTTAATTGTTCTTTTCTTTCAGGACCAGGTTCTGTACTTCCTAAAGGACATTTTCGACCTGGACAAAGTGCGTTACTCCTCAGTGGAGACTCTTGCAGAGGACATGCTCCACCTGCTGCACCGGCGCTCTGAGCTGCTGCTGGCCTACCTGGGAGCCGACTCCCTGCGGCACATCAACAGCTGCAGCTCACCTCAGGTGCAGCTGGTGCCCAGCGGTGCCCTGCTGGAGGCACGAGTGCAGTGAGAGACGGGAACTTATCTCAGAACAGACCCGGGTCATCAAATACTGAACACATGGATCTCAGCATTTACTGTAGGGTGAGTTCACAACAGTCGGACCAAAGAGGATGATGTGTGGGTGGGTCTGAAATGAGTTCTCCACCCATCTGGTTCACAAAACTGGAATTCAACAACTGTAATGTAAAACACTATTTTCCCCGGGGGTCTAAAATCCACTCATCACATTTCCCATCATGCTTTGCGCTCTCACTGCTGTGTATCCGAGGCTCTGTATAAACTGTACCAGCTGTCTGCCTTCTCACTTTATCATCCTCTCCCCTCCCCTCCCCCTTTTCACTGTGCCATGGCAGTGCAAGTTAAATATCATAGCAATAATATTTGTAATTTAAACTTGCAGTAGATATTACGCTGTGTAAAGTAAAGGCATATTCCTTGCTGCTAAGAGCGATACGTGTGAAGAGGAATAAGGTATTTTAGGTATTTATTTTGCTATAGAGCTACATGATGCAGGGTTTCTTTTTTAGAAGCCGTAGTTTTATCTGTTTGCATCAGTGGATTTGTGACCAGCTTCAAACATGCAGTAGTATAAAAACAAAGTTGTATAGTTTACTTTATTAGATAGAGATAAATTATATGTATTTCCATGTCCTACTGAGCATCAGCAATGCAAAACTATTAAATGTATTTGGTGTTTTTGTATCGAGCAGAGAAGAGAAATGTAAAATATGTCACACTTGCGCTGTCATTATATCTAAGTTAAATAAAAGGGAAAGTTGTTTTTGGAACTCAAACCTTGATGCAATAGTTAAATTAAGCCCGGAACATGCAGCCTGCAAGGCCTCTAATCTCAACTTGGCATCAGTTACAGGAAATAAAAGATTATACATCACTATTGCATAATCGTACAGCTGTTTAACCTGTGCCACTCATGACGGGTGAACACGCGAGAAGCCTTACAATCAACGCACATAATCGAGCCTCGTCTCCATCACTGAATGTCTTTAACCTGTGAGGTTTCAAATATATTTCACTGCCATGTACAGAACATGCACAACATGGAAGCAGCGCAGGAATAAAGCTGTAGAGAAGATTTTAAGAGGTATTTATCGTCTGTTGTCGATGGTTTTTGCTGGATCGTCCTTTTAAAGAATAAATGTATCATTTCATGTCTATCTGAAAACACCCACTTTTGTGTCTTGAAACTAGTCACTGGTCGATCCTCCTGCCCATGAATCTTTAGGTGACTCATTGTAATTGATGGAGATAAAATTATAGCTGAAACTAACAAGTTGCCCTGGTTAATTGTTTGGTCTATACAATGTCAGATCTTAAGTTGATGTCCACGTTTTGGAAGTCTACATCACAAAGATATTCAGTTTACTCTCATATGGGTAAAGAAAACAATACTATTCATTTACAAAGCAATGTTTGGGAATTTTAGAACTAGTTCCCCATTACTTTAATATTTGAAAATCGATGTTTTAATCACTGCAGCTTTACACAAGCCTAGAAAAAAGGGAGGGGCATACTATGGTTGTCTGATACAAACACGAGGCTACGAGTCTGATTCATATAGTTCTCATGAGGCAGTCTTAAGTTTGAAATTCCCTCTTATGTGTCTTTAAGAGGTTAATCAATAGATATTCAGCATGTATGGTTAAGGAAAATCTTTCTGGTTAGTTTTTTAAATGTGTCTTCCTGGTGCACTTTGATTTTAGGCAGTAAGCTGGGTGTGATTAAAAAGCACTTTACTACAGAGTCAGTCTACTAGCATGTGCTGGGCATTTATCATTGTTAAAGGCAGACCCACAGACATTTAAAAACAGACTAACTTCGAGTTACATCTTTATGTTAAACTCTGACAGCTGAAGCATCAAACTCACGTTTTTGTTTTCATTACTGTATTTTTAGAGGCACCATATAGGATCTTTTCAGGGCAGTATTTAAAGGAGGAACAATTGACAGTTTCAATAAACACATGTATTGTTTTAAGATGTAAGGTGGCTATTTTGGCAACATTTGTGTGTTCACCATTTTTGTGTATGAATTAAATAAAGACTGGTGGAAATGTGTTCTCTTCTTTAACCTTAGTTTTTCGCTGGTTATAGTTGACGCATTGAACACATTTAAATTAATTCTGATTACTTTATATGTCCTACAAAAGTAATATAGTTGTTTTTAAAGCCTGAACCTGCTCGCGGGGGGGTAGGTAACAGATGAAGCGGTTAAGTGTACGCAGCCTTTGTTTACGTTTTCTAAATTGAGTGTTACATATGACTAACACCACAGGTCTTGCTTTGTCCCCTGGGGTCGCCAGAATAGACATACTGAATGTTCCTCACAGGAGCTTTAAGTGTGAAAAAACCCAAGTAAATCGGTCCGGTTTATTTGTTACAATTTTATTAATGAACATGGCAACATTTCAAAAGTGAGAACAGCTGATTCAGAAAACAAACCAATATATTTGATAATATACACATCACATGAAACCTTTTTACCTCTAAGGCATGCTCCTTGTTTTGTCTTCTACACCCCTATGAACAGAGTGAACAGCCCCAAACAAACACTATGTGACCCTTTAACTACAGAGAAGTGATTTTAAACTCATAACCCCAAAATTTACTGCCAATAAAAGTGCATATGTAATTGAAAAGTACATCAGTTCCTGTCCTCATCCAACTTTCTAAAGCACATTCCTAACGACTAAAAGATTGATGAAGGCATTCAAGCGATTAAAGAAACAACCATCAGACAACTCTAAATACACTATGGCATCATAGTTTAAAAAAACAATACAAGCTAATCCGAGCTGGAGAAACATGTATCAGACCAACACTTTGCAAATCACAGAATTTAAATTCATTGCGTTGCTGTTTTTTTTTTTTACCTTATCACTGGAGCTCTTGAACGGTCTACGTTCAGCAGTGGGATAAAGGATTCCTCCTTTTGGGGACAAACTACGACAGGGCCTGATTCTATGACCTAAGCTTGCGGCATCATCCTCCAACACTGTGAGCAAGAAGTGAAGGCAGCAACGTTTCAATAGGAGATTTGCACTGCACTTTGAGGGCAGATTCACACCACGACAGAAATAATTATGTATTTCACTGTTTTTTTTTGACCTAGCGAGTTCAGCACATTACTAACTTCTGACATGGCATGCAGCTTTAATAACCAGTCACTATCAGGACTTACCAGGATGCAAAGATAAAGACTAATATCAAATCATAACATACGACAGAAACATTTCCTTCAAAGGCCTATGCAACAACTTTCTCTGGGTAAAGTCACTTCTGTTAAACGTCATGTAACAGGTCATATCATGCAGTTCATTCATGAATCAGATCATCTTTAAAGGGCTACTTAAAATATGCTGGACATTTCTTTAGGCATAAATGCATTGAGGGCATGTTAAGGACACAGGTAAGCATTTCTTTGCATGTAATATTGGTCATGTCACTGGACAAAAACACTGGTTTCCTTAGGTTTCGCTTACCTGTGTAATTGCAGCAGAACCTAAGGTGCAAGGTCTGGGACGACACTGCAAAGATCAGATATAATCGCACTGTTTGCCATCAGTGAACAATGCAGTCAATGATTGTTTGTTTGTTTTTCATTTTGATCTGAAAATTTAACAGCCTCATTCAGAAAATGTCAAACCTGAACTAGTCAGAAGCACTTCCACTATAGCATTCAACATGCTCATATAAAGGACGTTAAAGTAATAACAGCAGAAACCTAAGCATGCTACACTGGAGATAAATGCAGTAGGACTTTTGTGAGGAATAAATGGCATAAAAAAACACAAGTCTTAACTAGTCAATGGCACTTAAAAAGGGCAGGTGTTCAAAAACGCAAAAAAACACATGGACATCCTTTAAAACAGTTCCTACCAACAGTGTAACAGAGTGCTGACATTCAAACCCTCAGATCAGAATCCAACTGGCACTGAAATGCTACCTACACAAGGACTATGAGAATCTACAAAAGCATCAACATACTGTTAAGATTCAGTCTCAATGTTGTGCAATCACACAAGGGGAAAATCGGTCTCAGAAACATGTGGTACAAGAATCTAAAGTACTATTCCTCTCCTCAGAACATTTCATACTTACCCAGAGACATGGGGGAAATATTTGCAATATTGGACAAGATTACTTTATCGTTTGCAGTTTAAAGAGCATCAAAAAAAGGCGAATATCTCTCAAAGTCAGTCACAGGTTTGTACTTACAGTATAGGAGGGCTCAATGGATGAAGACTGCTTAGCCACCCCCGACCCTACAACATCTATGATCTTAAACTGGATAAACACTAACAGAATGGGCACAGCAAAAAACGATTTTTGCAGCAATGTTTTTATATTAAAAAAACATTCTTTAAAAAAAACAATTTCAATACATGTGAGTTAGTTCGCAACTTGGAAAGGGCATGACAAACGTTTCAATGCATTTTTCGATACAATGGCAAATTTACCTGACTGCCCTGGAGAAAGAACAGCACAAAAAAATATGTATAACACTAAAAAACATTTCTTGCAACCACGTTTTTCTGAGGAACATGTTAAGAAAACACGTGCTTACCGCTTTTCTAATCTTGCCTGTGGAGGAGGAAGTGTCTAAAAAGGCAAAATACAGTGCATACTACCTCAACAATGTCAGCAAACCAAGCAACGTTTTTTTGTTTTTTTATAAAAAAGAGGGCCACAGCAACGCAGTTAATGCATTCGATACGGTACAAAGACACCTGTTGACTTTCTAATGACAAACATCTGTCTACTGCTAAATCAGAGCAATGTCAGGAAACAGAAGTGTAAAAAATGTCTATGAACAAGGACGTTTGTTGGTCTGAATCACTCAGGATCACTGCACTCACATAATGTATCTAAAGAGCCTTATAGACAGTTGGAGAGAGACAGGACAGCACAACCTTTTTGGACAATAAAACCCACACATGGCCTGTATTTCAAACTTTAACCCCCCCCTTAAAACAAAAACATACAGAAGTTTACTCCACCCGTTTGATTTTACAACCACCCCAACTTACCAACACAGGAGGTTTCAGTTTGTTTTATTGCAAAAACACAACAGGCAAATAGCATTTTAAAACTGAGATGATTTACATGGTAATGTCTACAGTTTAATAAACATGAGTTCTAACCACATTAAATGTAGATACAGGGCTGGAATGACCATATGTATAATTACCTCACTAAAAACAAAGCATTTACAAGAAACAGAAAAACAAAAAAAAAGAAAATGAAAGAGGACGTGTTCTCCGGGTAATCTGCCATCTATGTGAAACTTTTCAAACCAAGGAAATTTAAGATCTTCATCAAGGCGTCTGCATCCAAACATTTAACAAAGGATTTTGTTTCGACAATGTAGCATTTACTTTATGTCCACTTCACATTACTGGCCCTGTGCAAAGAAATACATAGAAGATACATTGCATGTTAACAGCAGAAACAGTGGACTCAGCTTCCCAAAATAAAAGTTAAAAGCCTGTGTAAGGAGGGAAGGGTTTTGGTTAAGTGTGTGAGTTGCTGTGGTCACTGGAGCGCCTGTAAAGCCTGAGGGAGGAAGGGGGGTTAGGGCACAACAAAGAATTGAGTATTCATAGGATGTGGAGGGCAGATTCTTATCAGGGGTGTACCTGAGGGGCTTGTGGGGCTGCACCCATCGTCTGAGGGTTGCCTGTGCCGTAGTATGCGGCCTGCTGACGGTAGTACTCCGCCCAGGCAGCGCTGTAGTCCGGCTGGCCTCCGGGTTGGGAGGCTGCTGCTGCCGCTGCTGTGGCCTGAGGGGCCGCTTGACCTGGAGGGAAGACAAGAGAACTGGTTGGTTCACTTGCTGCTTGCTTTAGTTTCACTGCCTGTTGTGCAAATAGTTAAAAGTCCTGAAATGTTTGCGTTACAGTTTAAGTTCATGCCAGCAGACTGCATAATGCCACGCCCTGAAACCTTGGCAAACCCTCCCACCCGTTGTGATGTAGTTGTTGCAGCTGTATGTTTACGAACAGTTATAACTTAAGTGCCTTGAACAGTGATGAAGTGTATGAGCATTATTTCTCTGAGGTTACAACAGTTTCCATACAGACTTCACAGGAAATAAACAAAATAAATATCTTCTTATGATAGTTAAGAGTCTTTTGCAACATTTGAGGTGGATATTTATAAGAAGGGAACGAACCCACCACCATTTCTTAAGGTGGCAGGACAGAAACCTTCTGCCTTTCTGTTGGGCGGCTGGGAGAGCAGCCACTCTACTACAGAGGGCCGCTATAGGAGTGCAGCCGCCCTTCAATCATACAGTTAAGAACCTTCTTTGCCAGAAAGCCAATGCCATTAAAAGTAAAAAAGAGTTCAATGTATAACCAGGCTGCAACTTTAACTTAATTTGTCTGTGACTGTACCTGAACTTAGAAAGTTAGGATAGGAAGTAAGTCTGATCACCAACCTTGTTTCTTGTAATACTCCTCCCAGGCTTTCGTGTAGTCCTGAGGTTGTTGACTCTGTTGACCTGCAAAGAGAAAGGAAAACAGTGTAAGTACATCCAAGTGTTAACTAAAAAACAATTTCACAACATTGATCCTACATTGCATCATTTAGCTATGCACATACAGTTACACAAACATGGCACAACCATCAGTGTTGATAAAACCCTAAGATATTCTGAAAGATAAAAGCTACTCTAAGCTCATTAGAGGTGGTTCTGTGTCGACAGCTCAGTCCTGTTGATAGTCAAAGTGTTGCAGTCTAAACAGCACAAGGGTCAAATGTTAGAACAAGTGGAGGCAAAGTGATAAGGCTCCACAGCAGGCCAGCAAATACCCAGACCTGAAAAAGAAACTGATTGAACACCCAGCGGCTGTTTAGACTGTCTTGTGTTAATAGGTGTACACTGAAACTAGGTTCGTATACCCATTTTCTTGTAATATTCCTCCCAGGCCTTGGAGTAATCTGCCTGTCCACTCTGACCTGCAGCCTGTGGGTCACCTGTTAAAAAGAACGGTACTTGTAATTAGTGAGGCATTCTTGGCAGTTTGTCCTCCACCTGCCTGGGTCCTCCTGTCAGCCTAGGGATGGTGGGGGGAAACTATCCTGTCCCTGGGGTATATGAAAAAGTTTTTAAACGAGAAGCTGCTCTGCAAAAGCAAAGCCATTTAAAAGGGTGAAACCAACTCCTGTCTCCTGTTAGTGACAGCAGGAAGACATGAGCACAGGACACGGCTAAAATAAAGCTAACCTACACTGCTCTACGCTCATCTAGACAAGTTCCTGCTTCTTCTAGAAGCATAGACTCGCTGCTAAATGAGAAACCATTAGTTACCTTGGCCGTTGGTTTGAGTCGTGCCGGGAGCTCCACTTGTCGGGGTCATGGGAGCCTGTGGCTGCTGGCTGTACTGAGCATAGTAAGCTGCCCACGCTGCTGCGTTGGCATCGGCTGCTGCTTTATCTGGACAAAGATTAGATTTGTTAACAGATGAAGGCTAAAATAAATTATATAAAAGAAACAGATTTATTTTATATATCTGATATATATATCCTCACACAGAAGGACTGAAATCAAAAAGCTCTTAATGATTCTGTTTGATCATCGGTTGTATTCCTGTATCAACAGCAGGTACTTACTTGGATCAGGCTGTCCCTGTTGCCAGTGTGGGTAGCCATTTCCCCATCCCTGAGGTTGGTAAGGTGCAGGTGGACCGCTGATGACAGAGTAATAAATTAATTTTAGCCAGCCACACCTTCACCTGTGGCTATCGTTTTTAGGATCCCTTGAAAGTTCAACAAGTTAAAAGACCTTAATAAAAGGATCTTTAAAGAACCAGCATGCATTTAGATACAATAAACTAGGAAAGACTTTTGTAAATAACATCCAAAACTTTTTTTGGGATCTACAAATAAATCTTGTGACTTTCCCTCAAAGAGGAACAATAAAGCATTTCATCTTTATCCTGTTATTACAAAAAGCTTCAAATGACAAGGGGAAACAATTGGCTACTGTACTTACTGCGGTCCTGGGGGTCCCTGGTTGTATGGTCCAGGGTTGTACGGACCCATGGGAGCCCCAGGGGGTCCAGGTGGCCCGGGTGGACCATGTGGGCCTGGACCTCCATGTGGACCAGGGGGACCGTGTGGTCCACCCATGGGAGTGACTGGTCCCTGAAAACACAGACAACTCCCTGTCAGTACACAAGCTTATGAGATATAAATGTGGGGCTATAAACAAACTCAGTGTCTTACCCCAATTTTCTCCTCCACCAGCTGCCTGGCGTAGTCAATCTGTTGAGGGGAGCCCCGGACTGTGAACATTTTGATGTTGGGGTCGGCGTTAGGGGGAGGGTTCCTCTGCAGCTCGATCCTGGCTCCAGACTGCTGGCTGATGCCCTTGATAGTCTCACCACCTGAAGATGAAAGAAACAAAATACAGATTAATTCACCAGTGTTTCAGACACCAACCACTAATATAAGTGCAGGTTTATAGTGTGTGATCTTGAAATATCAAAGGTACTAAAAGAATCAGGTAAAAAAGGGGTGGTTTAAATGTACTGTAAACAAAGAAATGCTCATTACACAGTTGGGAGGTTAAACATACATATCCTGTTCAACCAGTTGTTGGGATTTACATTCACTAATGAGACGTAGAAGAAGGTGAGAATAAAAGACTTGAATGCTGTCTGTTCTGCTACAAAATTTGGTTGTCTCCATCTCTACTTTGATAGATATGTAGATCGTTTTCCAAACATCCTAATGCCTGTTTGCAGACAATTCAAGCACCACAGTTTCCTGACACTTGCCTTTCCCAATGATAAGGCCAGTCTTCATGGTTGGGACGGTGAAGGTAAACTCCTGCAGGCCACCAGGGGGGCCCATGTTCCAGTTTCCCTGCCCGCGACCACGACCCCTGCCTCCGCCATGTCCTGGAGGCCCACCAGCCTGGACACTCCTCAGCAGGTCGGATATAATCTCTGCTGCATGCTGTGCCTGGTCAGGGGGGCCCATGATCTGTGCTATCCTGTCAGGCGTGCTACCATCATCTAAAGGGAGAAGAATAAGAGACTTTGAGTTGTCTGAATAATAAATATACTATTAGTTATTGAAATGAATGTATAAAACTCTTGTATAAGTCTTTGCTTGTGTTCAGGTCTCAGATAACTTTAGGGTTAGGGTTATACATCAGCTCTTCAGCGTGGTGCATGCGTTTTCATCACGGACCGTACACACATTTTAACAAATGGCTGTGCTTTCGATTGTTTATCAGTTCTTCTCGGTTTTAATTACTCACCTGGTTTAAACTGAATCCTGACGCCTGTGTCATTCTGGATTTTCTTGATCATCTCTCCATTCCTGCCAATCACAATTCCTACTGCAAACCGAGGGACGGGAACCTGAATGATGACAGAAAGCCAAGTTAGAAACAGATTCAACCCATTTGACAAAAAAACTGACAAAACAAAAGATTACAAATACTCACATCTAAGCTATCTCCTCCTCCACCACCCCCGCCGCCACCACCCCCGACTCGTGAACCATACTCCCCCCTCTGCTCCCTGAAGCCCTGATCCCTGATCAGCTCCATTACCATGTCTTTGGCTTGCTGAAAAGAAAAGAAAGTACATCTTATTATGGTACGACTCCACTGGTCTCCATGGAGACAAATAATGCAGCATGTAAAAAGGACATCTCAGCTCTAGTGTGGGTTTACTAAACATAGGGGATGAAAGGAGACTCGCATCTCATTAAAGCATCTCATTAAAAATAAGAGTACATCTTGCTCACCTGGACTTTGAAAGGTTCTCCTGAAATGCGGAGCGGCTTGTCTGCTCCTGTGTTCTGGGGTCCGTCTTGGATCATGACCATCTTAACTCCAGCTCTTTCCTGATGTTTAGGAGAGGAACCAAAAACATGTCATGAGAATTTGTCAGTGCTGAATGTTGCCTTTGTTTTAAAGACCTTACTGGTAGTCACAATTCTGATTCGACACTCACCTGAAGGCTTTTGATGGTTTCTCCTCCCTTTCCGATGACGAGTCCGGCTTTAGAGGCAGGGACCATAATCTCCTGGACAGTCATCCCCGGGCCGTCGTTGTGGTTGAAGGCTGGAGCCGGACGCCCCTTCTCAACGATCTCTGTTAGTAGCCTCTTTGCAGTCCTGATGAGAAAAAACAATGTCTCAATTTTTGCAATTAGGAATCAAATCCTTAACGGTCACTGTTGTGGCTGGAATTCAGTCCCAACAAATGGCTAGTACACAATGTGTTGTTTAACCTGCCATGCCTTTATTCCCCCAGTGTAACTGAATTAAACTTATGATAACCACATCTGCAGACAACCCCGCCTCCCAAAAGATCTACATGTTTCAGAAACTTTAGAGACTCAATGCAGACAAAAATGTAAACTTACTGGATGGATTCTGGACCGCCTGTTAGTGTCACCGACCTGTCTGGCATGCCTCCACTGTCTACAACACAGAGAAAGAGCAGTTAATATAAACCGAACAACAAAAAACAACAATCTACTTGAATTGATGAGGACAATATCAGATCTAAACTTACCAGGAGCGATCTGTATTTTGCATCCAGACTCCTGCTGCAGCCGTGATATTTGTTCACCTCCTCTTCCAATTACTAAGAAAAAAAGGGTGTTAACTCCAAATATTCAACAACAATTAACTAATCACATCGCTGTTTAGCATTTGAACAAATACTTACTGAATCCAACCATTCCATCTGGAACCTTGAAGTCCTCTGATATTGACCTGATAACAACAGGATAATTCAATGTTAGCCTTTTAACAAAAGGCCAGTGTGAAAGGAATACAACTATTTCAATTTAAATGAAGTATCTACCTTGGGGGACCGCCCATTCCTCCCATTGCAGAAAAGGCTGAAAAAACACATGAGCACAGAAGAAAAGTCAAATTTTAGGTAAATTACTTCAGGTAGAAAATCGTCAAAAATTGCAGCCACATTGTCAAAAGGTTATGTCCCTTACCATCATTTGTTGCCACTTTCTTCGTCTCTGGTTGGTCTGTGAAAACATAATAACCAGTGTAATTATCTATCGTTATACCCTCCATCGCATTACAAGCATTGTTCTCCCAGTTGAAAATAGCTTATAAATATCAACAGAAACCCATATGGTCGAGACACAGTGGGTTGAAAAGCATGCATAGCTATAACAATTCAACACCTCTTTATTACTATTTATTATTAAACTAATGTATTCAAAAAGGTGACGGTGAAACTCATATCTTAGAAAATTATGCTAGAATTTCACAGTGGCCTGAGATTTAATGTGGAATATACTTTACTAGTCTAACAAAGCAAAACCAAAAAGCACAGTTTGGTTTAATTACACAGCGACACTCAAAATCTAGTTATTGAAATGAATGTATAAAACTCTAAGTCTTTGCTTGTGTATAGGTCTCAGATAACTTTAGGGTTAGGGTTATACATCAGCTCTTCAGCGTGGTGCATGAGTTTTCATCACGGACCGTACACACATTTTAACAAATGGCTGTGCTTTCGATTGTTTATCTCTGACTCTCAAAATCACCCTCCCGGATTTTTTAAAATAAAATTAGGAAATATCATGTGTTCCAATCATTTTCATCAGCAGGCACTGATTCGAAACAGCTGTGAGGACAGATCATAAAAATGTCAACCAGTTCTTCAGACATGCAAAAACTAGTAAATTATACAGACTAAAATTAAAACATTTATAACATGTAAATGAGCTGCTCACATGGATAGTACTATAGTACAGAATGTTAAGACTTATTAATAAAAATTTTTAAAAAAATCACATTTAGATAGGGACACTATTACAGTTGCCAAATATAATTTCGTAGCTGCTAAACACACAGGCAGGCATTAACTATCAAGACTTGCATTGAATCGATTTGAGCCACTGACCGATATTCAGGTTAGGCATGGGAAAATACCCACCAGCGTCCTCCAGGGGCCTTTTCTGGCCTCCGTAGCCAAACTCGTTTGTTGGGGGTGCCGCAACACCATCACCGCCGATCTTCGCCGCAATCTAAAATACAAACATCACAATTAGAATACATTTCAGTGATTAAATGGGACTTTGCTGTTCGTGTTTGTTGTGTTTAGACACAGGCACGCGGGCTGCGGCCTACACTTCTGTCCGGAAGTCTGAACCAACAAAGGAAAGCAAAAACTTCCACTATTGTCATCGATATCTGCATTTACTGATCATACGCTTCCTTAAAATTGAGTCTATTAGTCAAATTTAATAATTAAACGTAGCTGCAATCGCTTCTTTTCCCCCAGCTGTGCGTTATGCGGAGTGGCGCAACTGTTAACGTTAAAGTTAGCTAGTCATCGTTGCTTAGCTTAGCCTGCCGTGGTGAGGTATGTAACGACAGAAAGTAGTTAAACCGCCTTTTTTATCCTCTTTTCGCCATTTTATTTTTAGCTTAAATAAACTAGGTGGCTTTTTACCTGTCGTGCTCGTTGCAGGGCGTCTTTAAAAGCGTCGTTCATTCCACCACCGGCGTTAGAGGACGGGGGAGCCACGCTGCTGTAGTCAGCCATATCTGCTGCTCTTCTCCTCCTCAGCGCAACAAGATGGCGGGTTTCATTCACGGGATGTTGACGCCAAAACTCGCGGTCGAATGTTGTCTCGCGATAATGAAGGTGACAAAGTTTGGTCCTACCTTTGCTCACTTTCCATCACTCAATTGCTGATATGAACAAAGTTTGACTAATCTTGGATAAAATTAGGGTAAGCTTTTGTTGTGTTTACTGTTAATTGATGCGCTGCTCTATTAGTTGCTCTTATCAAAACAAACATCAGCGCTTCTTTAGTGTTGTCTCATTAGCTGCCTTCCAAAATAAAAGTCCAACGTTTTTAATTTCATTCGAGGAAGAGTATTTGCGTTTCAGCAATATTTAGATACACATTTAAATATTGTTTCTAATATATATTGTGTATATATTAGTATAGTATATAGTATATCTAGTATATATAGTGTATTAAATAATAATACAATCTATAAATGTGATAATTCTTCAATTGTAACGTAGATAAATAAGCAAAAGAGAGCCAAGAAATTGAATGAACAAATATTCACGTTATAGAAGAAACATTCAGTTACAGATGAAATCATGACACTTTTGAGTTCAAATGGAAATAAAGATGCATGAACCCTGTTATAAAATAAAATTTTATTGTCTCACATTTCAACACATGTTCTCATTTTCACAGTTCAGTATCAAGTAGGCAAGTAGTTTCATTCCCTTGGTCACAGGTAAACCATTCAGTTAACTGTATTAAAGCTTGCATCACAATCACATGATAACATATGTTTGACAGACCTTACTCTGGCAATTTCAGCCATTTTTGAGGAATTCTAGTTGTTTTGGAAGATTCAATTTAAATAAAGAAGAGTTTGACACTTTTCCTGATCAAATCCCTGAAAAAAGTTTTTAAGAGCAACAGTTCAGCACTCAAAGGAAGCAACTTATTTGCTGTACCTCAAGACTCCGTCGAAGAAAACACATTTTCAAATTTTCTAGTTAAAGTGTAATTTATCAGAGCACATGGAATAGCTCTGACAAAGCTAGCTCCCATCCCATTGTAGTATCCTCTAATTCCACCTCTTTCATATATCCCGATAAGTCCTTGTAACACGCCTGAAGCTGGACGTGAATCTGAGCTAAAAGCTGGAAAACAAGACAAATAGCAATGAGTAAAGTATGTCAAATTATTTGTCTCAATTGTCTCCAGTGTGTCGACGGTTTACCTTGTGCTTGCTGCTGAGTCCGGATCACTGCCAGCGGGTAGCTGGTCATTTGTCCAGAGGCAAAAGCCACAAAGCTGAAGAAAAACAGTTTGGAGTCACTGTTGTAGGCTGGATCACTCTTTGCCCAGTTCATGATTGACTGCAATGAAACACACATAATTAGAAAGATTATATCTTTAACATGAACATATATATGAGCTCTGAGTGTTGTTCGGTCTCACCTGATGAACCGCACACTCCACACCAGCGTAGGGGATCATGCAGAGGATGCTTGGCTTGAATCCTCTGTAAAAAGAGGACACTGACTCCTGTCTGCAAATAGACCGGGCACATGCCACAACACCATTGTAGGTGCCAGCTTGCTGCAGGTTTAACCTCACCTTCAGCACCTGTGGGGGAGATAAGAGGACAAAGATTAGCTAAATAAATATTTTGTGCACATTTTTGTTTTCCAGCCTCTCCAAAAGATTTTATGAAAAAGCTTTTTCCTCTTGAAGACTCCTTAAAACAAGTGTGTGATATTTATTGAATTTTTGATGCAGCTGAATTTTTATTTTCATTAACATTTCTAAGGATCTTATTATTAAAACACTGTTCAGATATTATGGCACAATAAAGGACAGGACAGAAACGTGAAAGCACTCGGACCTGCCACTGATCTCTGATACCTCTAAAGGGTAGAAGGCAGCGTGAGTGACAGCACCGGACACACAACCCAAACCGAAACACTGCTGCACCGTCAGAGTCTCCTGCGTTCTGTTCTGGGTGTACACCTTCATCTGGACAGAGAGGAGACGCTCTGAGTGTGTTTGTCGATTTGGAATGGGAAACTTGTGCATCAATAATTCACACAATAGGGTCTGGTACTGTATGCCTCACCTGAGCGTATATAAGACACTGTAGCGTCGACTGCGGTGTTCCTTTCAGCACATTGACAGCGTTACCCTGCCACATCGACCGCAGACCGCCTGCCCTCATCTCCTGAAAGCCTTGGGAGAACGCCTTGGATCCATGAACCTACAGAGCACAGAGACATGTTTTATTATGAACCACTTTCATAGGGAGTTGCATTAAATGTGCATCAGTGTGAGGCCTCCTGAACGACAATTTGCTGATAAACTACATTTATAAAAGTACTGCTATGCCAGACGCAGTAAACTGAAAGCTCTTCCAGAATCAGACAGAGATATGCAAAGCAAGGTGGCACAGTGAAGTAACACCAGGTCATTATTATAGCCATAAAGACACCTGGCTTTTTGAAAGATAAAACCATTAAGCCTGTCCTTTAGAGACAGTATATGCAAAAGTATATGTAACACAATTTTCAAAGCTTAAAGAACCACATGCAAGTTTTTGGATCCTTTCGCTCAGCAAAAAGAACAAGTTACACTGTGAGAAAAGAAATAAACCCAACGACTTCCAAAGAAACTTAAAATGTAACCACTATTTTAACAGTTAGGCCGATGCAATTCATAGAGATAGAGTTAGATGTGTTTGTGTGTGTTCTGCCTTCTATGTCAAGTAAGTCTAATTACCTGAAGAACCACAAAATAACAGGTGTTAAATCAAATGAAGCATTAGTGGAACTCAGGGCTGCACGGTGGTGCACACACTTTCGCCTCAAAGCTAAAAGGTTCCTAGTTCAGACGAATTGGGCCTTTCTGTTGGAGTTTGCATGTTCTCCCTGTGCATGCGTGGGTTCCCTCTGGGTACTCCAGCTTCCTCCCACAGTCCAAAGACATGCTCGTTAGGTTAATTTGCGACTCTAAAATTGCCGGTCGGTGTTGATGTGTGTGTCTGTCTCTATGTGTCAGCCCTGTGGTTGACTGCCGATCAGTCCAGGGTGTATCCCGCCTGTCGTCCAGTGACAGCTGGGATAGGCTCCAGCCCCCCACAACCCTGAACAGGATCAGCGGTATACGTTGGATGGATAGTGGAACTCATGTTTGAAGCCCCTTATTCACTACCAGTTCAAGGCAGGATTATTACGCCTTTGTTACGTTCCGTCTTCTATGTAAAATGCATGGAAGTGAATGGTGAGGCGAAGTCGTTCTGCCTCTGAGCCGACATCAGTGGTAGTAAAAGAGGTGAAACAGATGTGAAACAGCGTTTGTGTGAAACAGCGTTTGTGTGAAACAGCGTTTGTGTGAAACAGCGGCGCCATCAGGGCGAAACAGCACCGTGTGTGTATTTGAAGAACTCGCTGTTTGTTCATACCTCGCGCACATTTTGCTTCCGCCAAAATGCTTTGTAAAAACACACATTGGGGCGGCTTTACGCCGCTGTGGCTTGGTCCAATGTTAAATGATAAAGGTGGTATGACAGCAGAGCTTCGTTATGGCGCTGAGGTGGAACCGCAGTGTAAAAATGGCTACAGACTGCCATTGCAGACATGGATGGAAACTGAACGGGCCTACTGGTCAAAGGTTTAGGGGCCAAAGGGTCAGGGGTCACCTAGACAAAAGCCTCTGCTTAAAGTGACCTTTGTTGTTGTAAAGTCGATAAAACAATGCAAATAAGGATAAAAACAAGAGACGAGACATAAAATTACTACATAGACACATCAGACAACTTCAGGAATACACAACAACCTCAAAGATTAGCAATATAACCACAAAAAGACACAATATGCCTGCATATGATGCGACTGCAAGACTTTCACCATGTAGGAGAGGTTGAGGGCCTTTAAGATTCTGTGCCAAGGGATCCATTGTCTCCAAGTCCACCCTTGCTCCAAGTACCGTATAGTCTGTCCTTATCAGGACAGTGTCCTTAAGTATCAAATTCAAATCTTATTAACATAATAAACCATTAAAATCTTTAGGGTTTAAAATAGTTTCACCCTAAATGCATCACGAAAAGTTACCTACGATGTGCAGCTCCTCCATGAGTCCTCCACTTTCCATCCATACATTTTACTAATACAATAGCATCATATAGTGGAGCTGACCTGAAGTTGGGTCTTCAGGCGGTCAATGGGTGCAGTCACACTTCTGGATACAGCATCAGCGAGTCCTGCAGCGAGAACAAAAGTCCTCCACGCACCAAAACCAGACGCCTCTTCAGGGAACTCGATGGGCATCGCTCGGCTCTCACCAACATCGAAAACCTGCAGACGTACAAAATGAACAATAACATTTGTCCTTCACTGTTCTATTACTCACACTCAAGTGGACACTTGTCACAGTTTGTGCTTACACCTCTGCCTTGCTGAAGTGTCAGTGACAGTAACACAAGCGTAATGCCGCACAGAATCTTACCAGATTGTGTTTCCACGAGGACACCAGCTCCCCGATGTTGTCCACGGGGTTCAGGATGACATGATGCAGGAATTCACCCCAGTCCACCGTCATCGAGCTGTCCTTGTCCATCCTGGGATTTACAAATACAACAGCCACACAACAGAGACTCAGAGTTTGGTTTGGTTTGTTTCAACACATGCTGAAGTGAAGGATTATGAGAAGTTGTGTATTTTGACATCAAACTGCGTCACAAAAAGGCAAACTAATGAAGGGTTTAAAGGGCTGATATTGCTGTTATGAATTTGTGACATATGTTTGCATTAATAAACTACAGAATGACACAGGTTTGCCAGAGTCCAAACTGAAAGACCCCTTTGACTGCGTAGCATCCGGGCCACTAACAGTACATTTTTTCTTTTAACTACAGAGTTGATTGCTCATAGTTTGGTGACAAAAGCGTAAAGGGATGTGGAGAACTTACTTGCAGCATTATATTAGATAAACAACCATGTATGTTATAAAGCAGCCTTTGATAACTTATCAATGAAAGGTACCCTTGTAAAGTGACGATATAGTCTTTACAGCATAACTCCTCCTCAGCTGAACCTAACTGTTAAGCTTGTCATATCTCACATAGGTAAATGTGTGTGCACATAGGTAAATGTGTGTGTGTGTGTGTGTGTGTGTGTGTGTGTGTGTGTGTGTGTGTGTGTGTGTGTGTGTATGTGTGTGTGTGTGTGTGTGTGTGTGTGTGTGTGTGTGTGTTTAAATGCAGCAAAGAATCTTAAAGGCATAGTGGAGTGGGCAAAAGAAAGCTTACATTTGTATAATCTGTTTTGCATTCGGCTTTGATATGACCACTCCTAACTCCTTAAACAAACTTATGATGTCCTCCTGGTCAATCACCCCTGATCAGAGAAGAAATGCACACAATTACAAACAGATATCGACACCGCTCTTCAAGTTGTCATGTTTCTGGGAAGTGATACTGTCAACTGTAAGAGTGCAAGGTTCATACGGCACAGTACACTGTCTGCTGTGTACCATAAACAAATCGCATGCGTGTATGCCTTACCTGTCCGACCTTGAACATGGAGTATATTGTAAAATAATTAACATTTAAGGTGGTTTATAAAGAATATGCATTGTACTTTACAGTATTTTCTTATGTATCCTGGTGAAACATGGACAATTTTCGAGCAGTAAGGCCTCTGACCACTCACCACATTTGTTCTTGTCAAGCTCATGAAAGTATATTTTCCATTTCCTCTCTCTGTCCATCATGTAGCCTAGGAACTCTTTATAATCCAACAGGCCATCTTTGTCTCTGTCATAAGAGTCAATGATATTCTAGGAGGGAAACAAGACTCTTCCATTAGCAGACGGAATAAGAAATGAAATTAGAGCCTTACACATATAGCCTATATTATAATATAAAATGTAAGATTATTACCTGGACCTTGCCATCAGCTGACAGGATCCCATGCTTCCTCATTTCACTGTGCAGCTCCGCCACCGATATGAACCCATCCTTGTTTTGGTCCAGCTTCACAAATAAGCCACGAAACTGATCCATGGCTCGTTTAAGATCAAATTAGCCTCAGATTAAAAGAAATAAGGTGTAATATAAAACGCAACCTGCTTCCTGCGCAGCGGTCCGTTCTAAGGAGAGAATTATTGCATTGATGATAATCAGAGAGTATTAACCTGCAGCTCTGACGCTGACATATGGCAGAGCCACTGCAGCATAAGCGTTTTTCACATTAGCTCAAAGAGAAGAGAACTCATTCTCTCTGCGGTGCAGCAGGGGGCGCTGTGGCTGCAAGAGAGCCGATCAACGCTCATCATTATAGTCATCTTCCTCAATCATTACTGCGCCCTCTACTCTAAGTGGAGCTGTCGATAGTTTTCTGAGAGAGACGGCGGTTTAACAAAAATGTAGAAGAAAAATTTACTGGAATTTTGTAGTAGAGTAGTAGAGTAGAGTATAACAAGCTGCATATTTAGGGTTTGTTTTGTTGAGGCAGGTTGATATAATAGGAAGGATCCAGAGAATACAGTACATGCTAGGTTTGGGGACCCACACGCAAACACACATACCTTCGCTGAAGTGCAAAAAGCAGAAAAACGGGATCATATCTACATTCTGCGGTTTGTTTGTTTTGTATTTGTATTTACTGTTCTTTTTGTAGCTATAAAACAGGTTTTAAACAATTCACACACACATGTCGATATACTTACAACACAAATGAAAAGAAGAAAAAAAAATGGTAAAGAAAAAAAAGACCAAATTATAAAAACATTGATTTAATACATGTGACCAACAAGACAAAAAATGATAAATCAATTGAATTGTAGATTATTATTTTCTTTCAGATGAAAGCTGTATTTGTCCAGTTATACATTTATTAACAAAATATTGTATATTTTACATCTTAGATTGCCTAAGATTTTATCTTACGTCACTTTTATTATTTGTGGCCAATTTCTTGAGTTTTGATTTCCCCATGGCGCCCCCTGGTGGCTTTATCTAATTTCTTTGAGAAGTGCACACATTTCTTGAAAAGGCTTTACTTACTTTCTTTTCCTACTCCATTGCATGTCAAAGCAGAGGTATATGTACTTTTTACTAAAACACGTTTTATCTGACAGCTTTTACTTAAAGCGTAAAGTGTACAAAGCACATGAAGAGCTAATTAAGATGAGATAAGATAAGATACTCTTTATTGATCCCCGTTAGGGGAAATTAAATTAAAATGAATTACATTGATATTATACATACATTATTTACATAATTAAATGCCATGTACTATGAAATAATTAACTGATTAGTCAGGCACTGATTATATCAGGCAAAAAAATATTTCATTGTTTTAATAATGTTGAGGCGCGGACTGTTAGTTGGACTTTGGGAAACTGTGACAACAATTATCACAATTTTATGAAGTTTTAAAATCCAAGACTTTATTACTTTATTTACTTTAAACAGAGAAACATCATTATATTAATCCATAAAAAATAGAAAATAAAAATGCATTAGCTGCTGTCCTAAAAAAAAGACGAGTTCAAAAAAGGCTCCACCTGAAACAACTACAACATTAAAATATTGCTTTTACATTAATGCATGAGTAATTATAATGTAACGATATGATAGATACGTCGTTTCTAACTTGTCAGACTTCACATACTAGTCCTGGTGATACCTCAACACTCACATTTAGCCGACAATTTAGGGTTTTACTTGAAATAGAGTATTTTTACAGTGTGGTGTTTCTTTTACTCAAGCAAACTAAAGGATGGAAATACTTCCTTCACCATTGCCTATCAAAATAAGATACCTTCCATTAAAGCACTTTTTTCTAACGGTAGCTGATCCTGACAGAGCGGCTCACCGGAAGTAGATTCATTGTGTTGAGTTGAACTTGACGTTGGCGCTGTGGATGCTGGAGAGGGAGCTGAGGCTATTTAAAGAGGGTCATCCAGTCACGGATAAATAGCAGAAGGTCCAGTGCGTTGACGAACCGCCTCTAAATGGTTTTCATCCTGTACTGTGTATCTGTCTGCGGCTTCTTACAGTTTATTAGTCCAGACTGAGGCCGACTCACTGCTGTGACAACCAGCCGTCGACCAGACCCTACAGCTCTCCTCCTCCAAGGGCTATTCCACTATTTCTTATTAATAATTCATTTCGGGGGATACTTGAGGAGAAATGGGTAAAGATTACTACAAAACGTTGGGCATCTCTAAAGGAGCCACAGAGGAGGACATAAAGAAAGCGTACAGAAAACAGGCGCTGAAATGGCACCCGGACAAAAACAAGTCTGCAGCCGCCGAGGAGAAATTTAAGGAAATCGCCGAAGCTTATGAAGTCCTCAGTGATCCGAAGAAAAGAGAAGTTTATGATCAGTATGGGGAGGAAGGTAATGTGTGTTTTATTATATGTTTTTCATCTCTTGTTCGGCTCTCAAATCATCTTAAATAAACCATTATAAATCCGTTATAAAGCCTGCATGGTTGGATATAAAACACAGCTGGCTTTAATTCAAGTCACACACTGTTACCAAGAAGAGGCCTAAAAAACAGCTGTTCAGTACATCACAGGCTGTTCTGAACGTTTTATTATAAGGATGATCTACTACTCCAAATCTGCAGTTAGGAGCCTCAACTGAGAGAAAAAATGGCCTGTCACCATTTCCACCTTAGATTTTCTTAAAAATGTGGGTGTTGTATAAGAAAAGAAATAGCATGTTATTGCTGTGATATAGCTCTATGTGTCACAAAAATGTAGTATTTATGTTGTAACATAAAGGTTTTAATAAAAAAAGACCACCTTTCTACATACATGTATTAAGAATTAAAGGTGGCTTATTGAGAATTGAATGTACAATTGAATGTAGCAAACATGCTGAAAATCTTCAACAGAGGCTTATATACGCTAAACAAGGTGTTACTTCACCACTGAAACCTATAAATGTGTGCTAGTAGAACCTAGAAATGAAAATATGAGTCTGTAAATGTGTGCAGTATGGCTCCTTTAAAGGCTAATTCAAGCCATGCAACAAACAGTTCGTCTTAATTGTTTGTGCTTAATTGGTGAAAATTATCTTAATATTGTGATTGCAAAAAATGACCTGAGTAAATTATCTACTGTAATATCTCTAAAGATGGACCATGTTTTCCTAAACTGACATCAAAAGTACAATTTAAGATTCAATTTTAAATTTCAAGCTGTTTTTGTTCATACAAATTCCAATATTAAGGTTAGGGTATTTGTGTTTAAGTAACTGTTAGTGTGTCCAAAGTTTTGTGTTGTATTCAGTATTGACTATTTATTGTAACAGCAAAATAATTCAGTGTTTTCTATGTTTTTATGAACCTTTGATAATGCTGAAAGATCAATAAAAAAACAGAGCAATTACAAGTCAGGGAATTACAATATACCAGTTTAATATTGGTGCTTTCTTTCTGCCAAATTAGCAACAAGAGGCTAAGGATTAATATGGTGATAGTAATTGAGACGATGGGCTGTCGTGACTGAATTAATTTCAGACAAAACACTGAATGTTTAGTAACACCGACTAATAAAATAAAGAGCTGCAACTACAGATTATTTACATGTTTTACTAGGATTACCTGGATTATGTGTGCCTGATTCATTTAGAGATATCCGTCACAATGTTTTATAGCCCGAGGGCATGTCTTTAAATGTTTGTCTTAAAACAATCAAAATCAGTTCACAACAATGTTCAAAATTCTCACACTTGTGAGTCTAATTCTTTGCTTAAAAAAAGAGATACAAGATCACAATAGGTCCATCAATTGACCAACTGATTAATCATCTAATGCTTTCAGCTCTAAACTACTGTATTAAAAGTGGATGAGTCACTTCACAGCTGGTTCCTGGGGCAAGGATTTGATTGTGCATCCCTGTTCTCAAAGTAGAAATCACTTGGCAGAAAGCGCTCCCTGTACTGAATGTCAAAGCTAGCATGACTCATCAATCATTTCTGTTGCCCTTCAGGTCTCAAGGGAGGAAATGGGCCCACTGCTGACGGACAAGGCAGCACCTTCACCTACACCTTCCACGGGGACCCTCACGCCACCTTTGCTACTTTCTTCGGGGGCTCAAACCCCTTCGAGATGTTCTTCGGGCGTAAAGCCAACGGCAGAGACGACGAGGACATGGAGGTGGATGGAAATGACCCCTTCGGCTCTTTCACCAGCTTCAACCTAAACGGATTCCCTCGGGATGGGCACATTGGCCCCGGAGGGCCCCAGCGCCGGAAGCAGGACCCGGCCATCATCCACGAACTGAGGGTCACCCTGGAGGAGGTCTTCCACGGCTGCACCAAGAGGATGAAAATCTCTCGCAAAAGGCAAAATCCAGACGGCAGGACCATGCGCGCAGAGGATAAGATCCTCACGATCGAGATCAAGCGGGGCTGGAAAGAGGGAACCAAGATCACGTTTCCGCGGGAAGGAGACGAGTCGCCCAGTACGATTCCTGCTGACATTGTTTTCGTCATCAAGGACAAGCCACACCCACACTTTAGACGGGAGGGCTCAAACATTGTCTATCCTGTGCGCGTGAGCTTGCGACAGGTGAGGTGTTTTCTATTTTGGCTCCCACTTTGACTGAGTGCAGCTGTATTAATAGAGTCTGATAGATGGATTAGTCACCCAGGACAGCGTCAGAACGAGCTCACATTTTAGTTTAGAGTGCTGCGTTACAGCTTGGATGCTCTGAAAAAGCCTGCCCACAATCAATAATCTGTAGGTAGTCTGCCCCTAAAGTTGTTTCCACTGCAAAGTACAGCTATACTGAATGAGTATAGTACTGAACTACACGCACACTTTGGCTGTTCACTTATGTAATCCAGATCATCAACATTGAGAAATAGGAGCTGTATCACGGGGAGGGCAGAGAGGCGGCGCCCGCCCACACACACACACACACACTTCAAGATGTACTTATATGGTTCCTCCTACTCTCAGAGATTAAACTCACGGCCTCATCTAAAATCTTAGTCCAAACTAAGTGTTTCCAATCAATATTTGCAACCAAAATTCAGTAGAATGATTGTAAATCAGCTGGAAAGTTCTTTGTTGTTCTTTCTTGACTTAGGTAACAGCAGTTTGATAAAAATAACTGTAAGACAACTCGCTAGGTGTTCCAGAGCTTTCCACAGCCTCCACAGATAGACAAGAAAAAAGAGGGGTCAAAAAGGACAAGATAAAGTTAATGGATCATGTCCAACGCCAAATTCCATCATTGTGAGGGAGATTAGGACCACCTGTTATCACCTGATGACAACTGAGCTGTCTCCACCACAACAGCTGAGCAAACTCCATCCAGGGTCTGTAGGGTCAATGTACTGTATAAGTTCACTTAAGATGGAAAGAAAAAAAATTGCAAAACCTGATTGTTCAAAAATGGGCTCTCAAGTCATACATCCATCCATCCATCCATTATCTATACCGCTTATCCTGTTCAGGGTCGCGGGGGGGCTGGAGCCTATTCCAGCTGTCATTGGGCGAAGGGTGGGGTACACCCTGGACTGGTTGCCGGTCAATCACAGGGCTGACACATAGAGACAGACAACCTTTCGCACTCACACCCACACCTATGGGCAATTTAGTGTCACCAATTAACCTTACAAGCATGTCTTTGGACTGTAGGAGGAAGCCCACGCATGCACAGGGCGAACATGCAAACTCCGCACAGAAAGGCCCACCTTGCCCAAACCGGGGTTTGGAACTGGTGACCTCTTTGCTGTGAGGCAACAGTGCTAACCCCTGTACCACCGTGCAGCACCAACTGATATATATTAATATTTATTGATGAATTAATTAATATACTGATATTTAGTATAAGTGTCCATCTTGGTAAATGTCTTGGTCACAATTCTTCAAAAACAGGGAAATGTCAGCCTATATAAGTGGCTGATTTATTTGAGCTATACAAACGAGGTAGTAAGGTAGTACTTCTGCCAGTAGTGTTCATTTATATATGCAATCCAAGATAAAGTGTTTAAAGACCAGCTCCAGTCATGTTTTAAGACATATAATGCTCTCCTTGAAATAATAAATTGTGTCTGATATGTGTCTTTAAAAATCCTCCAGAGGCATCTCCTCCTTCTCCCTCATTAAATATTCCTGAATCTGCATAGTCCCGAAACAAAACACGTCTCTGCCATCGTTTAGAGGCAACTTATTGAAACTTAACTAGCTTGAAATGTTGTAATTAGTAGTAGTAATGTTAATGTTAGTAGTCAGTAGTGAGTTTGCAAAAATTACGATGACAGTTACAGCTGGCTCATGCATCGCCAAATTGGTTGCCATAGGTTACACATAATGATATGCATAGCGTCACCCCGTCCATTAACGGGATTGGCTCCTTAGGTTTGTGACGTCTCAAACCTGCCAATCTGAAAACGTGTTGTTCAGCCTGTCCTTGGTACACTGCAGTTTAAAAGCAGACAGGCCCAGCCATGGAGATGACTGCTGATGTTGTCCCTGATATGTCTTGTAGCACATGAGAAACACCACATGGAGATGTTTACAAGGCTAAACACTTGATTTTCACTGGAGGGGGTCTTTAAGTGTTTAAATGTGTTAACAGATGAGCTGAAAAATAATTCAGTGCTCGTCTTTATAAACCTTCAACTCACTGTCCTGTTAACATACAACTAATAACTGTAAATAATTGCAGACAAGCTGTTAGAAACAACTGATGTTTTTATTTTACACACTGACAACTTAGGCTTCATCAAATGAATAGCAATAAGTCTTAATCAGCTGCTTTGAATCTCAATTTGACTATTTTATATGTGACTTTGCGTAATCCTGTGCAACACATCCTCACAAATATCATCATATTCACTTCACCAATGTTTCCCAGCTCTACATAGCACCAACAGATTCTTGTGTTATTTTTGCACACAGTCGACCATGTGTGGGTTGCTGTTCTCCTGTTTCTCACTCTTCTTACTTCCTTATTCTTTGTCTTTTCAGTCATTGTGTGGATGCTCGGTTACCGTATCGACAATAGATGGGAAGACGTGCAACATGAAGATCACGGATGTCATCAAGCCCGGCATGAGAAAGACTGTCACCGGACAGGGTCTCCCCCTCCCCAAAAACCCCGAGCAGAGAGGTGATCTGGTGGTGGAGTTTGATGTGAACTTTCCCGAGACATTGCCTGGGAACGCCAAGGATGTCCTTAAACGACATTTACCGACCTAGGAGAAAGGAGGCGACATGACAGCACTTGTTACTAAACACACACACACACAAACACACACAAGGACGGTTCTGACAGTTCACAGATGGACCCCCTGCATACGAATGTGCCATCTCTATTTTTGAGCTATGTGGTGTTTTTATAAATACCATGCATGCCACCAAGTTGATATAAGTGAAAGACTGTCTGGGTTGTTCATAACATTTTCTGTATGTGTGACTTTGCTACAATCACTCTATCTTTTTGTTTGCTGCAAATATTTGGTAGTGAATGAGTCTACAGTTGCCAAACAGGAAAAATCCCAGTAATCCTCGGGAAACATTACAGTGCCAGACATTTTTTTCTCTCCGTTAAATATCAAAGGCTTCATATCTGAGATTTTTTAAATGTCATTCATGTTTATTTTGTCATGAAAAACTAGTTACCAGCCTCATTCAGTTTGGAAGCTTTCTTAAAATGTGTGTACAGGTTACTCATGAGGAAGCTGGCTGAATGAACTGGATCGTCGTGTGTGCATTTTAAGAAACTGACTTGTGAATTTATTGAACTTGAATTTTAAAATAAATATTTCCACATGAAGTGATCTTCAGTTGTTTAAGTTATGGAGAAATAATCATCTCTCTGAAACCTTTAATGCTGTCCAGGCCTATTTATATCAGTGAGCAGTCTGCATGGCTTTATAACACAAAGTGAGCACCAGATAATGATACTTCACACTTTTATTTTTATAATCAAATGTGCAAAGATAATGTCCCTAGAATTACTCAGACTGAATTTTAATGCTTACGAACAGCTATGTTTATTTATAACTGTCTGGTCTCAGCTGCTGGCCATCAGCTGCCAACACAAAGGCCTTTACATTTTCCCACCAGGGGACGCCACATCACTCAACACAGCCCAGGGGCCCCATGAGGTGGGTCCTTGTAAGACAGAGAGGGCCACTCTGCTGCTGACATTTATAGTCATTAGCTTGTAAATGCATATCAAGTACTGACTAGTGTTTGGACTTAATTAAAGCCCCAAACAGCTGTAACTTTACATGACATAAATATCACATATAAGTATCTGTAAGTATACCAATCTATAGATAAATATCTACATCTGTATCTTGTTTCAAACTAAATGTCATGGTATTTTCTAGAAAGAACAGGAGACCCCTGGGTGCAAAAATAGTTTCCTTTGCTCGTAGAGATGTGTATTAACAACATGTGTTGGAGATTTGTGCAAATGATGAGTCATTATTATCCAGGGAGGGTGGAGAGTAAACACACCTGCTCCTTCTCTGTGTGTGAATAACATTTTTCAGAACTAATACAATTAGGAATAACTATTATTGTATACATTTGATAAACGTATATTTTGATGATTATTCTTTGTGCTTTGACGGAGGTAAAACTTTAAATGTATGTCTTAAAAAGTTTGGATATCTTTTTTCCACTGGCCCTGGTTCTGTAGCCTACTATTTAAACGTTTCTCCTTCAGGCCAGGTTGCCTACTTGACTAGCCTAGTTCTATGTTTAGGGTGATAGTTTGTGATGATTAGAGACAACAATGGTCTATATTGGGGCCCTAGATTTGCAGCTTCGGCCATTAATTCTACAAAAGCCTGACGGTGAAACCAGTGTTTTTTAATATGTTGGTATCATTACAGGCCTGCAGTGTCTCTAGGCATATGTTTGAAAATGCCTGAATAATTGTTTTAAAGTGAGGAACCCCCCGGTGTTAGAGCACAGGTGCACTGGGACCGATCCTCCAACCGTGTTGGGCTCGGGTTCGTCCCACTGCGCCTGCGTCCCGCGGCACGCGAGGCAAACAGAGTGGCTATTGTTAGCCAGCAGGTTGTGTCAGAGTTTATCCCGTAGCCTACTCACCACCTACCTGTTGAATATTCACGCAATTTATTTGCAAGAGAGGGTCGAGTCACTGTCGAAGAACTAAAGTCCAATTTAAACTGCTGGCAGGTGAGGAAAGGAAAAGTGTTCGCGGAAGGAAGGAAAGAAGAAATTGAGGAAAGCTCCGAGGAAACGAGGAAGTAAATAAGGACAAGTCGACCGTTGGGCTTGGAACTCAACAGGTTAGCTACTTCAATGTTATAGCAGCGGCTCGGACTTTTTACTTTCCACGTCGAAAAACAAACGAAGACGACAAAAATGCCGTTAGGACCATGGAGAAAGAAAAACAAACCGACGAAGGAGCATTTGGTGGACAATGAGGAGGTCGGCGGTGGACACGCAGGTGCCGGGAGCCTGGCTAAATCCGCCGTGAACGGAGCGGGGCTACCGCCTCCACCTGCCAACCTGCGGCCCAAACTGGTCTTTCACACGCAGCTTGCTCACGGAAGTCCCACCGGCAGGATCGAGGGATTTAGCAACGTAAAGGAGTTGTATGGGAAAATAGCAGAGGCGTTTAATATAAGCTCACCTGAGGTAAGATCTCACCTGTTGTTAAAGGAGGAAAAAAGTCATTAGTGATTTAGTGTTGCGTTCAAGTGTTAAAGCTCGATTTTACTGAGAGTCGTGAAGTATCCAAACAGATTTCATTGTTTCTAGAGTAGTAAACAGAAGTGTAAACAGTGGTGAAAGTACATATTTAAATACTACTTATTTAACTAATTTAAATGTTTCTATGTTATGGTACTTTGTTATTGACTCCATCTCTTGGGGAAATGTGGTACATTTTACCCCCTGCATGTTTAACATTCATGGCAACAAGTTATTTTCTCTGTCCAGATTAACATTCTTATATTATGCAAGCCTATTAAATAAAATCAAATAGACACAGGAGGCCCCACAGTGTCTAGCTCTCACTTTTCAGAAATCTGAGTTGTCAGCAGTCCTAATCATTATAAAATCTGCCCTTTAAACCTCACAGGTGGTTTCATTTAGATAACTGAGGCCCAGAGAGATCAAATTATCAGCCTTTTGTCAAGAAAATCTAAGATCACAAAGAAGTCAGAATAATGAATGCAGCTTAGTCGGTGTAGCTGAACTTTGATTTTCTTTCCCTGTACTTTTAATGACAATCAGCCATATTGGTAAGTTAAGTGTACACATACAAGGAATTTGACTCTGGTTTTTCATTGCTCTCAATGCAGCTCGACAAGTAAACACAAACAGTAATCCACTACGTCAAAGCATGACTCCTAGGATTTGACACAGATTGTAGAGAGCCAGACCTCTTAATTGGGAAACACTTGACTTAAGCTCACATTAAAGGATTTAAAACTAGCTCCACTAAAGAGAGCTACAGTCTGGAATGCTGCTTACTTATTGATACACCAGTATCATCAATCTAATGGAGTAATACATAATATAAATTCCTTTGCTGGGGCTATTATTTCTGCAGACCGAATTTATTATTGATAATTACATACATTTTGCCGATAATACTTAATATTCTAAATACTAATTATTCTTATGTCAGTATTTTACTATATACTTTCACTGGTCACAGTGGAGTATTTTTACCCTGTGGTAATGCTACTTTGCTAGGTAGCTATACTAGGTGAATACTCGCAGTAAAAGTTCAAATAAACTGTTTTTATAAGCAGCTTTTCAAAGAGCTTAGCTGTGTGGTGGCCATTAAACGTCAACTTTGATTATCTCGTGTCAAAGCTAGTTGGTGTTTGCAAAGGCACGCCCTGCCAGCTCTCGAGCAGCCTGCATACGTTCAATCCTGGATTAAAAGAGATCTGTGATGTCTTATCGTCATTGGATACCCACAATTTACTTTCACCTTTAGGCCCATCTGGCATCATCAAGAGAAAAAAGCTGCTTGTCTGTGTTGATGTCCTAAAAACAAAAGAAGAATCTGTGTCCTCCTCTCAGCCCAGATTGCTTAAGCTCGTCTTTTCAAAGAAAGTGTGAGTGGCATGTTTGGCTTTTGTCAGTCTGAATATGACTAGATAGGCCGGCGGGGCAGCCTGTTATCAGCCTTGTGTGCTGTAAGAGCTGGAGACGTGAACTTCCTTCCCCTTCTGGAGCTCTAAGCTGCAGTCACTCAACAAGTGCAATAATTAAAGAGGAATTTTTGTCAGTGGCATTGGTGCAGAGTGAAGCACACAGTGCAGGACTACATAGATGTATATGTGATAAGTGAAGGGCTGCCTCCCTGAAACTGGCCACAGTCTTTCAGATTTGATAGTAGAAACTATCCTTATGTGGCCGTGGCTTTTCTTTCTCTTGAAACACCATCCAATTTTTGTGTGGGTATTTGTTCCTTCATGTCTATCAATAACATTCATTAGGACTGTTCTGTATCTGTCTAGACTTGTTTTAGTTCAGAAACTGCCTTACGGCTTGTTTTTTTTCCATAACGGCAAGCACAGCAGAACTGAGGAGTTAAAGAGATTTGGGATTTTATCTGATTTTCAGCAGCTTGAGTTGGCTGACCCGATTCTAACCTCAGTTTTTGCAAGTACTATCCTGCTTTGTGAAATATATTGATATTGTACCAGCGCTAGTATTTCTGTTCTGTAGTAGAGCTTGACCTTTGACACATCTCAAGGGGGGACAAGATAGGATCAGTACTACAGGGATCAGTAAAGAATCACATTAGTGTTTATTTTTGTAGTTGCCACATCATGAGGAAATATTACCATTCTGAAATAATGCCTCAGAGCTCGCCAAGCAGATAGCAACACAAAAAAACCACCTTCATGCCAACACATCAAACAGTCCGGGTATGACGTTATGTCACATTGGAATGCTTTGGTGTAGATGCCATTATCAGAAATGTGGCACATATAGTTACACAGAGACAGATGTAGACTGACGAGGATGCAGCGAGACAGGCGGATGGATTGTAGAGTTGTTGGACTCCACCATTTTTACCACAGGAAGTCCCTCTCGTCCGGCTCAGTGGGCATAGCCTCAAATCTAAACAGATAACCCGTCCCAGCCCCAGCCAGACCACATCCCAGAGGACCCAGCAGAGCGGCTCTGCCCAGGGACTCCTCCCTCCATAAACAACACCAAACCTCACTGTGTTGATGGCAACTATGTTGACTCGATGTGACCCGTGCCATTCAGGACAAAAGATATCAGCACTGTAGGATTAAAGCCTTATTTTTCCCAAATAAGAAGCACAACGTTTCGGGGGAAAAGTAATATCTTTGATTTTTAATGAAAACCTGCAAATAGGGTTTTATACTGGTGCTGATATGACACCGAAACCCAAATGTAGTCTTTTTTTCCTCATCCTATGTAGAGGTGTTTCTAATATTTTGTCTGCCTGATTTATATCAGTCGGTGTACTAAATTGGAAAAAACACCTTTCAACATGCATTTTGTCTTTGAATATTTGTCTTTTTAATGTGTCTGTCCAGTTACCTGCCTACGGATTAGGCTAATTAGCATTCTTGCTATCTCCTGCTAACTTATATTTTTAGAGTGATGTTCATTAACATGCTCTGTCCCTATCAAATAAGTAAATAAATGAATGTAAAGCAACACTTCAACAACAGCAGCTCACCAACTACTGCCTCCAGTTGCCTCCTCATACATAACATCCTGATGAAGACTGTTAGCTTCAGTGAGCTGTTCCAAGCTAACAACAAAAACACAGCTTTGAGGTATAAGTAAAGGTTAATTTCTTACTCGTACCCGTAGAGCTTCAACGACTAGTAAATGAATCTATTTAGAAAAACAGTCTACGACTATTTTGACAATCGATTATTCATTTAACTCACTATACATACTCACTAGACAATATTACCCTGGACTTTTGGAAAATGTGTCTGTTTTCTGACACTTTATAGAGCAAACGGTTCATTGATTTATTGGGAAAGTAATCGTCAGGTTACTGAAGATATTTATTCTTATTTACTGTTGAGTTACAGTTGAGTGACAGGATAAAATTAGCACGCTTATAAAACACCTGAAATACCTGATCAAGTTCCAAATCTTTCCAAGCACTTTCCAATCAACTTTCAGTGCTGGTTTATTTCCTGATTCTTAATATGGACTGATTGCAGTATTGCGGGTCAGTATTCAGCCATAACATTGAGTGTTGGCTGAAGAGTCCAGTGCTCGACATGTTACTCATTACAAAACTGTCAAATACAGTCTGCACTCAAAATGTGCTGAAAAGACACACTTCCCTCTGAGCAACAGACATATTGTGAATGTGCCATCTGCTTTAGTGCTTTTATAAAGACTTGAATTTTCTGCTTACTGCTCTGTAAGTAACTTGGCAGCATATTTTAACAGCTCACAAACTGCTGTAAATGAAATAAAATGAACAGGCAAGCTTGGCAAATTGGCCTTCTTGCAATAGTATTTAGATTTTGTTCCAGGGAATGCAACTGATGTAGTAGCTAAAGGGTCTCAAAGATCAACGTGCAACATTATGACAAAGTAGTATGTCCTAACTGTATGCGTTGGAATACAGGGATGTTCTCAGATTCAAACTACCTTGTAAACACAGGAAATGGGTCAGCAGTTAGTTTTTAAACAGTTAAATTACTAATACAGTTAAGAAAGATGTTAACACCCATTGAGCGCTAAGCACCATGCTGTAGCTGTAGCTGTGGCTGTGTGTAAACTAGTGACTCTGAGACGCTGAGGTTACCTGAGTGCCTGGTTGAGCCTGATATGAGTTATGTAATCAACACTGGCGTTGTCTTCCTTGTGCTAATTTCTCCTCATAGCTCAGCTTTCAAAACTGACATAAAACTGCATTAAAGTATGGGTGACTTAAATGTGAGCATATATTGTTGTGCTTTTTAATAACACACAACTTATATTGTACTAAAGCTGAGAGTTGAAATCTTTCTTTTGGAGGTAGAGCTGAGGGGAAGGTATTTGCCTCGAGTGAAATTACTGGAATCTCAAACATTGCAACTAATGACTCTTGGTCTTACTCAGTACGTCTCACTGCAGGGAGCAGGGCCTAAGTAATGTCTCAGGTACTTTATTTTATCCCCCCATATGTACAGGGACTTTGGGGGTGAGCCATGCAGCGCTGCACCTTTTTTCTGAATGGTCGAGTCCTGCAGAGCTTTGATAAGTTTAACCATCTTGATATGTTGCATACCCTGCCTTAATAGTAAGTAGTGGCATCAATTTCACCATTATACAACAGTTACATTAGTATTAATACAAGGCAGAGTGCATGGGATATAATAGGAAAAGATCATAATGGTACATTGCAGGTGATGTGTTAATAAGTTGAAATAGAGTTATGCAGCTACGACCCTTTTTGTAAGAGCTTTTGTAAACCTGTATAAACAGGTGTGACAGACTAATTTGCCTAATATTCACAAGTCTTTGGACCGCGATGGAAAAGCAGACAACAGTACGACAAGAGGAACCTCTTTAAAGAAGCTCCTGGGATTAAAAGTCCCTGTTACTGTTGGTGGAAACGCAGCTTTAGTCCATCCTCTGTTTTATCTCATGACTGTAATGCTGCATTCTTTACAAGAAGAAAGGGACCTTTCATATGTACTCCCTCTGCTCAGGTCAAAGTCTGCTCATTGGCTCTACTGCTGTAGAGTTTTTAGGAGTGGCTCTGTGACTTTTTCTTTTGTCCACCTGTTGCACTGAGCGTGCTCCGTGCTCTCCAGAAAGCAAGGCCCACAATACATTTGACTACAGTTTGCATATCTGGTCTGTGGTCGTGTGCTGGCAGGGGGAGGCAGGATTATGGGGGAACAAAACCTTGTTTGACAAAGCTTGAGTCTGTTTGAATTGTCCAGGCTCCTGCATTCACTTTCCTGGATGTTGTACAACAACAAAAAAGCACGAGGTTGAGCAACAGTTGGGGCCATATGGCTTGTACAGTGTGTTGCATACTTAAGAAGGAATAGTTTTCTCTTCATTAGGGTATTTATTCTTTCTTTCTTTATTCTTTTGATACGACAAGAATAATAAGTAAAGGTCACCTGTGATGATAAAAGCATTAGACACTTCTTATGAGAGTCATAAATCCATTTTGTTCTCACGTGTGGAACACCCAGTTCAGAGTAGCTCAAGCATGTGACGTAATTTCTAGGGCGGTGCAGTACAACTGAAATAATCATCTTTATTAGTGTAACCTTGATATACACTCCATGGTCACTTTATTAGGCTGTAGACTCTATGCAATCCAGTACATCACCACGCGTTATTCTATCTATATGAAGCTAATAATGGCTTTGTTTAAACTTTTTAAGAAGTCTTAAATAAATGCTTATTACTAAAGTCGTACTGGACAAAATCATGTTGAAATGGAGCTTCATCTTTCAAAAAAAAAAGAAAAAGTTGGGAAAAACATCAGAAACATCACTGTTCATCACGGCCTACACAATAAAGTGGCCCCTTTTAAGTGTGTCATGCAACGAGAACACAATAAGACAAAAGTTACTTGCTCGATTTAAAGAAAAATGGTTAAATGATATTTTGTTAAATCCTAAATTACTGACATATATCCAAATTAAGCACAGTTATTGTACTCAACCTTATGTTGCAGCAAACTTAAAGGGATAGTTCGGATTTTTGGACACCAAGTTGTATGATTTACTTGCTAGTAGTAGTTGTGGATGCAAATCTATTAGCTTAGTCGCCGAGTCCGGTGGTCGGAGTTGTGGCCGGTTTTACCCTACAGAAACAACACGCAGGCAATGGTGATCCATTTTCACCACAAAATCATTGTCCTAGGATTTCATATATTGCACCTTTTTTGGCACTTTTTTATCTCTTGAACAATCCAGTATCACAATGTCCATTTATATCATATTTGCGCATATTAAAACGTTCCTGCATCTGACTTAAAATAACGTTTAGTTCCTGTTTATTGTGCTTCATTACACATGTGACAAGCAAATAAGCATGAACTCTCCACGTGTGACAGTGTGGCACCACAAGATACACATTTTACCCTTGAGAGGAGAAGCTGCAGAAACGGACCCCAGGTGTATGTGTGAGTGGCTGGACTGGATCTGGTTTAAGTTGTTGTTTACCAGCAGCGATGCAGGTAAAGTGTCACGGCGCTGCAGCCTGCAGAACAACAACAGCAAGGTTTTTAGAAGTGGAGTTGTTGTCTCTGCCAGTCTCTCTGAAGATCGATGTGATGGTGGAGACTAAACCAGCATGTTTAAAAAGAGAGAACCAATGTTTGTTTTCACCTGTGTGTTGAGGATCCCTGGTTGTTACACATTCACTCTCTTTACCAAGATAGTCCAGCACAGGTATGCACACGTACTCACAAATTCAGTAATCTGTAGTTGAATTCTCATGATTTCAGTTTTTTCTTGATGCATCCATTGCAAATTAAGCAGTTTAATTAAACCAGGCTTACTTCAGTTAGTCAGGCTTATTTTCAGTTATTTCTGTTTCATAAAGGAGTTTTATATAAAGTACCTGAGTTTCTATAAAGTGCACCAGACCGACCTGGTCCTGGACTGGTCAGGTTACTTTCCAGGCCTCTCCTCAGGCTGAGCCAGTGCTGCAGTATAAAGGCCAAAGTAAAACACTCCCATGTTTGTCTTTGCTGATGCGCTGTGATCATACGTCAATTTACATAATCACACTCTGACACATTCAGTATAAAAGAAGGGGACCTAGCCTCCGGGTCTGAACGTGCTTTAAACATGGAGTTCTTCTAATGGTGAGCAGATCAGATTATTGCAAAAGTCTCATGATTGTATGTGAGTCTATGAAAAGATTACTTATAATCTCAGTAAACATTTTCCTAATGACTTAATAGTCTCAATCACTAGTTCCAAGCCTTCCTTATTACAGCATGATATTAAACATTTTTTAAACTCATGGTCCCCTGTAGAGTAAAACAGACGTTAAAGCAGGGTGTGCTTTAGGGCTTGGAGAGAGTCAGGAAAGAGGCGTAGCTGTGGATCCACCCTCTTGTCCAAACGTAGTCACAATGCCACAATGTTAAACTGGAGGCTTCAGAAAGCAATGGGTGACATCACGGTGGCTATGTCCACAGAAGAGGCATTTTTTATGTACTTAAACCTAAAACATGGATCTTTTTCAGTCTAAAGTATGTGGACAGTTTTTCACCCAACGTATTTGCCTTAAATGCCCTGCAATTAGGCAAATACAAAGTTAATCATCTCAGACTCTGGCTATAGCCTCATGTGAAGCAACATTTTCCGACTAAAGAATCAGACATGGAAAATTCTATTTAAAAGCAGGAAAGGGGAAGACAGCAGTCCTTTTTGATGCTTTAAGATTCTTTAATATCATGTTGCAGTTTTCATATCTTGCCCTGTTAATTTCCAGCACACAAAAAACACGAATAAAATTACAATTTTTCACACGGGTCTCAAACCCACAGGAGCAGGATTACAGGCAGAACATGTTGCCACAAGTTTTATTCATCTTTGTTTATTGCAGTGATTCTGCTAGTGTTTAATGTAATGCTACTCAGTGGTTGTTAACAACAGGATTCAGAACAGGCTTTCTTTATTATAAGCTCTGCTTCTCTGAGCCTCCTTTATGATACAGCGCTCAGTTGTGTTTCTAAAGAATCTCACATCCAGTTAGGTAAATGATTACACTGGCTTTAATGCTGATGGATGTGATATCCTGGTGAAAACTGAGTCACACCACAAACACTCAGCTTACATCAGCATTCCCTGTTAACTACTGAAAACACCTGACACAGAAATAACAGCAGAAGACAGGAAGCTGGAAAACATTATTCGGTATTATTTCACACCTGAGTAATTCCCCCCGTGATATTAATCTTTCTAACCCTCCTTTCTACCATTAAAAGATCTGTAAGTGGACTGAAGTTCAGTTTTCCCAAGCTGTGAGTTAACACTGTTTCAGCGCAGGACATAATTTTTATTTCTCTAATATTGACTTTCTTCAAACACAGGCAGGAAGGCAGGAGGAGAGATCTCTGTAGAGAATATGTAGGTGGAGATTTCAAAGATTCAATATCAGCACTTGTGTTATTATTATATTGTACAATGCCTGCTCGGCACATCACTCATAATGTTGAACTGCTGTATAATGCTGGGGAAGTTTTAGTTGTCATAGGAGAATGAAACGGCAATTAGAAAAGTTTTATGTCTTAACAGGGTTCTCAAGTGAATAGTTATGTTGCAGGAGCAGAACAGCCGAAAGGACTTCACAGTGTCTCCTTTGGCTGAGGAGAAGAGCTGCAATTAACAACTATTTTACCCTATGAATCTCTGGAGCCCGAGGCCAGCATCTTCAAATGTCTTGTTCTGTCTAAAACAAAATGATGATTAATGAACTTGATCAATCAATTAAAGAATTTACTATTTCAGACTAAAATCTTTGTTACAATTTAATGTAAAATGTCTTTATAACTATCCAACGGTTGGGTGCTGGTTAAGCTCAACGGGTAGAGCAAACGGCCCATATACACGGGCAATAGTCTGTGGCACAGCGGTCGCAGGCTCGACTCCCACCCTCGGCCCTTTGCTGCATATCAGATGCAAAACAACTTGAACTTACTGCTCTGACAGCAGTGGAAGAGGTATTAAAATATTGATATAAAGGTGAAATACCACAGTGTCAATTATACTCCTTTACAATAAGTAATGTAATATTAAAAAATTCAGTATTTAACAATTTACATATGTAAAAATAAAGAAGTATTACTAATGCAGAGGGTTAGGTCACTATGTAAGTTTTATCTTTGGATTTTAGCAGGTTGTCAAAGTGGGTGGAGATAATAGCTACTATTCTACATACTGCTGTATAGTTATAAAAAGGTTTCATATTGTGTAAACTCATATACAGTTTATAAAAGATAATTTATTATGTTTATAAAATCACGATGAACTTTAGATGTCAATTATATTTAGTGGAGAAAAAGGACTTCTCTGTAAATACAGTGGATTAGAAGTCTAATGTTAAATAAAATGTTACTCAAATAAAGCACCTTAGAAGTCTAGTACAGAAAGTGAGTTTCATTTCACCACTTGAAGTGAAAGTGCGATGTGATTAATCCAACAACCATCTGCTGAGCTGAGTCACAGATCGTGACACATCTCATCTCTTTATCAATGCAGCTGAATAACAGATTAAAAAGTCGCCTCATATCTTGAACATCTGACCTTCTCTGTGTGCAGGTAACCTAACCGCTGATTAAAGTCTCCCTCCTCTGAGAACAGACTTAAAGAAAGCAAAATAGAGAAAGTCTTGTGCTCACCTGTTTCTCTTCTGAAAATAAAATATTTGCGAGAAAAGCTGCGAGTGCTCTGCGCCCACCACGCGCTGCTCGGCTTGAGGTGTTGACAACTGCAAGACAAACCAGAAGAAACAAAACACAAGTGTTTGTGGTGGAGACTGAACAACAAACTAATTTCTAACAGATATTTCTGAGCCAGGGATATTTTATTTACACTTAGAAGGGCAGTGTGTTTCCTTCAGTGCCTCCGCATGTCCAGCTCTTGAGAAAAGATCCAGGATTATGAAGAAGAAATGACACTTGTTGTATAAACGACATTTGCATATTCATAGTCAGTCATCAATTAGAGAATTTTAATGAAGTAGTATTTTTCTACTGTATATCATTAAGATGTAATAACTACTTCTGGCCTTAATGGAGGTACCTTTTATTTGAGGCGAGGCTCGGGGCCTCCATTATGACATGCTGCAGGTAACCCTGCGTTTGAATAACATCTTCAAACTCATTTAAAATCAGATTTAGTTTGTTTTCCTCCTTCCCTCTTTTGAAAGCATTGACCCATGAATAACTCTGTCTTGGGTGATGTTGAACAGATTGCAGAGCCTCTCTCCTTTCACTTGCCCTTTCCCATGTGGTTATCAAGGTTCTAATAAGTGTGTTTCAGGCTGTAGGAGGTGTAGTATCTGCTGTTGTGAGTCAGGTCGTAGAAAGGAGCTGCAGTCACTGCAGTGTGTGACGCTGCTTCTCCCCCTCCGGCGGCGTGAACACGCTGCGGCTGTCAGCCCAGCAGGAGGAGAGGAGTGCTGAGAGCTGCCTGCGTCGCACAAAGCAGCTTAATGTAGTCAGCAGCCTTGGTAACCAGGCGTAGGCGTCCGCTGCTGTTCCTCCCACTCGCTCTTGGGTAATGCCCTGGCCTGGGGGGGTGGGGAGGAAGGCAAGGGAGGGGGGGTCTGTTATGGAAAAAGAATGGACGGGAGCCATCAATTCAGCTACAGTTCACCCCTCCCATGCCTCCTCTTCTACTCCATGCTCCCTCTCTTTTTGCCCTTCTCCTCTCGCGGCCTCCCTCCATTATAATCCCATTCTTTTATAGTCTGGTAACCCACAGCAACGCATGAGGCCTTGTCTGCTAATGTGTGTGTTTGTATGAACAGCGCCTGTTGGTACACAAAGAATAAAGGCCCAAACAAGGCAGGCCTTCGCTGCCAGAGCCTGATTGGTGCACAAAGGTCATCCTCCTGATGGACCAGCACCTATCAATCCCGGAAGTCAGTCGCTAAATCCTGGCTCAAAATTCTCAAAGCCCTACTAGGAAGCAGATCCCACAAAAGATGCAGAACGTTGGCATGACTCTGAGTAAATATAAATTAAAAAATGTATTAAAGTTATAAATAGCTTCGCTGTGTGTCTAGGTGAGTTACAAACGAATAAATGATTCACATCCTCCCGTCTCCTCCTCCTCTTCCTGGGTTTCACCCTCCGGTCTCTGTTTAAAGCGCCGTTAAATCAGGCCACTCGTGTATCGTGTTCCTGCCGATCACATTTCCCTCTCTCTGTGCTGCCAAGTCGCGACTGGCAGCCACAAGGTGTGAGGCCGGATTTTAAAATCTTTGGCACAGGAGGAAAAGTAATTTCCCCACCCCCCTCGTCCGCGCCGTCGCAGGCTGGTCCTTCCTCTGCGAGATGCACAGAGACATCACACTCTGATGACACTGCAGGGTTAGAAGAGGGGAGAGCTGCATAACTTGGCTGCTGCAATAAAGACAGAGCTCCCTGATGATTGCTTGGGTTAGCATACAGAGGCAGTGCTCTGTCATATTTATTCAGACTGTTTTATTTTGGAATCTGACTCAGTTTTCAGGATGTGACTAAAAAAACATGGATTTTTTTATTGATTGTGAATAAAATATGAAGAGTTTTGTGGCGGGCCTCATTTTAACCTTTTTTTTATCACATTCAGTGCCTTTTTATTGAGCCTTTATAAAGTCTAAAGAGTTTCTTAACTACTTTTATGTCCTATTTGCACATTCATAAAGTACTAAATACTCCCGCTTCATGTCCGTGTGTGTACAGATCCTGTTCTGCACCCTCAACACCCACAAGATTGACATGGAAAAGCTGCTGGGGGGCCAGATCGGCCTGGAGGACTTTATCTTCGCCCACATTAAAGGGATCAAGAAGGAGGTGGAAGTTCACAAATCTGAGGATGCTCTGGGTCTCACCATCACAGACAACGGGGCGGGATACGCTTTCATAAAGGTAGGAACAAACGTATCACCCTGAACACATCAACAAGTAAGATTCAAGATTAAGTTTATTCCAACTTTTTGACTCCTTGTACTTGTAGTTTCTAAAAGAGAAGATCAAAAAACATAAATCAAAAAACTTCAATTTAACTTTTTAATTCACTATGTTGTGAGTTTTGTAACATACTAAGTAAGTACACAGGTAGGCAAATAATAAGGCTTGGTATAAGAAGAAATTAACTGAAAATAATTTAATAGAAAGAACTTAGGACTGAATAGTGGTGCAGTGGTTAGCGCTGTCGCCTCACAGCTAAAAGGTTCAAGCCCTGGTTCAGTCTGTGTGGAGTTTGCATGTTCTCCCCGTGCATGCGTGGGTTCACCTCCAGCTTCCTCCCACAGTCCAAAGACATGCTCGTTAGGTTCGTTGGTGACTCTAAAATTGCCCGTAGGTGTGAATGTGAGAGTGAAAGGTTGTCTCTATGTGTCAGCCCTGTGACTGACTGATGATCAGTCCAGGGTGTACCCCGCCTCTCGCCCAATGACAGCTGGGATAGGCTCCAGCCCCCCCGCGACCCTGAACATATCGGTATAGATAATGGATGGATGGATGGATTTTTTTACTCCAATATCTGAAACTAAGTCCTGCTGAGTGTTAGGAATAATGTCAGCAGTCGTCCGTATGTTTTGGTTTTAACGGTCAGCAAAGTAATTTTAACTAGTTTGCTTTTGTCAGCCTATTAATAATTTAAATTTCCCTTCATATATTTGTTATTTTTTTCTAAATGCCTCTCAAAATGAAACATGGTAAATTGATTCGAATTGTATGAGTCCAAGCAGAAAACAAGAAGTCTATCTTCATACATGTTTGATGCTTTTATATTGATGTTTACCTAAAAGATGACCTTGTCAAACTTAATCTTCTGTTCTTAAACGAATCCGACAATGAAATAATTCTTTCAGCTTTAAGAAATACCAAATATATTACACAAGTACAATGGTATGTAAACTCAGCTTTAATAAGTCAAGTGTTGCCTCAGAGGAACTTTCACATTACAAAACAGCAGTTGGTAAATAGGCCATATTCAAAGTATTTGTGCAAAGCTGCTTTCACAATGGAAAAAAAAATCATAATTCAACCTGGTATGTCGCCTCTGTTGATGTAGACGGCGCTTCTAATGAGCTTATTTGGTCTCAGTCATCTTTCTCCAGCAAAACAAAGTGCTCACGTGTGCCATCATGTGATGCAGAAACAGCACTGCATCCAGATAACCTGACACTTCTTACGACACAGTAAAGCACTAAGGGTCAGTGTCGGGATACTTCTGTAGTATGTGAACAATTAAACAAATGCTGCTTCTTTGATGAGGAAAAAAACGTCGACTAAACTGACCAACATTTGTGGAATAATTAAACTAATATGTCTTTTCTCACATCTTAATAACTTTTTTAGCATCTCTTAGACTCTTGTGAACATGAATCTTCCAGCGCAGTGCGTCTGGGCTGTTTTTCTAAGCTTTTCATGCAATAATTTGTTGACTAAAGAGGTTTATAGAGCAAAATGTAGGTCAGGAAGCATTTACAGGGTAAGCTTGGGGACACTTATTCAAATGAAAAGGTTTCCTATTAAATATTTTGTCTTATCTTGACTGTCAGGAAATTATTATTCATATATTCAAACAGTAAAACCCAGGCGGTGCAGATTCTCCTTCGCTGGTGCAGCGGATTGATTAGCGTCACAATTTGTTTCCTTCTTTTTTTAAAGCTTTTGAATCCTCACACAGAAATAAACTGTGTTATTACATAACTATTTTTGTATTCTGCTAAGTGAATTGGTTTCGCTTCTGTGGACTTGAACAAGAAGAAGTGATCGTCTGGTGTAACATAATGAAAGAGCAAATACGGTAGACTGCGCAAGTATGGCCCAGGATATTTTGTACACACAAAACCACACACACACACACGCTTGGTTTGTTTGTTCTCTTGTTTTGATCCGTACTTCTCTCTCGTGCTGCTTGGAAAAACCTTCAAACAGACCTCTTTTTTTGTGGCATTTAAATTAGTTCTGCCTTCTTTTAATTATACATCTGTCTCTGACTTTCATGGCAGCGTATCAAAGAGGGCAGCGTCGTGGACGGGGTGAAGGTGATCTGTGTGGGCGACCACGTGGAGTGCATCAACGGATGCAACATCGTGGGGACGCGGCATTATGAAGTGGCGCGCATGCTGAAAGAGCTGCCTAAAGACAAGTCCTTTACCCTCAAACTGGTCGAGCCCATGAAGGCCTTCGGTGAGTAAGAAACACGATACACAAAAGAAGTGCAGGTGATGTAAACACATCAGCATCAACACGTTGCATAACTGACCCACTCTTAAAGGACAACAGATTCACCTTCAGGATTCAGGCACACACACACGTTTGCTGATGAGTTTCTCAGCATGAGGGCCGGGACAGCAGGGCACAGAGGAACATTTTGTGCATTTACAAGATGATTTGCATGATAAGTAAACATTAAAATGCACGTGCTTTAAAAGGGTCAAATCAAAGACAGCACACAGAGTTATTTTCCAGCACTACGAGTACCTTCTGCAAACCGTAGTCAATTCTGTAAAGCTCACAAGGTTATACAAAGAAAAATGTCAGTATGATTCTGATGTCTTCATTTAAATTTTCTGACTAAATTCAGCAATGGTAATTTGTCTTACTGTAACATTCCTTTTTTGATTGGCAGAAATGCTTGAGCCCAGGTCAAAGGGTGCCAAACCTGCCAGCGACACCAAGATCGCCAACGGGAGGGGGACTCTGAGACTTCGCTCAAAGGGCCCGGCTACTGTAGAGGACGAGGTGAGTTAAGCTTTTAGCTGGTTATGAAACAGACTGAAATTAATACTGATGCCTCTATATGACCTATAAAAGCCACAGAGACAGGAATAAGATACAGCTATTTTTAATCCCTGTCACCGCTGCCCACGGGTAGGTGTCAGACGAGGCGATTAACAGAACGCTGCAGAAAACAGCCTTTGTTTGTTTTTTCCACGGAGAAGATTCACAGTGAGTGATATGTTAGACTGTTAAAAATGAGCAGAATGTGTGTGTTTCATCAGAAAACACTTCTTACACATGTACAGGACAAGATCAGCAAGGAGATGAGATGAACTGCTTTGTCTGCAGGGGTCCCAAACATGGACACAAAATTACAGTTCCATAAAATGAAAATACCTCCCTCTATAAATGATGTTTTTATTGTAGATTTCCAACAATGAAAAAGAGACAAGATTATAAAGTCTCCTCCTGATAAAATCTTTAGAACTTGAAGACACGCAGGCAACAAAATAGAAAACACACGCACACACAAACGGTGGTATATACTCACACCTACATCCCTATTTATCCTGACCTAATCCACTGTACACTGAGGGGGATGTACTCTCTATCCCCCTCATCAATCATATCTGGACTGGACTGGAATAAAGAACCACTGTCACACTGATCTCCTGATCTGTAACATCTCGAGAAGTGTTTTGCAAGAACAGAGTAAAGTAAAATCTACTAAAACGGAGGAGCCGAACGATTCAAACGGAGTTGTTTGTGTTTTCTAGCCCACAGAATTCGAGGAAAAGGCAGTAAAGAAAGTGGACGACCTCCTGGAGAGCTACATGGGCATCAGAGACACTGAACTTGGTGAGTATCAACAGTGATGTACGTCATTCACTGCTGCTGTGAGATGCTGACAATGAGACAAAGAGATCAGTTTTTTTTTCCTTTTTATTTTATCATACTTCAGATATCTTAATAACATTACCTGCAAATTACGTTGCAGTTTGTAACTTTTCTCGCCCCCTTCTGGCAGGGAAAGTAATTACACAGACACTGTCAACAAGAAAAAGCTACACTACTAGTTTTCTGTGGTCGTTGTCGCCGTCTACTTCCTGTTTTGACTGTAAACCTTTTTCTGAACACCAAGTTTGTTTGTATCTTAAGTATCAGGAGCTTATCTTGGACACTTTTTAAGTTTTCCCCCACACTCCTCGTTGCTGTAGCCTTATCTGTTGCATCTGATGCTCCCCCATTCAGCTCTGGCAAACCAGTCAGAGCTAGTTCACCTTAATGCATCACTACCAGCGCGCTAGCTTTAGAATTTGCCACGTAAGCCTCAAGTATGTAGAGATTTACCTGATGGTGATAGGAATTATCAGCACTGTGTGAACTAGTTTAACAAAGGAATTGAATGTAACAGATTTAATTACATGTAAAAGTCCCACACTTCCACTGTAATGTTGATAATTATGAGATTAATTCCTAAGACAGTCTGGGATACATGGATGTTACATGATTCAGAGTAAGAAAGGAGCCCATTTGTTTCATACTAATTAGTCCTGAGTGTCCTCTTCAGTATTGATTAAAAGTAGCATATCAGCATATCCAGTTTAAGCCCAATGCTTTGGCCTCAGTTAGCCCTCAGTCTGTATGTTAATCCATAATTTAGTCTCATAGCGTTCCCTACAGAAACCCCGGAGGAAAAAATGTCAGCAGCAGTAGCAAAGTGGTTTGTGCTGTCGTCTCACTCCAAGAGGGTCCTAGCTTTAAGACTTAGGATATATTGAGTGCAGATAACAAATCTAGCTACGGGGCTCTACTCTGCTGGCTGGAGCTGTTGCCATCACAGTCTGGAGAAATTACTGGATTTAAATGCTGAGTTCAACTTTGGTAAAAATGTTATCATTCAGGGCAGACTGTAGATTGAAGATTCCACCCACTGCTGGATAATGGATTAAAAGATAAAGATAAGATTGAAAAATAACAGTTTTGTATAAGAAACTTCTGTGTGTGCTGATGGGCCTCGGTTTCTGTAAAAGTTTAATGAAGAGGGGAGCTGTTTAGCTCAGTTGGTAGACCAGGCGCCCCATGTATAGAGGCTACAGTCCTCGTCGCACTGATCGCAGGTTCGACTCCCAGTCTGCCGATCATTTGGTGTATGTCATCCCCCACTCTCTACTCCCAACATTTCCTGTCTATCTTCAGCTGTCCTTTAAATAAAGCCAAAGGCCAAAAAACATTCATTCATTCATTTACTCCTGAATATTTCTCGACGTTGTCCGGGTCGGCTGCATGTGAGAACGCAAACGGCCGAATTTTTCCGCCAGCCTCCTTGTGAAATGTCCGCAAGAAGTCGGGCTAAGCTGATGTTTGAACACAGCAGTATAGTCAGGAAAATTTACAACGAGCGAGTGGGTGGGGTGATGATGTTTATATCATGCGACTGATTCAAACTACAAGAGCGGCACATGACAGGAGGATTAAAAACATCCAAGTTTGAAGAAGAAGGATCATTTACAAGATGACAATAGCAAAGATGTCTGCAAGTTGGAGAGATGAAGACTTTCAGGGGCTTCTGGCTGTGAGGGTTGATGCTAAAATTCACAAAAGTCACATCCTCCCTCATGAAACCCCTCCGCCCCAACGGGGAAAATCTCCCGCTGTGAGTGACATGTGTAAAAGGGGAACTCATGGGCAGACTGTCTTGAATCTTTCTAGAAATTGTCGGCAGTGCATGTGTGAAAATGCTAGATAGTCACCTCTTTAATAAAAGCTCTTGAGTTACTCAGTGAAGTCTTCTGCTTCTCCCTCTCCAGCTGCTACGATGGTCGAGGTCGGCCGCGACAAGAAGAACCCTGACGAGTTTGCCATGGCGTTAGATGAGACCCTCGGAGACTTCGCCTTTCCTGATGAGTTTGTCTTTGACGTCTGGGGGGCCATCGGAGACGCCAAGCAGGGAAGATTTTAAGTTTGCTCCTGTCCTCCCCCCAACACACAAACATACACACACACACACACACTCCCCTCCTTCCCCCAACGCGCCTCTTAATATTCCCAGAAGCAAACTGGACAAGAGTGGATTAAATTGAAAGTGTAGCTTTGCACTCGGATGGAGTGTTTTTTTAAAGCGTCAAATTCAGTCATTTGGGTTTACAGAAGGAATCTAACACATCAGCGTTTCAGTGTAATCTTGTAAAGATGTCCATGAAATGGGGAGTGCAGTTTTTAACACCAGCCTGTCCTCCTGCACGCTGAAGAGTTGAGGATTAATTCCAGATGTTGTATAAACCTTTTGTACGCCCCCTTTGAGACACTATCGCGTGATGTAGCTGCAGTCAACACTAGTCTTTTACACTGGTTACAAAACAGTATGTGCACACTTTAAAATTTTAAAGAATCACTCAGTTTTAATCTGACGTTATAGCTGTGTCATTTTAAATATTCAGATGTATCACACAGCTTTTTATAGGCTTTTTTTATATGTGAAAATGTTGCTGATTTTACAGCAGCAGCATGGTGTAATTAGTGTAATTATAGTGATTGTAGCAATATTTCTCTATAAAGCAACCTTATTATTTCCCTTCTATCTTTTTAAATGAACTCTTAAATAAACAACGATGGAGCTTTGGATGCTTTCACATTTTTGTTTATTTAGTGATTTTTCTCTGTGCCCTTAAACATCTCAGCCTGAGCCTTTTGTCCATTGGTTCAGAGACGGATCGATACAGAGAGCTGGTTTATCTTGAAATGCCTTTAGACGAGTTTGACGACACACACCAACATTCCTTTGTAGTCTTATGTTGTGAAAGTCTGTAAACATGAAATGAGGCTTATTTTGAAATGCACGCTTGTTTTCCTGTAATTTATTTTATCTTGAAAAAATCATACGCTGTAGGAGGTCTTTAAAACTGAGAGGTGGCTCAGTGTGAACGAAAATAAGCCATTCTGCAGGCTGTGTCTGGAATGGGATCAATTGTAATCCAATGTCTTAATGAATGCACTCGCATTGCTGTAACTGCACTATTTAAATCACTGTCAAACTGAATTTAAATAGTGGCTTGATTTGTGTCATGTTCATACTGTTTGACAAACCATAAGGGATCACTATTGTTGGATAGACAATAAAATTTGATATACTGTTACTACAGCTGTGTCCTGAATGCGTCTCGCTCGCAATGAAACAACAAACGAGTCAGTACAACAAACTTTATTTGCACACTTGGCCGTGTACATGTATAAAATACATCCAGACACTTAACCAATGTTTTCATCCCTCATTCAAAGAGTTAAACAAAAAAGAAATTAACCGAGTGGTGTCACTTCACAAGCAGCAAAACCAACTGAGAACTGAAAACACAATTATAAGCACATACACCGGCAGGATTAAATGAATGTGGATTATAGAAATCATGTATGATAAATATTGACACAAATAGGGTTAACATACTGTAGAGGATCTTTGGAAGCACATCACTGTAGGTATTAAAACATCTATCCTGACTAGCATGGCGTATCAGTGCTGTTGGATGAAACTCTACTGGTTAAAGTGAACTAAACAGTCTATAAAGTTAAACTCCTCACTTCGCAAAAATCTCCAGCTGTCTGGTGACAAACGAGGCAGTTTATGCATAAAAACTTGGCATTTTCCAGATGTTTCCATCCAACAACAGCGTACAGAAGTGAGTTAACTGTTAACTTGGCTAGTATGACTTGATTATATCCTCTACAGACAGTAAAGTACAGTACATGGCACTTGATTACTAACTAATGTACATGTTTAAAACAAAGACCATGATTGGAAAAAGGAGCATCAGAGAAATATGTACCAGAGGAAAAGAGAGACTCAAGCACCTTTCTAATGGCTTGCTTGGTTTGCTCAGTGAGACGAAGCCTCGCTGTCTAAGACTATAAATAGAGATTGTTAGAGTTGTTTGGGGATGTTACAGGGCGATGTGCAGCACAGGCTCAGGTAGAGGAAGTGTAGCCCTTACAGCCTGATGCCCGTCCCTGCCTCCTCACAGCTCGTCACCAGTGTGACCGTGCTTGAAGGTGTCGCCCGTCAGCATCTCCTGCGCCTCCTTCATGCCGGACACAACTGAGAAGGAATGGGGGGACCAAAGGAACAGTTTTATAGGCATATCCAATGACCAAAGAATGTGAGTATTTTCAAAGGGAAGAATATAATCATCTGGATTGTTACCTTGTTCTGCGCTGCTGTAGAAGTACTTATAGTTTGGGTTTCCGTTCTTGTTGGTGATTTCAGGATGGACTTTGCCGCTGGGATCTGTGAAGGGTAAGAAGAGTCAAACAAAAGGTTTGGTTGAGAAAATATTGTTGATCCAAACAATATAGGTCTAAAACCAGCCATAGATTTCTTTTTTTTAAGATTATTTTTGGACCTTTTATGCCTTTATTCATAGAGAGGACTGTTGATAGTGTTGGTGACAGGGGAAGAGGAGAGAATGGGGGATGCCACGCGGCAGAGGGCAGATGGTGGGAGTCGAAACCCAGGGTGGCTCATAGAGGACTGTGGCCTCTGTACATGGGTCACCAATTTAACCGCTGAGCTAAACAGACGCCCCATAGATTTTGTTTAAAGATGGGGTTTTTTGGCCTTTTATGCCTTTATTTATTAGAGAGGACAGTGGATACTGTTGGAAACGGGGGACGAGAGAATGGGGGACGACACATGGCCTAGGATAGGAGTTGAACCCCTGGCTGCTTCATCGAGGACTATAGCTTCTGTACAAGGGCTGCCGAATTAACCACTGAGCTAAACCAGCACCCGCCCCATAGATATCTTTAGGCCTTAATCTGACAATTACATTTTAATACATAGACATTTTTTCCCATTAATTAAATATAGCAAAGGCAGAAAACGCTTGAAACAAATTCTCAAAGCCCAGTTTGACATCTTGAAAATTCCTTGTTTATCCCAGCAAAGAGTGCAAAATTGAAAAAATCTTGCAATGAGAAAAGACTGAGAAAACCAGCACATACTGGCATTTAATACACAGGAAATACTAAAAGTGGAGAACATTCATTGGCTAAATTTGTTCAGCTTCGACACAGTATATTAGTTGTACTTGAGCTCTAACATATAATTACATATTTTAAAATGTTTTACAGCAACTTTAACATTAATATACGATACCGTTGCATCACAGTGCTCTGATTTGTTCCATTCATCTCTACACAGTCTGCTCCCAAGATGCATTAAACAGCACATACAGGTGACATTCAAAGTCACTTGACTTTTCAATTGTCCAAACTAATCTGTATGTTTCCATCAAAAGCCTATAAAGATTTAGGAGGTTATTCAATTACTCTTATCTTAAATAGCTTAATTACCACTTACAACTAGTAGTTCTCTTTTATGTGCTACATTTTGTCCTCTTTTTCACTGGGACAAAACATGCCACTGAAACTGAAACCCAGGCTACTGAAACGTTATCAGACTCCGCTTGTTATCAAGGGAGTAACTTTGTAATCAGCGTCTCCAAAGGAATCCCACAAAGTGTTTACAAAAATTGTGACCCAACCCCCCCCCTCCGTACCGAGGAAAAGAATCCGAGGAATGTATCCACCATCGGGGCTCAGGGCATCGTCTTTTGGCTCCTCGTCGTCCTGTTCAAACAAGAGATAAGTCGTCATTTACAGGCCTGGGAACAAATCTCAACCATCTGATAGTAAACGTTCATTTTGGCTGCGAGCACGTTTATAAAACACACAGGAGGAGTTGCTTTGCCTTACCTCCAGGTTGATCATAACAAAGTTGTGTGCAAGCTCAGAGATTTCCTTGGAATCTGCAAATTTGGGCTTCAGTGCTGATGTTGAAAAGCGACAAAATACAATTAATTATTAATTTGTATTGCTATCAAATCCAGGACAAATCCTATTATTATCATTACAATACAGAGCTGACCCTTCTTCTCTGAAATGTATTCATATGAATGCACATATAAGTCCACCCAGTTCTACTCATCATTTCCTGTTTGCCCATGTCACATGTGGTGAGTTGGCCGAGCTCCTATTATAGACTTACTCATGTTGATTCATCTGTATAGGATGTGGTTTGTTTTCTGTTTAAACAGAGGAGCGGCTCGTTTCTCTCAACTCCTTTCCCTCAGTAAGTAAATAAGGATCTGAAAATATCACTTCTACACTAAACTGTTGGATATCTCGCCCCTGATGGTCACATGATCAAGGCAACCGCCTTTACCTACATTCAAGGTCAAGTGAAGATATCTTGACAAGCATGCTGCTTTGCTGTCACACTGTTATGGCTTACTCAGAGGGTAAGACATAACAGTGTATCAGCCCATGTTGATGGTATTAACAACACCTGTGCTCTTGAGATTTCTCTCTCAACTGTCCTAACTAAATTGCTTCATGAACATTGAATGATTTGCTTGACTAAATCGCCTTAGTGATATTGCCATTGTGACATTAAGCTGGACCTATGTTGCATTTAAATGCGACTCTGATGGTCCCATTTCCTGAGTTGTAAAGTCACTCTTCAGTCTTTGGTGACTTCATGGGCTTGAAGTGTACTGTGGAAATAAACATGGCCGCCTCAAAGATGATGTGTTGTATTTTATTGCTCAGAACGTGCCGATAGCCGTTTCCAGATTTAATGATTTTGCCCCTAACCTGAGCACCAGTATCTTCCCAGCCAGTATAATATGGCCTCACCTGACTGGTTTTCAGGGTTAATGCTCATAGATGTATTTTTACTAATGCAGGTCACTCTACATAGACAGCAATTAATGGTTACAACCTAATACTGTATTAAAAACGACATATAAGTATACAAATATAAGTAAATGTAAGTAAAAATAAATAAGTAATATAAGTAAAAACTTGTTTTACAAGACTTTACAAGAAACGTTTCTTAAAATGTTTTTGTGTAATCTCGTGCCTTTGGAAGATGGGGAATGTATTTTGTCCTCTTTTAATGTCTAGTCTTCTTCCAATTTCATTATTTTTTACTTACCTGCCCAGGTACTACGGGCGGAAAATTGTTGTTGTTTTGATTAAGGTTAATGTTCTTTGTGCATTGACCCTTCTCAAAAAAAGAAACATATGAGAACCAATTATTTGACTACACCGACAACTATTAGAGCTAGTTAAGCCCCTTTTCTCCCACCAGACAGGGATTATGTAACATCTCAGGCTACATTTATTTGTTTAAGTAATGGCCTTTTATCATTAAGATGTCTGTGTCTGCCACTTAAATATTCTGTAGTGGTTTTATTCAGACATGGCAGGACAGTTCCTAACCTGAGGTTATATTAGTGACAGGGAGAGTATTGTTTTACCTTTGCAGGCTCCACACCAGCTCTTGTGGATGATGAGCATGATTGGCAGCCCACTGTCAATGAAAACACATAAAAAAAACTGAACACAGAAAACTGGAAATTTAGACTTTAATTTGTCCGACCTGCAGCTGTAGTCATTAAGAATATGCTTTTGTGATTGTATTATCTTCAAAAAACAAACAGTAGTAGAAGCTTCTGATATCAATGTGTCAGTCTGCTGCAGTCATCAGTGAAATGCAGACGTTGTTTATTTTAGACCTCAGGGTAATAGTTGTACAAAAGGTTGCCCAGCAGGCTTTCAGGAAGTGTTTGAATTATTTCAGTGTGCACTCACCTGGCCTCTGCTTCCTTCTTGCCATCATCCAGCGTCCTCCAGTGGATATTATCTCCAAACCCTGCAGGGAACAAACACTAATGAGCACACCAGCATTGTGTAACTGATATCATATTTTCACTACAGGGTGGGTCTGCCCTAAATAGCATTGTCAATACAAAGAACTGAGAGGAAGCTGTGGCAACGGTTGTAATTTAATATCACGCTGCAGGGAAGTATTGGCTCTCCTCTGTTACCTGTAACTACTAACAGTAACTAGCCTGTAGGTTTATACTGCAGTGGTGTGTAAGGCAATCAATACAACAACACAGAGCTCAAATTGTAAGAAAGGGGGAAAAACTAACAGAAAAACAGAGCTGGCAGCTACACAGCATGAGGCTTTCACTCTGATGTGACTGCTGCAGATTTGATAGATATTTCTTATCTATGTCTGTTTAAAAACAAAGGTACATTTATAAGAAACATGTGAACACAATTATGTTTTAAACAATTAATTTCCCTTCTTAGTTGTGACTAAAATGTACAACAAAAAGGCAAGCCTTATATGTAGTTGTCCAGTGTAAAGGTGTACATTTAAAATGATAAATAAGAATTGATCATATGTCTCTCTTAAATCTACATGAATGTTGAATTTGAGCTGTGTGTGGCATTATGTCTTTGGTTCCCTTTGCCATAATAAACAACACATATTGACTTAATTATAAACAACTGCATAATCAGTATGATATCTGTAACTACTTCAGGAAAGTGAGAACACTAAAAATATATTATTTCAAACCTATTAAATGTTTTCTTAAATCATCAACAAGAAAAGTGTGCTTTTGAGTGATGTTAATGTAAATTACATTTTTTTTGTTATCTGATATCTGTGAGAAAGATTTATTTATCCTCACATTTATTTTTAATGTGAGCAGTTTTTCACTGATTATGAACCAGACTGAAATTAATTCAGATTACTCTATATGAACTACAAAAGCAAACCAGACCATCACCGACAAGACTGATTATTTCTATATAGTTATTTTTAATGCCTGAAACTGCTGACGGGGCGTAGGTGTCAGACAAAGTGGTTAACTGCATGCTGCCATTGTTAACATTTTCCAGGGCAAAAATGTAAAGTGATGTACAGGGCAAAATCAGCGAAGAGATAAGAGGTACGGCTTTGTCCACAGGGGGCGCCAAAATCAACACAAACCGAAAGTTCCTAACAGCAGCTTTAATATAATATTATATAAACTTTTCATACAAACAATCAAAGATATGGGCTTTTCAGCAAATGCCATGCTGCTAAAAAAGTGCCATTCATACTTCCATCATATTCATATTCCTTTGCTTGCCATTTGTAACAAAGTCACACTGATACCCTCTTTTCAACAGTTTTTTAATTTTAATGATATATGATAAAAACTTGAGCCCTGCACCTTAGTAATTGTAATTTAGCACTTTTTACCATAAAAATAATAATAATAATAATAATGATAATAATAATAATAATAAAAATAAGACCTTTTGAAATTAAAAATGGCCTTCTGAGGTGATCATGTTTTGTGTAATTTGAATGTAACCCTAATGGAATAACATTTAACGGGAATATTGGTGACTGTAGTAAACCAAGTCAGTTTACCCATAGCTAGAAATCCAGAATTCGTGTGTGGCTGACAAAGCACATCTTGTCCTCTACCTATTTAACTACCTGTGCAGGACACAGACAATCCAGGATCCAGGATACAAAGACAGTTAGCTAAGCAGTCCTTTGGCTGTTGTAATCAATGACCAGGCTCAGATGCTACTTACACACGCTTCGGTTTGTATATAATAGTTCAAAATATAAACTCACCTTTACTGCTGGCTGCTTGGACAACATCTTGAAAACACGTCAAAGACAACAAAACCTGTAGAGATGAAAATAAGATGATATTCACAACAGACGTTTGCATTTTGACTGGCCTTTTTACCCCACAGTTGCAGTACGACTAGAAGCTAATGGCAGTGACTATTCGTGAACCAGAGACCCGGATGTACAATCGTTACATTTCACAATAAAAGTCTGTCAAGACGGGCGTGTAAGCGCATGCGCGTTAGTTGCCTCCTCCTTCACCCTCCTCCTATTGGTCAGCAGTGACTCATTTTCCATTTTTGGGGCTGTTCCAACAACGTCACATCCACAAAACCGCGTGCTCCTGTATGTGGCTTCAGCTAGTCAAGTTAAAAAACGAAATCTCAGAAATAGACCGGAAACTGATGAGAAAACAAAAATTTAAAAGCCAATAAATAATTACAAAATAAATCAATATAGGTATTTAGGGTGTTAAATCTCACTACAATCCCTAAAAACGTAATGTAACGTTCCTAATTCTCCCGTTTACTGTTAATATATTGTCTTTATAAGTCAAAAATGCTATGTTGTGTGATCATACAAGAATTATTTTGAAAATTTTAACAGGAAGTATATTTTGTTGCTGGTTCTTGACTTAGGTTTAAGCTGCAGTGCTTCAGCCTCATTAGTTGCGAGAAGCATTTCTACGGGCTGTCAATTAAGTCCTTTCCAAAGGTAAAAGCGTTGTGTTTTTTTGATAACGTCTAAGCCATTTCGTATTATCTATAAATATGAATTCGACGTGGGCTGTTTTCCTTAAAGCCAGTTCGTTTATCTTATTCCTTTAGCCATTATGCTAATATTAGCTAAATTAGCCATCTGGTTAGCAACTTCACATGCTACTGTTACGTTAAGTATAACGTTACTTGTAATTTTAAAATTCGGCAACAGACACTTTTTCTTTTTCCCATCATTTGTTGTTTGTCAATGTCGTTCGTATATCTATGGTATCTGAGTCGTATAACTCAATTTATGTTCGCAGTCTGCTAGCTAAGTGCTAACCTGTGGAAATGAGGATTATTGCAGGCAATAGTACCATACTTGTGCTTACATGTGCTACCAAAACTGAGTGTTTTTGAGCTGTGGAAACTTGTTATTGTTAACATTGGAATTTCATAATGTTAAAATTGTTTTATTAATACTATTATTTACCAACAGAGCACTATGAATCAAGAGAAGCTTGCCAAACTTCAGGCTCAAGTCCGGATAGGTGGAAAGGTAAGAGTCTACCTCAATTTTAGAAATGGTCTTGTACTATTTGTTGGTCAAATAATGTTGAGAAATTTCTAATACCAAGTTTAAAAATCTCAATCCAGGCTTTCAATTTTCTCCTGTCGTTGGCTCATTTGAAGGAGTTTGATGGCATTCAGCATCTGCCATGACTTTTCTCCTGTCCTCAGCATTCCCTTTATGGGAGCATTGGCCCCTTCATCTGTGGCCTCTGTGGCTTTGTTTAAACGCATTGTGGGGTCTTTAGCCACTAGGTGGCGTTATTTCTTGTTTTTGCTGTAACAGGCTTTTTTCTATTTTTCAGAATTGCAACACATTAACATTCGCAAACATAATTAGTTTTACTTTGTTATTATTTAGAAGATACCACACACTGCCAGGCAATTGTACTCAAAAGGGGAGAATCTTTTTTCAAGAGTTTTTGATTGACACGTTCGTCAATTAGAATCTATGGTGTGCAAAATCTTTGTTGAAAAAGTTGCTACTGGGTAAAATATCTGGTTGTTCTTTAATTTATTCACAATGTAATGTATGGACTAATGTTAAATGAATATTAAATGAGGGTTTTCATGAGACTAAACTTCTGGAAATCCAGTATTCAGAATTGGAAATTTGGTGGATCTCCTGGAAATAAGGTGTAGCAAATTAAAATTAGTGCACTTTCCTTTACTGCAAATGGCCCTACAGTTTTCCAAGGAAAATCATATTTCTAATCATGTATCCATGGTTATAAAGACTAATATTCTGTTTCTATTTTAAAAAGGCTCCGTCACTCTGAGTTATAAGGAATCGGTTCTCTTTTTTGCAGGCAGTATTTAGCTTTTAATGCATCAGAAGCACTTAGCTACTTTTTGTCACATCCAAGTAGGGCTTTCTCTGTTGTTTATCACTGCAGTCATGCAGATCGTATAAAATTATGGACAGCATTTAAAGCCAACAAATACGTGGAAAAATGAACATACTCAAAAGCTGCTTTTTTTTTTTTTAACAGTACCATAGCAGGTACATTGTTATGTTAACCAATCCTAATCTCTGTGTTTGACAGTGCCGCTCCAAAGCTTGAAATTAGCAAAAATATCTGTCCAAGATGGTACAAAAAATGATTCACTATGCATAAAAAAAAATCTGATGTTACCTTGTGCTATTAAACTGTCTTTGATCTTTTGGGTATTTCAGCTGTTCAATCCTTATTTTTCTACTTCCACACCTGTTGTTTTCCTTAGGGAACGGCACGCAGGAAGAAGAAGGTTGTTCACAAAACAGCAACAGCTGATGACAAAAAACTCCAGGGCTCACTGAAGAAACTGGCAGTCAACAACATCGCCGGGATAGAAGAGGTAAGCTATCAAAGGAAAAACCCATGTCAGGGCTTTTTGTTTTGCTGTTTTAACTTTTTTCACTCTGAGTCCTGAAAAGGAAAGATAAAAGACAGAGGGAGCCTGACTAAAGCATTTTCCAATCATTTCATCCGGTTTATTTTAAGGGTGCTTTTATCTAACAAGCTCCCACAACACGTTTCAGATGATCAAAGTAGAAGAACAGAGAAAATGTGGGGAAAGACACTAACCTGAACTCATTTATCCCATGTTGTGGCTCAATTTACCTTCTGTATTTCATGAATATTATTAGTAAAAATGTTTATTTAAGAGTTACTTGGGTTGTCTTAATACAATAATAGGCGTAATATAAAATGACAACGGACATATTATAATGAAAATGCAAAATCTTTGTCAGGTTTTTTGAGCTATTAGTCCAAACATGTGTGTTTTTTGTTTGTGTTTTTTCTCAGGTGAATATGATTAAAGATGATGGAACAGTTATCCACTTCAACAACCCCAAAGTGCAGGCGTCTCTGTCCGCCAACACCTTCGCCATTACGGGCCACGCCGAGACCAAGCAGCTGACAGAGATGCTGCCCGGCATCCTGAGCCAGCTGGGAGCTGACAGCCTCACCAGCCTGCGCAAGCTGGCAGAGCAGTTCCCACGGCAACGTGAGTGTACACACACACACACACACAGACACACACACACACCCATGTCTAAACACTAACAGTCGCAATGTCAGGGTTCTCTGTCGTCGTGTAATATCAGGGATATTCTTAGAAGTTTGAGTCATCAGATTTTATGAATGCTGACATGAGAAGGAAGGCTGCTGTACAGAGGAAAACTACCCCGATGCAACCACAGGAGCAGAATTGAGCAAACACCCTGCTGACATATAAATGTCCTAGACAATAAAGGCCAGTCATAGTGGAAGATGACTAAAACAGAAACACAGTTGCATATGCTGACTTTAACATATCAGTGTACTTATGCAGATTCATGTGACAGCTTTGCACAGCTGCGTTTTGTTTGTTTACAATCACAGGAGAACCAGTGGGGGCTGAATCTGTAAATGTTACTCAGAGAATTTGGTTAGACCTGCGAAGAAAAACTTCAACATTTAGAGACAGATTATTAGTAATGGTAAAGATATCAAGCACTTTGTTTAAGCATCCAGATGGTTAATTTTTGAGGCGGTTGACCTTAGTATTTGCATGTGGATGGAGCAGCCTCTTCATATGGCAAAACAATTAAACCAGTTCAGTAAACTTGTGCAAACAAGAGCAGCACTGGACAACTGTCTCACCAAAAGGTCCAATATGTAGCTGTAAGGTTCTTGCTTCAGTAGTTTGGCAACATGTTTTCATCTAAGTTTAAGCAAAACAGCTGAATTGACCATGTGAGAAAGAGAAAGAACTTCCCCTTTTTGGGGGGTCGGAGAAGTTCAGCCACACAACAAAGCGATGCCAATAAGTTAAACTTTTACATTAAGATTCTGTTGGAAAATAATCCGACTTCTCCCTTGTTAACATAAATCTACAGAAATGATCATAGAATCAGCTTCCAGCTATTTTCAACTCTACTTTTTATTTACTTGCAGCAATGGACATGAAGGCAGTCAAGGAGGAAATTGCAGAAGAAGAGGATGATGATGTACCAGGTAAAGAGATGAATAATAAGGGTACCTCTTTGACTGCCAAAAAAAACAAGGCGTTGGGGGTTTTCCTATCCTTTTTTTAAATCAACTCCTCAGTTGCAGAATGTTACTCACTGCTCTTTCACTTATCGTTATGTCACTTTTATCAAATACTTTGAGCCTGCTTGTAAAACAAACCTCCTGACGTACTTTGTTGTTTTCTCTCTCACAGACCTTGTGGAGAACTTTGATGAAGCCTCAAAGAATGAAGCAAACTGATGAATCCCCTCCTACGTTGACCGTTTTATCTTTTACCTCTTACGGACTCACAAAGGGCATTTCCTCTTGTGGGGAAATGGTTGTAAAAGGCACATCATCTCCAGAGAAGTGAACCACTCCGGGTCAGCCTTCCACAACAGCACAACAACATACAGTTACAGCAGGATTTTATAGCAGTCGGCTGTGATAATGTGGACAATCCGAGAAAGGAGGATGTGTTCACATCTCAGCACTCAAAGGACTCCAACTACTTTAGATAAAAGGTTTCTACATGGTTAAACGTGGCTAGTATTTAAGAGATTGTTTATGAAATTACAGTTAAAGTGAATGAATAGTTCACTTTACTTATAGTGGTGATTTATGAATTTAATAAAGCATTTTTGGGCTATTCATGCTTCCCTTCATTGCTTGACTTCTCTGATTTGTTTTAGCCACTCGAAGAGTGTTACTTAAGTGCCAATTCATGGGAAACAAAAAGATAACTGTTTAGTTTTTCCTACACATCTTGTATGAGCGTCACATTAATATTTATTGACTTTTGTTTGTGAACACAAGAAAGTATTGTGTATGTTAACTTTGACTTTTTTTTACTACCAGCAAGGTGGGTGAAGAAAAACGTAGGGTAGTAGTTATTAATAATTAAGATATTTCTATACGTCACCTTGGGTTCAGTTAAGGTTAAGGCTCAGAATGTCTGCTGTTTTTACTGATGAAATAGTAATAACAATAATAATTAGTATAGGTCGCGATATTCACCACAATACTAAGTTGTATTTAAACTGTAATTGGGTCTCCAAAAAGGAGGGGTTAACAGTTTGGGTGTGTTGTACACATCACAACATCCCCGCCAACACTGTCACATCCCGTTTCATTGATCAGCTCTGACGCTCCTCTGCTGCATCGTGCTGATCAATGGGCCGCTGCTGTCATTCTCCGCAACGCGGGAGAGGTCTGACAAGGTTACCGGGAGGCGGGGGAGGTGATGAATGGGCCATTTTAGCTCAAGTCTGTCGTGCCGTTAGCGGGACGGAGCTGCGGACCCGCCCCGGGGGCTCAACACACCACCCTCGGCTAGGTTTGAGCCAAAATGTCCCTGCTGCTGCTGCGGCTGGACCGCGGTACAGGAGCTGGATGAGTTGCGTCAAGTTACACAGTGACAGCTGTGTACAAGCCGGAAACTACGTGTTGTCGCCTTAAAAATAAAGGCTCACGAGTTTTTGCTAAAGTAAAGTATATTGAGATTAAGAGTAAAGTACAGTGAGATCGGGTTTTATTTAAAGGCTAAATAAGACTGATGTAACATAAAGATTTTAAATGCTGGCAATCAAATTAAGAACATAGGCACACTTTGTGTAACTGTACAAACTACTTTTTATTTCTTCCACCAGCTACACCCTTAAAATGCTACTTAGACACTGTTACATCTGCTATTGAAAAAAATCCAATAATTGAACATGTAAAATAATATTAAGAGGAGCCATACTGCTGCATTATTAGTACATGAAGGGGATACTTGAAAAACATTTTTTTCTGATAATACTTTTTCTTCCAACAGATCTTCCCCAGACATGTTTTAAGACATCGCCTATGAAAATACTATGATACATGATGTTTGTGGCATTAAGTTTCCAATTCACACCTGTTTAAGTTATGTACACATATTTACAAATAGGGCGTACAGATGTTAATACCATAGAACACATTTGTGTTTTGTGATGTCTGGCTATATAAATAGGTAACATTTTGAACACTGTAGCCGAGTATATTTACAGAGTAGTATTACTTAAGACCTGAATCCATCACTGCAAAGAGCAGCTACACATTTACAAGACTTACTTTTACTTTGAAATATTTAACAGGAAGTGGTGGATTTTGATTGTGATTGTCTTGCCGTTGCTCCTTATTTTTTCCCAATATTAAACCTTGGGGGAGGGATCCTTGAGTGTTGTCGCACAACTACGGTAGACTACAGTCTGTACTTTCCGACTTGCGCTGTTTGAGTTGAGCAGGCAGCGCAGGGTCCACACGAGGATACTCAAAAATAGCTTTCAAAGGCGATTAGGCATGACGGATACTGACGGAGGGGCTCCGCGCGACTCTACGTAAAGATGAGGATTCCTCCGGTGAGTAACTGAATATGTTTTCATGACATTTCACAGCTCTGTTGTTGCTCTAATGTTAGTACCCGCCATTGCAGCGGCGAGTGTTAACTAAACCGAAGTCGGTGTGGATGGGTGTTGTGGTATTTTTTGGTCTGGTCAGCTAGCTAAATGTTGAGGAATACCGAGGAGGTGGTGTTACGGTAACACTATTTTACGTCAATTACACAACACATTAACGCTTGCACTACGAGCAAACGTTAACTAAAAAGGCAAGCAATGCTGCAGGAGGCAAAATACTGTCAGTAACCACGAGAAAATGACCAAGTTAACCTCAGAAATGAAGCTTTTAAAAACCCCTTATAACCGTTAGAACCAGCCGTTAGCCACAAACCGAGTCAGTGACGCTTTGACTGTCCGTCAGAGCTGCATGACGCTGCCGTCACTCGGCGCGCGACTACCCGCTGGAACGTTGAAGCATACCAGCTACCTCACCCCCATGCTACTGCATGTTCCAAATTATACAGCTGTATTATTCGTTACCTAAACGCTAAAATGTTAATATCCTCTTCAGTTTAGTCGGTAGAAACAGTTTAGGAAACTTACTTATGGCCTTTTCTAAGATTTGGTGTTGAAATTCAGCTAGCAGCACAGCTAGTACAACTATCCCAAGTTCTGGTGCAAACACACCTCAACTCTTGTGCTTTTTGAAGCAGTTCAGTGTTAGCCGACTGCATTTAACAACACAGAGTAGTTTCACATGTGTTTACCTAATCTACCTGTGAATGGTATTACTATCTGAGGCTGTGTTTGGCCTGTAGGCAGCAGGCACAGTCACGGTGCCACTTAATGGTTGCATAATCAAAGCTAATGGTCATTTATTTGCTGTTGAGAGTTGGTTTGGTGTGGTGATGTCTTTTGCATTTACCTCATCATTTGGTCTCAAGGCCTTTAGTCAAGCTCTGGAAGGTGGATTTATGCAGAAGTGGGGCCCAACCCAGTGCCACCTTGAATAGTCATCATCAGTGAGGAAATAGAAAGCCAGATCACATTATGTCAAAGTGCAACATTCACATTACTGGAAAAGCTTAGACTTTTTAACTCCCATTATTTTCTTGTCTGGTTTTACTCCAGCCTGGACATTTGATGCAGGGTTTTTTTTTTACCTGTAGCAGGAAAAATTAGACATCTCACTACATCTTCAAGTGGTATTAAAACCCAGGGGGTTTGATTGTGTAGACTGATCCAACAGTCTCCCATATGAAGGCGAGCTCTTATGTGTGCAGAGACTTCCCAGATGTAGGTTACTGTATGCTTTCAGAAAGTATTAGTATCTCCCTGATGACAGCCCAGCAGCCTCTCTCCTCTGCAGTTTTCTCCTGTCTAGTGGTGGTTTAATGTAGATCAAAACATAAGGAAGAAAAGAGGATCATAATAGCTTTTGACACTTGCTGTGAAGCAGAGCTGCTCTTTGAAACAGGAGGACAGCTTCTCTCTTCTTTACCTTTCGGTCTTCAAATCTCTGCAGATTTACCTTTTTCAACTTCTCATCAAAGAAATTCCCTTTGTTTGAGGAAGTGTGACCTTTTTGGGGATACAAACCTGTGGCTTTTGTTTCTTTGATATGTTTTGCTTTTATTTCTTTCAAATCACTAGCACTACTTTGGTATTACAATAACAGAACTCACTGGAGGAGGTAGACAACTCCCAGTCTACTCCCAGTCTGGGCGTTTAACATTGCATAATAATGTGTCACTCAGTCATGCGATCACGTTGTTAGAAAGTGATGTCAGTCCATTCTTAAAGAGAGGAAGTGATCATTTGAGGTTTCCTGTGTTCAGCCTGAGTAGACGGCGTCTGGAGCACGGTGGGGTCGGATATGGATCTAAATAAAAAAGGCTGTTTATCAGGATGTGAACTTGCCGAACTGGGAAGTATGTAGCACCAGGAAAAAAGGGAACAGTACAGAAACTTCTATTTAAGGTGGATGACAACTATAACTTTCCGAAAGAGAACTTACAGATGAAGAGGCTTTCCCCGCATACAAAACCCCCAGTGAGTCATGCAGCTGTTTTAGATGTAGGACTATATTGATTTTTTTTCATTGATGTCTAAAATAGTAATACATTTCAAGTTTGCAGAGCCCAAACTGAATTTTTTTTCTCTGAACAGTCTAAATATGGCTGACACTAGTCATTTTCTCAGTACAGATTCATATTTTTTCCTGAATATTAATCAATTGTATGGTTTTAAAAAATGTTAAAAATGTCTTAAATTGTGGTCGTCTCATTTTCCCATAGTCCATTTCCCCTTCCATGTCTCCAGTTAAGTTGTTTTCTTAAACAGATAGTTGAGAAGTGTCACTTATTACAAAGAAAAGCAGCCATTGAAGGCAGAGAACTGTTGACCTTTCTTTAAAATATACTGAGAAAAGTTCAACATCAAAATTTAGGTTGCTTTATCTGTCATTCTCTTGCTGTGACATATCCAAATTATGCTGTGAAATGGGCCTATTGTCAAAACCTTAAAGCACACAGGGATTTTATTTTGTGTGTTATTGAATCCGAATGCAGGAAGTAGAAGAAAATAGATTCAAAATCAAAAGAAAGATACTGGGGGAAAAACTGACGAAAAACACCCTTACATAGGGAATTATCATCACCAAACCAGACCCGAATGAAACCAAGAGAAAGATGTGAAACACATGATTGTGAGGGAATTCCAGCTGATGGTGGAGGAAGTGAATGCAGCTCCTTCACGAGAAACGACAACAGGAAACAGAGTCTTGTCCTGACAGCGCAGACTCAATGAACTGCTTTAGCATTCTGGTATGTCCGAGCTTCCTCGCTGTTTATGTCCTTGTCTTATTTAATTTTGCTGCCATGCCAGAATGTCCAGTCAGCCATGGTTTATCATGTGAGGAGTCTGTTAGACCATTTTATTATTATCATGTCTGGCTCACCATGGAGGCTGGAGCACGGCTGTAGTGAATGGAGAGCAACTACACTTTACTTGGTTTAAAAATAGAATAAAGACCCAGGTCTTGTTTTAGTCATGTTATGTGTTTACCAATTTATAAAGTACCATCATTTTTGAATTGCCCTCTTTTATTATTACTGCTAAAATTTTATGCTGAAAAATAGATCTGACACATTTCATAATTCATTATATGTGCAATGACTTGAGCTAAAACAATTTGACTATACACAGAAAAGATCAAGTTAAAACGCCAAACCCTTCCAGCTTCCAGCCTTTACTTATGCCGTTACTTATTATTTCCCTCAAATTATTGTGGTTCTCATAATTTCCGGTAAGTTGTTAAAGGTCAGGTGTTTTGATCGTTGCCTAGCAATCAGCAAAACATAAAATGAATGCTTCAAGCTTCCCTTTTCTGGGACTATTGGCTTCAACAAAAAGTATCTTGTGCCCGTGTAATTGTGGCACAATAGTCTACAGCCATGCTAGCAGCTCTGTCACAGCGGTGCTTTGAGCTTATTGCTAACAGAAGGGTGCTAACAAATTTAATAGGACAATGCTAACATGCAGACGGTATGAAGGTTTAATGTGTACAACATCTTACTGTAGTGTTAGCATGCTAATATTTTCTTATTAGCACTGAACACAACGTTCAAACGAGTTTTTATTCATATTAATGCAAAATAAAACATTTTAAACTTATGGTGGCACGAGGGAAAAAGTCAGAGGATCACCAGAATAGTGATAAAGTTATGCATATTTATTTGTGTGAACCAAATTTTATGCATATCCATCTGGTAGTTGAGATATTTCCGCCTTCACAGAAGTGGGTTATTGACAGACTGACTGTCATGAGCCTGTGCCACTCACATGAATAAGAATATTCAACCTTTGCTTATTAAATATTCTCTAATGTAAAGAAGAGCAGCTTGTTTCTCTGTGTTTCATGTTAAAATAAAACGTATTTACTGGCTGGTTCAAGACAATATTGTGGTGTCTGTTGAATATGGACATCATTCTGTCATCAGTTTAGTCTGTGAAATAGTTCAGGTGAGCTCCACTATCATGCACCATCTTGTTATTCTTGTTTTACTTCAGGCCGCACCTCATGTAATTGCTTGTGTCTGATAGTTTTACATTAATTGAGGAGCTGGAGCATGTTCATACTCAGTTTCCTAACATCCTGCAGCTGCACAGCCGTTTTCCTTTAGTCGAACAGACTCTCTGACTGACACTCTCTCATGCACATATGTCTCTTTTAAAGCATCTGCCCAAGTTTACATGTCTAAAAATACAACTCCTCCACGCACTTTGACTAAAGATGCATTATTCAATGCCTCTGCAGAGTAATTAAATCTTAATCAGGGACGGGCTCCTGTCCTCATGGAGGCGTATCTGTCTGTGTGTGTTTGTTCACATGTGTTTGTGTGTGTGTGTGTGTGTGTGTATTTTCTGTGCGCACTGTCCCGTAGTCCGTTGGAGCTTTTTTTAGGCTCTTACGGTGCAGGACGATTTAAGAATTCTTTCACTGAGTGCAGAGTAAAAACCTTTCTGCTGAAGTAAAAGGTGCAGAGGTTGGACGAGGTTACACTTTGGGTGCTCTCATTCTGCTGTGTTTTTAGGTCTATTTAAAGGTAATTTACTGTACCCATCTGGATCATCTTGCAGTCTTTAGTTTAAGTTTCCTGCCTGTCTATTTTAGAAACGACTGGTTGTTTACATGCTTTGTCTTGTCAAGGCAATTTCAGCGAGACTTGCCTGACACTTGATACTCCTGCTCTTGTTTCATTGCATCAATAACATCAGTCTCCATCTTGGATTTGATCAATAAAGTTTTTTTCCTATGCTTCTGTTAAATTGAATTCAGCTAGAGTTGGTCCTGATGCGAGTGGTAGATGTCACAACAAAAACTGAGGTTCAGGACTTTTTGTTTATTTTCTCAGTCAGGCTATTATAACAAAGTCCTTATAGTTAAGACTGAAAAATATGGTCAAAATCAATCAGTGCAAAGGCGATAGAAGAAGAATATACCTCAATACTTTTTAATACTGAACAAACTGTGTCAGAGTATTAAAAAAACTGGTCAGATTCGCTATCTAGTTTTTTTGACAAGATATTTCCTCATGAAGTAAAATATTTGCCAATTTTGTGGAATGGCCTTGGGGTAAAAGGTTAAAGCGGCAAGCTAGAATTGCATTGTTGGTGGTCAGAGTCTGGCCTTGTCACAGATCCCTCTCCCCCTGTTTTCTGTCAACTTTATTATAGAGGCCCAATACCAATCTCCATCTCTTGGGCCTTTGACATGGAATACCCCAAAAAGTTGTGTTTTTGAAGATTATTCAGATAGAGGCTGATTGTGTTTCGACAGCTTTAACCTGGCAAAAAAAAGAAAGCTTTTATGAAAACTTGAACATACAAAACTTTTTTTTAACCACCAAGTTAAACGACAAAGTGTTGCTAAAGTTAAAAGAAATGTTCCTGACCTGACGCTTTTACCTCAAGTCAGTGAGACTTCTTTCCAAAATATTCATCTGTCTAGTTCTTACTTGCAAAAATCAGAAAAACAGAAACAAAAAGTTGAGGGTACAGTCTGGAAAAAATAATTCTCTGATCTGAATTGAGATTGTGATTCAGGGGGAGGCAGGTAATCATATAAAATAGTCTTTCAAAAGTCACAGTTTATATAGCAAGTAGATGTCATTCTTGTATTGATTAAGCGGTGGCATCACTTGGCTGTGTATTCAAACTGAGTCATCAAACTCCATCTGGACTGTGCTCGCCCAAAGGTTTGTAACATGCTTTAATTAGAGCTCTGCTGCTTTGTTTCATTCACTGATGGATTATTAGTTTTGCAGATTTTCTTTATTTAAACAAAATCTTTTTGGTATTCTCTGTGATTATTTTGTGTTTTTGGCTTTGAACCTAGTGTCCTCCTTCTGCCTCACTCCTGGCATGGCCCGGAATGGTTTGACCCACAGCCCACACTACATGTGTAGTAGCCTCCAATCCCGTGCCTTCACTGTTTTGTGCTGACATCGTGCCCGTGCACCTTAAACTAAGCGGAAAATGTGTTGACTCTGCTTCTTTCTCCGAGGCCTTGGCTCTGCGGAGTATCTGGTCTCTGGTGTAATCCCTGGTCGCACTTGTCCTTATGAGAATGACCCTGAAGTTCAGCCTGGCTGTTATTCATTCGCAGCCCTACAACCACACACACACACACACTCTCCTCCTCACGCCCCACAGCGTCACATCCTCGCTCCAAGGTCTCCTCATCAGCAAGGACAGATTGTGCAGGTTTACTGTGCTGTGATTCAGGCTTCAGCCGTTTTCCATTCATGCCTCCGATTGCCTTGTTGAGCTTCGATGGATGATGGCTCACTATCTATGATAATGTACAATACACAAGATAAGCTCGATGTACTGTACAATCTATTGAAGCAATGTGTTGTACAGGAACTGAGTGTCCCACACTGATTCATCAAGAGCATGATGGGTGGAGACATTACGTTTGAGCTGTCTGATGTGATTCTTTTCTCCTTGTACAATTGAAATAAGGAACAGATGACTTCTTTCTTTCTCCATTATTCATTTTGTGTCAAAAATAATAAATCTTAACATTAAGAGGCCAGTATCTTTGCTTAGAAACTGAAGCTATGAATCGATTATTGTGCTTGTTAATATATTCTCATTGCCATTTACCAATTACTAGAATTGCATTAAAGAATTATCCTTCATAGCTAAGACTGATCTGTTGCCCATTCAAATGCAGGTGCCGAGAATATACTCAGAAAGTATTCAGCACAGGGAAAGCACTTATTGTTGTGAGCTTCACTTTTCTATGATGTAAAGATACTGTAAGAAGCAGACCTTTACTGAATGATGGTGTTCCCCTCTGTGTCTCAGGTGTGGGCGCTGGGCGCTTGCCAGACTGGGTGAGGTGAGAACTGAGAGGGAAAACCCCGCTGAGAAACAAAACACCGCCTGGGACTGCTGAGGAGGACCTCTGTGCAGGTGAGGATTGACGGAGTGAGGGTAATTTTTTCATGACAAAAAATATATTCACAGATATCATAAATGTTACGAACATGTCGTAGACCAGTGCAAAGTACTTGTGTTTATTTGTTTTTCTTTAAACTCCCATGTAAAGCAACCTTGTGTTTCTTGAAAGGCGCTATATAAATCGAAGATGTTATTATTATTATTATTATTATTATTATCATTATTATTTTTGTTGTGAAGTTATAAAACAGTCAAGTCATGATGAAGTTCACCTAGATACACTACAGTGCATGCTGGGATTGTACATTGTACAAACAACTTATAATCTCCTACATTTTACTTGTGATATGACTTGCATACTATTTTACTATTCAACTATCAAGCTGACTGTCAAAACATAGTCAAATCAAGCATAACCTACAAAGCATCATTTGCATTTCATAATTTAGCCAGAGCGAGCGTCCAGAGAGCGTTATAGTAGGGCACATTTTGAACATGTGTTCAGTCAATTGTGGAAATATTATAAACTTGTAAGAATAGACCAAAATAAGCATATGGGTATAAAGAGGCTTCCTTTAACACTCTTGGTTCAGTAACTCTGACACCCGCATGAATAAGTAGTAAAGCTGCAGTTGCGTTACTTTACTGTACCAACCATTTCTGACGCTGTTCAATGTTGTATGTTTAATTGGCGAGATCAGCCCGTGAGAGTAACTTTTTGAAACGAAATCGTACCGTCTCCTACTTACCTATGTAGCCTTTAAACAGTCCGCACCACGTCCGCTCCGTGAACGGTCTGTTTATGTAGCCACAGCGCTAACGCGCACCGAGACGAGCTGCAGCTGATAACGGGAATGCACACACTTGCCACCTCACGTAACGGCCCGTCTGAAAAACGAAAACGTGTGTATTTATACCGGTCCGCGGTAGCTTGCTAACGTCAATTAGCGTGTTCTAGAATGACAGCTGCTCTGTCGCGAGTACAGCGAGTAGCGTGTAACGTGTTGTTGACAGCAGTAGCCATTCTGCGTAGAAAGTAAGTAGTCCCGTCCATCGGGGCTGTGAATCTCGGGAGGGCTACTATATTGTTTACACGGTGGGCTTGTGGATCCTACTGGCACGCCGGACCAGTTAAATGCTTAATCTACTGGCCTGGTGGGTGAAAAACATACAGTCGGGCCACCGGGCCAGTGCTTATGTCGAGCCCTGTAAACAGTCAGATATACAGTGCGTGTAGTTTGGATACACTGCTAGATACACAATTTTTAGTCAGTGGGTTGCAGTACTAACCTACTTTCATCTGTTAAATATTGCAGGAACAAAGATTTTGTAATGACCTAATCTCGGATCCCATCGGCTATAGTCTGACAGTAATATAGCTTCTGGGGACAACTGCGAACATGTCGGACTTGTCCGGTTTAGCCAGCGGTTTGCGATAAACAACTTCAAGTCAAGACTTCCTTTTCTGCGTGCTGCATTGTTTACAGAAAAATAACAATTTTTTCTCGTGATTTGCTTTAATTAACTGGTCTTCCCTTTGCCGAAATGTCAACATCACGATGCAGATTAGTAAAAAGTAGAAATGAAGCTTTGTCAGGTCTGTCCTCAAGAGGAGAAGAAAACTACTTTTAAGATGCTCTTTTGTTAAACGGAGGTCGGATCGATCATTTCTGATGCATTCGAGGATGTCGGTAAATCTGAACGCTGAGTAGCTTTCAAGCGAATTTAGATGAAGCTGAATTTTAGATCTAGAGCAGATTGTTTGCTGAACTTGTATGTAGTTGTCTGTTTATAGAGAAGAATAAGAAGGTAAATCATTATCAGATGACTGCTGATGGGACCCGGGATGTCATTATAATGACAATGTGCCGTGCATTACGTTCCGCCTGCTTTTGGTCTGCACACGGACTGTTTTTCCTGCATATGCTGCAGCCTGCTGATACATGATTGGTCAATACTACTTGGACTACAAGCGTACTACAAACGAAAACCAGAACACTTGCCACACAGACACACCTTTCCTTAGTATGTGGAAAATTCGATAAGATCTTATTCTGGATGGAACCTTGTGTTCATATAATTCGCTCTTTTTAACCTTCCTTGTCAAAAATGTTCATTTTCCCCCGTACTTACCCAGACTCCCACTCACCTTTCATTATCTATGTGGCCTCAGAGTGATCACAGAAGAGAGGACTGCATGTGACTGAAATGAGAAGTGAGAAGGGGATAATTCTACTTAAACAAATCATATTGAAACAAGTAGAGCACAAAGAGGAGATATGATTCAGGGCTGTGGGGACATCTTTATACAGTTTAGCATTAAGGACTCTCTCCCTGCTTCCAGGTTCACGCGGCCATCGGCAGGGTGGAGCTTCCTGACCCATGGAGAATTATTTCCAGGCCGAGGCCTTCAACCTGGACAAGGTGCTGGACGAGTTTGAGCAGAACGAAGGTGAGCTACTGTGTTAAGAGACGAGACAGGGACAAACAATGAGTCACTGTGTTTGAGAAAAGACAGATGGGACAAGGTGCAGCTGTGGGATTTAGGTTTCAGAGGAGCTGTGGTTAGGATGCCGTTACATAACCTATGAGTAAATCATCAAGGTGTAAAGACAATCGGCCTACGCCCAATGAGTCTGACTAACATTCACAGGTGGTGATTGAGGGTGTGCACGGAGGGAATAGGACTAATTGGATTATCAATTTCCCTCGGGCTTGAAACTGTGTAATTGGTGCAAGACAAGAGGCTCATCTTTTTTATCTTCACACTTAGTTCTCAAAACAAGTGAGGAAATCGTGTTAGGGCCTTTTTGAAACAGAGGTTCCACTGTGTTTATTTATGGCGATTTGTAAAGTAAACACTGCATTACCGAACTGTGTGTCTGCGGACTCCCAGCTGTCAAGTACAAACTGTCTGCTTATCATAGCGGAAAGGCTGCTCTCTTTCTGGATTTATGGCGTATGACCCCAGAAAAAAATGCCAGTCCTCCACACACAGCATCTTTTAATCGTTCTGTGGGCTCAGTGTGTATTTTGGCTGTGAGTGATTATCTGTGTGTCCTGTGCCAGAGATCCAGCTTGGCAGATTAACTCTCTGTGTGTGAGTGAATGTGTGTGTGTGTGTGTGTATGCGCTTGAACCTGGTACAGCACACATACTTACACAGCTTAGCATGAATTCCATTGGAGGGAGGAGAGCACTGTACAGAAGCTGACGCGGCTGTACAAAAAATAAATAAATATCAGAAGAATTTCCTCTTGTTTTACGCAGCATTCATGTGTCAGCCTGACTGATGGCTCCCTGGGGCGACGGAGCCGTTTGGCCCACTTTCTCCGAATTTCCCAGTCCATCCGCACACTAATTTCCCACTCCATGCCAACCTCATTTCTCAATTTGTCCCCTGGTTTTGTTACTTCCATTTTTAGCTCTTTCGATTACCTGGGAGTGTATATCTGTATTAGTGCTCTGTGGCAGTTCATTTGAGGCTTCCTGTCATGCTGTTGTAGGTTCATGATCTCGTTGCTGCAAGCCACTGTCACTTTCAGTTTCAAGTCTACAGCTTGACAAGAAATCAGCAGGAAAACACGTTTAAAGACCAGAATTGTCGGCCTGTGAAAGCTCTCAGCCATCCAGGTCATAGTTATTCAAAGTTTAATCCAAAACGCAACTGGACTTGGTTGAAGTTTTTGAAGATGTTTCTTCTGAAAAAAGTGAGCCTGCAAGATACCAAGTGTTTGCAAAATCAAACTGTGGTAGCATTTTAAGGGAACTAGTGTATGGAAGGCGTAAGGCAAAGTGATACCTATAAAATTGTCTGTTTCTTCTTTCCCTGTTAGATGAGACAGACAATCCCATTCTCTCGGATTCCAAGTGGACCCAGATCCTGGCCCCACCAGCCCACCTGCTATCTCTGAACCCCGCCCTGGCCCACGCAGACCTCAGCCCCCGGGAGAGTCCGCTTCCCTTCAAGACCCTCCCCGACTCCTCCTCAAGCGCCTCCCCGGGGGCTGACGCTAAAAGACACCCTGGTCCCGAACCTCCATCGTGGGTAGAGGAGAGGCCAGCTGACGTCCATAGCCCACCCCTCCCCCAGCCCAACATCGGCAAGCTGGTGGGCACAGACGACCTGTCGCCGCCCCCTGTGACGGCCTGTAGTGCCGTGGAGAACGGCTGCCCCGCCAGCCCTGCCAGCCCGCAACTGGATGGGTTCAAAAACGAGATAAATTCTCCCCCAGACAACCAGCCTGGTGCTTCTGAGCAGGAGGGTAAAGCTCATCAGGAGGAGAGGCTCTCCTCAGCAGGAGAAGGAGGGGTAGGCTCCACTGTCAGTCACACTCACTTTACCTTTGAGGTTGGAGTAAGAAAGGAAGAAACTCGAACAATACATCCAAATGTGGAAATACCAATACAAAATGGGGGGGGACTCAAAGAGGAGGCGGTTACAGCTGTTTTACAGGAAAATGGTCAAGAAGAACTAACTGCAAACTTAAAGGAGGAGCAGGTAGAAAGTCTCCTGATTAGAGGGAGAGACATTCAGATTGTTTGTGAGGTGGAGGAGAATGGTGTATCTCCTCCTGACAGGGACAGAGCGGAGGAGACAGAGTGGAGATGTGGACAAGATGGACAAATAGACGAACTCCTCAGAATAACAAGCCTTCCCAATGGTTCAGAGCAGGAGAGCACTGGGCATTCCAACATTAAGGAGGCAGAAGAGAAGGAGGAAGAGGAGGATGAGGGTCTTTCTCCCTCTCCTGTCCCTTCCAAAGAGGACTCTGTCACTGAGGAGAAAGAAATGGAAGAAAGCAAGCTGGAGAACGGCGAGGGAGGAGCAGCAGCAGGGTCAGGTAGCATCCAACCAAAACTCAACAACAATCGACTGCAGCCAGTCAGTGTCCCCTATGGAGGAGCACGACCGAAGCAGCCGGTCAGCCTCAAGCTCCAGATCCCACAGCCTCTGTCGGGCCAGGTCCAAAACCAGCTTGGATCGGCCGTTGTCAACAAGAACAAAAACCTGGAGAACCAGAGTCGGAGAGGCACGCCGTCTGAACCGACGCTCAGTGTGACTGATCAGAGTGCAGTCGGGGTGAACGGAGATGTTGCTGTCAGCTCTCCTCCTATGATGCCCGCAGAGAGCCCAGATAACGACCTCCAGGCAGGCCAGCAGGGCGCTCTGTGCAGGAAACCTGCCAGCTCACTGGGAGAGGTCGCCCCTGTGTGGGTGCCTGACTCCCAGGCTCCTGTGTGTATGAAATGTGATGTCAAGTTCACCTTCACCAAGAGGAGGCATCACTGCAGGGCCTGCGGCAAGGTCAGTGGAGGGCTAGAGCTGCTGCCTCGTGAAAACACTGTGACACACTTGTAAAATAATGATTACAATTTACCTGACATTTCTGGGCTAATTTTAATGTTTCATAGTTTTTGAGTGGTGTATCAATAAGCATATACAAGGATAAGAAACAACATGAGAATTGCACTGCAACTTTTAAAATGCATAAGAGTAATATTCCATCAATGACTTAGGAGAGACATGTGAAGACAGGATTTATATTAAATCAACTGCTTTGATAGATGAGTTCCTTTTAAGGTCCGTATATGCAGATAAGCTCAGTGAGTGTGCAGGTAGCTCTCTAGCATTACAGCCACCCACACATGCAGCAGGGTGTCCGCACAGTGCTTTGAAGGGAAGATGTGGTCGCTGACACTGCACTGGAAAATCGCCGGACTGCTACTTAATTTCCCATGGTGGTAAACAAACACACTCTCTGCCACTTGAGCGGGGAGGAGCTGGCATTGCAGTAATACTGACACCAGCGCTGCAAACAATAGATGCAGCAGCGGGATCCTCAGTGCATCCGCCACCACACTGTTAGATACACAAGCCAGTTCCTGGTGGTGCTGTGAGGCTGTGAAATTAAAAGGACCCTCCACTCTCTGTCTAATTTTCTACTAAATACATGTTACTACTTGATAATGATGTGTAGGGAGGTGCTTAAGTACATCGCCCTTTACACAGCTGCAGCTCGTTTAAGCTCTGGCAAGCTACACAAAATCAATATCTATAAAATGGTACATTTGTAGCTGCACACTTACAACAACTTATTCTCATTTCTCCAGTTTTAAATTTGGACACAGCTGAAGTAAAATCATTTGGAAAAATGTTTTTCCTGCAGTGTATTATTTTGTTGGAGAGTGGTACAAATAATATCTCCCTGTTGATGGATGTGTCTGTTTTTTTCTAGGTGTTCTGTGCAACGTGCTGCAGCCTGAAGTGCAGGCTCATGTACATGGACAGGAAGGAAGCTCGAGTCTGTATCACCTGTCATTCTGCTCTAACAAGCGGTGAGCATTACTGCAAGTAGAGAGGAAGTGTACATATAAATGCAACATTTGGAAGATGTATAATGTAACTGAGGATGCTACTCCTTTTTAGAAAGTCAAATGTAGTTAAGAACAATAGTGAAAAGTTTAATTGGATATTGATCTGAGCTATTGCAATCTATAGAATGACATTTGCAGTATTTTTGCTATTGCTCACATTTTTATATAGATATATTGTAGTTGTTAAAGCCCCCCTCCAGTGAAAATCAAGTGTTTAACCTTGTAAACATCTCCATGCTACAAGACATATCAGGGACAACATAAGCAGTCATCTCCATGGCTGGGCCTGTCTGCTTTTAAACTGCAGTGTACCAAGGACAGGCTGAACAACACGTTTTCAGATTGGCAGGTTTGAGACGTCACAAACCTAATGAGCCAATCCCGTTAATGGACGGGGTTACGCTATGCATATCATTATGTGCAACCTATGGCAACCACTTACAGCTGTAACCGTCATCGTAATTTTCTCACTCACTGACTGCTAACGTTAACATTACTACTACTAATTACTACATTTCAAGCCAGCTAAGTTTCAACAAGTTGCCGCTAAACAATGGCAGAGAAGTGTTTTGTTTTCGCGACGGAGGGGACGGTTGGACATTTGCAAAGTGGGCGGGGATGATGCAGAAAAAACATATCAGACACAATTTATTATTTCAAGCAGAGCATTTTATTTGTCTTCAAACATGACTGGAGCTGGTCTTTAATGAGGTACAGCCACTGTTTGAATTGGCTTATTTTACAGCAGACATTTTGACATGTCATGGAAGGAAAAAAAGGTGAGATTAATTATCAACATTAATTATGACTGGGTTTCATTTAGGTGGGCCTGCTGACTAACTGGGCCACCTCATTAACAAAATTAGCTACACCTGTGCTTGATATATTATGGAAAGCAAATTGTCTGTCTCCACTTAATTGAACCAATAGTAATAATATAAATATTGGTCAAATTTGGATTTATCGACCTGTAAAAATCATCTGTACTTATCCACTTCTGTCCAGTATCAGTCCAGTGACACTACCATCAATATTTTTCTGTCTCTCTCAGCTCAATCATGGGAGACGCCAGCTACTGCAAGCAACCAGAGTCCGAACCCCAACAACCCAGCAGAGTACTGCTCCACCATCCCCCCTTTACAGCAGGCTCAGGCCTCCGGGGTGCTCAGCTCTCCTCCTCCTACTGTCATGGTGCCTGTGGGAGTCCTGAAACAGCCTGGCAACGAGGGTACGACCTTTACCAAGAATTAAAATGCCCTCAGCATGTTATTTTTCACTTTTGACACCAACATTCTGTACCTACCACTTTAAAGTAGTCATTTTGTTTTTGCATGTCCTGATGATGGCTGCATTCAGTTTAATTTACAGAACATTTGTGCTGATTTTAATTTTTAGGGTCCCTTACGCGGGAGCAGAGGAGGGTGTGGTTTGCTGACGGGCTCCTTCCTAACGGAGACGCGACAGAGTCCCCCAAGCCTCCGGCCTCAAACCCAGCGCCTTCCCAGTCTCTGGCCATCTCCGCGTTTTCAAACAAATCCTCCACTTCTGAATCTTCAGAGGTACGCTTGGCATGAAAAACATTCACCCATAGCTAATGCTATTAGGTTAGCTTGTATGGTCATGTTAGCTACTCCGCAGTGAGCTGAAGGAAGCCACAAAGAACTCTTTCTGTGGGATTGTTGGTGGTTTACTGGTTGGGTCACCGACTGCGACAAATGGGCGGCAAAAAGGAGTTCAAAGGAAACATTCCTGATTTGCTTAATCAGGATTAGAAATCCCAGTAGACTGAAATGCTCAAAGAAAAGCTGTTTAAGGTTTGCCTCACAACAAATAACATTGCAGCAAATTGAATCGGGTGGTTGTGTTGTCGTGATGTACACTTATTGGAATGGATGATTCATGGGCTGTTGAATAGATTGATTGTTGAGGCATCTTAATTGCTGACACGGTGATGCTATAGAGACATGACACAAGACTGTAAGGATTTACCAATTAAGTTTTTTTCAGAGAGCTATATTTTGCTTTGGATGACTTCTTTATCAGAGTGATACATAAAATCAACAAAGCGTTCACAGTAACTGGATATTTTGCCAATATAGCCATGTCACAATTATTCAACCACTTTATAATATGGCTGTTTTTAAAACTTTGTGAAAGTTTTTATGGCCTTAAGTGGAGTTAAAAACACAATAAAGCCTTTGGGAACTCTATAATGATCCCTAATTTGCTTCAGCTGTGTTGCATAGATAAACCCCACCAATGAAGGTGTGTAAAGTGAGTTGCAAGCATGGGTAAGACAAAGGAGCTTTCACAAAAACTGAGAGAGGAAATTGTATGGAACAGCTGCAAACGGGCATATCCGTGGGAGAAAGCCCAAAATTTCACCAGGACCCCTTAGCAACTTAATCAGGACAACGAAGAAAAACCCCATGTTACTGCATGTTACTGCCTACAGGTTAACCTGATAAAGGCTAGAATATGCCAGGAGAAATTTGGATAAGACTGCAGAGTTCTGGGAGACAGTCCTATGGACTGACAAAACCAAACTGGAATTTTTTTAAGACACATGGACCAGCGGTATGTTTATTGTTATGCGCCTGACCTTTCTCATATTATATATACAGACGCTCACATGACACCATGGCAGCCACACTGGCACGAACTCTATCAATGAACTATCAGTGATGCATGAATTTGAATTTACTGCCAAAGGTTCATAAGGTTCAAGTTCACCAGTAGCTACTGTGCTTTGTAACTGTTTCAATGGTTTAGCATTCACTTCAGGCCTGTGGGAATATTAGATGGGCACTGATTCAACTTTTCAAGCCACATCAGTTTCCAGCCACTTAAGGATTAAGTCCAATATAAACCCTCCTTTTTTAGGTCTCCAACAACAACTGCAACAAACCCTGCATTCCAAATGGCATACTTTATATTTGTGATTAATAAAAGGTTTAGGAAATGCAGCATTTTGTGGAGTGTCCCTCAAAGTTCAACTGAAATCTAACCCTACATCTTCCCCAACCCTCCTCTTTCCCCCCCTCCAGGCGGCCCACGTCCCTGTTGCCCCGGTGGGCAGCCCCGTGGGCAGCTCCCTCAGCCTGATCCCGGAGGACGGGCTCCCTCCCATCCTCATCTCCACCGGAGTCAAAGGAGGTACGGGAGGCCACATCACAGGTGCTTGCCCTCATCCTCACCATTCTGCTGCCTCCTCATTGCTCCGTCAGCTGCTGTTTATGTGTTTGTGCTTGTAAAGTGTGTTTTTCACATGCTTTTTATCACGGCTCATGTTTCGACCACTCATTGCAAACAGGGGGAGCAGAGGATTTATTCATGGGAATGCAGTGATGATGTTTTAAAGAATGCTTTTACCTTACATGTGCCTCCATCATCCTCACCTCCCCTCTGATTCTCACTCCCGCATCTCCACCCCTCTCTCATCCCTGCTTCTCTCCTGTCTGTTTATCTAACTTCACCTCGACTCCTCCCTCCACCTTCTCCTCTCCTTCTTCTGCTCCACCTGCAGACTATGCAGTAGAGGAGAGGCCGTCAGAGATTGTCCTCATGCAGCAGCTGGAGGAGGGAGGTCCAGACCCCTTGGTCTTCGTGCTCAACGCTAACCTGCTGGCCATGGTCAAGCTCGTCAACTGTGAGTTACCCAGCCTGTCCCCTTTTCTACCACTCAAAGTGATTTATGGCGATCATGAGCAGGAATGTTAATAATTCAGTTTAAACGTTGTTCACATTAAGAACTTTTGGAGAACCAAAAGTGGACCTTCTTGTGAATTATTGATTTCAGGATGATCTTAGATAATGCGAGTATAAATATTAGTTCTGTATACATTTTTAATTGTGCCTGATTAAGCTTTTGTCCTGTGAATTGTTCAGTAGCCAAAGCAAACAATCAGTCACGCTTGTTGATGTTTTTATAACCCTCTTCAGTTCAGGACCACATAGCATTTCTGGATTCATCTATCTGTTAAATTAATGGCTATTTGTCATTCAGACTTTATTTAGACACGGCAAGACCTTTTACAAATAGAGCTACAGTATATAATGTCAGTGAGTAGGGCTGCACGATAAATCGTTTAACCATTGCAATTGCGATGTGCGCATGTGCAATAGTCACATCGCAGGACGTGCGATTGTCAGACAAAGTAACTGCAACATGTAAAGCTGCTACTTTGATGTTACTTTATACAAAATGGGTCCTTGCCATTTTGTCGTTTTCCATCACTAATCTACAACAAAAGTGTGCAAGAAGAATACTGTGAGCTTTCAGAAAGTTGCCATCATCGGGGCGATAATGCTGATTAAACATACACTTGACCATCTTTTTTCCCCTACTGTTGTTAAGGCAACCACCGAATCATTAGCTGTCATTAACCTAACCGTTACATTGTAAACTGACAGAAGGCTCGCCTCTCCTTTCATCCGATTGGACAATGAGAAAAAACGCCCATGACGCCGGGCGTTTTTCTGCTTTGAGTTGAAGTTTTTTCAACTCGAGGCGCTCAGAGCATTTCCTCAAAAACGCAAAGCGCACTGAGAGGAAAAAAGCGAGGCGCTCCGCAAAGCAAAAGCAGCGCGTAAAAAGCGTCCCTCTCATTGAAAACAATGACAAAAAAGCCGCCCCCAGCTGCTAAAACGCGTCCTGTCTGATCGGGCCCTTAAAAGTCCCAAATGATTGTTAATTGTATATGTACATAAAAACACTCTGTGTTTATCTTGTATAATTTCCTGTTGTTTTTTAATATCGCAATAAATATCACAGAACAAAAAGTTATTGCTTTTTCCAATATGGAGCAGCCCTAGCAGTGAGTTAGACTGTAGAACAATGGGACCATGTGTCCTGCTTTTTACATGCAGTGAACAAGTGCTATATGAAGTATGTAGCTGGATACAAATTTATGAAGTTGTCGCGACTAAGATTTAAAAAACAAGGAGAATGACAACTTGTGTGATCATTATTGTGGTTTGCATGAGGGTAGTGTTTGGTTTTTCTTATGTTTGTTTGTTATTTTGCATCAAAACTGGAAAAAAGATCTTTTGAAACACTGTCTGAAAAGAATTTTCTGAAGTTACTTCAGTTGCAAATCTATAGAAAAAAGGGAAACAAGACATGCATTTAATTTCTCTCTAAACATAGGTAATCTTTGCTTTTGACACATGTATGTCCATCTGACGGCATTTGATTCACACTAAAAGTTTTCTGCTCTTTCATTCCTCAGATGTAAACAGGAAGTGTTGGTATGTGACGACTAAGGGCATGCACGCCGTCGGCCAGGCAGAGGTGGTCATCCTGCTGCAGTGTCTACCTGACGAGAAGACCATCCCCAAAGACATCTTCACACACTTCGTGCAGCTCTACCAGGAGGCCCTCAGTGGTAAGAACACAACCAACAGCTCCACCAGGAGGCTCACTCTGAAATGAGTCCACCTCCACTGTGAGCGCCTCCTGCGGGAGATAGCAACTCATTAGTAGTCCAGTCTGGAGGTCCACGGGTTAGTCCTCCTGTCTGAGCCAGGGGCTGCCCAGTTTAAACTGAAGTAATGTGTTATAATGAAAATGGGAAAGTGTTCTAGTCCTACTTTTCCTGGTTGTGCTCTATTTAGAAACCAGGTTACTGTCAACAGCTGTAAAAAAATGTGTCTCTGCCTCTCACATGAAAAACAGTCCAAACATTAGCGCCCTGCTGTCAGGTCGCCTCCCTTCAGGCGTGACACCTCACCGCTGCTTGTCTTGCATTTTTAACTCCGTATGCTGCAGAGCGAAATCGGCTAATATCGGGTGACTTTGACGGCTCGCTCCCCCCGGGCTGTTTCCGTTTCCATATTCACACTGGAGCACTTTCAGGCTGGTGGAATGGAGCCATATTGTGCGTGTCGTTTCTGATTAACTTGCCGTCAGTCAGGTGGAGAAGAAGTGCTGGCTTTAGCAGGTCCCAAACACAGAGCTTTGTCATGGTGTTATGTGGCATCCAAAGCCAGTGATCCCTCCCGCAGGTAATTAGAAACCTGAACCATTTGTGGGTAATATGAGGTTATGGGGTGAGCAAGCAAGATATGTTTTTATTCATTTTGAACTTGATTCAGATGAAGCAAGGCTCCTTATCCACACAGTAATCCCAGAAACACACTCAAAGCCTCTACCTCAGATTCCAGAGGATGAGAAATCTGGTTTCTTTCCTCCTTTCCTCCTCATTTGTGTTCATTTTTATTCCTATCCTTTTACGTAATTCCCTGCTTTTTATACTTTTCCCCCTCCATCTCCTATTATATTACTCCTCTTTTTTCCCCCACTTCCCCGCTGTGCCTTCCCCTCTCCTCTTTCATCAACCCCTCCTCCTCCTCCTAATGTATCCTGTATCACTAACCTTCCTCTCTTTTCCTCTCCTCCCTCGTCTCCTCAAGGCAACGTGCTGAGCCACCTGAGTCACTCCTTCTTCACGCAGAGCTTCCTGGGCAGTAAGGAACACGGCGGCTTCCTCTACATTAGCCCCTCCTTCCAGTCGCTGCAGGACCTTCTGCTGCCCAACCCGCCCTACCTCTTCGGCATCCTGATACAGAAGTGGGAAACGCCCTGGGCCAAAGTCTTCCCCATCCGTCTCATGCTGCGGCTGGGAGCAGAGTACAGATGTGAGTCAGGACATCGGTGGTTCAAACTATTTAATTATAGTGATTTAACATATGTATAATCTGAGTAAGTTACTAAATTTAGTTTAATAGTTTTAAGTTCGAACTTAGTTTCAATATCAAAGTAAATTGACACAATCGGACCATAAAACAAAAACTGGGTTTAAGTCCACCTTCTGTGGGAAACATTTTTGTACAAACAGTTTTTTCATTTAATTAAAGAAGACAAACTTTTCAAGTGTTAAAGTGGTAATCTCAAAGATTTCGTTCTCTTTGGCGGCACCTATGGCGATAAACGGTAATTGCAGGAGCACACTTCCCAGACATCCAGACAGTGTGGATGTGTGACGTCCACGGTTGGCTCAGGTTGTAACTCTTGATTTTCCTCTCTGACGGTCGCTTTCCTTTTTAGACTGTTTGCCTTCATCTGAGCGTCCAATTTGTTTCTATTTCTTTGGATTTTCACTTATTTTTGAAGTTGTATCTGTAGTCATCGATCTTTTCTTTGTTTGTTCAGCCATAGTAGATTACTGTCCGGAAAAGCAGCCACTTAGCTCCGCCTACCCTCTCTAGTAGACCAACCACTGCTGGGTGATAGAATATGCGTCACTAACTGGGCGCCACTTGTGATTTCTGAGACACTCAGTCTGTAATACTGCGAATGCAAAAGCTTTCATCAGTGGGCCATAGGCTCAATCACCATTGTGTTACCTCATTCGGTGATAGAGACTTAACAGACATTTATTTAAATGAAAATCTTAGATAATCATTGGCAGTTGATGTTTACATTGTTCTATGAATGAAGACTTGTGTCACAGCATTTCTTTGATACTGCAAAAAACTTCTCTCTGAGTTCTGAGCAGGTTTCTGGATGTTTGTTGGAGTGAACATTGAAAATAATATAGTCTGAAAGTATACGTCACACTATATCTGGCCTGATTTTTTTCCCGCTAAAGTTGCCACAGGCACCCAGTCTGTAATACTGCAAATGGGCTTCATCAGTGGGCCAGACCTGTTACCTCATTCGGCGATAGATGGTGACTCAACAGACTTTTTATTATTTAAATGAAAATCTTCAAGATTATCACTTTAAATACTAGATACAGTGAAGTTGAAAAAAACTTGAAATCTAAAACTGCTTAAAGAGACCACAAATCTAGAGCACATTGGTCACCAAATTGCTTCTGTGCATGTTGCTGCCATACCCATCTGTCTGCCACTTTTCAGTCCGCCTCTGCCTCTCCATCATATGAGGTGGAAAAAACAAAACTATGAAAATGTTAAAAATAAGCGACAGAAACAACAAATTGGAGTGTTCAATGCCAGCTGTCCGTCCTTTTTTGTTGTTTATAGTCGGAATCAAACACATTTTGGTCAGTACCAAGAATAATTATATCGCTCAATTATATCTCTCTGCATGCAGTCCCACATAAAGGATGAAATGTTATTTTTCTGATGTGGGTAGAAAATAAATATTATTGTACAGCCACTGTAAAAATGTCAGTGTTGTTGCAGTTTGTAATCATGTACTCGTGCATTAGTTTATCTATCGGCTGAACGTGCACAAACACTATAGTTAGTAGGCTTCGACAGTGGTGAATGGGAGACGGAGCAAATACCTGCAGGACAGTTATAATGTGAGGAACCTCATATTTTACAATAATCACTAAATTGCATTATATTTACTGCAATTTTTGAGTCTTTTAATTAGCAAAGATTGACATGGGATGTTTCTGTCAAATGCTAGATCCAAACAAAGATATAAGAGGCTGAAGGGAGAGCAGAGAGTTTGCTCTGTTGGTTTGATGGTCTCATAAGGTAAAACATAAAGATCCACATTGATCTGGAAAGCTTAGTGTGTCAGTTGTCGGAAAAAGGCTGTCGGCATCCTACCAGTCTGTTCTAAAATGTTTCTCACAGCTTCCCACATGAACCACGAAGTCTTGTGAAGGGTTTTATCGGAGGGAGCCTCGTCTCCTCCAAATCCCCTTCTCTCCCAGCCAGACCTGCCAGCACGGAGCGCCGCCTGGCTCTGCTAAGCCTCTTGCCTGCTTCCAGCCAGCACGGATAGAATACATTAACAAAGCCACATACAGTCAAGGCTCTTAAAACACAGATTGTTAGCTTCACCATGAAATTAATCCACCACACAAACAGTGTAGTTCTCCACGCTGCCACCTGGTACCTTAAAGCAGTGACCAGCGGGAGGTCGGGGTCGCTCACCAGCACGTGGATCCCTGCTGAAATGCAGATTGAGGCTGAGATTGTTTTTTATTGCTAATGAGAGTTTGTAGCGAAATCTTATTTCCAGCTGTTTGCTGAGATAAGGCTAAAAATAGTCTTCTAAGAAGCTTTGGTTGCTGGAGAAAAAAGCAGCCTTATTTTTCACTTGTGGATTAGGAGTGTTTCTCCGAACTGCAGGCACAGTGTGTATTTGATGTGTGCACGGGGTCTCTTGTTCGGTTCATTTGCATTTAAGAGTGAAGAAGATCAAAATAAGAGGAAACACAGGTTGTGCAGTTAAAAACACCTTACCTAGAACACCGAACATTCTCGGATTAGATAAATAAATGTCAACTGAATGAGACTATGTGGAGGGAAAAAGTAGCCATGTCCTATTAGAAAATAACAGGGAACAAAAACATTTTAATACCTGTTAAATTCTGGATTTATCAATGACCAACAACTTTGTTTTTGCAGTTTACCCGTGTCCCCTGTTCAGTGTTCGCTTCAGAAAACCGCTCTTTGGAGAGACCGGCCACACCATCATGAATCTGCTCGCAGTAAGGGCTTTTCTTCTTCTCTTTCTAACGCTTCTGGGAGTGTTTGATTTCAAGCTTAAAGAGCTCTGTTGTTCTTCTTTAAGACTGTGTTCATTTTGATTGAATTATAACCGTTTTCCTGTCATCATCTTCTTCCGTCCCTGTCGCAGGACTTCCGTAACTACCAGTACACGCTGCCGGTGGTGAAAGGTCTGGTTGTGGACATGGAGGTGAGGAAGACCAGCATCAAGATCCCCAGTAACCGTTACAATGAGGTGAGTGTCCTGCACACACATACCTGCTGAAATAAGGTCATACTCACACCTGAAGTTCAGTTTATTTTTGTTGTGTGAAAGAAAAGCAGTTTTGTTAATATAAAAATACATGAATTTTAGCTTAACTTCGACGGCTAAAGTGCTTTTAAATCCATCTTCTGAATGTGTATTTGTCAAGCAAGCGGTCACTATAGGCAGCATACATGTACGATGATCTGGGAGCCACGCATTAAGGATTGTACACAGGTTTGTTTTGTACTTGTGTCTTACTCAGTGTGTTTTATTAGTTTCTCATAAAAAGTAAGGGAAATGTGGCAACCACACAGTAACTATAGCCCAGTAATCGCACAAGAAACAAAGCCTCTTTTCTGTATTTGAAAATGTAGGTGTCATATTATTTTCATATTCTCATCACTGAAGATGTGTCCAAGTAGCACCAGCAGGTGTATGTGTAGAACATAATATGACACCTAGCAGCAGTCTTAAAGCCCCCCTCCAGTGAAAATCAAGTGTTCAACCTTGTAAACATCTCCATGTGCTATAAGACATATCAGGGACAACATGAGCAGTCATCTCCATGGCTGGGCCTGTCTGCTTTTAAACTGCAGTGTACCAAGGACAGGCTGAACAACACGTTTTCAGATTGGCAGGTTTGAGACGTCACAAACCTAAGGAGCCAATCCCGTTAATGGACGGGGTGACGCTATGCATATCATTATGTGTAACCTATGGCAACCACTTCGGCGATGCGCGAGCCAGCTGTAACCACCATCGTAATTTTTGCAAACTCACTACTGACTACTAACGTTAACGTTACTACTACTAATGTTTTGTGTTGTTTTGTTATTGTGACGGAGGGGGCGGATGGAAATTTGCTTAGTGGGCGGGGACTGTGCAGATACTGGATTTTTTAATGAGGGAGAAGGAGGAGATGCCTTGGGAGGATTTTTGCAAGGTAATTAAACAGAAAAAACATATCAGACACAACTTATTATTTCAAGAAGAGTATTTTATATGTCTTAAAAACATGACTGGAGCTGGTCTTTAATCGAAAAAGCTCACAAGAGTTCCGGCTTTTAGGGTATGTAAGGATTTCCTTTTTATCTCTGTTTTATTTCATAATAAATTCCAAATCTCTGGGCTTCACACCAGACTAAATTAACGGACCCAAACAAGAAATCACACGGTTCTTTGGAACAACCCCAAACTCCTCTAAGCTCCCTCAAACTATAAAATCTTCCGATCCCACAGATCTAAGACTTCAAGAGAAAACGTAGCTGTGTATCTTTTTTCCCCAGACTCATAAATCATTTTTGCATCAAAATGAAACCCTCCATCAGACTAATGACATCAGTGGAGGAGGCTCCCATTAAGCTCCCTGAACATCAACACACACACACATGTTCATTGTGTGTAGGTGATGTGCGACAAACTCTCCGGGGTCCCTGCAGCTGAACATTAGGCGTGGGCTGCCGACTTGTCATAACTGCTGCTGCCTCGAGGGTGTGAATGAATGTCCATCCAGAAGAAGAAGTGCTACACAAGGCGCAGCATTTGGCCGAGAGAGAGAGAGAGAGAGAGAGAGTGGTGCTGGTTGTAGCGTTTGGCTGCTGATGCACTAACAGATGGGAACCCAGTAATGTGAAATGGGGACCGTTTCTCAACAGCTTGCAGGCGAGCCTTCAGCGCAGCAAGTGGTTAAAGCCCTCCAGATTTTCAGTTTTATTTCTGATTTGGAAAGAACAGCTTCAAAGAGACCCAGAGGCGGGGGATTTAGCAGAATTAATAAGTGGGATCTTTCAACCATTGATATCCACCCATGTCGGTGTCTTTCCACGCTATCTGTCATCTCAGTGCCATCCCTTTTTAACTGGAGGTCTTTACCCACAAGCCCACTGCAATTAGGCTTAACCAGGCGGTCTCTGTTAAGCCCCTTTTTCCTCATCACACACCCAAAGGGCAGATTAACTTGACATGGATATTGTTCGTCCTTGCAGCTGATGAAGGCCATGAACAAGTCAAACGAACACGTGCTGGCAATGGGAGCGTGTTTCAACGACCGCGCCGACTCCCACCTCGTGTGCGTCCAGAACGACGACGGGAACTACCAGACGCAGGCCATCAGCATCCATCACCAGCCTCGCAAAGGTGCTGTGACACAGGGACACATTAATCTCACTGCCTGTATCTCTCCCTCTGCCTACTTTCCCACCCTGGCTGTTTGCCTAACCTCAGTCCTGCGTTGATTCTTGAAGTTTAACTTATTTTTCCTTTTTTCTCTTTGTGTTTTTCTGCAGTTACTGGAGCCTGCTTCTTTGTGTTCAGTGGTGCTTTGAAAGCCTCGTCGGGCTTCTTAGCCAAGACCAGCATTGTTGAAGGTGAGAAATGTGACAACAAAATCCATGTTGGCTGTAAAAACGGTGAAAATATTATTTGAGTATATTTTTTTTAAGAGAATAATGTTGGCAGAAAGTGATCCTGATAATGCTGAAACTCTGGGTAAGATTTGATGATAACATTTTTAAGATTGTAGTGATTGCTCACGTCTCTGGATGTGTTAGGCTGATGTGTGAAATACTGCAAACCACTAACAGATTAATTCATCGCATTATTTGATTCCTACTGGATTTTTGCATCAGTGGACAAAGTACCTTTATATTTCAGTTATGTAATACACTTTAATATCTAGAGTTTCTCAGTAGAATATTTAGATAAATGACTGTATTATAATGTTCTATATCTATATCAAGATGACAAATGATGTAACAGTGAATCAGTGAATGTTTGGCTTTTTTGGACGGTCACTCGAGTGATTCAGTGTTGTACTTAAAATGAGCTAAGGGGTCTTAAACGAAAGTGATTTTTAAATAAATGTGCATCAGAGGTGGAGATGCCCTGATGTTAGGTCCTTGTATTGTCCAAAAATGCTGGAAACTACACTTTTACACCTTTATAAAAATCCTAATTTGCTGTTTACAGTAAGGGGATGTGGATTTTAGGGTGTACTTGTTTACGTTTGGAATACGCTTGTAGTCTGAGTAATATTAAACAATCACGTATCAGCAGGCTGCGGCATATGCAGGAAAAACAGTCCGTGTGGAGAGCAAAAGCAGGCGGAACGTAATGCGCCGTGATAACGTCCCGACTCCCATCAGCGCCATCTGACGACGATTTAGCTTCTCATTAATCTCTATAAACAGACATCTGCATGCTAACAGCTAACAATACGTTCTTGATCTAAAATTCAACTTGAGATAAATTCCCTTGACGCTGCGTCACGAAAGCCGTTCAGCGTTCAGTTTTCCCAACTTCCTCGAACGCATCTGAAATAATCGATCCGAACGCCGTTCAACAAACGAGCATTTTAAAAGTAGTTTTCTTCTCCTCTCAAGGACAGACCTGACTAAGCTTCATTTTAACTTTTGTCTAATCTGCATCGTGATGTTGAAATTTCGGCAAAGGTAAGATCACAAGAAAAACAGGTTATTTTTCTGTAAACAATGCAGCACGCGGAAAAGGGAGTCTTGACTGGAAGTCCTTTATCGTTAACCGCTGGCTAAACCGGACACGCCCGACATGTTCACCGTTGTCCAGAGGCTACATCACTGTCAGACTATAGCCGATGGAATCCGAGATTGCAAAAATCCAGACCCTTGTAGCATCAATATAAATCAGTGCTAAAAACACAATCTGTTTCAGTACTAGCCATGATAATGAATCTTTTTTCCCCTCCTTCCTTAGATGGTGTGATGATCCAGATCACAGCTGAGACCATGGACTCCCTACGGCAAGCCCTCAGAGACATGAAGGACTTTACCATCACGTGCGGTAAAGTCGACCAGGAGGAGAACCAGGAGCTCGTCCACATCCAGTGGACGGAGGACGACCACAACTTCAACAAGGGGTGAGACGGGAAGAGAAAAGTAACAGGCAGTGAGAGGAGCGGAGGGAGCTGGCGGAGAGGCATTTATGTCACGGACAATTGAACCAATAGCTTTCCAACTGCTGCATTTACTGCTTTGCTATAAAAACTCATTAAGCGTGCTCGGGGAAGCCCTCTGGAGGAAAATCTCAGCAGGGACGGCTGATGGGGTTTGACGCGACTTTCCTACGCAGTCAATTTTACAGCAGTCACATAAAATCTGCATATTTAAATGTGCCTATTCTCTACTAGATATAATTGAGGCCTTTCACCAGATACTCCATCATGTTCATCTGCAGAATATTCTTTTCACAGCTGCTATTTTATCCCGGATTCCACCAGATGAGTAAGTCTGATAATGCCTCCATGTCTGATCATGATCGATGAATCCAGGTCATTTATTTGCACACAGCGTTGTACAATGGAGGAAGTTGTGGCCCCTTCATGCACACACACACGGAATATAAATACAAGATTTAAGAATTGAAATATGGGGAGAAGAGAGAGGAGAATGACACGCAGCAAAGGGCCGAGAGCTGGAGTCCAACCTGCAGCCGCTGCGTTGATGTCCACAGGAGCACATGTAAAAAGCAGCACAAGGACATGCAGCATAAAGAAACGAAACACCACTGTAAGCATAAGTAAATCGGTTATGGCAACACTGGCACATTCGCAGGGATGTTGATCAGTGTGTGTTGGCTGAGTGTGGCCTCGGTCTTTGGCCGTTGAACTCCAACCGAGCAGCTGGCAGGTCAATGCCTCGCTCAAGGGCACGGCGACCGGAGCTGCTGAAGGAAATCTGTTTTATTTGTGTCTCCTTTGCCTGGGGTCCTAACTCGTGTCTCCTTCCAAACTCCTCCTCTTACTCCTACTTTACATTTACTCTGTTTTTAAATACTGTGAACTTTCAGTCATTCAGCTGTATTGTTTGTCTTTCTGTGTGTTCGGCTCTTCAGTGTCATCAGTCCCATCGATGGGAAGTCCATGGAGTCGATCACCAGCGTCAAGATCTTCCACGGCTCGGAGTTCAAAGCGAACGGCAAAGTCATCCGCTGGACAGAGGTACGATGCACCCGATAAACGTACTGAGTGTCAGGAAGACAATCAAGCCAACACCAGTCTCATCAAGCAAAATGATTTTTAAAACACATAAAATCCTGTTAAATATTGTTTCTTTTACCTGAGGCCAAATTTAACTCTGATGTGACACGCTGCTTTTCAACTTCTGCACGGTCCTAGTATGTGGCTGACCACATCAAGTCAGTGCACACTTTTAGCCGTATAGACAGAGAGTCGTGACAGTGGAGGTCCATTATGCTCCATGATCCGCCATTGCGATGTCGCAACCCTCTCTCTACGGCTGTGAAAGTACCGTCACTCTCTCACTCAGTCAGTAAGTCAGTTACACAGTCACATACAGACCCATGTGGAGGGCTGACCCCGGCGGTCAGTCAAAAAAAAAGCTCAGTTCAGTTCTTTTTCAGCTCAGCCCTGTTTAACTTCACTGACACTTTATCTTTACTATCTATTTTAACTACTAGCTAATAATTTGGGCTGCAAATAACAATTATTTTCATCATCCTTTGATCTTTCCATCATTTTCTTAATCATTCAATAAGTTAGATGATCTATAAAATGTGCTGTTAATCACTGTTATTCCAAAGCCCAAGATGACGTCCTGAAAAGTCTTATTTTGTCCACACACCAAAGAGGTTATAATATTATCATAAAAACATTGTGTGTTTCTGTGTTTCCCTCAGGTGTTTTTCCTCCAGAGTGAGGATCAACCAAACGGTCTGAGCGACCCGGCCGATCACAGCCGGCTAACGGAGAACGTGGCGAGAGCTTTCTGCATGGCGCTCTGTCCGCACCTGAAGCTGCTGAAGGAGGACGGCATGGCCAAACTGGGACTGAGAGTCACCCTGGACTCAGACCAGGTGCGTTCAGATGTTTCAGGGAAGTCTTATTTGTTGATTATTTTATCAGCACAAAATACAAGTATTCCAGTTGGGATATTAAACAACCACACAAGCTCTATTTACACTGTAAATGCACTTTTATAAAACAAAGATGTTTGCAGAAGACAAGAAAAAGAAGTTTAAGTTTAAGAACTATAAAATATAAAGTTACTACATCAGTAAAAGACAACCCAAAGGTCTCACACTTGTCTTCGTTGTTACAGGTGGGTTACCTGGCAGGAAGTAACGGCCAGCCTTTGCTGCCTCAGTACCTGAGCGACCTGGACAGCGCTCTGATCCCCGTCATCCACAGCGGGGCGTGTCAGCTGAGCGAGGGCCCGGTGGTCATGGAGCTGGTCTTCTACATCCTGGAGATCATCTCGTAGGAAGTCTTTTGAGCTTCATCTCTCTTTCTTTGGACCTTCTGACATCATCACAGTCTGGACCTCCGTCATCTCCCTTCAACTGTTTGCACTTCAAAAGAGCCCGAAAACTGTGCCGTGCCAGGCGGGGTAGCATTCCTCAAGTCAAACCTATGCATCCAAATCCACCGTGTGTTCTGCTCCAGAGGCCGCCTGGGGCCCTCGAGGAAGCTCCGAGCAGGATCGTCTGTCATGTGTCCTGCGTGGTGAACCTCACCTGACAGGTGCGTCGATCTCTGGTGCTTGTTTGAGGTGCTGCGAGCAGGAAGTGAACACCAGAGATCACCCTGTCTGACCCCAGTGAGGCTTTACAGTGCCTATAAAAGGTATTACACACCCTTTAAAGGATTCATGTTTGTTTGAATCAAAGTTAGTGACGTGGCTTTTGAACAACAGAAATAAACACTCTACTGATGTCAAAAAAGGGATACAAATTCATTATAAACAAAAAAAATACATGTTTTCTTAAGTGTTTACCCCCTTTAAACGTGACATACCATTTCAAGTCGCCTTCATTTAGCCAAAGAAACTATCCTGACAAGTTATCAGAGGCATCAGGAGCCACAGGGTTTTAGCTCTGCTGCAGCTCCACACTAAGATTTTATGCCACTGGAAGTTCTTTATATCGTTATACTCATTACTACAAGCTGAATTTTTCCAGAAAGCTGCACTTGAGTAACAGCAGAATGCTACTTTCTGACTCCGAGTGAAGGGATTTAAGAGGTTTAGTGTGCCTGCTCGGTCAGCCGCCTCATTTAGTTTAAAAAATTAATGACAAATTAGCAGTGAAGGAAGAAGTAGTCAGATGTTTGACTTATGTAGCAACACATTAATGTAGAAACAGGCATTGACTCTACAGTCCATGGTTACAAGTAAAAAGTTTTCAGTTCGCCGATTTTCAACCTCAGTCCTATCATGCTATTTTGCGGAGCTAATGCCATTATGGTAGAAACAAAATGCAGTCTGCTCTGTGCCTTTGGAGGACGCTATCCGCTTCTCCAATGGGCCCTGGCAAACCTCCGCCAGACTACGTAAAACAGGTCATCTGGTGGAGACCAGGGAGCTTGCTAAACTACACTTAGCTCAATCTAGGACGCCCACCTCCGATGTCAAAATCTTCAGGTTTGAAATGTAGACTGCAGACCTGAAGATTTTTTAGACGATCCACCGGTATTTTCTCGCCGTATTTCGGATTCTGTCCCGCTCTGAGCCATTGGCTGCAGCAAAAATGAAAGTATTTCACTCGAGCGTCTCTCGCTGAGCCGTTCCTTTCAGAGGGAGGGGCGCAATGCATGCTGGGTGTTGCAAGAATGTTGAATGGCCGAAACCACGAGCTGTTTGTATAACTTTCTCCACAGCTATGGCGCCAATTTCAAATATTATTGCTTCTATGGATTACAGAGAACACCAGCTTTGACTGACAGTGGGCAAATTTCTCCTTTAATACTTAATCATGTATTTTTTTTGCGTTTATAATGAATTCAGATCTTAGTTGTAGAGATCTGTTTCCACTTTTACTTGAAGTGTTTTATTTCTGTTCATCGGCCACATTAAATCTACTTTGATTCAAAGCTATGAAACAGTAAAACATGAATCCCTGCACGGAGGGTGAATACGTTTCACAGGCATGGTATGTAGCTGCTCTCCCGTCACTCCTGTCACTGTGGCAGCCAGCAGTCCTGAAGCACTGACTCTGAATAATATCAGCAAAGGCCTCTGTGTAGCACGGATGCTCTAAAACGAGGGAGACTCATATCCTGAAGTTACAGTTTTAAAAAAGGAAAGCTACGAATCATCAGATAAGGAGCTGGAAGCTGCGTCAGTGTGGAGATTCTTTTTTGTTTTGTTTTGGTTTTTTTGCACCGAGGTGCTGAGTGCCTGCAGCAGCGATTCGTCAAGCAAGAAAAAAGACATTTCGGCTTCACTTAAGCTTTACTCATCAATCACCAGATGCTTTACTTTGTGGATAAATAGACGTGTTGTACATATTTTTGTAGGCGATAACTCCTCCTCCATAATGACTCTGCATCTGTAGCCTCCGGAGCTCCCACTTAAAGACAGGAAGTGACATCACAGACTCATCAGACTGACGCTATGTGAAAATGGATCACAAGTTAACTCTGAAATCTCTTTTGACCTGGTTTAAAAAAAAAAAAAGGTTCCAATGCTTTATTGATAAACTCTAACAATCTGTACATGAAGCTGAAAAAGCAGAAATCAGTTTTTAATCTCATCGATCGTCTTCAACGTCATCAGCGCTTGTTGTTCGTCCTGCAGTGGTTGGAGAAGCCACTCGAGTTCTTTTGGTCTTTTTAAATCCTAAAAAGAGAATAACTGAAGATGTAAAGATATATATATAAATACAATATATATAAATAAATAACTATATAAGAACTGTATTAAATTGCAGAAGCAGTGCACTGGATTCTAAGCCATTAACAGGAGAGTTAAAGCGAGCGTCGGGGAGGCCGCTGTGTCCTGGGAGTTTTTCTTTTCAGCAGCAGAAAAGATAAAGTTGTAAAGATCCAGGGTTCCTGCAGAGACATGAGTTTGTTCGACCTGAAGCTGAATGTATTTCATCTCACATTTCCTGCAACGTATCGTCCTTCCGAAGCCCTGACATCAACAACATCCCGCTCCAGACTTTGCAGACCTGCGTAGGAACCCTGTAGATCGCCGATACGTTGTCTTCAAAAGGCCTCAATTGTTTTTTTTTAAGTGGATCAAGTCTTCTGCTCTGGACTGTGCTCTCCTTCAGCAACATGGACCTGGAAAAATATAAGAATGTATTCCTCCTGTTTCTGTTCAGATCTGCTAATTGTGTTTTTCCACCTCTGGCTAGACTAATCACCAAAAACCACCCGTGTCGTGTCAGATCACTGTACAGTAATCATTCTGCATTGTGCGGCAGTTTCTCCATCTTTAATCATGCTATTATAAAACCAGACGGGGCTACACAAACGTACTGTTGATGCAGTACAAGAGGTTTTATCGAAACAATCTCGACATCGCGAGTGAGAATCAGACAATCACACGAAAATCTGCAGACGAGCCGACGCTTCGTTTAAATTAGACCTGTAGCTATTCTTTATTACTCGATTTGAAGTATTCTAGGAGCTACTGTAGCAAAGTAATGTTAGCGAAGCTGATTTAAAATGTTCAGTAGAGGCTGAATGAGAGGTCAAAGGTCACCAGTTCTGGGTGTATTACTGTGATCATACCAGAGTGGGTGTATCGCAATCACTGTGTCTTCACTGTGTGACGTTAAAGCCGCCGTCGTCGGTCGGCAGCTCTGTTTTTATAAATTAGCATAACGAACAGGAGACGTGAGGATTTTTTTTTTCTGACTTCCTGTTTTCTGTTACGTTTTTACTTTGGCATTATCTGACGTGTGCAATATGTCCTTAATCCCCCCCCAAAAAAGAACAGGTGCAATTTGTTTGACTGAAAAAGTAGCATTTTTTTTTTTGTTGTATTCAGTTGTAAGATGTTACTATCTGAAATAAAACACTGCATGCAAACAGAAACAAGCTTGACACGGTGAAGAGAGCTAATCCACTCTGCATTTTAACGGTTATATCTTCTAGTTTGTGGATAAAACTTCAAAATAAAAGTCTTCTCTGTCGTTTACTGGGTTTTGTTAACATTTTTTTTTCTGTTAAAAATGTTTGAAAAGCCAAAAAACCCCTGTACATCTTTTTTTTCTTTACACTACATGTCAAAAAGTGGTCTTTATCAAAAAACTGTAGTATATGTAAAATAAAAACTTCTAGAAAATTGAAGTATCAAGTCTTTGCCTTTTGTTTATGGTCAACAGTCCATAAGTTGTTGTTTTTTTCCTAAAAGAAAGAACACACTTGACAAAATAAAACAAGGTATTTCTTTAATGGAACATTTTAAGCAGGGTTGGCAAATTGAGTCCACAATTTAAAAGCAAAATATAGCTTTGATTCTGTTTTAGAGATTAATTTATAGATACAAACAACATGACATCATTCATCTTTGTAAACCTGTCATTTAACAGAAGATAAAATGGGTAACAGTATTTTCATTATTAAAGCCAATGATTACAGTTGAATTAATATTATCCGTCTGTTACATTGATTCATGATGTGAAAAGAGGAGAAATGTCGTGACCACAGAAACGCTTTGCAACTAAACAATGTAGCAAACAATGTTGAGGTAAACCTGTTGAGAAAATGTTTATATGGTTGGCTCAGTGTGTTTGTTATGGCCGCTCATGTAGCATTCATTACAATGCTGCAGTTTGAGCCTTAAAGGGCCAGTTCACTCAAATTACTACAGAAACATTTATCTTACTTCCTACTTTTTGCTCTGGTTACTTTTTAAAACTCAAACCGACAGTGTTTTTTCAGGACTAAATATTCAGTAGAAAGTTGTTGTAGTAAAAAAAATGTAATTGTCTTTGCGCTTCAATCAATTAAATCAAGAATTTCACCTTTTTTAGGGTTCTTTATTATTGTCTTTGAAAATCTACTTTTTCTAATCTCAATATTTCAAATATTGTTTTGGTTCAGCCTAACAATGGGCAAAAAACTATATACAATTAAGAATGAAAATATAATTTGGGTGAACTGGCCCTAAAAAAAATAAAAAGGATTCATCCCAAGATTCGGAATCTGATGCATAGTTGGAAAAACTAGTTCCATAAATAAAAGGGTAATTCCTGTATTTTGACCTGCATCTATTTTTACCTATTTTAAGGTCTTAATGACGAATGGGTAAAAAAAAATTGAACTGGCAGCCGCAAAATGGGCTGCAGTGGCTGCAAGGTGAAGGGGTTTTAGTTTGCCACTGTCAGAATAAAAATTTGAACCTAAGAGTCTGACAATGTTAAGAAAAGGATCCCGACAGAGAGAACTTTTTATTCAAAATTCAGAGTCAGAATGATGCTCTGTCATCTTGTGAGGGGTAGAATATTGAACTAAAATTACAGTGGAAAAGTGTTAGATCGATTCAAATTGCCCTCAAAATATGTAAAAAGAAATAAAAATACGCCCAGGTTTAAAAATACCGGAATTACCCTTTAAAGTAAAGCTACACCTTGGAAACAAATTTGCTTTATGTTGAGAGTTACATGAGAGGATCTGTACCACTCACTCCTTGATGAGCTGGAGTCAGGAGGCGATTAGCTTAGCTTAGCATAAACACTGGAAGCAGAAGGAAACTGCTAGCCTGGGAATGATTAATCTGCCAGCACCTACAAAGCTCACTCAAAGGAGTCTTGTTGTCACTGTGAGGTCGACAGGAAGACTAACATTACTTCTCCTTGTCACTAGTCACCAAGAAATATTTTCAGCACGCAACTCCTTCTGAAACGAGAAATTAGTTTACATTTAAGCTTATGTGCAGATTAAACATGTGAGATATAGCTATAATTTATAAGCTAGGTAAGATGTTCCCCCTGCTTATCGTCGTTATGCTAAGCTAACTGTGTCTTGAACTCTGGCTTCGTATTTAACTCACAGACACAGGAGTGGTATCGATCTCTTCATGTAACTCTGTAAGAAAGCTATGCTATTAAGGTTCAGTCAGCTGATGACGTTTGACTTAAAATTCCCTTTTTAACCACCTCATCATCATCCGGGTAAACATAGATGTGAGCCTTGACGTAAAACTTGTGTTTAGCTTCTTAGACTGGAACTGAATATGATTCTGTAAAGATTTGTGCTACTGAGTGTAAACAAGATAAATATAACTCTAACACGCTAAAAGCCACAGATAAGTGAGAGTGCAGTTAAGTGACCACATTTAGGAATTAAAGGAAAGTGCCATAAAAGGAGTGTGGTCTTATAATAATAATTATATAATTGTACCTTTTAATAGTCTCATTATTTCTTGGCTTACTCCTGTAAAACATCTGCGAGGGTGCTGTGCCTGCTTGCGCTCTAAAAACCAGATGAAATGTGTGAAGAAATAAGAAAACTAGTCCGTGTCCCGTCACTATATTAAGCTCCCGTGTCGTTGTAACTAGTTCAGCAGATAAAGGCGATTTCAAATATGCAGGATTTTACAGCAACAGTGATTACTTTGGTATTAGTGCATAGGTGCAGTTCTAGATACCAGAGCTGTGTAATATGAGGAATATGTACACATTCTTTAATATATATTATAACTAGAGTCATGTCGGGCAGCAGGATCAGGTTAGCTTGACACTGAGCCCCTTCAGCATCAGCAGAGGACACACTGCTGCACAAGGGTGATGCAAGAGGGGACATTTTAGGCAACTGTGATCGTTTTCTCTGATTTAAGTCTCACAAGAGGATTCTGCCTCATGCATCACAAGCTTTCCCTTCATATAGACGACTAACTATTCGTCCCTCAGCTGGTGTCACCGCTCGGAGACGCGAGGTCAAGACACCAGCCTATCGTGAACCAGCTCCGTGTCTCCTCCCGGTGGACTGCGGTTTGAAAGGGAGCTCTCGTGTCTCGCAAATGTGCAAAGGTTTTAACAAGTCAAAGCCAGTGTAGGGTCCGAGTCGGATCTGTCAGACCGTCCTCACCGCATCCTAAACTCTGTCCTCCATCCTCCTCTCCCCTCTCCTCCTCCTCCTCATCTGAGTGTTTTTGATTGAGTGATTTTAATCTGCAAGACAAAAAAAGTTACCAGTCAGGTAAATCAAAAACAACCAAACTTAAAGACAACATTTAAAGGCATAATTTTTTACTATAATAAAAGATGTGTTTGCATAAATATCATTCATGTTTATGTTGCTTTTTACTGCTGTAGAAGTTTGATGTTTGAAGCATAAATTTTAAATACTTTATGTGCAGATGGGAGGTTTAATCTACTGCAATGCATCACATTATATAAGATCATCATATGTTTATAGTGTAGCTCTAGCTCTTTAAAAATCCATTTTACATGAGCTCAAATAAAACAAACGTTTTTAGTATGTATGTATTTTCCAGCTAATTGAAAGGGGGATCGAGGGGGGTTTCCTCAACCAATAAAAGAACACTAAATCCTTCAGTTCATCAGAAAAATTCACTTTTAAAATACACTGGTTGGTTTTCACTGACCCAGAAGGCTTTAAAATAAATAATCTGAAGAGTAAAAAGATATTTGCCTCTGAGGAGGGGGGTAGAGGTGTAACATGGCATAAAATGGGAATCTTCAAGTAAAGAAGTACTGTTTAATTTGTAAACAGTACTTCAGTAAATGTACTTAGTTATGTTCCACCACTTCTCTAGTGACTATAGCCAGTAGCTTGTTAGCTTAGCTTAGCATAATGTCTGGAAACAGGGGGAACCAGCTAGCTTGGGATGGCCCAAAGCTAATAAAAGCTGCTTAAAGCTCACGGACAAACACGTTATATTTTTTTCTTGTTAATTTGTACAATACCCCAGTGACTCCCTGCGAAGTAGTCTGGTACATAATCCCCAAATAAAACCAATTTTTTTCCCGATTTGGTTAGGGTAGCAATTAAATATAAACAAGCTATATGTTTAAAGTGTTAATAAACACGTTTAAAAGTGTCTGTCACCAAGCCGGGCTAGCTGTTGCCCCTAGTTCCTTGTCTTTGAGCTAAGCTACGCCAACTGCCTCTTATAAAGTAACACAAGTAATAAAAACTAATATGATGAACTACAACAGAAGGGGAAGAAATTAAATTACCTTTATCTTGTTTATCATCTTTATTCCTGAAGCAGCATCTAAACAAGAACCTTGGAGAAGACAAGAAACAGAAGTCTTACACAATCGCAGGTTTGAATCTTGGGATAAAGATGCTACAGAAACATGCACACTGTATATTTCATGTTACCTGTGAATGGTCGATCACCAGCCAGCGCTCGGTGCTCGTCTGCATGTCCTGCCCGCTCAGAGGCTCCCGCAGGCGGACCTTTACTTCAACACGACCTCCTGTGGGCTTACGACCATCGATCACCTGACAGAAGAGACACAGGGATCTACAGTTACTGATGTTTACAGGGAAACCAGTCATCAGTGTACACCTTAAGATAACTGGACTGTAGCATGGTGTTTATTGCTGAAGGTATAACTCAATATAAAAAAGGTATTAGGGTCGATATTAGCTTCCACTCACCTCTACAATTTCCCTGATTTCACTCTTTGACTCCAGTTTCTCCAGCTTTACGAGTGCCGTCCCGATCGGCTTGTCGCTCCGCAAGAAACCGCTGTGAGACGACACACACAGAGGGGGTACGGTAAGGATAGGGGGTAAATTGAAAGGGTACAATAAGTTTGGATGAAGAATGTTTGTAATACGTGGAAAGTGTTTGGAAAATCATCAAAAACTTCAGATATTTGAGCCCCAAATTCCCCAAAAAGAAAACCATCACATTCACTGATCCCAACATGCTGCAGTGGCTGATCCCAACATGCTGCAGCGGTAGATTACTAAAATGATTTCCGAGCGAGTACGTTTGCTCCGGCAGAAGCTGAGGGAGGATGTTGCCCTGCAGAGAGAGCAGCTGTCTATGACTCACCCTTTGTGCAGCAGCTCCAGTTTGAGGCCTTTCGACGCCATCACCCTCCTGAAGCCGCGGTGGTTACGGTTGATTGACAGGGTGAAGCTCTGGTTGTATTCTGGGTGAAAGAAATCACAGAGGATGATCAGAGATACAGACTTTACATTTTGAGTATTACACACAAATAAAACATTAATACAATTTGTTTTTTACATTTCTCAACCTGAAATTTTGAAGTCAACTTCTATATTAACCCAACCTCAGAATCCGCCGGCTATCGTCAGACGATCTAGCCTCTTTGAGCAACAGCGAACATTTCGGTTTACCCGGCGTTTATCGATATGGACTTCCAGCAAAGACTTCCTTTTCCTTGCCCTGTACTGCAATTAGCAACTTGAGGAGTGACTGTGTGTTCACATCAAAAGTGAAGCAAATCTGCAAACAGTGGCTCGCAGACACGACTCCTGGTCTGTGATCATTTGGTGCATGTCATCCCTCACTCTCTCCTCCCCACATGTCCTGCCTCTCTTCAACTATCCTATATAATGAAGGCAAAAGCCCAAAAAAAGGATGCACTCTTCGTCAGGTCTGTCCTCGAGAGGAGAAGAAAACTACTTGTAAAATACTCGTTTGTTGAACGGAGGTCCGATCAATCATTTCTGATGCATTCGAGAAAGTCGGGAAATCTAATCACTGAATGGCTTTTGCGACACAGCGTCAAAAAAATTTGTCTCAAGTTGAATCTTTGATCTAGAACGGATTGTTAGCTGATCAATAAGAAGCTAAATCGTTGTCAGATGACGCTGATGGGAGCCAGGATGTCATTACGGCGGATTACTTTCAGGAACTGTTCGTCCTGCATACTTGGCAATAAACCCTGATTCAGATTCTCAGTACACTGTATTCTTTAAAGGTATCAATTTTACCACTGATGTATTTTTGTTTAGGTTATTTTGGAGTAAAAGCATGTGCACATTCTTGAATGTAATTATGTCATGTCAGAAAATATCTTCAAGATACAAAACACTAATTTTAGCAGTTCATGGATTTATTTTGTGACATGCCGACTTATCTGAAAAAGTAAAATAAAAAGTGAAACTTAAATATAATTTGATTGTTTTTTAAAGTTAAGACGAATCAGAGAGAAGTTAAAAAGAACAGTTAATAACTTAAGTATTTGTACATAAGTAAGGTGACAAAATATTGAATAGTCTCCAGGAGGATTAGTCTCTCAAAATAAAGTAAAGTCTTCCGCTGCAGAAACAAACACAGCTCTACAGGGACGTTCATGTCTCACCTGGGGAGTTTGTGTTCTTGATGACAGCAGTTTTGTGTCTCTGCGGCTGCTCCTGGGGGATAACAACAAAGAAGAAACACTTTAAGGAGAAAATCCACCTGTATGAATCAGCTCAGCAGCCGGTGGCGGCTGTGAAAACTAAAACAAACTGCAGTAAGAGTGTTACCTGGCTAGGGTAGGGGAAGTCAAACTTGACGTAGGCATCGAGGTCGTTTGTCTGGATTCCTGATGGAGAAAGTTTGTCAAACAGCATCAAACAAATTCTGCTTTTTATCTAGTGTTTTCTCTTTTTTAAACAGACCTTCAATTATTTTCTGAATTTGAAGTTTTTTAGTAAAGAGCACATTTTTTTAACAAGGCCACGATAAAAGCTAAAAGGGTTGGCATTTTAAGTGGAACTTCAAACTCTCAGAGAACTCCAAAATAAAAAAGAAAAAAGGAAAAGAACTGAAGACCTTCTGGAACATTCAAAAAGACTTAAAGCTGAATACTTCACCAGGGGCAAAGGAAACACTATACTTAAGGCTTTTAAATTGAAATGAAGGAGTTATACACCACTTTTCAGTGTTTTCAGAACCATTTGCTGGCAGACGCCAAGTGGATCTACTGTCCTGATGTATATGAGGACTAATAGGTGATAGGTGATTACCACTGGGAGCAGGAAGATTCATTCCTTTGACGATCACAACAACCATGTCAGTGCTGCTCAGATCTGGAAATATCCTACAAGAGACAAGAAGAAAGATACGAGTGACTTGTTGCTTGGGCCTGTAACTGAAGGAAAAGCCTTCCTATTAAATATACAGTTATATTCTATCCTATTGCTTGAAGAAAAAAATAACATTATTATCTTGCCAAATGTAGAATTTCAGGCAGGTCTGTCCTGTTGAATTGCATTAAATTGTGTAAGTGAAAATAATAGTGACCAGAACGTGTATATGTGGTAACACTGTAACAACAAAGAGCATCTTTTTCTTTATCCCAGGCACTTCAAGTTTATATGTTTTATACCTTTATTACTCATGAATCAGAACTTTACTAAAGACTAAAGTAAAATATTATGAAATGTGAGAAATGTAACTGTTTTTTTTAGAGAAATGATCCTGTTAAAGTTGACAGTGTGCCCACCTGACGGTGTGGAACGATCTCTCCTCAAAGTGATGTTTAGGAGGAGGCAGACCTCTGGACTGAGCCAGCTTCAGGACCTCCACACTCTTCTTACAGCTCACAGCCATCTTCTCAAACCTGGAGCACAGACATCGTGTGTGTGAGACATCAGACAGATCTACGTGGCTGTTACCTTTATAACATTAGGTAAAGAGTGTCATTAAATCAGACCTTTGACTGTTGAAGAGTTGAATTTTTTAAACAGCATTATGGAAAAGTGTCATTAAAAGAATATTCCAGTAATAGATAAATAGATTGCTAAGACTGCTAATGCTAATAGTTATTTGATGCATTATTGTGACACAAGCTTACTTTGTTGTTTCTGCGACGTTCCCCAGGTGTGTGAACTGCTTTGAGTGAGTCATACATTTCTAAAAGGAAGAAAGTCAGAAGAAATCTCAAACACGTCAAGAAGAAGGCGTCACAGTGATTAAAGAAAAGTGCAGGAAAAAAACAGACTCAGACAGAATCATTTTCTGCATCAAAACTGTTTTGGAAAATCGTGGAAATGTTATAGTTTCTCCTGAGTGATAAGAGATCTGGAGCTCAAACAAGTTTGAAGAAGTTTACTTATAAACTACAATCTCATTTGTACTGACACATAAGAGTTATGTGGTTATAAATCCTAACATGGTGTAAAACATATTTCATCTATATTCTTATCACATTAAATCTTGTTTATATTCTATGTCTTACTTCTGGTTTGTTGTTTGTTACCCACACAGATGATAATCTTATTCATTCTGATAACACAATCTGCCCTAAATGAACACGATTCTCTAGAATATTTTACACTTTGAAATCAGCACTTTTATTTCGCACAGTTTCTGCCTGTTAGAAGGAAGTTTCTCCTTGCCAATGTGCTGAATGTTGCTAAGTGCTGCTCATGGTGATTCATGTTGGGCCTCTCTTTAAATAACATAACAAAGAGTCTGTCTAGACCTGCTCTTTCTGTAAAGTGTCTCGAGATAACTCTGGTTATGATTTGGCGCTATACAAATAAAATTTGATTGATTGATTGTTTATTTTGGAATTTTACATAATTAAAAGTTTAAAAAATGAATGAGGTAAAAATTTGGTGATTTAGGAAAAGTATCATGCAATTATATTTTTTTTCTTACGTCTTCAAAATAATGATCCAGTTTAAAAACCTTGGACACAACATGATAATCTGAGATTAAAAAACCTTTTACCTCGTACTGCTCTTTGAGGATGTTGACCAGTTGTGTGTAAACCTGCTCGGCTTTCTCTGAGATCTGCACGTCGCTGTGATGAACCAGGATGAAGTCGTCGTCTTCGTCACCAGGGGGCGACGGCACCTACAGGAACGACACAGAGAAAGTCATATAGCATCTTTAGACAGCTCAAAACATTGCTTTAATTAAAACCCTAATGCAGTCTTTTCTTTTACCTAGCTTAATCTCTGAATATGATTTTTTTAAATGCCTTTCTATTCCCGGTTTGTTGCAGCTAAATATTTAGTGCCCTCTGTTGCGCTGACACATACTATAAAATGTTAATCTTCCTTGTGCAAGACGCTGAAATCTGACCTAAGACCATTTTTTTTCAACAAAAGAATAAAATCGGTTGAATAAATAAAGCTGTGAGATGTTTTTTGTTATTCCAGCTCAGCATTTCTTTTTACCTTTTTAGCATTTTACAGTCTATGAAACAGAAACCTGTACTCTAAAGCTGCTTTAAAGGTTAATCAAACAAGTGATTCCCTCAAGAGTAAATCTCCCCGCCTTCTCACCGCGCTGATGTCCACAGCTTTCCCGCTGCGCGCTGCCTCGATCATGGGGTCGAACCCTTTGGCGGCGCGGAGGAAAACTTTTGCCTGCTCCATGTCGTTCTTCTGCTTGGCCTGCAGAGCCGCCTTCATGTACTGCTTCTTCCTGCCCTCCAGAAACTCCAGCTGCTGAGCCGCTGCAGGGCGAAGACAAAAAGAGGAAAATCCAAAGTAGGATATTGTAAACATTCTGGTGAAGGCCTCTTATAACCATCTGAAGGTTGGTCGGCAAGTGTCCGGTATTAGAGGACTGACCTGTTGCTGAGAGTCCTTCCCTGGTTGATGTTCTGTCAGGTGAAGATGACGGAGTCCTCTTCTTTCCTTGACCTGCAGAGGGGACTTCTAATGAAGGCTTCTTCGGCGCAACAGGAACAGCTGGCTTAGACTAAAACAAAATATTGCATCAACAAGTTATCCACAAAGACCTAATCAAATAAATCATAATGTACTGGTGATCAGCCCACCTCCTCCTCCTTCTCCTCATCTTCTTCTTCGTTTGCTAATTCGGTAGCGTCAGTGGAGGAGAGCTTATCGGCTGCCTCCAGAGCTGCGATGAATCCCTGCTCAGCTCCTGTCGCCTTCTGGCCCGGGATCGGAGGAAACCCTGAAAAATAAAAGCAAACTCTATATTCTTCAACATTACTTTCTAGATTTATTTTGTTGGTCAAGTACAAAAACATATGTTGTAGGTCAGGCAGAGAAACTAACTAACGGGAATCTCACCAGGAGGAACCGGCAGCTCCTCAAAGTTTACGGCTTTTCCTGCTTTGTGAGCTCTGATGGCGCTCTGGTATTGCTGCAGGAGGAGAAAAGAGCTATTTTAAGGTGCAAGCTACATTCTATGTATTAGTTTTAAGAGATAACCATGAAGATGATTTAGCCTGACCGGCGGTTATAGAGTTCTGTAAAGGCAAGTACAGACACATTAGGAGGAGAGTCTCTCTGTGTACCTTGGCGATGCGGTCGTGCATTCGGGCCTTGCGGTCGTCTCCGCCGTCTTTGGCCTGATTCGACGCCTCCACGTACTTGGCTCGTCTCTGCTCCAGAGCCTCCAGCACGTCTTTAGGGGCTGCAGGGGCTGATGGGGGGGCAGAGGCTGAGGGAGTGGAGCCACAATGAGACTAAACAAGAGTCTCTCAAAATATGTCTATTGTTGTTTTTTTTTATTTAACATTAAAACTGTTATTAAACATGACTGGGAGTCTACAGCTGCTTAACTTAGGAACATAAAGAGTTGGAGCTAAATGCTAAATGCTTCTGTTTAACAGGTACTTTGTTAGCATGTTAGCATTGCTAATTAGCACTGAACAAAAAGAACAACCATGTAAGATTGTGGTGAATGTATTTTTGTTTTTAGTCCAAACAGCCTCTTTCAGCTCACTTAAACATAACCCCTCAAGCGGTGTGTATTCTTCTCTGTGAGGTCACTTATAGCAGTCGGTTAAACCTCAAACTGACATTAGCGGAAACATAAATACTGAGCAGTAAATAACAAACCTGCATGACTGATCATCATGGCAACATTACAAGCAAATACAGACAGTTAGTAAATGTTTGAATTTTTACTACCTGGAGCTGAAGCAACTGGCTGGGTGACTTCTATGTTTTGCCCAGAGGACGGGCTTCTCACAGGAGCGGAGCCGGCTCCTGAACCTACAACACAATAACACTAAATAAACTAAACATACAAAAACACAACCGACTAGTTCCTGTTAAGACAATTTGTATTTGATCACAACAAAATTAGGAAAATCTGTCATCGTATTTGCTTGAGAAATGTCCTTCCTGACATCAGCATTTTAATCACTTCAAATCAAGGTTATAAAGCTCAAAGCAACATGGTCCGGCATGTGTTTTTAATCGTACAAGTACTCAAAGTTGCTGAAAGGCCAAATCTTTACCTCTTTAAAAAAAGCTTACATGACAGTCTGTGTATGCGCTATATGTTTGTTTATTATTCTATATCTTTTAAGAGAAGACACTATATGTGTCCTAATAAGTATTATATCTTATCTTTGTAACTTCTGTTTTGTAAATAAAAAGACTTTAAATAAAGTTTCTCGCTTGCTCACTTAAATAAGATCATGTCATACTACTGTTCCTCACCCTGTCCTGGAGACGGAGGAAGGCCACTCAGGTCGACCGCTTGTCCTTTCTCCAACGCCTCGATCACTGCATCAAACCTCTGCACCAAAATATACAACAAACCAAACATAATGATGGTCTTTGTCAACTTCCAAATTGTTGGCATGTTTCACATAGCTGAGAGAGAAATCCTGCAGCCAGAGTACGCACCAACAAGCTCAGACAACCGACGGCACGGATGCTGATTTGTAACTGTATGTAGGCATTTTAACAAAGAAATATTGCTGAATACTAAAAAAACTAAATTGCAAATAAACAAGATAATCCGGCAAAATCAAAGGTTAAAACAAACAGTGTCCATTATCCTTACTGCAGCTGCTATTACAATTCACAACAGAATTTAAGAAAATAGTTAAAATGCTGCTTCCAGTTCGAGCTTGAACAAAGTTTAATTATGTGCAATTTAACTCGTAGTGATGCTGAAATGTAACAAACTGAATAAAGTAAATGTTTTTGCTTTATAGACAGTTTTAGCTCCGTGTTTTATTTAATAATATGGTAAACAGAACATTTATCCTGCTGATAGAGTATGTATATATATATATAAAATAATTAGATAAACTGTAATTTTTTACCTTGAAGTTTAAAAAAATTGAGATTCTAGAAGTCATCACTTAAACACAATTCTCATCATAAAAAGAAACTCATACATACAAAAAAACATGTTTAACAGGGATTCAAATTCATGCAAAACACAGCTGATACAAATGTCCCCACAGAGGTCACAGTCATCGTTTATACAAACCACACTGCGCTCTTTTACTCGCCTTGCTGGTCTTGAAGTAAAGCTTCGCTTGCTCCACCTCTCCCTGCTTCTTGGCTCTCAGAGCCGCCATCTTGTACTCCTTCTGCCTCTCCAACAGCATCCTCTTGGTTGCCTCGTTCTCTGTGGATTCACGGGGCAGAAACGCAGGACAATTAACGCAGTGAAAGGGCACATTCACGACGCCGAGAAGCTGGAAGACGAACACTTTTCTAATGCATCTGCCACTGAAAAAACAAATTAATAACCAACACATGATCAGCGAGGAGTTCCGATTGCAATGTACAATAAACTTGTTATTGTACGTCAAATACCCAGTATACTCGCTAGTACATCTTTGTATAATCTAACTCTCACTGATCACCTGTCTGAGGTTGGGCGGCCGGTTCCTCTGTTGGTTCCTCTGCCGGCTCCTCTGGAGATGGGACATGGCTCAGAGGGGGCTGTGTGGCAGAGGACGACTGCTCTTCTTCACTGGTGGGGGTGACGCTCTGTGACTCCTTTTCTGTAGGAGTAGACTCAGGAGGGACAGGAACAGGGGGAGCAGGCCGTTGGGGAACAGCAGGACGCGAGGGGACACTCTGGGCTCCAGTGGCAACAGGAGGAGGGATCTCGGCCTCGTTCACGGCTCTTCCTTTTTTCACAGCCACTAACATCGACTCCAGACTCTGTAGAAACATTTACAAAAAAATCGTTTGGGCTGTCTGAAAGTTGAAAAGTGTTTTATGTGTTGTTGTGGAAAATTTCTGCAATACAAACCGTTTAAAAAAGCAGAAGTCTTTCAGAGTTTTATTAGCCCGAGGTTTAAAACGGGGCTCACGGATAATGAGACAAAATACCACACCTCTTAGCAGTGGCATGAAAAGCTGAAGCTGTTTAAACAGAGCTCTTTCAGTTTCAATATCAAATCCATTTTTTGTGCACTTAGCTTTCTAATCTTTTCTCTTCCCTGCAGAAACAGATTTTCCCAAGAGTATCTGTGTGAGGAGGGAAAACATCAAGCCAGAGTACCTGGAGGGAGCCCACGCATGCACTGGGAGACATGCAAACTCCACACAGATAGAACCCGGATTCAGACCAAGAACCTTCTAGCTGTGAGGCTGCAGCGCTAACCACTGCACCACAGTGCAGCCCACAATAATAGTTAAACAATAAAATACCAAAAAAATGTGTGAAGGTGGTTATTTATTTCCTTTCACAGTCAGCTGACATCATTAAAAATTTGAAGAAATCTAAATATAATGTTTACTTTAAAATCGTACAAAAAGGCGATACCAGTTTTCTAGATCGATAGATACTTTCCCGAGGGAAATTCATGTATCCTGTAGCGTACAAGAAACACTGAATGACACATCTGTCTCATAACGACACCCGCCCTTTGTTAAGCCCCAAAAAATGACAAAAAGTTGTAAAAAATTTAAATTAAAAGAGATACTATTAAAGGTGCAGGTGCTGCACGGTGGTGCAGTGGTTAGCGCTGTCACCTCACAGCTAGAAGGTTCCATGTTCGAATCCCAGTTTGGACCTAGTGGGCCTCTCTGTGTGGAGTTTGCATGTTCTCCCTGTGCATGTCTGTCTCTATGTGTGAGCCCTGTGATTGGCTGGGGATCAGTCCAGAGTGTACCACGCCTCTCGCCCAATGGCAGCTGGGGTAGGCTCAAGACCCCCAACGACACTGAACAGGATAAGCGGTGCAGAAAATGGATGGATGGAAGCCGTTATTAAAGGCTTTATTCATGGTTGGTGAATCATTCACTAATGTTAATTTATTTTAATCCATTTAGAGAAAAAACTTTGAAGTTGTGAAAAGTCCCTTTCTTTGGTTTTACTGTTTGACCACCTACATCTAGAAAAGGGCTGCAGATAATCCATTTAAACCATAATTATATAATAATTCATAATCCATAAAGAAAATCTTGGCAGTAGTTTCACTCACCTTCAGGCCGCGTTCGTATCTGCGAGCTTTGGAGGTCTCCCCTGCAGCTTTGGCGTTTTTCGAGGCCGTCTTGTACATGTTTGCTCTCTCCTCCAGGGTGTGCTGGAGGCTGCCGGGCGCTGCTGAGGAGACTTTTACTTCCTGCTGCTGCACCAAAACAACAGACAGGCACTGTCAGCATCATATAAATACAGGTGGTAAATGTATTCGAACCCTAACAACGCATTTGTGGAGATACTGGTGATGTCAAAGAGCGACGTGTATTGTACCTGCGGCGGTGAAGACTCTGGTGTTTCAGCTTGAGGAGACACAGCAGTGGAAGACGACATGGAGGAAACAGTTACAGCCTCCTCAGCCTCCCCCTCACCCACCACTTCCTGTAGCTCTGCCTGATGAGGGGAAAGGTTATAGCAACTGATCAACAGCCAGTTATGATTACTCATACACAAGAATAGAGAGTGAAACACGTTTTCTATCTGGAGGTTTGATAAAACATGTAGCTGTCTGACAAATGAAAGTTCTGAGAAGCAAAATGTGACGATGAAAACAGCCCCACAAACAAAAACTCAACAACTAATCCAACAACAACTAAGCTTAAAAAAACTGGGATGTAAGATTGTAAAAAATAAAAGTTTTTACACAATTACTTGCACAGATATTTTGCAGGTATTTGCACAGATTTTTATCCAGAATTATTTTATAAACAAGTCCGATTTTTCTCTTTTCTCCGCCTGCTTTTGTGTCGCGGGGGAGCCAGTAATCGAGCTGACCTCTAGTAGGTATCACAGCTGATTTCATGCACACTTTCACCTGATTTGCTGCGTTAAGAACATTAAGGACCTCTAAGATGGTCGAGGATGGGACTGTTTACTGTCACCTGAGCCAACTCACTCATATCTTGCACTGCACGGTTACTTTTATTTTCAGGTTTAATCTGTTTTTCAAAGTAAGTTCATTAAAAAAAAAAACCCTCAACATTAAGGCAAAACTAACTTTTCAACTTTTTTTTCAACTTTATTTGCAAATTTTCTGTGCTATAAGTAACCTAGTGATAAGTGAAGGTGTATATAGTGTATATTTATTATTTTATTATGTCATTTTGTCCTTGCATTTTTTTTATCTATCACTTTGTCCTTAACTTTGATAGATAGATAGATTGATCCCAGACTGGGATATTGTGGCATTACAGCAGCAGGTTATCAAGCGAACACAGTACAGGAGAAAACAAACACAAAATAAAAATAACCCTAGACACTAGACGAAGGAATATACTGTATACATCATTTGAGCTGCTGTAACAAGTGAATTTCCCCCAATGGGGGATCAATAAAGTCTATCTTAATCTTTATCTTTATAAAAGTAATAATAATACATTTTCTATGTGATCCAAGGCCACTTTAAATTAAAGCTGGCAGGAAACAAATCAATATTTCAATCAATTTTTGCACTCATCAATATCCGGCACACCTGTACAGTTTTTAATTACACCTGTTGTACACATTTTGTATTATACGCATTACTTTTCATATTTTTATCTCATTCTATTTAAGTATTTTACTTATTGTTATTCTAGTTCTGTGTTTATTGTTCTGCATCAAAATCACCAAAACAAATTCCTTGAATGTGCAAACCTACTTGGCAACAAACCCCGATTCTGATTCTGATAAAAACCTTTTATAAAGTTACAAAAGATGAAGATGAGTCTATATTTGTTAACGTTACAGAATAAACACAAATGTTCTTCTTTTCTGCTGTTGCAGCACTAAATAGCTCTGCACCACTACAACACAGGCCACTTTGTCCTTTCAAACCAGTAAGTCCTGTACTGAATAACAACCATTTCATACTGTATATGTGACACTTGACACTTCAGGCTCACTGTGAGATTGTGAAATCTATAGACTTTTGAGACACATGGCTGACGGCCAGAAGGATAACAATCAATATGGTTTTAGTTTTGATGACTCACGTGTTCATTAAACACATCTGTTGGATGACCGCAGGTTTGTGCAGCTACTTGAATTGATTCTGACGTATTTAAAACATGTGTCTGATGAAAGGCATGAGGGCAGAGAGAAATATACAGATCACCAACCAACAGATCTTCATCGTCCTCCAGGTTACCGTCATCTTCATCGTCATCCATGTCTTTCATACACTCATCAGCCATCCTCGCGATGTCTTCCATAGGCAGCGGACCTACGACACAAACATCCAGCTGAGTTAATATGAAAGATCAACAACACATATCACAGGGTAGTGTAAAAATAATGTAATCAATATGGTCATTAGTGGCTCAAGTGTCAAAGAACGAGCACTTTTCCAGAACAATAAACATGCAGAAACACGCCTTGGTCACGTTGCATCAGGAGGTTTTCAGACACATATCATAATACAATAGATACAATACTAAAAAAAAGCATGTGGATACAGTGAATGTGCCATAACACACTCATCTATCTTGTGTTGGAGCTGAGCACAAAAAAACTGTCATTGTATCTCCCATAGGACACGCAGTGACTGTCTACATGAAACATCATACTTTTCCATTGTGATAACAGAAGCAGCACTAAAACACTGTTTTGGGAGGCAGTTTAAAGAAGGGCCTTTCCTGTATCAACACAACAGTAGCCCCTCTGCACAGAGATAGGTCTATAAGGCAATGGTTGGTGTAGAAGACCTTAACTGTCCAGTACAGAACCCAAACCAACAACTTGACGAGAAACGCTAACTGTGAGCCTGACCAGTGCTTGACCTCTCTGATGCTGTGGTGGCTGAAAGGGATTAAAATCCCAGCAGCCATGATGCAAATTGTTTTGGAAAACCTCCCCAGCAGAGAGAGGGTAGAGTACTAAGATTAAATGAATAATCTCCTGATAAAGGAAGTGATTTAGAGGCTTGGTTCCAGGCTGGTGATGCTCAGGTATTCACATGCTATGTATTAGAGCCCCCCTAATGAATCAGCCAATATTAGCACATAGCATATATATCTGTATTGCATATACTAAGCATGCAAAAACCCTACACTGACACAGATATTGGTCTGATACTGACTCAAATTCAATTCAACGTGTTTATGAGTGCTTACAATGTCATGCTTCAGCAGCAAACTAGGTATCCACTTTATTCTTAGGAGGTAGGAGGGAATAAGCCGAAAGAGGACAACACACCAGTCGATCTTAACTTCATGCAAGTATTATTCCAGTTGTGGTAGATAATACTAAATGATAACAGGAGTATACACAGAACCACTGCACTCACTTTTCCCTTTGGGCCTGGCTCTCCCTCCAGCAGCAGATTGATTTCCAGTGATAGCAGCAAGTTCAGCCTCCAGGTCCGGGTCGTCCAGATCCCCCTCCATACCCATCGCCATCTCCTCAGGGTCCAGCTCCACAAACAGACCCATCTGGAACCAGGAAGTATGAGATAAGCCTCACCCTTTGACAGCTGCTTTACATAAAAAACGTTATAACAGATATCTTTAACTACATAAATGTCTCTCGGTGTAGTTGTTACCTGCTTGGCCGCAGCAGCGCCCTGGCCTCTGGGCTGCGGTGCTCTCTTCTTTTTACCAAACATGTTGTTGTTGTTTTAGCTTGTCGTTTTAAACAAGCTCCTCAGTGACACTCCAGTGATCCAAACTACAAACAGAAACACATTTAGAAACTCCGTGTCCTGTTGTGTAATGTCATCAGTGTGGTCGCGGTAGTTGAAATCATGTGAGCGGTTGTCAGGTGGCTCCTAAACAGTCAGCGAGTGGTAACGAGTTGTCAACTGACGGTAATGATAGCCGAGCTGCTAGCTGTTAGCTAACCATGTTTCTTACCTCTTAACTAGAAAAGTTTGTTTATGAGCAAGAAGACGAGTGTTGGTGTCTCTAAAAGCAAGCACGTGGTACCGTTTAAACTAGCTTTGAAAGTGTGCGTGTCTTTACCTGCTCGTTCACCACTTCATCAGTTAGTTTTCAGGGGAACAGTTTCATTTCTGTGGTTTGACATGGTAATGGGATTTGTCCGAATACGCATGCGCGAAGCGAGGGAGCGTCCAAGGCAAGCCTTGTCTAAAGTGTTACCCCGAGTCTTGTCTTCCAGGCAGCTCTGGCTCCAATTGCGTTAATACATACAATAAATATGTAAAGTAGTTGTCCAAGCGAAAAGAGATACATATCTATGACTCTGCAAAAAACTCTCATCAGTCTGGTTTGTTATATAGATGTCAAACTGTGAGCATAAGTGTACAATATGAGTACTTAAAAGTCAATTAAGTTTTTAAATATTACTTATATATCTTTTGGATTCGTGTTATTGACTGCAGAAATTATTATTGACAATTCTAAGAACAGTCATTTCAAATGTGTATCAAAAAAGTTAGTCGCTTTTCAGAGAATAAAAAAGCTATTACAATATCTCAAAATACAACTTTACTACTGCAACATACTATATTATTTTCTTCTTTCTTACTTTTTTAAAAGTCAGACTTTGAGAAAAAAGTGCTTCCAATTATCATTTGTCAGTTGTTGCCTAATGTGTCAGTTGATAGTGCTATTTAGGAAGCCAAATAGTTTTTTGTATGCTGAACTATCATGTAACCAGAATCTTAAAGTAAAAAAAACTAAAAAATTGTAATTTTCACTTTCATTTCAGCCTAACCTCAACCTATCAGAGCATAACCAGGGCAAGGAGTGCACAAATGTATATCTGCGAGACATTTAACACAGTCCAACTAAGCTGCTTATGGGTTTTATCTGTCTAAATCTTTTAAACTATCCTTATTTCACTAATAGCAAAGAAACAAATGCCAACACTATTTTGTAAATAGATTTTATTTATTTATTCAATAGTAGTTTACAATATGGGACAGATGAATGATTAATAACAGGTTATACTCCATTTATTATGTCACTCCAGATCAGAAGGTTCAGGCAAAAAAGTCAACATAGTTGAAGCCTTACGTTTAGTGCAAAAATAATCAGATCCAGGTTTGTTAAAGGTTTATATATGCAGGAATGATATCAAGTGTAACATAAATTGTTAATGTAATTCTGTATATCAGCTGGCAGCACGGGTGGTGTAACATTACAAATCCCTGTTGTTGCTGCTGAGCAGTTTGGGGAAGGAAGTGCCGATGGATCGCCCGTGCCGATAGACAACCAGCTCCAGCACGTACTCGTCCACTTTCACCACCACAGACGTCATCTTCTCGGTCGACATGAGGAAGATGATGGTGAAGAGGGCCACTTCAAACTCTGGACTGACGCCGATGAAGGAGCCTCCAAGCGGCTTCACCAAACCTTTCCAACTGAACTGCAGGTTCAGGACGTGGTCATCCTCGTCAGGCTGTAAGATATTTAAGAAAGAGTTTCAAGAAGGAACTTTCTGTATATTTATTAACTTTACAATAAGATACTAATCAAAAGGTGACTCAGTATTTTCTTACTGAATCTTTGTTGTCTCTTGCTTTGTAGCCTTTGTAGTCAACATGGTCGTGTTTTTCCTGCAGGTAGAACTGGATCCAGTTGTGAAGACCCATGATCTCCCGGCCGTACTTGGTTTCTCCCACAAACACGTGTTCAAATCCACAGGAATCCTCGCTTTTGTGACAAAAGACAACATGTTCAAAGATACAGTGGGTTTCTAAAGTCTCTATGTCGGCCATTATACATCCTTGGATAATGTCCCTTTAGACCTTTATATCCTTTTATCTAATGTGTTTGCATTGCTGCCGAGAGGAAAAAGGAAGTTGTAAAGTAACATGACCTACAATGATTGAAAGCTTTTATTCCATAAAACAAACCAAATTTGCATTTGCATTTCCATTACTGCCCTTTTACAGCCAAGTTACTCATAAAGACGGTTTAAAGGTTCAGAAAAAACACTAGTAATTGGAGTTTTTTATTTTTTCCTTAAAAATCTATTATTATAAAATATTATTTTTATATTTGACCTTTCTCAAAACTGTATAACATTACACAGTTATCATTGTGTAAAACATAGAACTTTAATGAGTTGTTTATTAGATGACAAAACCTCTGCGCCTTCTATTGAGACATTACGGTTGCGCCCCCTGCTGGTATTAAACTCACCCTCCGCTCCTGTCTCTGTGGTAGAGGCGGAACCAGATGTCATACAGCTGTCTCTTGAACTGCCCAGGGTCTGATGGAGACTGCCTCTTCCCAACCAGATACTTGTGAGCACACTAAGAAAACATGCAGTATTGTATAGATGAACAATGTAGTGCATACAGATAATTTTTCAGGCTTTATAAGTTTTCCAGTTCAGAATAAAAGTTAAGTTTTGATGTTGAAAATACTAAAAATGTTAAAGAATGTTTCCGTTGTCTATTCTAAGCTTAATCCAAAAGGAAACTGGGTTTGGTTGAATTTCACGTCCAGTTGCCTTTTGGATTAAGCTTAGAATTACCTGGATGACTGAGAACCTTCGCAGACATTTCCATTGTCTATAACTGACTTTTAAGCAACATGGATGATTGACTATGGATATTTAAACATCTACAACTGAATGACAGAGGCTACAGATTGATTTGTGTGGATGCAGAGCAGACAGAAAGTGTAATGTGAAAAAGAGAAGTTACTGAATGGCTTCTAAACAAATAGACACGCTGTATCTCACTGTATAACACTGAATATTCATCAGTTAATAATGGCTTCTTTAATCGGAGCTAACCTTTACTTTACCTTCAAACTGTCCTTAAACTCGTCAGTAAACAACCGGCTGAAAGTCTGTCTACACTTCGGGAGGTAACCAGTAGTGTAAACAGCTGCTGTGTGGGATCCGTTTGTGTTTGTTTGTGACGACAGATGTGTTAAAGAGATATCTCCCTCTCTAAAGGGTACTGCACCTTCATGACCTCGGTCTCCATCATAGAGTCGATAAAGAGCCGGTTCTCCTGCAGCTCCTCTGACGTTACTGTCTCTGATACACCTGTGGACGTCTCATAGTTGTCCAGCAAGTTGATGAAATCTGTAAAAAAAAATATTTGTGAAAATGGTGGTGCTTCTAGCATAAAAGAAGTGCAGCAGACTTCTACTTACGTGCATATGTCTCGATGCTCTTGACTTTATCTTCGTTGACGTATGTGAAGAGCGGAGCCCGGGCCCTGTCTCTGGCATAGTTGCTGCCCTGAGCCACATAACCCGCCCTCCCCTGAAACAGATACAGAGACAGAGACAGCTTTTAGCTTAACATAAAAGCAAAGGTCATTTTATGACCAACTGCACTTATTGGAAAAGTACAATATACATCATTTTGTAAAATAATATATAATGTACATTCCATCATTAGCCATTGAATCCCCGTATAAACCCGTCTTCTCGATAGCCCGGCCAACATATCTATCTGCAGTAATTATCAGGCCACTACAGGCCTATTACAAATATATAGTATAAATCTTCCAATATGCACCTGTATGAATCTCCTTTAATGAAAGATTTAATGTAGAAGACATTGTTTGGGGTGACTTAAAAATAATGGCATCACGTAGTTTGTGTAGCAGAGTATAGTTGGGCTCTATGGTTTAAAATACTCGAAGCCCAGTCTGCAGCACATGCAGAAAAGCATTATAGCTTAGCAGACAGTGGTTGGTGGTTGGTTCTCCATGTCTGGAGTTTTGGATTCCTGCCTGCTCCTTACTTGACCTCCTTGCCTGTGTTGGACTGCTTCTTTGTTTTGACCCTAGCCAGCCTCAACATCCTGTAAGATATTTTGTTTAATGAAATAATGTTCCTGCATTGAGCTCTGCCTCAGTCGTCTGCATTTGAGTCCTTCCCTGGTTTACAGTTACCCTGCTTGTACAATCATAATAGTATACGTATTGGTGAAGAAAGCAGACTAATCTTCTAGCTAACACCATAGAGAGGTGCTAGTGATGAGGTTTGCATGTTTTAAATATATCTCCGACAGGATGTTTTGCATTGCAATGTTTACAGACTTATATGCCCGACCTGGAGGGAAATGATGTAATCAGTCCCTGGTTTGAGACGGTTGGTGTCCAGGCTCCAGAGTTGGTTGAGCACCTCAGTGAGCTCGCGGTCGGCCTTTTGACTGTGAGAATACATAAAAGACAAATGCATTAAATTATGAAGAAAACAGAAATGCTTTCTCCTCAAACTAATAAAAGACTTCCAAGAGGATTTTCTATTTTTAGAGGGAGAATTCAGAGAGTATGAGCAGACATTCAGACTTTTTACAGCAGGAAAAGCACAGCTGTTTCTTATAACTTTTACAACAGCTCTGTTCTTCATTCCAGTACGCCACGACAGTGAGCCAGCAAGCACAACACAAGGACCCTGAAACAAAAGCAGCTTAATGCAATTCATCCATAATCAGTTTTATTATTTACACCTGTGCTTTCCCTACTGTGACGTGTTTGTAGAAATTAAATGTTTGACAACCTTCATCTGACTTTGCGGCACTTTTATTTTCTCCTCGACTGACCTGCAGGATCTTCTCCACCAGCAGAGAAATTATGAGTTTGGCGTTTGGAGTCCCTCTTAGTTACCATCAATGATTAATTCAGCAGTTAAACCAATCAAACACGTGACAGTGCCATTCAGGAAACCTCCCACTCATCCTGGTTTCCTTTTATGGGAACGTGTTTGATTCACTCAGATAACAGTGCAGGAAGTTACTTGAATATATCAAACCGCCAACTCTTATTTAAGAAACTCATCCAGTAGGTCAGTACATAACAGCTTTCAACATGTTACTTGTTTATTCTGGGTCTCCACCACACACACATTCACACTGGAACTGTATAACCACCCTGCATGCAATATGCTCATGTGCCTTATAGTTGTTTACATATAGAATTATTGCTGTCTAAAGCTTATTTGCACAACTCATTACATTGCATTTTGAGGCTCTTACTGATCTTGTTTCAATGTCTTAAATTATGTAAATTCTGATGATATTTTTAGGTTTGACTGAGGGAGTGCCATTGCAATGTAATTGTACTGTTCTTTTGCACATTAACATATTGACAATAAAGCTTTGTAATTCATAAATTATCGATTGTTTACTGTAACAATTCTGCAAAATAGATACTTTATAGGAGGATTGATCGTAATAGAATGGTTTCCCCCTTCCTTTTCCATGCTTTATATACTTTTGAGGTGACAGAAACCTCAAAATCTCTGCAAATTAATAACAGAGTGCTGTATTTCCAAGGCTACCACCGCTAGTGAGAAAGATCAATAATGTTGTTTTTTGTGGTTTGTGCAAAACTCCAATTTCAAACAAATGCAGCCACAATCTAATCTCAGAGTTTAACGCCTGTCTTGTCTAAACAACTTAAAAATGTGTTGAATACTACCAATTTTGGGCGTCAACTTGCACATTTTGCACAAAACATTTCCATGTTTTGAATTATTAAATAGTAGATTTATTTAAAGTGTTAATTAAAAGTATATTAATGCAAAAATAATGAGTCCTGCATTAGAATCTAGTGAATGTTGCATTTCTTTTACTCTGTTTTAACTTGCGTTTGTCTTGTCTGAAGCCCGCGCAGCAGCTGGAGGCCTGCTGTCGTTTTATAATTTTTGTACCATGGGACCTTTTGTTAGACAAAACAATGCTGGGAGAACAACACCGACAGTGTAGTAGAGCTCCATAGTTTGACTCCACCTCCATCCTTAAGTTACACAGCTCTAAATGTAGGTTGTAACATGAGAGAGACCAAAAGCATGCTATCTAGATGCTGTTTCATGGGCCCACAAACTTTTTCCAAATACATATGCTGCAGGGTATAAAGTTGAGACCATGTTAGGTTTCTTTAATCAGTTTAAAACCTTTGTATCTGCTCACTCATCTTTACTGTGCATTATCTTTAATACCTTAAGTGTCAAAAATCACAATAACAGCCGCACCCTTCCTGTCATACAGAGCAGATTCTGTATTTGTCACATTGGGGGAAAAAAAGTTGAGTAAGAAGCAAGTGACAGGAAAGGATGCACACTGATACAGAAACTTCTCTGTTCTTAATTTAGTAATGGTACAGTTATGAGTATCACAAGGAAGAACAGCGACAGACTACTACTGCAGAATGAGAGCCTGTTTCAAGTCAACTACATCCCATCTGTTCTGTTGTATAATCACTAATCACTAGCAGACCCTGCAGCACACACCGAATACAAACAACAGCCCTCACTCTAAACAACCAAACACTGTACAAACCTGTGATCTCCACTGAGAACAGCTGTGGTCTGACACAGGACAGTTTGGGTTTTATTTGGGAACAGGAAAACATACTTTAACTTTTTCTCGACAAAACCATCAAAAGTACCCCGAAAAGTATCATGTACATAAAAAAGGGAACTTGAATGAAAAAGTTAAAAAAGGGTCGAAAAGTAACTCAAAATGTCCTTGCTATACATGCAAACAAGAAGTAAACTTTTAAAGTTTAAGTACTTGTAGTGTATCTCTTCTAATTGTCATCTAAGACTTACCTCCTTGACATGATTCCGTTTGATAGAAAAACTTGACTGACTTTTTACTCCCCCTGACAAAACTACCGTTTCATGCAGACAGTTGTCTGAGGCGTCAATCATGACGTCACCATGAGAACCAGCCAATCAGAAAACAAGAAAACAGCTGCACCCCCCTCTTCTCCTTCATTAGATGGGCGGAGCCCATCCTGTGGTTATATTAATAATGTACAGTGGGCTCACTGTAAGTAAAGTGTGCTTTTCATAGAGGGTAACTATTTATTCGAGAGTATACTTTATACTTTATTTCAATTAGTGTTTTGTCTTATTGCTTAAGATTGTAATTTCTTCATCATGGGATTTATATAGAACAGGATTTTGTAAATAGATTTACAATAGAAATTAGGTTAAATGCAAGAAACAGCTAATAATATATGGTTTCACTGAATCAGAATCAGAATGCCAAGTAGTTTTTCACCAATGACTTTCTACAGTCCATGGTTTACACATACAAGGAATTTGTTTTGGTGTTTTGGTGCAACAATTAACACAGAACTAGAATTAAAACAAGTAAAAGACTTAAATGGAATAAATAAAAAAAATAGGCAATAAGAATTAATATATAAAAAACAAAACGTTTGTATACAAAATATGTACAACAGGTGTAATTAAAAACTGTACAGATGCAGGATATTGGTGAGCAAAAAGCTTACAGTATAAAACTTGAAGGTCTTCTTGGATGTGGAAAAAAAGGTAACATCGATTTTAAGGTATTTCATTTCGAGAATTGTAAGGGATGCACACATCATGAAATGTATGGAAATCAATGCATTTGCATTGCATTGCTACATCAAAATAATACATACACGAGTGCATAAACGCTCGAAATCTTTTACGACACTGGCTTTTATTTTGAAACAACTACCCACCAAAGGGAAGGAAGTGGATTATCGCGCAAGCGCAGCAGCTGCACACGTTGTTTTGGAATTGGAAGTGGGTCTGGCAAAAAATATTGATAGATAGTTCTGTTTAAATAGTTTCACCTCGTCCTTTGTGCTATTTTTCTGTCTGGATGCTCGTTTATGTCTTTGCTTTAACAGGCTTTAGAATAACTGCACAAACGCTGCAATTTAAGCAAGAAGGCTAACTAGCCTGTTAGCTTTACCCTCTGAAGCCTCAAGCATGGCAGCTGTACTGGAGCTGATTGCTGGGAGCTACGAGCAAATCACGGTTGGTTACCGAGTGAACACTGATGAGAAAGTAAGTATGAGTGTTTTTTAAAGTACAGTATATAATTATAATGATCAAAGACTTATGTGCCTTGTGTATACTGTTCTCTCGCACTTCAAACTAAACGAACTGTCACTGGGATTGATGGATCGCCTTATAGGGTGACAAAATGTGTCTTCTCTACCATTATTAGACCTGTAATGTTTTATAGAGGAATGATTAATATTGGGCAGATCGTGTTTTTTTTAATTCATTTGGTGACTTCTTTTCCGAAACCTGTCACCCTCTAATATTTCATAATCTATCACATTTCCAACAGTTAATTTATTAGCATGTATTTTTGATTGTCTGCAGGAGTGGACAGCCAAGGCAGATTTCACACATCACGCCCACACAGCATCCATATCAGCTGTGGCAGCCAGTGAGAGGTTTGTTGTCACAGGAAGCAAAGATGAGACCATACAGCTGTACGACATGAAGAAGAAAATCGAACACGGAGCTCTGCTGCATCATGATGGTGAGTGTCTCAGGTAGATCTTGTACATTACAATACAAGTACATGACAGTAAATTTATCCAGGCAGCTTTAAAAATGTTATCCATTTTCTCTGATGTTGGAACAAGACAAATAAAATTCAATCAAATAATTGAACTCTTTACTTTTCCTGATTGTCACTCAGGTACCATTACATCCCTGGAGTTTTATGGGACGTCTCATTTACTGAGCGGGGGAGAGGATGGACTTGTGTGTGTGTGGAGCACGAAGAAATGGGAGTGTCTGAAATCCATCAAAGCTCACAAGTAAGCTCACAGAGAGAGGTGCTGAGATGGTTGAGCTTGTTGTATTTTTTGAAAGAGGTGAGTCAAAGTAATTTGCCTATTCCTTTTGTTTTCCTCAGAGGCCATGTCACATCGCTGTCCGTCCATCCGTCTGGGAAACTTGCACTCACAGTTGGGACAGATAAAACTCTCAGGTACATTTCAAAGCTCTGCACGAAAGTCTTTGATAATTAATTACATTTGTAGTCTAAATTACTTTTATCGTTTTATCCTTTTAGAACATGGAATCTTATTAATGGAAGATCAGCCTTCATCAAAAACATAAAACAAAGTAAGACTCCTCCTGGATCGTGAAGCAGATTAGTGGACTGGTAGCGTTGTTGGTATGTTTGAAATGACTTTTCTCTCTACATGTTTAACAGATGCACACATTGTCAGATGGTCTCCAGATGGGGATAAATATGTGGTCGTTGTGAATGACAAAGTGGACATCTACGACCTGCAGACAGCCTCTGTGACGGGAACAATCACAAACCCAAAGAGGATCTCATCTGTTAAGTTCATAAATGTGAGTCAATTGACAATGAATGAGAAATTTGCACTTAAATGACGCTTATGTGTGACTACAGATTGCTGTGATTGAGATGCTGTTACACCACTATTTGACAGTAATCAGAAAAAATAGATTAAATGTAAAAGGCTGTTGTAATCCTGTTTGTTTTTCAGAACTCCATCCTGGCCGTTGCAGGAGACGATGAAATTGTGAGGTTATGTGACACAGGAAAAGAGAAATGCGTGTGTGAGTTTAAGGCTCATGAAACAAGGTACATTAATAGTTTTTTACCTCACTGATCCACCACCATGTATGTCTGCATTTCTTAAAATACATTTGTGATAGTCAGAAGAATGAAATGTGTAATTTTTAATAACTATTAAAAACATGTACCAAAATATATTCATCGTGGAGATTAATGTTCATTTTACTTTTCATGTCATAGTGGTGAGATGTAAGTGAACTGACCTATATCCTTTTGTCATTTCAGAGTCAAAGCGGTTGACTGTTTCCTTTTGGAGGATTACTGCGTGCTGGTGACAGCTTCAAACGACGGATTCATCAAAATGTGGAAACTCTTCCTCAAAGAGGCATGTGTTTATGAACATTCAAAGATATACCTGTAACTTCAACCAAATTCCTAAAACATGGACATTTCTATCAACAGTGTATTGTTATATGTCTACTTTGCAAAGCAGAATATATAGGTCTTTATTCTTGTAAGAGAAGGCTTTTTTAAAAGAATATGTTACTTAATTTATATTTCAAAGTTATATACAAATGTTTTTATGGAAAGACAAAGTTAAGTGGCACTGTGGTTACCTGCCGAGCTGCTGTTGATTTAGCAATGTACTCCAACAGGAGCTGGAGTCTCCCACTCTCCTTGGGGAAGTGAACACAACAGCCAGACTGACCTGCCTTGCAGTGTGGAAACCTTCATCAGTGCCGCAGACCACCGAGGAACCAGCAGCTGAGGCAACTACATCTGAAGGTAGTTTTCCTGAAAAGCACTCATTTATTCATCCTCATCTTTCATGGTAATTTTCATGTTAACGGATGCACTGTAGGTGATTTCACTTTTCTAGATATAATAAATGCAGAGCTGCTTCATATTCCACTTTTTCTGCGTCCATGTAAAAAAATTTTTGTTTTTGTCTACAGAACTCGCTCTGGAGCTTTCAAAGACGAAGAGAGTCCGTATTGCAACAGAAGAAGTCATCCTAGAAGATGAGAGCAAACCAAAAAAGAAGAAAAAGGGTGGTGGAAAATGAGATTTAAAATAATAAAATATGTTATATTATTCATGGACTGTTTTATGTACTGACTTATCTGGTCACATATGCTTTTTTTGGCTGCCACAGGGAGGCGAGAAAGTACCACTTTTAAGTAGAGATTTTCCAAATATATTTGTTCCTAAAGCTGGAAAGAAAAAAAGACAGATGAAAGTGAGATGGGACACAATAAAAATGTTTTATAATCCATGGACTGCTTTTTATTTTGGGTAGAAAATGCATTTACTCATGGTAACCACAGGGATTTGGTGGTTAAATACTTTTATTTTGAAATGGAGCTACATGACACCGGAAGTAAAATAATAAAGGTAACGTTCGGGGGTTGCTAGGTGCTAAACCAGTGCGAGCTTAAAGTTCTTTTAAAAGTGAAGGAATGCAATAGGTTTTGATTATTTGAATCCGGTTTGGTGTGATAACTTCATAGTTAAACTATTTGCAGTACTTTGTCGCTATCTTTTAATTTTTGTTGTGGAAAGTCGAATATTCCTCATAATAAAGCGTCTTGAAGGAGGAAGTTCGTGGTTTCTGAACATGGCTGTGGACTGGATTGGATTCACCTATGCTGCTCTGGTGTCAGCAGGAGGAATCATGGGTTACCTGAAAGCAGGTAGGAGACTTTCATTTAGACAGAGACAGTTGTAGATGGCAGTTACTCTTTCTTTAAAATTGGTTGATGAAATTCCCACAGGTGACAGGGCTGAAAGCTGGTAGCTTAAGGTTATTGTATTTTTTTGTCATGATGTACGTGTAGGCTCATATCATATTTTAGGAGAGCTTGTGTTGTGCGTTTTTATATTTAAGGATAAGCTAAGATTTTTACCCTCAGGAACCAGGAGGGTTTGTATATGTTTTAGTGGTTGGAATAAGTTTTAACGTATGTAAAATCTAAAAATGTTATTTTACAGGTGAAAGTACAAAAGTATTACAAGTAAATTAGTACTGCAGACATGTCTCTCAGGGTTTTATATTATTAATAAATGATATAATTGGATGCTATTCATTTTTTTTTTACATTGTCACTGTGGGGCCAATTTTAGATATACTACTGCTTAGTTTAATAGCAAATTGCTTTATTAACTCTTATCATGTTTTATTGGCAAAATCTTAATATAAAAAGTATTTATTTACTAAAACTTCAAAATAAGCAGTTAAAGGTACTTTATGTATCTCTGCAATGAACTGAAGTAGGAAGATTAAATAGAAATGCACAGTACAGTACCTGAATATATCAACTTTATTTTTCACAGTTGTTGGTTTTGAAGTTGACAACAGATATACGCATTTGCAAAAGGTTTTGGTCCCTAAAGAATCAAAGCGCAAGTGCAACTTTACCTTATATACTCTACATGGCATCAAACTGTCATACTTGGTAAAGTTCATTACAGGGCAGGTAGATGTACCAGTTTATGCACCGGCAATAGCCTGAAAAGATAAGAATGCAGATCACCCATAAGATATAATATATAAATGTTGGTCATTCATTTCTGCGATGAAAAAAATAAATAAACAACTTATTTCATTTCCTCTGTAGGCAGCATCACCTCTCTGGTTGCAGGGCTCCTGTTTGGCCTTCTTGCTGCAGTTGGTGCATATCTGGCATCTCAAAATCCAAGGAATGTCTGGCTTTCATTAGGTGAGCAAGTTTAGTACCTTATACAGTCCAACTGCTGCGTTCACAAACACATGACAACAACTGTTTCTCTCCAATAATACAATGCAGGCACCTCGGGAACTCTGGCTGTGGTGATGGGACTAAGATTTGTCAACTCCTGGAAGTTCATGCCCGCTGGTTTAATGACTTTAGCAAGGTAATACCACCAAAACTGTTTCATGTAGACACACAGAAATGAATGTGCTTTTTGATCTTTTTTCAACTATATCCTATAAATGTTTCTTTATATTTTCTTTCAGTGGACTGGTGCTGATGAGGATCATCTTTGGGATGCTAAAGAGACCACATCAATCTTGAAAATATGTAAAATATAACTTTTACTGTGTCTGTACATATTTTTGACCAAATAAATCTGATTTGTACTCCACATACTGTAAGTTCACAAACATGCCCTCTGTGCGGTTTCTATTATAGTCGGGTTCTGTTCAAAGTAATTTATAATAAGTGTGTTTATAGGAGGGGGTCAATGAAAAGAAAAAAAACAAGAAGAAATATATATATACAAAATATATATATTTTATTACACAACGCATTTTTACAATATTAAGATGAACGATGTTTTTAGTTTCAAAATTCGTATCTGTTGCTGAAAAATAATAAATTCAGCCGGTTTAATAAAAAATACATTTAATTTGCTAGTGGCTGGCTGACCCCTTGTGGCAGTATTGCGCAACTACACTTAAAAGCATGTGGTGCCGTGCCGTGCAGTCAGTAAGAGAGCCCAATACTAGATATATAGAGCCCAACAGGAAGATCTGGAGACACAAAAAATCTATCAGTAAATAATGGATGGCGGGGAGCATAATGTAAAAGATTCCGTCAAATTCACCATCCTGGAGGACAAAATCTACAGACTTCTGCAGCTTCCACACAAAATCATTTATCTCTAAACTGTAGTATTGCAAATATTACTTACACTGAAATAAATTAATATTATACACTTTTCAGTACAGATTCTCCTTTCTTTAAACACGTTTTGGACGTTAAGTATTATCGACAAAAACTTAAACATGTTCATGCTGAATTGATCTTTTACACTCACTTTTACGCTGTCTGGCCATTTCACAACGTTTTCTGACAACTTCATCATAACATTTAGCCTTCATTAGCCAGTTAGCAGACAACAAGTTAACCTGTTACTACAGGCAAATACAGTAAGCTAGTAAGCAAAATAAGCTCATCATACCTGCCCTTGCAGACCACATTTTCACACATACAATTAAACAGGCAGGTGTAATTAAGCGTAAACTATATCTTACATAACACAAGTAACACTTGAGTAAAGTTTATCTACCGTAGGAAACATTTCTGATGAAGATAACACAGTGATGCTGTGGAGAGGTGTCAGTTTGTAAGAGCGACTTCCTGTCTGCTGGGCAACGAAGAGACCTACAAAATAAAATTACATAAAAATCATTCTTGATTTTTATATATTTTTACACGACTGTAAAAGACCACAAATATTATGCAGCTGAAAGTATGATAATAAAATAATAAATATAATATTAACTTCATCAACATGTATGTTATGTTTTAGAAGCACCATACAGAAATGTATACACTTACCTGAGAGATAGTATGTGGGTCATCTGGCTCAACTGCACTGACTTTGAAGAATTTGTACAACTGCTCCATCTAGTGGTTCATCTTCAGTACTGCATCAGACTACGGCAGGCCTTTGTAACACAGGTGAACCAAACTTTAGCTGAACCTTATGTAATCATACCTGCCAGAGTGGACCCAGATTAATGAATTCTTAATTGCAGTTAGAGGAATTGCAAAAACAGTCATGGTGAAGGTGAGGATCCAGTTATTATCTTAGACTGTACTTTGGTGTGTAGTTTTATTGTAAGAGTTAGAATTAAACTGACTGCAAAATTAATTAATCCTTTGTTTTGCTTTTCTGGAAGTGCCCCTGTGACCAAGGCAAAGGAACCCTGAAATGTTCCCAAGAACCCAATCTGGAGAGTGTATTTTTAGAGGTACATGGGGATTGCTTTTAGGGTCAAAATAGTTCCTGTACATCCAGAAAAAATATCAGTTAAAAAAATATCACAATATAAGCATTTGTACTAGGTAGGCTATATGAGTAAATCAGTCTAGATGTAATTATAAGCTCGCAAAATGAACCTAAACGAGTATAATAATGTGTGTAAATATAGTTAAAAATCTATGATAGAAATTCAAAGATTATGTAATCTATCAAGAAATTCTTTTAGGGCAAAATCATTGACTTTAAATATAGCGAAAGAGCAGTGTGTCTCCTTCCTGATAATAAAGAGCAGGTTCACTATCTCCAGTGCACTGAGTGTCTTTAGACATGCAGGCATGAAATGCGAGGAATGAAAATCATGACCAGCATTCTCGAAATGGCCATACTGTAGTAACGTGACGTGCCGTGCATTGCACCTAACAACTGTGCAGTCAGATTGTTGACTGTCTGCGCAGTAGTGTTGGGAATTATGGCTCTTTGAAGGGAGCCGGATCTTAGGCCTCTGTTACTTTCCGAGAGCCGTTTGAAAGATATAAGGTGAGATATAAGATCCGAGGTGAGAGAGTGGCTGGACTCGCGAACGTGCCTGCACTTTAGTCTCCTGTGTCAACACGCATATTTAAAATTCTGCACTTTTAAAATTTAAAAGGAAACAGCAAAATAATGTAGGAACAATTAATCAACGTTATTGATTTGCGTATAATTTATGATACAGCTCTGTATGACTACAGAGATGTCAATAAAAAAACAACAAACTTAGCCGAGGGTTATAATGTTGCTCACCGTTGGCACTATGTTGTGGTGTGGCGGCTTGGTGACATGATTCTGCTGCATGGGACCTAGTATGGCGGAGTTGCAGTTGACAAAAGCTGGCTGTGGTAATTCGGCATAAAGGGGAGTGGATCTAGGGCAGGCAGCGGAATTTGGCGACAGCTATAAAAAGAAAGGCTCTTACCTACAACTCGGTTCCCGTGGGTTCGCATCAAAGAGCCGTTAAAAAGAATCGGATCGTTCACGAACGTCACAACACTACTGCGCAGCGGATAGTCGCGTTTTTTTCCAAGGTTGTGCTTTTGGTTACTTACGGTAAGATGGACCCGCAGTGTCCACTAAAGGATCAGGTGATCCACTAACTACGAAGCGAAGGCTGACTGGGGAAAATGCAAAATGACATATAGCAAATGTCGGAGCATAATTCATTCACATTTTCGGCTCACGTTCGGACTTAAATCGCACCGCTGGAGCTCCAATGTAACGATGGCTCGTTAGGGCTGGTGGCGCAACTGCGATTTTTTTGATATTTTAATTTATGAGAAATCACATTCACAGACAAATATTGGTTTCAACATGGGGCTGTGCTACAGTTTGCGTCCCCGGCTCTTCGGGGACCTGAGCGGCTCTATCTCCAACGCTACCTCGGACTCGGACCAGCCTCCGGACGCCGCCGTGCCGACCCGCGCCGGGGGAGCTCGCCAGGAGGACACCGGGGGATGCGGGGAGACTTCGTCGCTACGCGGCGGCGGCGGCCCGGTGCGCCCCGGGGACCCTGCCAGGCTCCCGGCCGGGGAGCACCGCCGTGGAGACACCGGTACCGACGGTGTGCTCATACAAAACGGAGGTGGCGGCGGGGGAGGAGGCAGTGGTAAGGGGACAGGGAAGGACCGTGGCCGACGCTTACAGCTGCTTCAAAAGACCAGCACCCAAAAGCAGAAAAACTGGGACAAATTGCTGGTGGAGGAGAAGGAGGCCGAGAAGGAGGCGAAGAAAGTCAGTAAGAACATTGACAGGGCGCTGAAGGAGCTCAAACGGGAGTACAAACAGACGCATCGGCTGCTGCTGCTCGGTAGGTTCTGTCCCTCTCTGTTGTTGTCGGACTAGGAAGCTGTTTTATTCTTAGAAATGAAAACGTACTGGCCTTTCCAGAAATTATGTCACTACTCTGGCGAGGCCTTTTGCCACATCTGCTGGCTTGGCTGTGAAGACTACCCCCTGCGGCTGTCAATGACAAATGATGAAGATGGACGTTTAGACTCACTGGGCCTGCTGTCATTTTACTCTTACATTTGGGGTTATAAGCAATTTACAAAAGTCAATTAAACACAATGCAGCCTATCAAAAGCACCTGTTTATACACAGGTTTACAGATACCACTTAACGTTTGGCTACTCTGAAAAGTAATATACTGTAGTATGCAATAGTATAGCATAGTAGCATACAGTACATTATAGAGTAGGTCTACAGATGACAAGAGGCTTTTATAAACTTAGACATATTTACAGTAATTGTTTTAAAACCACGTGTATTGTAGTATAGTAAAGTGTGGTTCAGTGGCCTGCAACATATCAGTGTTGTATAGTTTTATAGAGAGTATAACTGTGCTATAGTATAGTACAGTTTGAGAGTGTCTCTGTCCAGAGACTTGAATCAACACCACATACTCAAAAAAGAGTATTGTGTACTGGCCAGTAGTATAGTTTTGAATAGTATAATGTGAAATACAATTAGCCTAAGTAGGCTTTAGGATACAGAGAAAGCTTCTGGCTGTTGGCTTGTGGGGGATGTTTATTCTGGAAACCATCATAGTATAAAATAGTACAGCACAGAAGAGTTGCCTATATATGAGTGTGACATCAGTCCAGGAACAACAGATGACTACATTACAGCATAGTGTAGTGTAGTACAGTGGCCTGTAATGTGACTTCTGTTCAGGGACTACAGATTAGTTAAAGGCTGTTGAATAACTGTGGCACGTTTACAGTAAGGTATTTACAATACTGCTGATTATAGTATAGTAAAGTAACCTCTGGTATAGAGCAGTCGAATGTTGTAGAGTGGCCTGGGGTGTAGTACAGTACAAAGCTGTATAATATATTCAACTATCCTGTAGTATATTACAGTAGAATGTAGTATAGTGACCTGTAGTATAATACGAATAGAATGGTGTATAGTGTAGCATAGTGACCTGTAGTATAATAGAATAGAATGTTGTATAGTGCAGTATAGTGACATATAGTATAATAGAATGGTGTATAGTGACCTGTAGTATAATAGAATAGTGTTCTTTATTATAGTGTAGTGGACTGCAGTATAATACAGTAGAAAGTTCTTTAGTGTGGTATATCAGCCTGTGGTATAATGGAGTAAAGTGGCCTGTGAACTAGAAAAGATTGTTGAATATTGGCCTGTAGTATAATAGGATAGAATGTTCAATATTATAGTATAGTGACCTGTGGTATGATACAGTAGAATGTTCTATAGTGTAGTATAGTGACCTGTGGTATGATACAGTAGAATGTTCTATAGTGTAGTATAGTGACCTGTAGTATAATACAGTAGAATGTTCAATAGTGAAGTATAGTGACCTGTAGTACAATACAGTAGACTGTTCTATAGTTTAGTATAGTGACCTGTAGTATAATACAGTAGAATGTTCTATAGTGTAGTATAGTGACCTGTAGTATAATACAGTAGAATGTTCTATAGTGAAGTATATTGACCTGTAGTACAATACAGTAGAATGTTCTATAGTGAAGTATAGTGACCTGTAGTACAATACAGTAGAATGTTATATAGTGTAGTATAGTGACCTGTAGTATAATACAGTAGACTGTTCTATAGTTTAGTAAAGTGACCTGTTGTATAATACAGTAGAATGTTCTATAGTTTAGTATAGTGACCTGTAGTATAATACAGTAGACTGTTCTATAGTTTAGTAAAGTGACCTGTTGTATAATACAGTAGAATGTTCTATAGTTTAGTATAGTGACCTGTAGTATAATACAGTTAGACTGTTCTATAGTTTAGTAAAGTGACCTGTTGTATAATACAGTAGAATGTTCTATAGTGTAGTATAGTGACCTGTAGTATAATACAGTAAGACTGTTCTATAGTTTAGTAAAGTGACCTGTAGTATAATACAGTAGAATGTTCTATAGTGTAGTATAGTGACCTGTAGTATAATACAGTTAGACTGTTCTATAGTGTAGTATAGTGACCTGTAGTATAATACAGTAGACTGTTCTATAGTGTAGTATAGTGACCTGTAGTATAATACGGTAGAATGTTCTATAGTGTAGTATAGTGACCTGTAGTATAATACAGTAGACTGTTCTATAGTGTAGTAAAGTGACCTGTTGTATAATACAGTAGAATGTTCTATAGTGTAGTATAGTGACCTGTAGTATAATACAGTAGACTGTTCTATAGTGAAGTATAGTGACCTGTAGTATAATACAGTAGAATGTTCTATAGTGAAGTATAGTGACCTGTAGTACAATACAGTAGACTGTTCTATAGTGTAGTAAAGTGACCTGTTGTATAATACAGTAGAATGTTCTATAGTGTAGTATAGTGACCTGTAGTATAATACAGTAGAATGTTCTATAGTGAAGTATAGTGACCTGTAGTACAATACAGTAGACTGTTCTATAGTGTAGTAAAGTGACCTGTTGTATAATACAGTAGAATGTTCTATAGTGTAGTATAGTGACCTGTAGTACAATACAGTAGAATGTTCTATAGTGTAGTATAGTGACCTGTAGTATAATACAGTTAGACTGTTCTATAGTTTAGTATAGTGACCTGTAGTATAATACAGTAGAATGTTCTATAGTGTAGTATAGTGACCTGTAGTATAATACAGTTAGACTGTTCTATAGTGTAGTATAGTGACCTGTAGTATAATACAGTAGAATGTTCTATAGTGTAGTATAGTGACCTGTAGTATAATACGGTAGAATGTTCTATAGTGTAGTATAGTGACCTGTAGTATAATACAGTTAGACTGTTCTATAGTGTAGTATAGTGACCTGTAGTATAATACAGTAGAATGTTCTATAGTGTAGTATAGTGACCTGTAGTATAATACAGTAGAATGTTCTATAGTGTAGTAAAGTGACCTGTAGTATAATACAGTAGACTGTTCTATAGTGTAGTAAAGTGACCTGTTGTATAATACAGTAGAATGTTCTATAGTGTAGTATAGTGACCTGTAGTATAATACAGTAGAATGTTCTATAGTGTAGTATAGTGACCTGTAGTACAATACAGTACAATGTTCTATAGTGTAGTATAGTGACCTGTAGTGACCTGTAGTATAATACAGTAGACTGTTCTGTAGTGTAGTATAGTGACCTGTAGTGACCTGTAGTATAATACAGTTAGAATGTTCTATAGTGTAGTATAGTGACCTGTAGTATAATACAGTAGAATGTTCTATAGTGTAGTGTAGTGACCTGTAGTGACCTGTAGTATAATACAGTAGAATGTTCTATAGTGTGGTATAGTGACCTGTAGTATAATACAGTAGAATGTTCTATAGTGTAGTATAGTGACCTGTAGTGACCTGTAGTATAATACAGTTAGAATGTTCTATAGTGTAGTATAGTGACCTGTAGTATAATACAGTAGAATGTTCTATAGTGTAGTATAGTGACCTGTAGTGACCTGTAGTATAATACAGTTAGAATGTTCTATAGTGTAGTATAGTGACCTGTAGTATAATACAGTAGAATGTTCTATAGTGTAGTATAGTGACCTGTAGTATAATACAGTTAGAATGTTCTATAGTGTAGTATAGTTGGCTGCAGTATAAAACAGTAGAATTTAGGGAAGTGGCCTGTCGTATCATCAGTAGGATGCTGTATAGTGTAGTACAGTACAGTGTACTGTAGTATAGCACAGTTTAATGTTGTGTAATGTAGTATACTGGCTTGTAGTTGAAACAGTCAAATGTTTTCTCTTGCTCTGGTTTAATACAGTGAAATATCGTACCATGTGTGCTCTGAAAAGAAAATTGTATAGTATGGTATAGTAAAGTTTGACATCTGTTTAGGCACTACAGATACATAAGAGGCTTTTATAGTAAGGTTTCGTTAATGTAATACAGTTAAATATAGTGGCGTTTAGTATAGTACAGTGTTAGAGAGCATAGTTAAATATGGCTGGATATTGAAAATATTAATAGAAACCTGATAGCTTTTGGGCATTGAGCTGTGGTTGCTCTGATAACTAGACAAAATAGTATGATAGAGTACAGTTTAGAACAGTATAGTGTTGTATAGCTGACCAAAGTGAAGTAGGACAAGTGAAAAATAGGATTTGATTTGTTGTTGCGAAACACTTTATAATTACAGCTTGTCTTATATAAAGAATCTTGCTTTAGTGTTTTAATATCAGTTCAAATAAAGGTTGTTTCTGCTTTATGATCAGACTGCCATAAAAAATCTATTTTCAAGCATCACCCTGGACTTTGGCAACTTGTAATGTTGGTTGGCATTGTCTAGAGCAAGTGGTGATAATGACATAACACCTAAACTTATCTGATCATAATAGGTATCTTAGTTATGGCCCATATCGGTATGATAGTGTCCGTCTTTACAAGGCATTATAAATCTTAGGTCATACATTTTATCACATCACAAGAATCCCATAAATGATAGTTACATCATTTATGGAGAGACTTTAAGACCCTCTTTTTCAAATTTTCCTCTATAGCTAACATTCATTTAAGAAGATATTTACTTAGATGACAATAATGTATATGTATGGCCCAGTATTCAAGTTTTCTTAAGGTCAATGCACAACATTCAAATGAGAAAGTGTTGATCAGGAACAGGAGCTGAAGTGTCGTCTCCGTGATGACACATGTAGAATAAAAACCAAACTAATTCACTTTCAGTTTGACAGTCTTGTGTCACACTTAATACCACATGTATTTGCTTAACTTTAAGCAGCATAATGCTTCGTTACTGTATATAATAAATGGCTAGCAGTTTAATTTCCTGAGTAAACAGCTCTCAGTAATTACACACAGGAAGAAACGGCTCATCCTAACGAACTCACACAGGGAAGTGTCATACATTCCTTCCTGAGCCTCTGTTGAAAGCTATACAGTACAGCGTGTGTGTGACCTGTGTTACTGTGTCATTATGGTTTGGGCGGCTTGCTTCACCGCTATAGAATCACAATTATTTTCAGCGCTGTGTGTCCTGGTGCACCCGGGAGCCTCAGGGTGAGCCACAGGCACACTTCTGGTTTTTCTTAAGAGGCCTCCGGGACTTTATACCCTGCAGGTCTCCAGTAGGACTCCTGTTGCACGCCAGAGGACTGAGGTGGTTTGTGTTGCTCTGAAAGTGGACACCTTTCAAATAGTGTAGCATTTCAAGGCAACGTATGCGAGCTAATCTGGGTCACTTTATGTGTTTGTATTTGCTGCAGGTGTTTAGCTGAGTGAAGACAGTCATGAGGAAGTATTGTTTATTCTACACTGGCTGCCTTTTTTTCAGCTTGTGCTGGAGCTGGAATCCATCGATAGCTTAAGTTTTGTCATGTTTAAACATCCTCCAGAATATAATCATTTTAGGAATAGTCCGACTCACACACCTGGATAGGTTTTGTTAAATGTCTGGGGGAAAAAAGATGAAATCATTGACTATATATCGCTCATATTGTTTAGGTTTCATTTCCAACTGTAAAGCGGTACAGGCCCCGAAATGATACAAGAAATTGTCTTGATGCTTTGGAAGTATTTACTGAATATGAAAACTACTTCTTATTTGTAACAAACAGGACAGGGCCAATTTGATGTTTATCTGCCCAACAACATAAACAGGATACTTCAAAAAGTCCTCATCATGATCAGAATAGTATTGCACATGTAAACACACTCAGTGAGTACTATGATTATCGGTAAATTGTCAACTGGTTTTATCTTGCCAGATGTAAGAATATTTGCTTGATTTAGCTGAACTTGGGAAGGACATCTTTATATTTGTTCTGACTTTTCATAGACCAAACAGGAAATAAATAAAACATAAATAATCAATAATAAAAATAATCCTGAGTTGCAGCTTTAATTTATACATAAAAGATGGTTTAACTGAAAAATCTTAAAGATTTAATCCCCAAAAGGTTTCTTTACATGCCCCAGTGTCAGGCTCCTATAAAAGTCTTAAAGTAATCCTCGGCATATTAAATAGATCATGGTAGTCCACCATAAATCTAGTACTTAGAAAAACGATGGTTTATGGTGATTAAAAACCAAGAATAGTGTTATAAACAGTTGAGTAAAGCTACGTTTAAATATAACTAGGGATGCACCGATGCATCGGAATAGATAGCTGGTGTTTATATTATTTAACTGCTTTAATTGTGCAGTAAATTTAATTGTAACATAAATGTATTTATGTTTTCAGAAAGATTGTTAGGCTATGTAAGCATTGAAAAATGTTTGTACTATGACCAGGTGATTCTAAAACGGGCTAAAGAGGCTTTTCAGGCTGATATTTCTGAAAAAAAGGTTTTTTTCATGTGAAAGAAGTTGAAGTAAAAAGATGCATTGGGAATTTGAGTGTGTTCTCAAAGAGTGTGAGGAAGGCCTGAATAAGTAAATTTTGGCCCCTTATGCAGACGAGAGCATTAATAATTACAAAAATTACAGTTCTTGAAAAAAACATCAGTATCTACATGAGCCATCGGCAAAATTGTTGTTTTAAACTTCGGTAAAAACCCAGATTTTCTCAATCGGTGCATCCCTAAATCTAACAGATGGTTTAACTAAAAAAATCGAGTCCCCAAAAAGCTCTTATACATGTCCCAGTGTCTGTCCAGGCTCCTATAAAAGTCTTAAACTAAACGGTTTGTGTTTTGGACATGTAGGCTAAAGTAAGGAAGTAGAGTTAATTTGGTTTAGCACTTTAGCAGAACAAGATACATGTGAGGTTTAGTACATGCTATATGTTGTTTTCATATTGTTATAGTCATGAAAGATATTACAATATGCCCACATAGTAAGAACTCAACAACAAGCTCACTATGAAACATGTTTGACCAGAGGACAATGTATGAATTCCTTTAATAGAGTTCCTTTAGACTTTATATTTTAGTACATGAGCACAGGAATACAGCGATGGGAACTGGAAGGCCAGTTCCTATTATTTCTTGGAAAGGAAGTCACTTTATTGTTAGGTCTCTTGGATCTGATTCTGTACAGGCCTGTGATAACATCTGCTGCAGCTTTCCTAGATGTCCTTAACTGGCCGTTTCATATCTCGGCCTTATCACCCTCCATGAGCCTGAACAACAGGCTGCTAGCATTCTCGACAGAAACGAGCTAGGCTAGGCTAATGAATAGCTCATTGGAAGTCACTAATTGTTATATTTTGTCTTTTTAGTGCTACTAACTGCACGTGAAGTCGTATTTTGGAAAAGTTACTCAATCAGAGAAGCACACAGTGAGACGTATAGCCCTGTTTGCCCTCCTCTTTGAATACAAGCAGAGTCGGTGAACTTTGCTTCTGAATGGGTTTTATCATTGACCATTGCTGAACTTTGCTACTATATACACCAAGTTTCCAGTTAACATAACGACTGGCAGGAGCTCCTGGAGTCTGAATCATTGTCATATTCATGACACTGATAGCAGCAGGGCAGCAATTTGATTCGTCTTGATGGTATCAGCCGAATCAAAGTGGACCATGCCACATCAGAAGGACGTTGGACTATGTTTGTTCTTTTGCTTTTGCTTACTGTATTATATAAACTTTATCAAGAGGCTGTGTCCCTGAAGAGAGGGCTGTAAAGTTCTTCCCAGCTTCAGTAAAAATATAAAAAAAATCAAGGAGGCTAATTTTAGCTGGATATCATTTGGCTGTTTGCCCTGTTTTTCACAGTACGTGCTTCACTTACAGTCAATGAGAGGATTTAAACAGAACTCTTTAAGTGACGCATTTTATTAGATTTATTCTAACAGTTCACTGGCAGTTCTAGTCTTTACCCAGCCAGAAAACATGCATGTTTTTTATATATATTTGATGTATTTATTGAAATGCAATTACTCTGCAGAGCCTCTGTTATACTTTGAAATTGAACCTGTACATTGATGAGAGTTGAACATTGATCAGCAGCTGTTTTTAGGGCTTTACAGGGTGTGGCAGTCAGACCTTAAACACTGTCAGTGTGGTCTCCATTTGCTGAACATGTCCGCTATCAGTCCTAAAATAGTAAAAACATCTTTGTAAGACTTGTAAACAGAGTTAACTTGTAGGGGAGTATTTTTAGATTGTTGTATTGCCATGTTTACTTAAGTAAAGGATGTGAAAACATCTCCTAACACTGCACATGCACACACACTCTGACAGAGACATTCCTTATGGAAGATAACTGCTGCGATTACTAACAATAATGGTTTAAAGCCCCTATTCGGACATGTTTAAAGACACGATTAACAATTTGTGTCTGATGTGGTTTCCCCACAAAAAACAAAAATGTAATTACTTTGTGAAAAGTGTGTAAAATGACATCTACTCTTTTATTGAAGTAAAATACAACATCGAAGAACAAGCAAGTATTTCATTTTGAATTATATCTTTTCAAAAATCCTTCTTCACTGAAAGTCACCTCACAGTTAATGTGCGATTAAGGCTTCATGTTTCTACAGCCGTTTGTATAAGCAGCGAAGTGAGCACAATTTACTTCCACACTAGTTGTACTAATGTTAATCCTGCTCAAACAAGTTTGGATAAGATTAGATATACTTTATTGTCCCAGAGGGGAACTTGCCTTGAGCAAAAGTGCAAAAATACAGTTCAGTGCAACTTGTTAGAACATAAAACAAACACAACAACCTAAGACTAGCAGCCGTACAAACAAATGGAGTACACCGTGAAGAACACAAAAAACATTAAAGATACAATAGATTCTTAAATATGCACAAAAACATCATGAAACACTAAGGAGACTAAAAGGCTACAAAATAAAATAAAAACAACGACAAGCCGAGACATTGACGTACACATCCAGTGTGCATGGGACAGCAGGGGTCAGGTTTGGCTGGTAGTTCAGCAGCAGTTAGACTTTAAAAGGATATCAGATGAGAACAGAGAACTTTACGTCTGATTTTTTAAATCTGAAAATGTTACATTACATATCACTACTTTCACTCAGAGGCAGAGAAAGTCTTCAGATCATTTAATAAGAAAAAAGTGGAAATACTCTGTGGAAAAATACTCGTCTTGCAACGATAAGTTGAAGTGAAAGTGAAAGTACGTATTATGAGCTTAAAATATAACACAAAAGTACTCATAACTCTTTTGACTTGTATACACTTACTTATTAGATTATTATGACTGATGCATTAACGTGTGAGTGTTTCACTCTTGTGGTTGGTCGGGTTGAGGTCAAACTATCTCTTTCCTGTTGGAGAGATTATTTTTGCAACCCACTTTCTATGCCTATTGTACACTTTGTGTGTAAAATTTGACTCTGCATGATAACTTAAGTTGTCAGGTAAATGCATAAGAGTAAAAATGTACAATATTTTCCTCTTAACTTTAGTGGAGTGAAAGTATAAACTGTCAAGAACTGCAATTACAAGTACCTTAATATTGAGCTTTAATGAGACTTTATTTTTTCAAACACTCTAGTCTTTATTTCTTGTATGCATAAACCAGTAAACCATAAACACATTGAACAATACAGCTGTAAAGATGAGGAAATAGTTCACAACTAGTCATGCAACTTACAGTACTGTTCTCTACACAATGAGTAATAAAATTATACAGTGCAACTGTCTTTTTCCCCATTATAAAGAATGTGTTTATCACAAATATTTCCTGTTTTATAACTTACCACTGTTGATAACTGAGTGGGTCCGTTCAAGCCAGCCTATTGTTAGAGGGAGACTTTAAATAAAACCTTTGGTATTGTCTGTTTAAAAGTCAAATCTTAACAAAGACACCTCTTTTAGTCTAGTTAAGAGGAGGCCACAGCAAGCCTAACGAAAACTCTGACAGTACTTCCTAAAAAGGATGCTAGTTCATGCTACAAAACCTGATCCTGTCTAGTTTATAGTGAGCTGGCAGTTAGCTCAGTACATGCATGTATGCTGTGTTGCTTCTCACCACTAGAGGGTGCTGTGGGACAGTCACTAGTTTTGACCTTGCCTTCTGAGGTGGGGAGACTGCATTTTTTTCCTTCTTTCTCTTTCAGTAAGGGTGGGGTGAGTGGCGGTGGTAATATTTTCATACCAGTGTATGTGAAGTAAGGGTTCCAGTTGTGATTTGCATGCTGCACAACTTTGTAATACTCATGTCAACACATGAAACAAGTATTTGCATTGTGTTTGCATAATGGAGCCAATAACAGCACACTCCCACTCTCTCATAATCATTTATGGTTGTCTCATGCTTTTGATCAGTCTATGAGCATTTCTAATATAAGCATGGAATACAATAGTTTTTTCCTGACCTCAATGCAACAGTGTAGAATTGTCAGTTAGCTTAGCATTAGCTCTGTGTTAAGGCCCGGCCTACCAAGTTTTACCAGTTGCTTTCGAATGCAAAAGACTTCCTTCTCAGTCTCGCACATCCTGACAGAGACATTAATAATGAAATGTGTCTGCTACTGTTACCTTAACTAAAAGAGTGGTTGTCTACATGTAAAGTGCAGCTTAGTGTAAAGTCAAACCTTTACATAACCCACACTCTCGTTTCAGTCTAGGAGAGAGGAAGCCACAGCAAGCTGAACTTGAATGTCAGGCGAAGCTCACAACAGTGACATGTGCTCTGTTTCCTCCTTTTTGCACCACAAGAGTGAAGTTTTGTTTTTTGTGTTCTTACTTTGGATATGACACTTTTTTTTTTCATTCAAATCTAATTAACTTACATTGCTTTAAATAAAACCCCAAAGTGAGGTCCATACAAATAACAGACAAACTCTCAGATGAAAGTTGTGTTGTGGTCTCCAGGCTAGCGTTAATTTATTTCACAGTCTTTGGCAGGTAAATATTTATGAAAAAAGTTGGCATGAGATGGGATAGCACTTAGCAATTATTCCTCTTATTGGCCCAATTTGGACGTACAGTATGCAAAACAAATATAATATTTTTCCCCCACAAAAATTCTTTATAAGATTAATAGTTAGCTCAAGATAAAGTTTTTATGACCTTAACTATAATATTCTTATACTGACACAGTGGGACCATTTTGTGGCAGGCTTAATGATGACTGCATGTGACCCAATGAAACTTTAACACTGCTGTTTAATGGCTATCACTTTGGTATGTTTTTTTGGATGCATTATTATTGTTAATGTAACAGAGGGACATTATCTTTCCATACTTGGGCCTTTACATGAATGGTCAATCAGATTGTGGGCTCTTTGTCTTGCCCATGTTTTTTTCCACCTAATTGCAGAGAACATCAAGTCTCCCCTGTAGTGGAATAGATGTCATGCCTACTCTTATTGTAGTGGCCCACTGGCAGATGCAGAAATAACATAATACAGTGCTTTTTAAAATGTACACATTCACTGAGCAATATGAGAAAACTACTTAGCTTATGTACAAAATGCAATATTTATTTGTATGTAACATTTTCTTTTCTTTTTTTAGGGAATCATCGAGCATTTAGGCAGAATTAAAGCGTTGTTTTTTCCAGCCACAATCTGCAGATAACGGCAACGTGCCGAAATATCGTGCATCCCTAGTTTAATGGTTTTCAGAGGAGCCTGAAATGGACGTATATTATTTTTAAGATCCCCTTTAAGTAGATTTTTGTTAATTTAGTGACTTTTTTTTATATCATTTACTCAAGAGAAAGTTGCAATACAGCAATGTAAAAATACTCTAAAAGTCATGCATTGAAATTCTTCCTTTTGCAAAAGTTTTTAGTTATTATCAGCAAAACATACTTAAAGTATCAAATGTGAAAGTACTCAGTGCACCCCAGGTCCCCCTGTCAGTTATATTATCGTTTATTGTAATATTTTGTAGTAGCTACAATTGGCCCCTTTTCAATGAATGAAATCATTCTGACATTAATCTTTGAAAGTGATACAAGATTTTAGGTACAATTTGAGGTACTTGTGCTGTACTTTAGTATTTCACTTGTATGCTTCTTTATATGTCAGCTACACCCCATTTAATGTGACAATATATTGTTTTTTCCCACTACATTAAATGGACAGCTGCGTTACTAGTTTCTCTGCAGATTAAAACAAACTGCTTATGTATCAATTCAACCGTAATAATATTTTATGATATATATAATAATATAATGAGTACTTTTACCTTTGATACTTTTAATGTTAAAATCTACTTATGGTGGGAGAAGTAATCAGCTCCTATACTTAAAAGTGAGATACTGCACAGTCAGTATACTCTTTTACTAGTAAAAATCCTGCAAAAGTGCATGTTGTTAGTACTTTAAGTATCAAGTGAAGGTACTCATAGGAAAGTTACTTTGATATTAGTATGGATTAGATTATGGATAGATCACAGTCATTATTATGGAAGTATTTTATTGTTGTCATTACATGATGTAAAGCTAAATTGAACATTTTCACTAAGTGTTTTGGAGATAGATCTGTACCAATGCAGCACATTTTGTGAGGTCATATTTTTTGTGTAAAATCTCAGTCTGCAAATGATAAAACTGTGAGGTATAAGTGGGGTAAAAAGTACAAATACTTAGTACCACTACCTCAGTACTGTATTTAAGAACAGACCTTAAGTACTTACTTTACTTAGTTACAACCCACCACTGCTTTACTGGACATTATAAAGTGCAATTGTGTCATCTTGTTTTGTGTACAAAAAGTACATCCGCTCAGGCACTGTACTTAAGTACAAGTTTAAGATATTTGCTCAGGAATTTTATTCTATTCTATATCTCTACATCATGACATTTTGTGGAAAATGTTATACTTTATATTTCTGACTTGATGCGGTATAGCTATTAGTGACTTTACTTGCAAAATTAGAAGCATTTTAATAAATGAAAATGCTCATATATAAGGTATTAAAATGTGCTCCACCTCAACCACCTGTAACAATAAAAAAAGCGACTTACATAATCGTGCAGCAACAATAATAATCGAATAATATGATGCGTATATGATAGAGTGTAAGCCTCCTGCAAGACAATGAGTACTTTTATATTTAACACGTAATGATCGTTTGGTTGCTCATTCCTTTAACTTATAAAAAACCACTGCATTTTTGTTTTTTGGTATTACCTGCAGAGCAATACAAAGTACGAGTATTGTACTTCTTTATACTTTACTAAAGTACCTTTAGCCTCATTTCATGCTACTTCACACTTCTACTCCACAACATATTTGAAGCGAGTATACTACTTTTTATTTGACTAGATTTATCTGACAGCATTGGGTTCTATTTACTTTTCAGATTAGGATTCTTAATACCAAATAGATATAAATCAACTAACTAATAACAATGTACTATTTTAGATGATGGTTCCCAACAATATATAAAGCAGATTAAATCAGCTACACCTTTCATCTTTAACATGAGTGATAATGCACTTTCGTTCATCAGTGATTATAATGTATTGATATTATATATATTTGTCAGAAGTGGCCTTATTCTGCATAATGAGTACTTTTACTTTAAGTTCTTTAAGTTTATCTTAATGAGAATACTTGTGCACTTTAAAGTTTTAAATATAGGATAATTTATTTGATATTAAAGTAAAAACTTTCAGTACTTATTTGTATTTTATTAAATGGTCTGAGTACTTCCTGCACCACGTATTAGTAGTATTAATAGGAGTCCTAATTTTCTCAAGTACTAATAGCCCACAGACTTGTTATGTATAAACTACAGAGACATGTAAAGCCCAGTACACACACAGACACTTTAAATGGGTTGCCAGTTTGGGTCAGGGCCACCTCACTGACTTGAAGCCAACTATAAGAAGAAGAAAAGACCCAGCCCCTCTGTCTCGCTGTCCCTGTGTGTAAAGCAACGATAAATAGCCAAATTCTGCATAATGAGTACTTTTACTTTAAGTATTTTGAGTATACATAAATGGGAATACCTGTGTACTTTTAGACAAGTAGGTTTTTGAATACAGGATAATTTTTACATTGTTCTTCCACAAGTTGGTACTCCAACTTTTACTTCAGTAAATAATCTGTGTACTTCCTGCACCACGTATTAGTAGTCCTCACTCTTTCAAGGACTACTATGATGGCCTCAGAGCTGTTATGTATGAATTACAGAGATAGGTAAAGCCCAGTACACACACAAACGCTGTAAATGGGTTGCCAGTTTGGGTCAGGGCCATCTCACAGACTGGAAGAAGTGACCCAGCCCCCCTCCCCTCTCTGTCCCTCTCTCTCTCTGTCTCCCTGTGTGTAAAGCAAAGATAAAATTCATCGTGATGAGTACTTTTACTTTAAGTATTTTGAATATACATAAATGAGAATACTTGTGCACTTTTACACAAGTAGCAGGATATTTTTACATTATGCTACTGCTACTATTGCTTTAAGTAGAAATGTAAAAAGTACTTCTTCCTCAACTTTTACTTCAGTAAATGAAGTGAGTACTTCCTGCACCACGTATTAGTAGTCCTCACTCTTTCAAGGACTACTATGATGGCCCCCAGACCTGTTATGTATAAACTACAGAGATAGGTAAAGCCCAGTGCACACACAAACGCTGGTAAATGGGTTGCCAGTTTGGGTCAGGGCCACCTCACAGACTGGAAGAAGAGACCCAGCCCCTCTCTCTCTCAGTGTAAACCAGCACAGAGGCGCCCGGGGTTTCCACCCCTTTTTACCGATTAGTTTGATAGCAAGATAGCGGAGGACTAAATCGGGGAATGGCTCCTCTCTCTTTGCTACATAAGTTATAAAATGCTCTATCAGTGCGGGTTGTTAATGTTACAGTTTAACGCAGGTTTGTTTTCCACCTCCACGGTCCACGGCTACTTCCTGGTGCCACAGAGAGAGGCAGTGCTGAGTTAAAGAGACAGAAATACTGATAGAAATTCAGATAGAAAAAAAATACAGAGAGAAGAGAGGGGTTGGAGACGCGATAGGAACAGTTGACTGGATTCCCAGAAATTGAAAACCCTCACTCTCTCTTCTTATTTATATGTATTTTTGATATTTCTTCGTGTAACCGTTTAGCCGTTATTCTTCGGTGGTTTGTAAACTGACAAACGGTTGGATGACGGTTGGCTGCGGCTAAAGCGGAATTGTAACGGGGAACATATTCCTCCCCTCCGACGGAGAAGCCTCGCAGAGATTTTTTCTCCCCTTTTTTATTTTACAGCAGACTCATTCCTGTGTTATTTTTAAACCACAATAGGTGTTATTTTTATATTTTTTTGTTTTTTACGATTCCACAAGGAAGGGTTAGGGCGACGGAAGATGGGTTGTTTGGGCAACAGCAAGACTGAAGATCAACGCATCGACGAAAAGGCACAACGAGAGGCTAATAAAAAGATAGAAAAGCAGTTACAAAAGGAAAGACAAGCGTATAAAGCCACACACAGGCTCTTATTACTCGGTAAGGCTGATTTACATGTGATGGCTGTCTGTAATCCCTTTCGTTTACCGAACACGTAGCCCCATTTGACAGCGCTTGCAATAATATGTCATGGGGGTGGATATTGATGGAAGCGAGGCTCCAGAGCCTACAATTACCAAGCTTTATTTCTAAAACATTTATGCCGTTTTGTCCGCTAACATGGATGTCCCCTATTCGTGCTCATTTTGGTGATATTTTTATTTTTTCTCGAAGGTGCGGGAGAGTCCGGAAAAAGCACCATTGTGAAGCAGATGAGGATCCTACACGTCAACGGCTTCAACGCAGAGTGAGTGCTATTCACAATACATTTAATAAATACCCACATTAACCGCTCAAAAATTACATTAATGCTTGTTCGTATGGCTTCTGTGCTAATGAATAACAATGTCGAGGCCAGAATATAGCCTGTGAATGGATTTTCCCCAGGCACTGCAGCGCCTGTTGGGCCCAGTATCCCATGCAAAGCAGCTAATATCGCTCTCTCTCTCCCCTCCACCACCACCAGCAACACAACCACCACCTCTCTTCTCGTTTTACCTTATTTCGTGTTCATGTACAGTTATCATACGTAATTGTGAGGATCCAAGTGTCACACAGATGCCAAATAATTCCCTGTTTCCTGTTTCATGTGAGAGGGTGAAAGGTTGTGATCGACACAGGCCTATTGATGATTTGTTTTGCTGCAAGGCCTTGCATGGCATTGATCTTACCAGTGGTCTATTTTAAACAGGCCTAGGACATGTCAGAGTGCTGTAACTGTATGAAAATCATCTGAATACATATAAAGCCAAAGTATTTATTAAGGGGAGGTTGGTTTCTAACAGGATAGAGGCATTATTTGATTTTGAAAGTTTAAAAAATGTAGAGAAATCTTAACTAAAACACAGCAGATCCTCTTACTTTAGCATAAAACTGAACCCCATCTTGCATTTGACTGTTACCTGCTCTTCGTCTGGGTGCATACTCTCAGCTAACACCTGCACTATATATATAATTGCATTAAAACACATTCTAACCTGGCTGTAACCCCGGCCTTACTCATAACCACCTTGATGATAAATCTTTTGTGGTCTGCTGTGGTTGATTTTTTTTTTCGTGCCTCACACGTCTGTTCTGTCCTCATACAGAGAAAAGAAACAGAAAATCCAAGATATTCGGAAAAACGTGAAGGATGCCATAGTGGTGAGTTCCATGTGTATCACTTCCCAAATGTGTCTCTGATCCCAGCACAATACCATTTTACTGATTATTATACAGGCTTATGGATTGTTTTCCCCTTTATTCATCATGCTTAATGCATGTTTTTTTTTCTCCCACAACTTCTGCTTTGTAGACTATAGTGTCTGCGATGAGCACTTTAATACCCCCAGTCCCGCTAGCCAACCCAGAGGACCAATTCAGAATCGAATACATCAAAAGCATAGCACCTCTCTCGGACTTTGACTATTCACAGGTAAGACGTTTATAAAGTTTCTGTGTGTGTGCTGATGTGATATGTGTGAGAGAGACATGCTGCTGTCGTACATTTGTGCTTCTTAATGTGCATTTGTGTTTGTGTGGGTGTTAGATGGTATGTAATGCTGCATTTATGAGCCCCATGGCCTAAAATATAGATCTTGCTGATATAGCTCAGAGGTGTCAGATTTTAATTAAGCTATAACAGACCAAATGTTGCCTTTTTTTAAAAAAAATGTTACTCTTTAAATTTGCCTTATGGGGTTTTAGCTAAGCTAAGCTAAGGGGATTGTTTTCCTCTTGAAGCTATGAATGGATATGTAACTAACTCGTATGAAATCAACAAGTTAGTTGATTCAAGGACTTGATAAAGGTTTGATCCGCTTCGTTGCTGCAGCAGATGCACTGTGTGTGGATTTGAATGCACGTTGGAACACATGGGATTCTTTTTTGGTGTGTGATGAGCCACTCGATAGCGGCAGGTCATGTGTTGGAAATGTAGATAATGTTTTACATAATTTTGAAAGCCTTCCTTGTTTTGACAACTGGCTCTGCAGCACCGCAAAACCGGAATGACACATTAATACAGACTCTTGTAGATTTTAATATTTATGTTTTGGGTTATACTCTTTAGGCTTTTGCGGGAAACCAATGAAAGCATTGATTAATTGTTGTTATGTATGCATCCAACACAGGGTTCATCCCCTGTTTGCGTATTATTCAGCAGTTTTGATAGTTATATTGGAGTTAACGTTGATCTTTTTTGTCAGTTGTAACCGAGATACTTTAGCTGTTTAACTGTTGTTGCTTTTGATACACAAAAGGTTGTTTTTTAAAAGCTCAAGCTATTAGTTGATACATTGATTAAATGATCAACAGAAAAATAATCCAGTCTTGTCCTAAATAAGTTGTAGCCTCTTCAGGGTGCAGATTCGCCTCTTATGTCTGTTTTATATCACTGTAAGCTGAATAATTTTGAGTTTTGGACTGTTGGTCCAACAAAGCAAGACATTTGAACATGCCAACCTTAATACATTTTGCACTACTTTAAAATCTATAATCGATAATGAAATTGTTAGGTGCTGCGCTACTTCTTTTATCTTTGGTTCTTCGTCTTTTATCAAGTTTGCTGTTGTTCACTGCACAAAAACAGATTGCGAAGAATACAATACAGCCACAATCCAGCATATGACTTACCCAACAAGGCCTCAAAATCTACCTACGTGTAGGCCCTGTGGACTCTGTTGGTTCTCTTTTAGCTCGGTTTTTCTGTTTCTTGACGTTGCTCTCAGGTTTTATCTATACCATCATTTCACCTCTTAAAGTGGTATTATTATTTTTGCATTGGCACCTTACATCTTTTCCTGATGTTTCCCAGCTTCCCCCTCTGCAACTTTATTTAATGCAACATCACAAGAATATCCATTAAAAGGCTTTGGGTGTTAATTTCCTGACAGGGGCCCCCACAGTGAGAGTGTTAACAGGGCAGCAGCAGCGGTCTGTGATGTTGTGTTGTGTGAGGGGACGGGGCCGTGGGGAGAGCCGGCGTTGAGTTCCCAGGCCCGGCCAGGCCAAAGGGAACAACATGGCTCTGTTTGGACTGTCTGTGCTTGTCATCAGTCTCAGGCTTCACTTGTGCCGTCAGTGTCACCACTACATTGTCACTTAGTGCCACCAGGCATGATATCCAATCCAGCAGCGCAGGAACACGGCCAATCAGTAACCTGTGGCTTTCACCTGTTGGCGCCGGTGTGAAATGTGGAAGTATGTTTTTACCTGGAAACTTCTGGAGAGATGATGTCATGGGGAAATGGGTTCGTGAAGGAAAAACCTTCTCTTGATAAACATAATGTTCAATCAGGTTTAGGAGTTGTTTTGTGATAAGTTATTGCCATGGGCGGGAAGAAGAAGAAGTAGACGGTAACCTTTGACTCCCTGCATTTCCCACTTCTCTATGTGTGTTTGTGGAAAGAGTGATGGGTATAGCTTTGATCTTACCATTATGAATATTTTTTTAGGGTTTCAAATAACAGTTGGTTTTTTTTATGGGCTAAATTGATTTAAAGTGATGTTTCATTTGCTGACTTTCAGCCTTATCTGTATCTGAGTTGGCTATACGCTGTAAAAAGCACCAGTGTCGTCCTTTCGCTTAGATGGTTGCTTGCAAGTACTGCAGGCTATTTCAGCTTGGATTTCTAGTCTAGGCCTTCATTTGTAATGCAAACTTGCTACAGAACTTTGCTAAAGACTGTGAAAATGGCATTCAGAAATGTAAGTGCAGAGGATGCTATGGGCAAAGATGCTTAATACAGTTTTTGGCTAACTTGGTTTTTCAGCTGTGTTTTTTTTTCAAGCTGAAGAAATTCAGAGGAAAGAGGAAAGAATTGCTTCTATAAGCTACATTTACTATAAATGATGATTGGACATCTGAATTAAAGGTCAGAAGTTTCCTTTAACCACAGTTTGTGTTTGATTTGTCTGTAACATGACAGGAAAAACTTCCAGAGCCCAAAGTGAAACATTCTGTCTTGTTGTTTCTCACCGTCCATCCACAACTCATAATACTCCATTTATAATGATTTTAATTCAATCAAATTATATTTTTATTTCTCAAACAACTTATTGATTATCAACATTGTTTTCTTGGTATCAACTAATCAATCATTATACTAATTGCTTTGGCTCAAATTTTCCCAGTACAGTACAATGCTTATGTAAGGCTTACCTTGTCACATGACGAACCTTACTGAGATGATATGACTATTAAATGACTAAAATACTTTACTACATTGTGGTTACCATTACAGATGAGTCATTACTGCTACTTTTGCTAGCTGCAACTGTTCAAGCCTTCATGTACTTGTGCATACTTTTAATTAAGATTCATCTGTTGTGTGTCTTTTCTATCACTGCTGCCTAAACATCACACTCTCTACCTTTGTTAAAGTGCTTTACATTGCTTTTTTGTCACGTGCAGTCTGTGGCGAAGGCTGGACCAAACCTTATGTTATGTCCAATTGTCGGTTGCATTAACCATTGATAAAAAGCGTTGTTTATGATATTATATAACTTTATTGGGCATTGTAATTTGGACATGATAGGGTTGTTAGCTTTTTCCAGTTGAGAAAACTGAGCCTGAGAGAGAACAATGTTGTGCTGTGTCTGGTTAGTCAAATAGGAAGACAGTAAGCAACAGTACGATGGCTGTGTTGCGTCACAGAGAGTGACTTTTGAACGTGGAGAATTTGGTGTCTATTCTAAGTGATTAAGGGATGGATTTGTTCCTGTTCTGTATGGTTTTGTTATTTGATGTAAAAAATAATTACATTTACCGTTGATGATTTGAGATACTTTACTTCTGCTATATTTTCATATATCTTTATATAACGTCACAGGATCGTTGTTGAGCTGTTTAAATATGACATATATACCCCAAAACAACAGAAAAGGTTGTTTTAAAAAAGTAGATTTCTTGCCTTCATAACTGGGAACTTTTGTGAGGCAACAATTTCCCCTTGTTGTTGTACATGTAAATCAACAGGCTTAGCATGCTGGACTGTACTCTTAATCATCAAAGCGTCCCTTTTTTTTTTGTAGCAGCTTGGGATAACATTAGGCCCATGGAAAAGAAAGCACTGATACAAACGGTCGTCTATGCAAATGGAAACAAATGCCACTGTGGTAGCTTTGCTAGCCACCCAGCAGTGTGTGTCGACTGAAGTGGAGCAAATTCAAATGAGCCTCAGCCCCTGTTTTAGCACCGTGTAGCCTTCTCTCCAGAAAACATGTTAAAGCCTACATGTAACCCTGTCCGTTTAATGCTGAAACAAGCAGGTCACTTTAGCGATTGAGCAGCATTTGAGACCTGTTAATGCCATTTATGTACACTCTCAACAAAAAGGCAAGGATTAGGTCCACAGTATTATTTTCATGATATGAATTACAGTCTATTGTAGAAGGTAAGATGTGTATTATGTCCAGCCCCACCCATTGTTGAACTGATCTATTTTTGTGTTGGGTGCAGAATTACTGTACTGAAGTGTGGACCTTTATTTAATGTTGTCTAATGTGAGTGTACAGGCCAACTAATAACTATGACTTTTTATAAAACAACATGACCTGCTTCGTGCTGCTTATGTTCTTCAGGGTAACACCTCTATAGCATTCCCTTGTTGTTAGCTTCTCGGTGATTTCCTCGTGATGAACAGCTTCAGTCGTGGACGTATTTTTATTCCATCTAATTGATAACTTGAGGATCTGTGATGTGGGGCAAAGGGTGGCACATAGGGCTGCTGCTCTCTTTTTGGAACCATGTTATATAAGATGAGCCGCCTCGAACCGTCGCTTACTTGTTCCTTTGCTTGAGCTCTAGTTTTACTGTAGCCTAATCTATCTTTTGTCTTGAGCTACTATGAAAGTCAGGTCTTTTTGTTATAGATGACTTTTATCTAACGCAGGAGGAGCTAGCTGGAGCTAGCTGATTGTCTGCTGGTTAGGTACAGAGGGATTTTTAAGTTGGTGGTTGTTGCTGTACATTTCGCTCTAAGGTCAAAGGTCCCTTTGAAACTTGAAGGAATTCTGTGCTCCCCTTGCACTAAATGATACAAGTCACAAACTTTGTTTTGCTAAATCTGATTCAGGCCATTTTGTTTTCTGTGTTAGTCTGACCTATATGAATCCAAGTGCAATTCTACACCGCACAACTTTGAAACAAAAGCGTTGGAGCAGAGGCACCACCACCAGAATCACCATCTTGTTGCTGTTGATGAAGGTGGTGGGAGATAAAGCGGACAAGGAAAGAGTTAAAAAAGCTTGTGTTAAAGCAAATTCCCTCCTGGTCTCTTTCTGTGTTATCAGTTCCTCTGTAGGGCACTGCAGCACACACTGCATTTATTCAAAGGCCCAGTGTCACACGCCTCTGTGGAAAAGAGCCCTGAGGACCATACTCTGCCCCCCCCCTCCAACCCCACCCTCTGCCCCTCATCCTCCTTCCATCCAGTCCCATCGCTTGCTAGCTTCTCTCTTTCGGTTTTCAAAGCCTGCTGCACGCCTGCTGGTGTAAAAAATTTGGCCAGACTTGCAGAACTAATAGCAGTAAGAATGTAATCAGCCCTGTTGAATCTTATTGATATTAGTTGAGGTGGCTGTTAAAAGTTTGACTGCAACAGAAGTGAAAGCAAATAAAGGAAAGAAACAAATATGGCCCCTGTTTTTTTCTGAATTTGGTGTGGTGTAGAAATTAAAAATGATGTGTTCATGTAATATACTTAAGCGTAATAAGTTGATGTGATCAGTGTTATTTCTGCCTAGTGCCTAAAGCATGTGCTTGCAACATAAAAACGGTAAACACATGTGTCTCTGAGTGAGACGTCTGCAGACTGGATCGGTGGATTTCCTTCCATGTTGAACTTAATCACCGGATCTGCCGAGAGGAGATCTCTCGGAGCATGTGATCATTTATCAGGCTCCTTCTCCCTCTCTCTCTCTCTCTCTCTCTCTCTCTGGTTCGGGGCTACTTTCACCCTCTCCGCAGAGCCAGTGCTGAGTGCAGAGAGTCATGTGGTAGTTCCAAGCTAGAGGAGGAGCCCATCGGAAAGACATGTGCACAGGAGGCGACGAGGGATATTAGCCCAATCATCTTTGTTTAGGGCAATCAGAGAGTCCCGGGACATGTCTCAAAGTCATTGATAGGATGAGTTCTACTCATTATGCTCCCTCTAAGATTTTTTTTTCATAGTTACAGAATAGAGCTTTGACAAGAAAGTCATCAGTTTAAATTTAGGACCTGTTGGATGTTGGATGTGAATGACAGCAGAGTACTCTTGTTTCTTTATGCAATATTTGCTTTCCCTGTTCTTTTGCAATGGGCTGCACTGCACTGCTGTTATTGCATTATGAGAAGAATAATATGTTAAGTTTGATGTAACCCTCTTTTCCTTAGAAAGGAAATGTCCTGTATATTAGAACAGAAATGAGGGAAATAGTGGCCACTGCTTTAATGAGCTTTCAAATGACCATTTGCAGCTGTAGTCTTTGCAAGTGCTAGTTTGTACTAGAGTAGATTTCAGTGCAACTTATATTGTTTATATTTCTTTTAAACTTTAAAGGAACACTTCACCATTATGGAAACTATTCGATTTCTTTTAAAGAGTTGGATGAGAGTGGAGATGTGTGTAGCTTAGCTTAGCATACAGACTGTAAACAGAGGGACCCAGATAGCATGGTTCTGTCAAAAGAAAAAAGCTTTTGACAAACTTGTCACCTTGTATATTCTTATTGAATCCATACACAAGCAAGCAGAAATGATCTAAACTTGTTCTTTAATAGTTAATATATCCACCAGCATTTTTGTGCCGTGTCTCTAGCTTCAGTGCAGGTTTCTAAAGGGGGCTAAAGGGAGCACAAGTTTCAGTGTAGCTTCCTGTACAGGCCAAACCTGGCTTTTCTTAACCAGGAAATAGTTACCACAAGAGTCTGCAGTCATTTTCTGTCACCTTAGACAGTCAGACTTTCTGCTTCCCCTTGCTTCCAATTTGTTGGCTAAGCTAGGCTCAACACATCTTCGCTCCAGCTCCATGTGTATTGTACAGACAAGAAAAACCTGCTCAGAAAGCAAATAAGGGTACTTCCTAAAATGTTGACCCATGCCTTCAAGTTAAATACAGTGCTAATACTTGTTGAGTAGGATTTCCTACTACTGTCTTTGCTCCTGCAAATGAACTGTCCTTGAGCAAGGCAGTCTTTGGCACCCAGATGCTCTAATTTAACAGCTCAGTGACTGACAGTAGAAGACAGGGGTTGTGCTGGGCAGATGTGCTTATTTACTGTATGCATGTAACAGCATGTGTAATGCTTGGTTTAGAAGAGACATTGTGTAAATGACCTATTAGTTGCCCTAAAATAAAAGTACACACAAAATGGGCAATATGCTTTTCCATTTGAGTTACGTGTTTGTATAATTATCTATCCTGTTGTCATGGAGTGAACGTTTATACAATTTTAACTCACTTTATCAGAGTACAGAACTGCAGAATGACATGGCTTTTTTAACATTGCTTTCTTTTGCCTATGTCTGTAAAGCATTGCTCAGATGTTGTATTTGGTGAGCTGTAGAAACATTTGACTTGACTTACCTGGGAGGAAACTCACTGAACACATTGCCTAGCTAACTAAACTTACCTGTATTTTCTACAGCATGTAAGTAAATAGTTTGCTTAGGTGACAAACAAATGCTTGCACGGTTTATACATTTGTGTGTGGGCCTAAATGAAGAAACAGTCCTTTAATGACCATTTTAGCATTGGAAAAGGTCCGGTTATATTTTCTTTACACTATAAAATGTGTTTTAAAGCATATACACGTCACTTTAGGCGGGTTTGCCGTGTGCAGTGTGCTTCAGTCGTCTCTGTATGAATTCAAGGCCCCTGACCCTCCCATAATGACACCGTGCTTGAAGTTTGTTAAGTCTCTTTTGTTGTTGAATAAATGTTATTGTCTGTTGTCTATTTTTTTAATATCTTTCTTTCTTTTCTTCAGGAGTTCTTTGATCACGCAAAGAAGCTGTGGGACGACGAAGGAGTGAAGGCGTGCTTTGAGAGGTCCAATGAGTACCAGCTCATCGACTGTGCACAATAGTGAGTTCAAACACTTTAAAAGACATTTTGTGGGAAGATTTTGAGCTTTGGAAACTTTCAGGTTTACAAAAGATTGTTCATAACAACATACATTATGTAAATGGTCACTTCTGCAGTGATAATATATTGAGAAAAAACAGTTGTTTTTTTTTACAGCCTGTAAACTATTGTTACCTCCCTGCTTTGTCCGTCCTCTGCGTGTCATGTTTGAAGGCTGAAAGGTCTGCGGTGTGTGCTGGTGTCATGTCATATATGAATACGGCTGAGATATGTTTACTCTGGGTGTGGCAAGGCAAGCAGCAGTTGTGTTCCTACTTTGGAAAATTCTACATATATCACCTCATGACTGCTTGTATCATTTCACCATGGCAATATGCAAAGCCTTGTGCAGCCTGTATTAAAATGCGCGGCTGTTGGAATCATTGGAATCGTGCTGATGTGATACTTGTCTGTAAAATCGTGTAAAAATGTAAGATGCTGTTAAAAGTTGGGTTTTGTTATTTCAGTCTTAGCGATGGTAACAACCTACTTGTGGAGTAAATTTTAGTGTCTCTGAGGCTGGATAAAAGTTATGTAGGTCATGATTTGATTTTGGCTACAATCTGTATAATACAATTGCACTCCAGATACTGCAGTTAGGTAATACTGATAACTGCATGTGTGGCAAGGAGCAGAAATTGATGCCTCTGTGCACGGTGCCCCAGATTGTTTGGAGGGCTCCTACGGTTCCTCGGGCCACAGTAGGGTGCTGGTTGTACACAGTAGAGGAGCCCATCTCTTGCCTGTAAAAGGAAGATTGGATATGCAAAGTGAGTCACTGATTACAGTGCTCTCCTTCTGCTTCCTTTCTGACTCACCTCTGGATTCACATGTAAATATGAGGACATACATGTTACAGACAGGAGTGCAGCCTGCTGAAAGTTGTCCCCTCCCATCCCAAAGGTTAGCTCCCTTTATCTCTCAGGGTTTCGGTCAAAGGCACACTTTATCAGCGACTGGGGATACTGTGTTGTTGTTTTTAGCAAACTGTGGGCCCGTGTTACATGGGTGTAGTGTTGAGAAAGTTTTTAAGATGGTACTGCACGTAGACAAACAGTCTCTGTACTCTTTTCCTGAATATCTTCCGTTCCTTGAACATAAATTTGACTTGGGGTCAAGTCTTCTCTGGTTGCCCTGCCTAAAGCGGCTTCCATAGAGAGGAGAGAGACAGTCAGGTGATGGTTGGAGAGTCACATGAATCTGTAAGGTGGAGCTGTTACAGTCCAAGGCCTGTGTTTGTCTTTGCTGCTCTGAGTCAGTCTGTGTCTGTTTGCAGTGCGGCTGCACAATATGTAAAAAAGCATCTTGTGTTTATTTTAGTCAATAATCCAGTCTCGTAATGGAACCACATAATATCCCAGAATCATAAACATTTAAAACCTCCTTCCTGAATATCGGTGTTTCATCTCTGTCAGTGCCGCGGTCATCTGACAGTTGAAATCACAAAGAATATACTCTGTATTGTAATAACTGAAACCACTGAGGCTTGCAACTAGCTGAGGCACTGATAAAACAGCTGTCCTGTGACATGAGTAAACATTAACAGAGCAAAATGAAGCAAAGAAAAGCATACACAATTTAACACGGCTGTGTGTTGGCAAGAATCTGGTGGTACAATATGTATCGCGATACACTGGTGACGATACAATATATTGGGATATTGTAAGCAAGAGTATATTGCGCCCTTTATGATGCCTGTGTTCTTTGTGTTTAGGCTTGTGATAAAGGCTTACTTGTTTCTGTCTCATGGGTTTAAATACAACACAGAGTTAACCTCTGGCACAATTGTCTATTATAAACTTTTCATTAAAAATTAAATGTTTTTGAGAATCAGTTCAAGGAGGTGCATTGATCACGGCTCATGGCCTTTTTCTGCTACACTGATCCCGCTGACCGTGGGATTCAGACTTAACTCGGACACAACCCAATATACAGCGTTCTGCGCTGCTCCAGAACAGAATGATTCTTGGAGCTGTGAGGAGACTGTATAGACTGTAGAAGTCTCTAAACTTCATGTCTGACGAGATTTCCAATATATCAAAACAGCAGAAGCTCATCATGGACTTGATGGGAGAAATAAAAGAACTGAAAAAACAAAATGTTGAAAAAGATAAAAAAAATATTCATGCTGGAGGGTCGGGTGGCGGACCTGGAACAATACTCAAGGATGAATGATGTAATTGTCAGTGGGTTGGAAACTAAGCCCCGCTCATACGCCAGGGCAGTCCGAGTGGACGGAGAGCCCACCAAGCCTGATCTGGATTCCACTGATCAGCAGGTGGTCAACTTTCTTCACAGTAAGGGGATAAAAGTAGACAGCCAAGATATCGAGGCATGTCATCCTCTTCCCCAAAAAAACAAAAGTGTGAAACCTGCCATAATAATTCGCTTTGTGAGCAGAAAACAGAAAACAGCACTGCTTAAGCAAGGGAAGAAGCTGAGAGGAACTAATGTGTATCTTAATGATAACCTGACACAAACGCCGACATCGCTAGACAGGCACGCATTATGAAGAAACAAGGCAGGATACAATCAACATGGACATATAACTGTAAAGTCTTAATTAAACTGAATGGGCCGCAAGAGGAAAGTGCTGGCCATCAAAGACATCACAGAGCTGGACAGGTATCAGTGAAGTCAACCCATGGGAGATCAGAAAGGTAGGCCTACATAGCCCATGACAAACCACAATAACTATACTCCAGCTCCAACTGGACACTTTGATCAACAAGAACTGATTCCAGACTTTAAAACATTTGGACTTAAAACTTGAATTTACGAAGCATAAAGGACATGATATTGAAAACGATGTTGACCCTGACAATAACATCAACACACAGAATCTTTGTGAATACTATACTGAAGACCAATTCAACAGAAATTTACAAACAATGGGAGTTGTCATATCAATTATACACTTTTCAAGTATAAAACATTGTTTAAGACAATTAAAAAAGCAATTCACTGCTATAGCTATCTTGGAGACCTGGCTTAATCAGGAACAAACTGCCACTGTTGACATAAACGGATATGAGATTTATTTTTATAAATAGGAAGCAAAAAATGGTGGAGGAGTTGCACTATACATCAACAAAAAATACAGAAGTAAAAGCAATGAAAGTATGTCACTGGTAGTGGATAATATTATGGAATGTGTCACAGTGGAAATAGAAATAAATAAATCCAGAAATATAATGATAATAATGTGTATAGAACTCCAGGGTCATGTATTGACACCTTTAGAGATCAGCTGCTAGATATGTATGAGAATACAAACAAGGAAATACTATTAGTTTCTGGAGACTTTAATAGTGATCTGTTAAACCCACTGGAACAAAAAAACACTTCTGAATTCATTAATTCAATGTACAGTATAAGCTTATACCCCTCAGTCACACGCCCAACGAGGATTACAACACACTGTGCCACACTAATTGATAACATCTTTACAAATGTAATTGATAGGAGGGTAAATAGTGGGCTAATTATAAATGACACAAGTGATCATCTGCCGGTGTTTGCAACACTACAGACCTCCACGGGGACAAAAGGAAAGCCTGCCACTTATAAAATAGTTAGACATAAAACTGTGGAAGCAATTAATTCACTTAGAAAGGATCTGATGGGCCATGACTGGAACGAAGTCTATGTGGAAGACGTGGATGAAGCATATGACAAGTTTCTGTCAATAGTTACTGCTCTTTACGAAAAACACTGTACTCTGATAAAGAGTCAATCAGAAAGCTGCTGAAAAACCATGGCTTACCAAGGGAATATTAAATGCATGCAAGGAGAAAAATTTGTTATATAAAGACTTTTTAAAGAAGAGAACAAATGAAGCTGAACACAAATATAAGATATATAAGAATACATTTATTGAAGAAAACAAGAGTAACATAAAAAACACATGGAAAGTGCTAAATGAAATTATCAAGAAAAGAACGGGTAAAACAGGATACCCAAACTATTTCCAATCCAAAACTGATAAGACTATCAATGATATGAATTTAGTTGCAAATTAATTTAATGATTTTTTTGTTGGTGTTGGTCCTAGTCTGGCAAGAGAGGTTGCTAGCATCAGTAATCGGAATGAAGTAGAAAGTAAAAATAAACATGTAACAGAGACAATGTATTTAAAAGGAACAGATGAAAAAGAAATTATTGACATTGTCAAACAATTTCAGAGTAAAAATTGTATGGACTGGAACAATATTGACATGTCATTGGTTAAAAGTATAATTGACTGTGTGGTGAAACCCTTTACATGATGTAACGAGCCGACTCATCAAGGTCTCTCCTCCTCTCGCTGAGCTCTCCTCCGCTTGTTGTTCATTGGACCCGAGTCTGCTATTGCGGCGAGGTAAAATGACGTCACGCTGATTCGAAAGGGGAGCGCCATTCCCGGTGAAAGACGGAAGCAGTCCAACCGGTAGCGATAGCTCCGCTTACTGCGGGTTATTGTGAAAGTCGGGGTAGTTTTAGCCCTCGGACCCCAACACTCACCCCAGATTCAGCATGGCTCATCCGCTCGGCTTCAGCACGCAGGATCAAATGAGTACGACTACAGATCGTTTGTTGTTTCCCTGGCGTGATTGACTGACAGCTGACTTTTTCCCCCTCATCTGTGACTTGATTGACAGATTCCGCTCCGTGGGTATTTTTTTTTCTCCCCTTCCTTGGCCTATTCTTTGGTGAACTGATTTTTTTTTTATTATCCGTAAAAAGACTGAACTGAAAAGCCAGTAGATATTTTTCATTTAAGTGGTTATTTTTATTTTTAAAAGGAAAGAAGAAGAAAGAGACTGAATATTTTTTTTGTTCATTCTTTAATGCAGTGTTTTATTATTTGATGGTTTGTGCTTCCTTGTCCTTGGTTTAATACAAAACAATTTATTGAAAAAGAAAGTGTGATGTTTCTATATTTATTTTGATATATTATGTTAAAGGTTGTAGGAGCACTTTAATTACTTTTACATCCTTTGTGAGGTTTACTAATAAGTGTATGTGACAAAAAAACAACGACGACTTTTTGTCAGGGTTTTCCCTGGCTGGCACCCCATAAATATAAAAAAATAAATCAAACAAAAAGTCATTCACACTAAAACCGTCACAATATGTATGCAATCAATCCCTGAAAACAGGTGTTTTTCCAAGTAAAATGAAAACCGCCAAGGTAGGACCCATATATAAGGCGGGAGATAGGCACATTTTCTCTAACTACAGACCGGTTTCTTTGCTATCACAATTCTCTAAAATACTGGAAAAAATATTTAAGATTACACGGCTTTATCACTAAACACAATATACTGTATGATCAGCAATATGGATTTAGACAAAATAGGACTACTTTGTTTGCACTGAACCGCCATAGAAAAAAAAGAATATGCTCTAGGAGTCTTCCTGGATCTAAAAAAGCATTTGATACAGTTGACCACAACTTATTAATCATAAAACTTAAAAAGTATGGAATAAGAGGAGTAGCACTCAAATGGCTAATCAGTTACCTACAACTCAATAGGAATCAATATGTTCAAATAAATCAGGTTTAATCACCACTGATGACTGTTAAGTGTGGGGTTCCTCAAGGCTCAGTGTTGGGGCCATTGTTGATCATATTGTACATTAATAATGTATGTCAAGTCTCAAGTATCTTAAAGAGTATTTTATTTGCAGACAACACAAATTTACTTAGCTGTGAGGATGACCTGGAAAAACTTCTGGCTACAGTAGAAAAGGAACTGAAGAAACTGAAGAGTTGGTTTGATTCTAATAAGCTAACATTACATTTGTGCAAGACTAAATTTATAATATTCGGACATCGATTAATTAATTCAAGCAAGAAAACAAGTAAACTATGCTGGAAATCACATAAATTATATCAAAGCAAAAATATATAAGTCAATGACAATATTATATAAAGCGAAAGATCTTTTAAATCAACGATCACTTTATACTTTGTACTGCTCCTTCATACTACCATGCATTAGCTACTGTGTGGAAGTGTGGGGGAACACCTACAAAACAAACACAGATCCAATTTTTATCCTTCAAAAAAGAGCCCTAAGAATCATTAATAAATCAAATTATAGAGAACCAACAAACCCACTCTTCATCAAACTAAATACACTGAAATTTAAGGACCTGGTTGACTTCAAAACTAATCAAATCATGTACAAGGTAAAAAATCAACAGGTACCAAACTGTATTCAGAGGTTTTTTCAACTGAGGAAAATTAAACACAATCTAAGAGGAACCTATATTTTCAAAAAACAGGTAGTTAGAACCAGTGGTAAACTTCATTGTGTTACAACAAAAGGGGTTAATCTGTGGAACAGCTGTAGTGAAGAAATGAAAACATGTAAAACATTAAGCAAGTTTAAACAAATCTTCCAAACATATTGAACAGATACAGAACAGAAGAACAAAAGGCTAAACTGGACTAATATCACTACTGTGTATCTTGTGTAATTAATATTACTTGGTTGTTACATTTTTTGTCTGGTTAATTAAATTGTCTTGGAGAACTTGGTTCCTATACCTTCTGTCCTTACATTGTAAGTAACCAGCATTCTTTGCACAGAAGTTATTATACATCTAATTTAAACTGCTTATTCTCAGTCCCAAGTGTCCCCTCTCTTTCAACTCTCCTCCTGTTCAATAGCAATCTTTAATTTCCTCTTATCACTGCCTCTCTGGTTACTGTTTGGTTTCAGCTCCTGATTGGTTAGAAGTCGGTGAGCTGTTATATGTTTGGCCAGTAAATCATCATCAAGCTAATAATTGTTTATTACATGTGGTGAAAAGGTGATGGAAATGATAATAAGGGACAGCTTCATGTGGTTTCTTGTACAAATGTACAAACAGCGATTTCAGTTTCAATTGCTAATAATCCCGCAGTCATGTTGTGGTTGACTGCGGGATTGTGTTACTTCATATGTGAAAGGTTTTGTTTTATGTGCTAGACTGGTAACTACTAGTGAAGTAACTGCTAATATAACCATTTAAAATCCTGAATTATAACAAATCAAACTGGTTGCAGTAAAAGAAAAGCCTACCATGACTTTTGGTGCAACACAGTTTTCAGCTTTGCATATAATTCAGAAACCTCACTGTTGAGTAGAAACATCACTGTTTGCCTGTAGTGTCAGTGTTTTTGATTGAAGCCTTGAATTTGTCAGACTGTGTGGCTTCTCACTTACGTCCTCTCTCAGTTTTAACCTCTGTATGAACTATGTGGATGGAGGGCATGGATTGTAGATACTCTGTCCTACATGGCAGCAGACCTGTCTGTGTGTGAGGCCAACACACACATATACTGTACACACACACACACACACACACGCCTATTGTTATTACGACCACTAAACTACAATAACTGTAGTCTAACGTGGAAGTACTGTTTGTTAGGCGGCTTCAGCAGCCAACTGGGTTAAAAGAATGGGAGCAGAGTTCACAACTTTGGACTCAGCCTGTATTTAAACAAATGTTATACCGTTGGGGATTGTCGGTAGTGTTGTTTCGGCTGTTTGTCTGTTAGCTTCTCAATGCTAGCAACTTTTTGAGCTAGCCCAGGAAGTCAGTCCAAAGCTAACCAGTCCAGAGAGCTTTCATTTCATCTTTTTAGTTAGTTCTTCACACCTGCTCTCTCATGTTTTTGTATTAAAGTTCCACTGACTTGTGTTTGTGTTGTAGGATCACAAATGTGATAAAAATGCTTTCAGTCACTCTGAGAGTGAATTAAAGAGGAAGTTGGCCTACATGGGGCTGTTTGTGAGAGGAACATGTTGGCAGGCAGTGACCTTACATGCTATCAGTCAAACACAATAGATATATTATTGTAAAGAAACAATAAACAAAGATCACAGCAGAGGGAAAATTAGTTAGATATTTAGGTTTTGTGAAGGCAGATTATATACCTCTGCCTGTTCATTTGTGTTGTCCTTCACAGACCTTGCTGCACTGGCAGATATTTTTTCCAGCAGGCCTAACGCTGGACGGCCCATCGGACAAAGCCACAGGAAATAAGTATGGGCCGGTGGCGAGTGCTTGTTATGCCAAAGAGCACGTCCATATCGATGCTTTTGGAATTCTGTCACCCATTGATCTGCCCTCTGCATTGCACATTTATACGTTTTAAGAGCACAGATATGTGTCTGCCAGTTGATTGATTATGAGCTATTTTCAGCAGCGGCAGGCTGGTTCCATTGCAATGCCTTGGATGTGTCAACGGCAAAATCAAACACTTTTTCACACGCAAATGAATCCCAACTCCCAGGCCTCCTGCTTTTTTGTTATTTATTTTTTCTTCGGGGTAAGCTTTCATTGCAGTCCCCTAGCAAATATGACACAATTCATGTACTAAGGTGTTACTATGTATAATATATCATTGTACTTACTGTAGTGGATGATTGTTATCCTGTGTTAGATGCTGTCTGGGCTGGTATGGAGCTCTCTCCATGTTTATGCTGAGTTGCAGAGCCAGGCTGCAGCAGGTCCAGGGCCAGAGGAGAGCAGCTTTGGATGTATAACAGCTATGGATACACCTAACTCATTATATTTGTTCATATTTTGTGTTAATTCAAAATGGTCTACCTCAAATACTCATTGAGTGAAACTGTTGCCTTCCCTTGATCAGCTTGAGTCAAAACACCACTGACTATTTGAGAAATAGCATGTTGTTTTGTTAAATCCACAATGCATTGTCGTAATTGTAGTTTCTAAATTCGTTTCAGTGTTTGGCGGTATGACAAGCTTCAGCTTCACATGTCCTGAATGAATGTTGAAGCTTTGATACTTAGTTTGCAGTGGCCTACTATTTTAGGTGAAACAACAGATGGACAATCTAAAGAGTTTACTTCAGGCTTTAGGAAATTGTATGGGTTTTAATATACCAGAGGATTCATCAATTCATCAACAAAGTAAGTGACCATAATGGACAATAGAAATGATTGCTAGCTAAACCTGCATATGTTTTGAACATCCCTGTTTTTTCAATCCAAATGGTCATCCCTCTACACCTTTAAACGTCCACAATCCCATCTTGAGTTTATGGTGATAACACCCCACACAACAGTAAATACATGCATGGATTCAAAACATACAGGAAGATGGGACTTGGCATTGGCTTATCAAACACGACAAGACTTTAAAAAGACTATTAAAACAAAATAAGGTATGACACCTTCTCACACCTAAAAACATTTTAGTCCACCATTTTTGCAAACAGTTCATCATGCTTGGTCACTATTGAGTATTTCCAATCCTGCTCCTGGTGGAAATTTACAAGAACAAAAACTAACAATGCAGCAGAAACAGAAGCAGCCTTTGGCCACAGCTGCTCTTTTGTGCAGTTGTTCGAGTAACTGAGGCTGTAACGTCAGCTGGGCTAGCATAAATAGCTAGCAGGCCGCGAGCGAGATCACCATCCAAAACTCTTGTGATTTTATCCAGATAGTGTATAGTTGTCTAAAACAGTGAACGTGCTTGTCTGAAGTGATATTGTTGTGATGCTGGCATAACTGACTGTTGTTACTAAAGGTGCTTTTCGACCAAAAGTACCAGGAACTTTTAGTTCCAGGAACTTCTCTTCAAGGAACTAAATGGTTCTCGTTACCCATTGTTGTCTGCGTTTCCACAGCAGCCTAAAGTCCCGGGAAGATTATGCTCGCGTCTCCTACTTCCTGTAGGCACACACAACCTCACGCCTGTGTGTGCTGCGGGTGTAACCACTAAGCCTAACCACTAAGCGCAAACACTCCGCAGCACGTCCGCTCCGTATACTGTCCGTTTTCATGTAACAGCAGCAACTCGTCCTGGTGCTGGTTAATGCTGTGGCTACATAAACGGAAAGTTCACGGAGCGGAAGTGCCGCCGAGTGTTTACTTTAACGGTTACAGCCAAAGCACACACACTGCATGAGGTGTTGTGTGCCGACAGGAAGTAGGAGACGTGAGTTTTCTTTTTCATAAAGTTACTGTCACGGTGCAGATCACGCTGATTAAACTTACATTTGAACACCATTAGAAATGCTTGATGACTTACAGTTTAGATAACACAACAGCAGCCCACAGGTCTATTTGTATTTATTTTATAAAGAAACGTATCGCTCCACCTGAACTATCCTACTTTTTCGTAAGAGTGTCTAAACCAAGAGTGGTAAAACTTAAAAGTCCCAAATAATAAGAAATATGATTTAATTGTATATATGGACATTAAAACACACTGCATTAATCTGGTATAATTTCCTGTATTTTTAAATATTGCAATTAATATTGCAGAACAAACAAAAAGATATCGCTATGTATGTTTTTTTCCAATATTGTGCAGCCCTAGTGTGTGAAATAAAACACTGCGAGTACTCGCCCAATCGTAACGGTCAGCACTGCAGGTCCTGCCCTGAAAGTTCCTGGACCTTTGGAAAGTTCTAACCCCTGAACAGGGACTTTTCAGGGAGTAGGTCAACTACTCTGGAACTACATTTAGACCCTAGTTCCTGCTGTCGAAACGCACATAGTTCCTCAAAAGCTTCCTAGTTCCTGGGGAATGTTCCTGCTGTCGAAAAAGCACCGTAAGACAAAGATCAGATTGTTATAGCTTTGGTCATCACACTTATTGGCAGCGTCACACTGAACTTAACAAGGATGAAATATTAACAGTAAATATCAAATACTGAGAAAAAGGGTGAGCTATTGAGGATGAATTGGAAAAAGCCCCATATACAGAGGCTACAGTCCTCCACACAGCGGCTGCAGGTTCGACTCCCGCTGTCAGCCTTTTGCTGCATGTCACCCCCCACTCTTTTCTCCCCATATTTCCTCTCTGATCAGCTGTCCTAAGGCAAAATGGCCAAAATATAATCTTAAAAAGAGAACTGAAACAGCTGCAACATTTCAAAATGCAAAGAAATCTTTAAAAGAATGTGCATCTGCATCTAATGATGCATTCATTTGCAGTTCAATTTCTCAGTGAACAGATTTATTGTTTCATTTATAAAATGTAAGATGATGATGCATCTTCGCGTCTGGGACCCCCAGCAGTCCCGGGGTCCTAGAGATGGGACTGTGGATCTACATATCCAAGGCTGGGTCTGGTTCTTGGCCTAGGCTGGGGCTGAGGTTGGGGCTGGGGTGTAGTGCTGGTCACGGGACTCTGTCACCAGCCTGGGGGCCACTGACACAGTCATCTGAGGCAGTAAAGTGCTAAGAATGGCCGGCATTGTCAGCCAGCCCCGGCCCCTGAAGGGCCTACAGAAACAGAGGGGCGCAAACAGTGGCTCTCCTCAATGAGGAGCCTCTTCTGTTCACGGAAGAGCCCGAGAGAGCGATATTTATACACCGGCTGCATGTCACTGCTGCCATTTTCTGTCACCGATAATATACTTTATTCCTTAATGTTTAACCGATTTGATGTACACCGTATAACATATAGGGAAGAGGCTGATTCTGATTCGGTCTCAGATCTGTGTGTGCCTTTATTTCAGTGTTATAGCTTTTTTCACATTGGTTACTTTTGACATTTATTAGGATTTTCTACAAGGATGTATGTGTCAGTGCAGCCAGAGCAGCGGTTGAAAGTGTGTTAAATCTTCATGGACTGTATTGTTTTCTGTCCAGTTTAGCGCTTTCATAGTTTGATAACTAAATCTGAATTTATGCGTCTAAAATGCATAAAGCTGACAGTCTGTTAGGGTCTCTAAGGTCAATGAAGGTAAAGACTCCAGGCAGAAGATAGACAGGCATAGAGAACAACTTTTCGGTAGCTTAAAGAAGGAATAATAAGTGCTTTCATTATAACTTAAATCCTGTAACAAATATGATGGTTGATGTTGCAGCACAACTATCTTGCTAAAAGTCAAACAAAGAACAAAATTCAACATACCTAAGACAGTGAAGATGCATCTTTATTTTGTGTAAAGCCTGAAAAATAAGTTTGTGAAACAGAACAAATTTAAAGTGCTTTAAAATGCATTTTTAAACTATTAATGTTCATTTTAGTGCCCCCTTTTTTTGTTGTTGTTGACTGCTTCAGCCACTTTCAGTAAACAAAGTCTTCAAAATAGCCAAAATGGTTTCGGTTCAATTTGGTGAATCTGTGTCTATTTGTAGTCAATTCCGTGTCCCTGCCTCTGGCCTTTTAAAGACATGATGTTAACTCAAATGTTTGCTGTACGGAATTTAAATCAAAATTCTGAGGAGATAATTGTAAATAAATACTTTCTTCATAAAAGGCTTAATGCAGATTAACAAAAACCTTTGTGTCGCTTGCTTAAATCAGATGACCCTGCTGTCAGCTGACTGAGGAATAATCAAAGGGGGCACTATGGAAGTGTGTTTGTGTGCGTGTGTGTGCGCGCGTGTTTGAATATGTTTGTGAGCGAGATTTCCGAGGAAAAGGAAGGAGTGGTTTTGAGCTGAACTGTAGAATCTGATCTACTGGAAGCTCAGTGGGACTCCATCTACACAAACCACTGTCCTTAAGGTTGTTAGAGCCCCCTGTGGGACTCTCTCCCTCTCTCTCACACTGTCCCTCTTGCTCTCGCTCTCTCCCTCTCTTTCTTTTTCTCTGTCTCTCTATTCGGCCCTCTCTTGAGGCCAAGCAGCGACAGCAGAGAGGATGTTGCAGAACACATGTCGTTCCCTATATGAAAATGTTCCCAAAGTGTGTCTGTGTTTAAAACCCCCTTTTACCATTTTCATGTTAACAGTAGGGCTTGAGATTTAGTGTTACTGCCGTTAATAGCCCTTTCTGTCCATTAGTTAAGTGTTTCTAAAGTGCCATGCAAGTTACAAGTTGTAGTTGTGGGGTTTAGAAAAAGCTCTCAGCCTGCTTGGACATTTGGAAACAGTTAAAAGAGCCTAAAGCTGCCTAGCATAGCATGCTACATGTCACAAGCTCATTAGCTACACCACCAGTGTGTTTTTATTTTGTTACTAGAGAACAGAGGCTCCGACAGCCTGCGTGTAGTTTATTTAATGAGTTGGATCTTATTGAAAGACAGCATTGCTTCATAGAAAAAACGTGATACACTTTGAATTGTATGTCTAAAATCTAAATGTGTATCATAAAGTATTAAAAATCTAAAGTATTTGTGCAAATTAGCTAAATTGGGTCATGTTTCGGTTGTTTGTAGGTTTTTGTTAATGGTTAGTTTTGTCTCTGTGATGTTTAACCTGACCAGTGTTTCAGAGAAAAAACAGGAGTTTATTTTCTTAAAGACGGGGAATCGCTTCTAAAAATAGATTTTTATTTTTGGGTTAAAATGTGCGTCCATTTTAAAGGACAGACAGAGACACACAGAGAGCGAGGCTTGTGAATGGCGGATATCTGCGAGTCTGTTACTGTGTGCCGACTATACACACATACAGTACACACACACACACACATTCCTTTCTCTCTCTCTCTCTCTGTTACACACACACACACACACCCTGCTGTTGACCAGGAGTGTAAAGGCACAGACTGCTGGAGGACAGCAGTGGCGCTGCAGGTTCCCTGCTCAGAGATTGTGGAATGGTCGTCCATAGACCCCCCTCCTCCTCCTCCTCCTCTCTTCCTCTCTCTCTCTCTCTCTCTCCTCACTGAGGCCCCCCCCCCCCTCTGTCGCTCCCTCTTCTCCCCCCCCCCTTCCACCCCCCTTCCCTATACCCCCCCACCCCCCTTAGAGCTTATGTAAACTAGCTGTGGAGCCAGGGCAAGCTGAGGCTATTTTTAGCAGCAGCACTGCAGAGCAGAAACTGGCGGAGGGTCACGTGTGCGCAGCCGAATCAAAGGGAGTATCCCGGCAATGCGCTGTAAACAAAGGGAAGGTCAGTAGCAGAAGGTGAGACACAAAACGCCTCTGTGTTGGTTTTGTGTGTGTATGTGAGCGACTACACGCTGCCTGGCCATACCCTCTCCTCTCTTAATGCCCCGACATAAAACAAATCATGGCGAGTGTATGAAGGCACCCATATGCTTTCCTGCTCGCTCTGTCTCCCCCTACTCCACACAAACACACACACACTCATAGCTAAAACATTTCTGCTAGAGACAGAGACAGAGGAGGGGGGCTGAATTGATCAAAGCAGGGTTTGACAAGCGAGGAGACATTTTGCTGTCTAATCATGACAGGGGCTCCCAGCTCCACACTGTCTCCCTGTTGCTCTCTAGCTGGCCTATCAGAGTAAGCGGCAGCACAGTTAGAGCTGTGCAAAATCCATCAAAAAGCACATGACCATATTTGTTTAGCATTGACATTAGCATGTTTTGTGTCACATGGGGCTTTCAATCCCTCTGCGCCTGCTCAGAGTGTGTGCTGTAGCTGTAGCTAAGGTTGTATAGCCTGTAGGCCCATGCTAGCATTAAGGCTAGCAGTTAGCAGTGTCCAGCCACACCCTGGCAAAAGGTCTCTCTCCACCTCGACCACTAGTCAAACAAGCCTCAACTTTCACCTCCTGTGGAATGTGGTCAGAAGGGGGCTCAGAGCTATTTATAGAAACCTTTTATATTTTTCTGTCACAGCGGTTTGTTTGACTAGACAGCCTGAGCTGTTGGCTGTTTCATCAGGCCAGGCTGGAGGAGGTAGCATAGAGGCTAACTTAAGTAAACATTTGGCTCCAGCACTAGCCGTGGTTCAGCGGTTTGGTTGGATGATTTATTGTTGTAGGCATTCTTAACCTGAAAATCTGGAGTTTCTCCTAGATGACCAGATAGAAACGTGTCCTGACAAGAGAATACGCCAGGACAGAGGAACATCCGGTTCCTCTTCGTTGTGGTTCTTCAGAGTGACACTGTACTCTAAAGCAATATTTATTTAGACAGTTAATTCCGGTCCACACCTGATAAGTTTTTATAGCAGCTTAGTTAAACAAGGGCATAATGCACTTACTGAACTTACCTGCTCATTTGTCTTTTGGTTTCTAAACACAGGAGCTAAAACAAGTTCATTGATCAGTTGGTCGACCAATAGAAATTTTAACTGCGATTGTTTTGATAACAAACAAATGATTTAATATATTTTTAAATGAAAATGCCAAACTTTCCCTTCATCCACCTGCAGGGTGTTATGGAACTGGTGCTTTTGCTGTTATGTGGGATTGTGGACTTCATATGTTTTGTTTTTTTAGTATTGGTTTGGAGGGAAAAAAGTGCAATTTGATGACAATTGAAATAGTGGAATGTTTAATCGACTGCAGTAGGAAGGGACTGCAAGATTGTATGAAAATTAAGTAATGAAACATTTCAACTAACTTTAGCTTAAAATGCGTTTCAATAAAAAAAAAGAATTGTTAAACATAAATGTATAAACCAGCAGTATACATATGTGCTACAAGGCGCTAAAGCTAGTCATCCTTTAATTGGATGCTACTAGCATTTCGCTAACACATTTAACTAGCCACCTGTATCTCTACGCAAAGCATGTGGTATATTCAGGAAGTAGACATGACTTGACTTTGAGTTGAAAGGAAATTAAGAATTACATGACAAGATTTTGGTGTATATGACATGAGAGTAGGCATATTTTAAAGCTGTGGACGTGTGAGTGATTCCTCTAACAATGCTGTTCTCACCTGTTCACGACTCATTACTCAGTACAGATGTCCTTCTATCAACACCAGTTTAAAAAAGTGTTTTTTTTTACTCTTTGGGGGTTGGAGTATGTGTTGCCTCTTCCTTGAAGGGTAGTCGTCACAATATCAGTTACCACAAGTGTCATTTTCCAGTCTGCTTAAGCATAGCGAGGCCTACATACAGAACTCTGCTCCATATTAACTGCTCCATGACTTGTAACATCCTTATCAATTATCCCCAATGATTCAGCCTTAACTCATAAAACTTTGTGTATCTTATTCCTGACTGCGTCTGACAAGTTGTGACTGTCAACACAGCAACTTACTGCAGACTACACATTACATTCCTCCTCCTCTTTTACTGAAAATGTGACTTATTTTGGGGTTGTGTGCTTGAGACGTTGGTGCTTTAAAATAATCTCTCCTCATAAGCCCAAAATTTGCAGGCCCTCCCACCAAACACACAAACACACACGCACAGTGACACACATACAGTGCAGAAAGCTAGCATAGAGCAGCGTCCTGCTTTGTGTTGATGTATGGGAGAGTCTGGGAATGGAAGGATACAAGTGCGGCCTGGCTTAGGAAGAGACGGGGGGATAGAGAGAGAGAGACACACAGAGAGAGAGACAGAGAGAGAGAGAGAGGAGTGGTATGGACCGACTGGGGTTGCCATGGGAACCCAGCTGCTAAAAGCAGGCAGGGTCAGTGAGGAAGAGAGAGGCTGTGTGCAGCAGGAGCGAAGGGATGCCACCCGGAGGCCGGTTTGCGAACTACACAAACAGCACACAGGCCTCGAATGCTCTAGTTCTTTTCACTGGAATTCACCCGCAGACGTTTAAAATCTTTCAAATCAGAACTGAAACAATTTGAACTTTTTTAAACGAAGCATTTTTTTCCTCCATCCAGAAGTGCTTGCCTCAGTTTGATGCCATCTGCACTGATACTGTAGTCTCTCTCTTTCTGATATTAGTCATTGGTTATTGACTTTTGATTAGGGGGAAAGAGGGAAAGCTCATTTTCACTGGGTCACCGGTCGACTTCTAAGCGGAACAACTAATTCGACATGGAGGGCTGTGGATGTTTACGGGCGAGAGAATTCAAACCGGCTCGATATTGTTGATTAGACTATTTTTACTTGTTTTTTCTATTTTTGGCGCAGACTAATTCAGTAGCTGACAGATAATGTATCGACGACGGGCTTCAATATTATTTCGAAGAACCCGTACGTCGATTTCACGGTGAGAACTATTCTAAGAGCTCCACATGGCCCTGACACCGTCGCCATTTTTCCACTGTAGCTTGAATTTTTAGGGCTGAGTCTATTTTAAGCAGAGGTAATGTAATGGTCGACACTAAGCAGAGACAAAAGGGCATTACAGTGTATTTTACATTTTTATACAACACCTTTCAAAACCATGACTCCATGCGGCCCTAGAAGGCGAATCAGCGGCCTTGAGATAAAGCAGGCACTTTTGTTTACACAAGATTTGGTTTGACTTTCAGGAGTGTCTCCTGTTCTCGCTCCTATATTTAGGAAGTACCCACTGAGCCGTTGATGGATTCGTCTAGTTTCAGATCCATCTCCCAAACTGCACAGTGTTCCTGTTTGGATGGATGAGCTGAACCCAGGGCTCAGATCTTTCCACCAGGTGACCAGGATCCTGCACGGCTTATCTTATGTGAGGAGCTACGTGGTGCAGCTGTAGTTTTGTTAGGATCCAGGGTGTGTTTTTAGGAGAGAAGACAGGTGAAGAATAAAGGAAATGATTAATTATTAGAACATAGTTTGACAGACTTGTAATATAAGTAGTGATCCTTCTTTAATGGTCATTTAATCCATAAATTTGCAGAGAGAAACTCAGTCTCCAGTGTGTCTCTCTTCTCTCCAATATGAGGATTGATGGTTGGAAAAAAACATGACTTGATGTAAACATGGCTTCTGGTTATCTCTACTGTCCTTTTTTAAATATTATTTTCAGATATTTATAGACAAAATATGAAGGAGATTAAATGAGTAAATGATTGTCAGGTTAAAAGACAGTAATAGTTAGGTGCAGCCCGTCATCCAAGATTTGAAAACCAGTTTTTTCTGTTTGTTTTAAATTGTTTATTCAGTGTCTAGTTTAGTAACGAGCTTCTGCACATCCCCAAGATCATTTGTTTGTCAAAAAGTGTGATCCATTGATGCCGTTTGGTGTCAAATTTCCTTCAATGAACCTTGAATGACTTAATGTGACGCCCCAATTCTTCATTATTAATAATTGTAACTTTATTTGTATAGCACCTTTTAATACAAGAAATGCAGCTTAAAGGGCTATAAAAGAAGAAAAATAAATGCACATGACAACAGACAGAAAGGATAGAGAGCCACAATTTATGACACAGACAAACACATACTGTATATAGACCAAAACAAACACTTTTAAATAAAGCTTTCCCAGCTGACGACAGTGCGTTGGTGCTGCTGTGTCCTGCAGTGAGCTTTAAAGCGCTGTCACCAGTCAGTTGGAGTCTAAAGGGAAAGTCCATTATGCCGGCCCGAGCGGCTCAAAATATGGAAACTATTGATCGGATTCTCTGCACTGCTAATTAAAGATGCTCCACTATTTGTAAAAAGTCAACCCAATTATCAAATGAGCACATGAGGCTGGGCGCTGTGTGGCGGTGTGAAGGTTGCCTGTGTGTTAGAGGGGACTTTATTCCGGCGTTGTTGCAGTTTCGTTTACTTTTTGAGCATGTTCACAACTGGCTCTTTGTTTTTGGACATGTGTTGGTTTGATACATAAATTTAACATTTGTATTCTGTTAGTGGCTTTATTTGTATTAAGGCCTTGTTTATTTGTTTGTTGTTGCTCTCTGAAAGCGGCATCATGGTACAAGAACACGGGGAGAAGAAGCCCCCGTGGAGCTTGATGAACCATGTCCCAGATGAAGCGTTTAAATGCCCCCCACTTCACACCATCACCATCTTCCCTAACCCCCCTTTCTGCTCAATGGGCAGCAGCATGTGACCTGTACCACGTGGGGGCAGAGGCCTGAGGGGGCCCCCCCATACACTCTGTATCTACTGTCCATCAACATATTGGTGTGTGTGTGTGTGTGGGTGGGTGGGTGAAATTCTGGCTGCGTGTGTGTGTGTGTGGACTCATGCTCGTGTCTGTTTTTTATGGAAAGATGAGGCCAACGACACAGAGACCAGGCCAAGTCAAGTGACACTGTCTAAAACAAAGGCTATACATAGCAACACAGACTGGCCCGCAGGACGAGTACAATGTGTTTTGGCTAAATACAGAGACGACCCAGCCCTGCAGACAGAAACAGAGGGACTGTAATAGACAAGATAATAGTGGAGGATTTTGTTTTATTTAACTCGCCTGTTAAGAACAAACTAGCATGGAAAAGTAAAAGGCGTTTTTAAATAAGACGTTACAGCTTGATTAATATGATTTTAAGAATTTTAAGTGAAAAAACTTAGCACTAAGTGTATAAACTAGATAAAGAGTTTCCCAGTACCACTCGTTCTAAAACTGTTCTCAATAAAGTCCTGTCCTTAAAACCATTTTCAATAAAGTATCCCATGACCAGTGCAAAATATTTTTGGTTTGGAAAAAATCCTATAAAGAGGTACAACACAGCGCTGCTTAATGAGTGTCTGATTTTCAACCTTGTAACTGAAAAACACTGGCTTCATGCAGCTGTTGAATCATTTCTGACTAATTTCTTCCCGATAATCCTCGTAGTGTTGCAAAATGTTGGAGCAAAATCCCATTTAAACATACTATTCTTTTTACTGATGGTATTTATCTAAGCTCTGTTTTAACTTTTTTTCCCCTTTTTTTCTGTATACAGTCATTCAATATCAAAACTGGCTTTGCACTCTCAGTGAACAAAAGAAATCCAGAACTTAGAGTTGTAATCTCGAAGAGCTCAGTTTCGTTCTTTATGGCGGCACCTATAGCGTTAATGGTAATTGCAGGAGCACTCCTCCCAGATATCCAGACAGTGTTTGCATGTGTGAAGTCCATGGTTGGCTCCCTTTGTAACGGTTGTAACTCTTGATTTTCCTCGCTGACGGTCGCTTTCCTTTTTAGACTGTTTGCCTTCATCTGAGCGTCGAGTTTGTTTCTTTTTCTTTGGATTTTCACTTATTTTTGAAGTTGTATCTGTAGTCATCCATCTTTTCTTTGTTTGTTCAGCCATAGTAGATTACTGTTAACTCGCAACACTTGCAAAGACCGGAAGAGCAGCCGCTTAGCTCCGCCTACCCTCTCTGGCAGACCAACCACTGCTTGCTGATGGAAACTCGTCACTAACTGGGCGCCGCTTGTGATTTTTTTCCGTGAAAGTCGCCACAGACACCCAGTCTGTGATACTGCAAATGCAAAGGCTTTCATCAGTGGGCCATAGGCTCAATCACCATTGTGTTACCTCATTCAGCGATAGATAGTGACTTAACAGACATTTATTTAAAAGGAAATCTTCAAGATTATTGCTTTAATACAGCTAACAATTGTTGCATCAGTTAACAGCAGCCAAAGATGCAAATTACAAAAAAATGTCATAAAGTGCTCTTTATCTTACTTAAGGATAAAGGATAATCATTATTGGGGCTGAGCATGAATAATATTTTTTATATTTATATTTAAAAAAAATCTCAATTACCCCCTGCAGTACTCCAGAGTACCCCTAGGGATACTAGTACCCCTTTATGAGAAACTCTGCACTACACAAGATATACTTTGCATGAACTTAGAACAAAGAAGACCAACTGCCCGCCTGCTGCCCCTCAAAGCCAAGAATTTGACCAAATGACCACATCAGACCAGCTCTGGGAGGAAATGGAAGAAAACCACCATAAAGCACCACAGATGTCTCTGGACCTGAAACCCAGCTCGTCTATTTGCAGCCCTCGACCAGAGTAGCCGCAGTCACTGTAAACTGCACCCAAACCTTTTGATAAGGTATTATCTATGCGGCCACTCGCTAATCAATGTTATCTTTCTCTGCGTTTTTCCTGGATCCAGGACCCTTGTTCTTTTTTTTTTTTTGTTCTTCACTGGAAATGAGGACTATATTTGGCTCTCCAGTGCTCTACCAATAGTACTTCTGTCACATGGCAGTCAGAAAGCGCTCAGTAATTATAACCCAGCGATGTTTCTGCGAGGAAGGCTGACTAAAAATACTCCCACATTGTTGCACTGATGGGGCAAAACTGGAGTTTTTTTTAGGAGGTTTTGTGTTGTGTTTTTGTGAGTGAATGAGTGTTTGTCTGCTCAGGGGAGATGAGTGTGTCTGTGTGTGTGTGCGTGTGCATGTGTTTGCGTGTGTGTGTGTGTGTGTGTGTGTGTGTGTGATACTCAAATTCAAATACAGTGGAGTTCAGTGGGTTTACTGGTTGTGTCCGCCTTTTGTTCCAAGGAAGCACTAATCGACACGTAGACACATTTAATTATGTGATTAGCTGAATGTGATTCTGGATTTTATTACATCAGAGCTGAAGTACAACATCATACAGCTCACACAGAGCTGTGCTTCCATCTCTTGTTTTCTATTTAGCAAATTCTGTTTAGTTTTACATTCATTATGTGTGTTACATTCAGTCCCATTCGTCAATACTTTTTAACAATTATTACTATTTTTACTTTTTACTGCTGAAAATGAAAAAAAAAAGGTTAGTTGCAGCCCTGGTTTACTATCTTACTGACAAACATTTGATTTATGTTGTTGTTGCTGGTGCTTTAAATATATGTACAGGGTTGGGAGGGTTACTTTAAAAGTGTATTCCGATGCAGTTACTAATTAGCTGTTAAAAAATGTAATCAGTAACCTAATCCAAGTATCTCAATTTTAAAGTAACTGATTCCTTTCAGTTACTTTTGGATAACTTCAATACTAAATCTGCAGATAAAGACAAGAGAAGATAAATGTCAATGTTTTTGTAAGTGTTTAAATTAATAGCACTAATTATGCGCATTTAAATGTACTTTGTCAAACATGCAATTATGGAATTATGTAACGTTAGTGGTTGGTCTTACCTGTAAATGTTTCTTTAAATTGGATGTCGAGTGACAGGTCCTTTGATAATGACAGCCGGAAGGCATAACTGCGACGTTCCCTTTACACCCAGTGAAAGCCTTACTTTGCTTCACCACAGGCCATGGCAACCAGAGACGGTTGATGGCAACTTTGAGGAGCGGAGCAAAGTTTCCTGTGTGTCGTGAAGTGTCGTAAACGTGTGCACGCAGGTGCATGGTATTATCGGAGACGGACAGACGGATGGCGAAATTGAGAAATGAGACACCAGATGTTACAGAGCATCTTTGGTATTATATCGTCTTCATTTTAAAATTGTAATCCCCATTTTTAATAAATGAATCTGTAATCTAATTACCTCTTTTTTTCTGTAACTGTAACGGAATAGAGTCGAATTTTTTTTGTATCCTAATTATATAGGATTGCCTTACTCCCCAAGCCTCTATATGTGTATATATCTGTCCATTTCTCCTTATTTGGATGATAACAACTGTCTCTGTGAATTACTGCCCTCTGTAGTTTGTAGAAATCGTTATCATCATGTCGCTCTGTGTCAAAGCAGACAGTGAGTTGAATCTAGTGGTACGGTACAGTTTTCCCTTCTTCACATGAAACAACCTGAGAAAGGAAAATGAAACTTCAATTGAACGACTAACAGCAGTCGGAGGGAGATATTGCTTTGTATTAAAGGGGTCAGTGGCAAGCAAAAATATGAGAATCGGTTATCTAAACACTGCTCTGCAGTGCTTCTAGTGGTCATAAAGTCCTCTGTGAGGCTTTAAGATCAGGTTTTATGTGTAACAAAGTCTTAACAGAGATTAATGTTCAGGAGAGGTTTAAGGTCTAAAAGCTCCATCAGTTCAGTTTCTTGCATAACAAACTGAACAGTCAGAAGTTGTAAACTAAAGACAAGGTGTGGACTAGTCTGGGAGTTTTTCATGCGGGACTCGACCTCTGGCACACATACCTGCTCTGGTTTATAAGTAAATAGTGAAGTGTGCACAGAAATAATATATAGGCAATTTTTAGATGTCACTTGAGGCCTGTGCATATATGTTATAAAACTCTAAAAACAAGCAAAAAACTCTAAAAACAGATTATTTTATATAATCTATCCTCATGATAAGTTATTCCCTTCCTCTTGTCCATACCTTGTCTGTTGTGTCTCGTGATTCAGGAGATACATCGACTGTATTTGAAGTCTGTGTGAGAAAGTCTAATGCTCTTTCAAAAATAGCCATACTTCTCCTTTTGTGCGGACTGTGTGCACAAGTCTGTGTGATGAAAACATTGTGAGAAAAATTGTGTCTTTGTTATCTATCACTTTGTAATTTAGTTATACATTGGAGTGTGAGGTGAGCTACATTTAGGCCTGAATTTAAAATATAGTGACCGACTATCTCTGGCTGAAACCATACTGAAACCCTTGACGCTCACTGCTAATCTCATGTGCATCAGGTTTGTGGTATGCTGAAGCCGTGGTGGCTGTCTTGTGACATCCTGAAGCCACAGACTGTTTGGGTGAGAGATGAAGGATGGTGAAATGGGCTGTTTGGTCCACATCACACATACTTGACTCACAAACTAAACCTTAAGGCTGGAAATACCTGACACGCCTGTTTCTCCTCTGCTGTATCTTCTTATGAATGTAGTGTCATTGGAAAAAAGTATCATTCTCTCCACTGTTGTTTAAAGTAGGGCTGGATGATAAATGACCTCGATACAGAATCATAATAAGAGTTATGTTGGGAAAGTAATCTTTGGACATCTTAAAATTGATAAATCTAACAGCATATGAGGCAGGGAAATAAAATGCCAAAGCCAGTCAGTCTGCAGTTTTACGCTTGCATGTCGGACATTAAAACATTTCCACCCGACTACTTCCCAACTGTTTCAATCATGTCATTTTCACATCTTAGATATAGTCGATTTAAACAATATATCTTTAAACGGCTTGAAGGATTTTACCCACCGGACGTCTGGAAGTTCTGAGAGAAACAAGCTGACTTAAAGTTAGTTGCAGCTCGGCTCACAGCCCATTAAGCTCTGCCGAAGAGCATCAGAGAAACGCTGATTTTTAACATGAAATGGCTTTTACTGGTTTTAATTACCAGGTCTGTTTGTTTGGGAGAGGAGGAGACCTGTACGGATAATTCGGCTCCTGATAGAAACCTTATGAATGAAAACCAAAGAAATAACCTAACCTAAAAACTGAGCTAACGTTGTTAGCAGCAGCTTTGCTAACAGTCCCGCCGGTGTGTTGTTTCTAATCGAGCTCAGAGAAACACTGACTTTTAACTTGAAACCACTACATTTGGTGTTTGTTTTTTTTGGGGGGGGGGATGCTGGAACAGTCCAATTTGTGGACATTTTTTTAATATATATTTTTTGGCTTTTTTGCCTTTATTTGACAGGACAACTGAAGATAGACAGGAAATGTTGGGAATAGAGAGTGGGGGATGAAATGCACCAAATGCAGGTTCGACTCACAGTCTGCGGAACCTGCGATCAGTGCAACAAGGACTATGGCCTCTGTACATGGGGCGCCCGCTCTACCAACTGAGCTAAACCAGCGCCCCTTTTAGCTCCTTTTTGACAGTAACACGCTTGCATTACATGTTAGCACACAGATTTGTACGACTTGTATTTTCAAAGTCATCTTCACTTTGGTCCCTGGTTAGTTTTGAACTCTGCGGTGGCCCACTTTTGCTCCTGTAGTAGGTCAGCCCAGGTAACAAAGCTGAATGCCTAAATTGTACAGCGAGACCTACTTTGGTTCAGTGGCTGTTATACAGAAAATATATTTACAATATATTTATATAGATGTAAAGTTTTGTTTTATGTATAAAAACGTACCTCTATAAATACCTGTAAAGTGCTTTTCCGCCAGTGTTGTAATGGACCTGTCTTTTTTAGGTCTATGTATATTTTGGCCCTTAGACCCGCATAGTCTTTCAACTGTGTGATCCAGACCATCCAGGGGCCTGTGTGACTGTGTGTCCCCCCAGCCTGGCTCTCCTGAGCCGGCTGTGCTGCAGAGAGGCCCAGCTGCTGCTGCTGCTGCTTCTGCTGCTGCACATGCTCTCTCTGTAGTGAAGAGACGGCAACAGCAAGCTGCCTAACCTCCACAATAACCGCCTTATGTAATCACTCTGGCTAGAGACAGACCAAAATAGCCCAGACTGAGCAGCCCTGCCCTCTTGTGGCAAAAAGCTGCCATAGCACCGGCCTGCTGGGCCTCTACAGGGAGTCAGACATGGCGGCCGACTTTCGCAGCATCCTGTGTAGCTCACATGGTCGTATAAATAACTGTTCAAGCTGACGCAGCACAAGAAATAGATTTAATAAATCAAAGAACAGTTTTCACATGTGGTCAGATTGAAATACTGCATTTCAAATTAAACTGTTTTTCAACTGGTGTAGCGTGAAAGTTGCCTCAGGTTTCTCTGTCAGACGAGCTCTTGTTTTCTGTTTGTATTTTGGGTTTGACTGTTGTGGATTCAGGCTTATCACATATTTTTAGTAATCAGTACTTATTTGATATGTCTGCAGTCGAATCTAACGAACTTTTCTTTTCCTGCAGCCTGTAAAACTGAATAGACCACAGTACAAAACATAACCCTCTTCTGTTTCTCTCTTTGCAGTTTCCTGGACAGAATTGACTCCGTAAGACAGAACGACTACACACCAACGGACCAGGTCAGTGCTCCCATTAATGTCCACTGTTTTTATAGTTAATAAATCACATCAAAAATCCTACTTGTCATACATTTTACCAAACTGGATAATGTCTTCTCCTTGTTCTTACAGGACCTGCTACGCTGCCGAGTGTTAACTTCAGGGATTTTTGAGACGAGGTTCCAAGTAGACAAAGTGAACTTTCAGTAAGTTTCACTCGTGCACACACGTGATGAAGATGTGTTCTATATTAGCTGCTCTTTATTATTCTGACTGTTTTTCATTATTGCATTAGCTTTTCTACAGCCAGGTCGATAATTATCTGATTGGTGTTTGCAACATATTCGTAATAAAATAACTTGTTAGCAACTTGTGTATGTTAAATTGCAATCATATTAATCAGAGGTTCTCAGATTGGGGTCCCCATTGATAGGTAACACACTAACAAAATGATGATAATTTTGAAAAGAAAAGAAGAAAAGAAAAAGTCCGATCAGACGTTGATATAATGGGACTCTTGGTCTAATTTGTGTCAATTCAGGAGTCCTCCAGGTGAAATAGTTTGAGAACCACTGATATAAATGTCCCAAAACCTACTTTTTATGGATTGTGGTTTCCATTTTGAAATCTAAGTAGTTCTGCAAATCTGAAAATATTCACTTGAGATCTCTAAACATGACATTTTCCAAAACCATCCCGCCTAACAAAGACACGAGGTGTCAACCACAAAACAAAGTAGCTTTCCCAGAAATAACAACTTAAATTAAAAAAAAAACTTCATCCTTATTACTTTATATAATAAATATATACACACTCATTTAAGGAAGTATCTTCTGTCCTTTTCACATTCTGTTATTTGAAGCAACTTTTGTTAGTCCTGAGAACTGGCCTCCCCGGGCTTTTTCCAACATTCTGCGAATATTGCCACCAAATAGTACCGAGGGGACACGCTCTTTAGAGAACATTTGATCCTGGCTCCTCTTTGCATCACTGTTGCACAAATAATCCCAGTTAAGAATTCCCTCTTGGGTGTTATTGCTATATTTACCGTGGCCTCGGGTCTTGAGCCTGAAATTGCACAGAACAAAACTCTGAACCCCAATATGCTCGGCGGCAGGAAGCTGAGGTGGAAAAAAACGTCATCGTAGCGCCTAAAATTTAAAATGGGCCCTCTGTGGTCGACCTGTGTGATTTCTGAGTAAGCCGAGAGTCATTGACCACCGCTAGCAGTTAACAGAGCAGCCAGTAGAAGTTAGGAGTAAATGTTTCGTAAGTGCTTTGATGATGTCAGATGAGATGACCCATTTCCGCAGTCACAGACACAACAGACTTATTCTACCGTCTGAAATGGGCCTTTGTATCAAATTATATCATCCTTAATGATTGATATGAGAGCTCTGGGACAAGACTTCCCTTTGGGTGTGCATTTTTTCATTAATCAGCTTTGATCATTTCCAAACAGCGAGGGTCGCACAGGGTACAAATAATCTGTTCTTTATTTTATTTATCCATTAATTGATTTTTCATGTTTTCATGTTTCCAGACCATTTTACATCCCGATCTCTTTTTTCAAGACAATCTTTAATTATGTGTCTTTATATGGGTGGATAATTGTAAAGTGTAAATGTTCTCAGGCTGATGAACGACAGTACAATATGCAGCTGATGTCCCACAGGGCATATGAACTCTTTGATTAAAGATGGCAGCAGCAGTATGTTGATGTGTCTCAGTCTGACCCAGTATTCTGTCTCCTCCGTAGCATGTTTGATGTTGGGGGCCAGAGAGATGAAAGGAGAAAATGGATCCAGTGCTTTAACGGTGAGTCTCTCAGCCTGTGCGTCTTTTCTGTAGTATTCTCTGCAAGATTTCAGCATCACATCACCTCTTATTTCTGGGTTATTCCTGCACACTCCTAATGTAGTTCCTCTCCTCTCCTAACAGACGTCACTGCTATCATCTTCGTGGTGGCCAGCAGCAGCTACAACATGGTAATAAGGGAAGACAATAACACCAACCGGCTACGGGAAGCCCTGGACCTCTTCCGCAGTATTTGGAACAACAGGTGAGTCAGAGACATGAGTGAGTGGTTAGATCCTTTCATCTCGAGCCACATGTGAGAACCAGGGGGATTTCTCAGCCGTCTTACTCCTTTTTTTGTCTAAATTTATCCTTACTTATGAGCCTAAAACTACTCAACATTTAATTTCTGATACTCAACTCAAAGAGAACCCTGGTATTTTTTAACCCAGGTATTGTTGGTCCTTTCTCCTTTAATAACTCCTGTCCATCGTAACATTTCATCAACCACACTCACTGCAGAGATTTGAGAAAAGCAGACTGACCAGGACATGAGGTTCCAGCCTCAGACAGCTTTTCAAAACACTTTGATTCAACAGAAAACTTTGAGTCTAACCAAAAGTAGTGTATTTTTAATCTTTGTAGCTATTCAAGCAAAAAACAGTGTCAGCAGTAAGTTAATAATATTAATAGTTATAATTCAATTTTAAAAGACAAGTTACAAAGTGTTTTACAAGGACATAAAATCTATTAAAAATGACCAGAGAAACAACACATAAAAGATACAGCTTTATACACAAGCAAGGTATGAATGTACGACAGAGTATTAGGACGTCATTAAAGAACAAAAAAATGAGATTATGAGAATGGAGACGTAATTTTACAAGAAAGATTTAAGTTTTAAGAGAAGACGGTCATAATATTACGACGTTATTGTTGTATTATTACGAAAAAAAGAAAGTCGTAATTTGAGAATAATACAATGTATTACTTGTGAAGTTGTGCTTGTAAATGATTGCACAGGAGGCTTAACGCAACGTTAGCCGGAGCTGTATTTATTGAACACACCCAGTAGCATGGAAGCATAGCATACATGTACCTCATGAGAACATGCGAGATCTCCTAATCTCCTAGGTTTTGCAGCAGACTGTGTTACCGTATAACACGTAGTAATGCGCAAGAACATATTTTACACACAACATTTTAAACACAACTTTATATTTAGTTTTGGTTTCACAAATACAAAATACTTCACATTGTCACAAGTATCAGGGCTCTGAAAAGTGATGTTATTTGAAAATGACGCAGGCTGGCGGCTGGCTGCTCCTCTGATAGTACCCTTCAAAATAACATATAGGCTAACCATAACCTAAAATTACTAGTTTATTCTTTTGTTCTTTAACGTGGCCCTAGTACTCTGTCGTATGAATGACTAAAACACATTGAACACAAGTAAAGGAAAATGTAAGAGTAACCGATTCAAAGGACGCAGATGCTGTAAGATATGCGAGTTAGATCGTAGTTTCATGTAAGAAAGCAAAGTTCCCCCTAAGTCCTGGAAACCCCAACGTCCCTGGGGCTCTCGTCCTTAAACTTTATAATCTTCTGTGATGTGTGATGATACAATTTAACATTGTCACAACACAAAGCTTTGAATTATTGCTTTTACATGCACTGTGTATGTAAAATATACAGCTTTAAGTATCATAAAACACATACCACAATACACCAATACACCTTAGTCTGATTTAGAATACAGTTAGCTTAAAATGTAAACAGCTCTGCTTTAAATTTGCCAGATTAGAAGATTTTTTATCTCGGATGAATTTGATTGCAGTTGGTAATATGTTCCACAGTTGGCAGCCCTTTATGGAGAGTCAGCGATTGACTGTCAAGATCGCTTATGACGTCAAAAAAATGTCTCCCAGAATTAGAAAATAACAAATGCATGAATTGAATGTTTGTTTGAGTATAGTGATGCTTTATCTGCAGTCTTGCTGACTGTTCTAAACAGCTCCCCTCGTAGAGCCAACAAAGATTTATTAACGCTGTTTGTGTTTGTCTTTCAGATGGTTACGCACTATATCGGTCATATTATTCCTGAACAAGCAGGACATGCTGGCTGAGAAAGTATTAGCTGGAAAATCCAAAATTGAAGACTACTTCCCCGAATACGCTCGCTACACCATACCAAATGAAGGTTAGTGTCCTCGCTGAATTAAATACATATTAAAAGGGTTCCCGTTGATGTTGGTCGATTCTGACTGAGACTCTGTTGTTCTTTCAGCAACTCCTGAACCTGGAGAGGACCCGAGAGTGACGAGAGCTAAGTTCTTCATCCGAGACGAGTTCCTTGTAAGTATCTCGCTCCCTGTCTGTGCTGTGTGAAGTGAGCTGAAGTTGATGAATGAAGCCTCGCCCTGTTAATTCATAACTCCGAATGATAACAGCAAACACAAACAGCGCAGACAATGGTTTGAACTTGATAAAACAATGCTGCTGACTGCTCACGAGGACAAGGTGTCAGCAGATGAGCTTTTAGAGGACACTGATTAAGACGTTCTGCACTATGAAGTATTACAAACTAATCTAAACTCAGTCTTTCACAGCAGATAGTTGTTTGCTGTAAGATAACATGTTGATGTAGTTCCTAAGGTCAAGAATAAACTTAGGATCATAGGATTATGATTTACACTCTATTATAACTTCATTACCAGTAGTTTAAGTAGTGCAGTATTAACACTTGTTTCTTTTAAGATTATTTTGGCCTTTTATGCCTTATTTATAGGGAGGACAGTGGATAGTGTTGGAAACAGGGGAAGAGAGAACGGGGGACGACACGCGGAAAGGGGCCGGGGGTGGGAGTTGAGCCCTGGGCCGCTGCATCGAGGACTATAGCCTCTGTACATGGGCCGTTGATTTAACCGCTAAGCTAAACCTAGTTTGTCACCATTCTTAAGTCTTTACCTGCTGTCTCTTCATGAAGTGTCCAACTTCCATTAATGACACTTGTGACATAGCAAGCATATGCTAATGTTTGTCTTTTATAGGCCTATAGAAGCTGTTTAATTCTTGAGTTGGGACAATTGAGTCTGCCTGAATCAATATCTGTTTTGTGGTCACATAAGCTGTGTAGAGTGGCTGTGGAATCAGTTACCTCTGTTTCTAGTAGGAACATTAGTAGCTTAAAATACTGTGAATTTCCTAAGTGTCCTGAAAGAACCGAGAAATAACGGACCCGGACCCATCTGTTATTTGAAAGCTGGGGCCCAAACGGAGTTATGTCGGACCCGACCCCGGCCGGACGAAACAGACCCGACCAGCACCAACTTCCCAGCTGATTAATATGAACAAGTTACCGTTAGTCAGCTGTCAAAACAAACCTTTTTGTCCTACCTGTGTGATGCAGCCTTCTCCCCTGTGCCGGTCCGTGCTAATCCACTAGTTATCTCAGATTAAAAGTCCACTTGCTGTCATGCAGACGGATGACAAACGCGGGGCTCGTTCAGAAGCCACACACACGTGTTGCACGTAACTTCTCGTCTTTGTCCACAATTTACATAAACAAGGTTTTACCTCTTTATATTCATTTTCTTTTAGCTTTTTTGTCCGCATCAGCGACGAAGGTATCCGTCATTACCGGCTTTGGCATCAACTTTTCTCTGAACCTGCAGTCACATGACGCGTCACTCAACTCGTTGTTGCTTTTTCTTATGTGTTTTCCACTTTAATTCCCGCACCTTCTCATGCGAATGACACATTGTTGAAAGTTAAAATACACACACAGACACACACAGCACCTTAATCATGAACAATTTCTAATCAAGGCCAGGTCTTCCTGGATCCATTCGGGTATTGCACATAATGTTGAACAGACCCGGAACCGAGGATTATAGAACAAAGCCCGACCCGGACCCGTTTGACCACGTAATACGTCGGCTCCCGGGTCCTCGGGTTCCGGTAGACCCATGAAGACCTCTACCTCTTATCTCTTTGCTTATTTTGTCCTGTACATACTTAAGTGGTGTTTTTTAACCAAAAAATCTCCTCCTGCTTTCTTTAACAGTCATATGTATCACTCACTTTAAATTTTTGCCCTGGAAAATGTAAACAAAGGCAGCGTGCAGTTAATCGCTTCGTCTGACACCTACCCCCCCCACCAGTGGTTTCAGGTGTTAAAAATAACTATATAAAAATAATCTTTCACCGATGGTCTGGTTTGCTTTAGTAGGTCATATAGAGCAATCAGAACTAATAAATAAAGGTATGGTCTGTTTCATATCCAGAGGAAAACTCACAGGAGCTTTAAATTGAAGGAGATATTTTAGGTTTGTGAAGGTCAAAGGTCAGGAACAAATACAAAGCAGCACGCTTGAAGATTAAAGAAACTCAGAGACTAGTTTTCAGGGTCAAAATTGCCAAAAGAGGTTATATTATACCTAACGTCTACCCCCTCTCCCCCCTCAGCGGATCAGCACTGCGAGCGGCGACGGCAGACACTACTGCTACCCACACTTCACCTGCGCCGTGGACACAGAGAACATCCGGCGGGTGTTCAACGACTGCCGGGACATCATCCAGAGAATGCACCTGCGGCAGTACGAACTCTTGTGATGGGAGACCGCCTCCGTCAGCCTTCTGTGTTTTTCTCCACCATTCTGCATCCTTGACGAACCCTTCCTCCTCCTCCTCCTGCCTCACCCCTCCTCCCCCAAAGAAACCCTCAACGACCCCCCGACCACCCCTCCTGTCGAGGACTATGAAGTACTACTGAAGTGTGTCAAATCCTCTTCCTCTTCTTAACTTCTTAGCTTTTTGTACTTCTTTTTTTTCTCTGAGACAGATTCATCCCCATTTCACCCACGTGAAGGAAGTTTGGGGAACAAAGTTGTTGCGTGCCGCTGATTTTTTTTTTTCTCTTTTAATCCTTTTGAATGCCTTGATTTTTGTCATTCCACTAAGCCTTGGGCTACCTCCTTTCTTTTTGCCCCTTTGTTTTCTTCTGATTTTTGGCTTTGTCATTGGACCTGGACTGGCGGGTGTGGAGACATAAACACACCTACAGGACCTCAGTGTAGAGGCAATGTGTGTGTGTGTTAATGTGTGTGTGTGATGAAGACAAGGAGGAATGCCATGTGAGCGAGCGCATGTGTGTGTGATTATGCTTGTGTGTCGCCTGCTGGTTAAAGCTGGCATCACCACCATAACCTTTGACCCCTCTCCCCTCTTTTTTTTTTTTTGTTTTTTTTTTTTGCCCTGTCACCCCCTCTGACCCGCTTCTCGTCTCCACGTTGACGCCGACTGGACGGCGCCGACACCGGAGAGACGGACAGGAGCGGACGGAGGGGAGCCGAGTGGATGAAGAGATAAATGCACTTTGCATCAGGTTCCTTAATAACTTTTTTTTTTTTTCGGTTGTTGATGTTTTTTCTCCAGAGGAAGCATACACACAATGTAGCATCACAATATTTATTACCCTGTCACGATGTTAGCTTGCCGAGCTGCAGGGTGCACCGAGCAGCCGAGAGACGTGTGGAGCGAAAGATTAAAGAAGTGGGAGAAGCGGGGCAGGAAACACGACGACACAAAGAAGGATTTAAAATGAAGGAAAAGGGACTGAGCTCTCTGCACCTTAGCCCTGCTGCCTCCACGGACTCGGACCTGCCTCCTTTTTTTTCCACACAAACCATCCTTTTAGCTTAGAGATACTGATGGGAGGGGAGGGAGGGGGACGGGAGAGAAAAATGTATTGTTCCTTTTTTTTTCGGTTTTTGTTTTTTTGTTAACTTGTACACTGTGCAAGGTTGAATTATCCTGTACAGACTGTAAAATGTAATATTATTTTGTACAACTTAATTGAAAGAAAAACAAATCTACTTGTAGATCTTTGTGCCTTGATTATGGCTGTACCTGTAAATGAGCTCAGATGTAAGTATGTTTTCGACTGCGCTGTACAGCTTGATGTCAATCTCTATCAGCAGCGGAAGACTGCGGGTAGGGGACTTTCTCTGTAGAGTTTAGTTTTTTCTGGTTTATAAAAAAAGAGGAAATGCTGTTTAGTAAAAAATAAAAAATAGGGAAAAAATCCTAAAAACCTGTATACATTATGCAAATTAACCACTTACCTGCAGTGAAGACCAGATGTTGCAGCGCCATGCCTTTTTTTTTTGTTGGTTTTATTTTTTCCTCCTTTTATTGTTTAATTTTTTTGAATTTCACAGCTTTAAACAAACATTGGAAATCCATTGAAAGTGTCCAAATTGCAACCTGGTGTTGTTTTAATAGGAACCAACGTTTTTTCGATATGAAGTGTGTCTGAGATCTGTACTGATGTGCGTGCCTGTGCGCATGTGTACATAAGACAAACATAGACTCACAGACGCATTGTGTGTGTGCGTGCGTGTGAGAGGGCGAGTGTGTTTTGTGTGTGTAAAATTTTATAAATGTATGTACATGTAAATTTATAGGTCTATATAAATATATATGTACAATTATACATGTTTAATTATGTGTGTGCCTAGGTGTACATACCTATGTATGTATACGGTAAATATGTATACATACACACATAGGAAAGCATGTTTAGAATGGAGATGAATAAATGAGAGCGTGCAATATTAGTAATTCTTTGGTCCTTTGGAGCCATACTGATGGCACAGGCACTATGAATGTGTGAGCAGCACCCAACAAGACAAGCTCTTCTCCTTGTACAAACAGCATCAGCCTTTTCTTCTGCTACAGTACACGTCTATCCCCAACAGAGAGTGAACTGACTGGAGGTGCAAAAACCTTGTTTGGCCTGGGAGGATGATTAAATGACATTTTTATTTTCTTTAAATAAAGAGGCACATTAGAGGACTTTGCTTTATTTCCATCTTGGTGTCCAGTTGTGTCCGCATTTGTTTCACCTGAGGGGACTCTTAATTTATTTTTAGAGTTCAAATAAGGGGTCAGATATACACTCAGTGGCCACTTTATAAGATGTCATGCAATTCAATACAACTGCTCTACAAAAAAATCTACATATTTGAAGTTTAAGGAAGTTTTTTTTTTCTTCTTTATTGAAATTTAAAAATATATAATTTATAAATTAAATTAAATGTTAATTGTAATTGCTAAAGTCAGTTACAGTTGGTGTTGTAATGTACTAAACTATACTTAGAGTTGTTGCCCTCCCTTTAACATACATAGTGCGGAGGGCAAAAGCAGTTCAGCCCAGCAACACCGCTAACTATGACCTGAATACTGAAAAATAATGGAATTAACACCTCTGTGACTGTAAAAAAAAATTCAATGACATCTTAAAAGTAGAATCAAAAGCCAAAACTGTTACGTCACATTGGTCCTAATGAAGTGCACACTGAGTGTCATGAAGGTTAGACGTTCTGGGTACATTCAGTTTCTTTACCTGTTTCAGCAGAGTTGTTTTGGTATAAATACAGACCTTTTTCACAGCAGACATGTTGACTTGTCATAGCAGGACAAACGCAGGTGTTACTAATAACATTAAAGATGGCGCCCTTCTGTTTAAGTGTCCCAGTGAGACAGGGTGATCTATATGTGTCCTGTGTTCACTACACATTGTAAGAGATGGGTAAGGGTTGGGCTACCTTTAGAATTCAAATAGCAAAATAACAAAGAGAGATTGATGCCTGAAATACAGTTTGAATGATAAACATCCACCTAACCACTGTGGAGATATCGATGTGTAAACTTTTTTTTCTTCCATATTTAAGGGCTTTTGTAGTTTTTTGAGTATAAAATCAGTGAGCTTTAGCTGGTTAAATTATACATGATGATGCAGGCTAACATAATTTGAACATTTGAGGTAGGGAAAAAACATTTCTTAGATAACAAAACACTTTAAAATATCTCCTTAATGTGTCATATTAAGAGAATAGTGAGGTGGACAAACAGGTTCCCCCGTGAGCTAGCATGAACTACAGCAGCTAAATGGGATTCAGCCATCAAGTTGATTATTTACACCTGTGATATTTCCTTTCTGTGACATGTCAACGTTTCTTCTGAAAAAAGGGAGATAAACTAATATGTCATGATAGACCCCTGCTCAACTAAAAGGTCCCAGGACTCCATGTAGTTGTATGTTTAAGTGTAATTTTGGAGCATTAAAGCTTCCAGGACAATCAGAGAGATAACAGTGAAAAAAGGATTAATCAAGCAGAACATTGAACTCACCTGTGAGGGTTTAACTGCAGGTGTTCAGGGCCTTTTGTACAAAACGAGCACTGAAGGATTATATTTGAAAATGGTTCATTTGTACATATTATTAGCTAACCTTTAATACAGTTTGACTAAACTGAATGTAGATTACGTTCCCTTGCCTCTCTCATGATCCACTTTTAGTGATAAAGGGCGAGCAATATGCCTTTATATAACTACATGCATCATGATACAGTTAATCTTGATTGGTTAATCAGACAAGACCTTTAACGGTTATTTAAGTAAACAATTTAAAGATCAACCAAAAAATATTTACTACATTTAATGCTTTAAGTTAATTACTTCTTCTAATACTAACATTATACTTTGATGTCTGTTAGCTAGCAACCAAAGCTAGCTAACAGACGGACTTTGTGACTGATTGTTTTGATAAACTTACTGAATCACAAAAATGAAGCTAACAGGAAGTTAAATTCAAAACAGATGAGTCAGCGGTGTTTTAAACATTTGTAGAGACATTTAAATATGTTATTTTTGTCTTTTTTGGAACGTGTCACAAAAGAAGGCGGGCTAAGAAAGCAGCTGTGGACATTTGTGGATGTGTAAAAGCAGAAAAAGCAGCCACATAGATTAAATCAGTTAGCTAAAGTGATAGCAGTTATTCTAAAGTAAGAGGAGTTAGGAAGTTAGGATGCTTGTGTAATGCAACGATTTCCTTTCTAACACAGGACTGTTGAATCGTATCAGGAAAATGTTTCTACTTCTTTAAAATCTTTTTATTTGACATGATTTCTCATCTGCAAAACATATTTGTGTCCATCATTGCTCACATTTTCATGTATTTTAAAAGTCAGGTGAAAACTCCAAACTCCCCGGACATTGAGTGTTTCATCCATAAAGTGATCGAGTGATTTTACTAAGTCTTAGTGCACATCAACCTCTATTTAACACCATAACGCTCTAAAACAGAATTTAAGATTCTGATTTATTATTTACAGTTCTTCATGAACATTTTTAACAATTTTGGCAAAAACCCTCACAAACATTTGGCACAGAAATTCAGCAATAAATATACTCAGATATGCATCATAAAAACAGCGAGAAACCTGGATGGATGATCAGACATCAACAACAGAAACAGAGTGGTCACATCAGATCACAGTTAACACTAGGGTGAAGAGACAGAAACCAACACCTGACTTTACCACCTTCAACCAAACTAGTGAGTATTTACATGTGTTTGATTCGTCCCGTTTCAGTCAGTGGCGGTTACTTTCCTGAAGCTCCATCCGTTTGGCACGTCCAAGTAAGGTAAACAAACACCAGTGATGATTTATAACAACAATTTGGCACAATTCTGTTTCCTGGTCACAGGCTATAACCACATAATCATCATCAATATCAGCAGTGATAAACTTTGAGTCCTTTAAAGACATCTAAAATATAAACTCACGTCCTTCACAGTGCCGCAAAACATCTTACAAACAAATCGAGGTTTCACTAACAGATTTTTGACCCGTTCGGAAGAGGACAGTCACGTTTAAATCCTCACATCAAGTATTTACCAACTCCAGTGACTTCATGGCTCTGTCCCTGGAGCGTGGTGCACTCTGGGTATTGTAGTTCACAGGGACTTGTGCTTGCCCAGCAGGCAGAGGCTGAGGCACTGCAGCAGGCCCTTCATCCACATACAGTGCGCGAGGAACAGCAGCAGCATGCAGGCGCCGGCCGAGCAGTAAACCCCGATCACCGTGCTCTCCTCCGGCAGGAAACACTTGGAGTGAGAGTAGCTGCCGGGGGACACCGACGCCTGAGGGGGGGAGAAAAAAGGAATAAATTGCTAAGATGTGATATTCAGCGTTAAACACAGACAGAAGTGGCTGCAATGAGTCGCCTCAGCCACTAGGGGGCCTCCTAAAGCTGAAAATGTGAACTTATATTTAGTTCCTCTCTAAATGTTTGTCTTTGATTCTTTACAGCTATTAATAGCTGTTCATTTAACTTTTAGTGTACAAATAACTAGACTTATTTGGGGCACAAGAACACACTTTCAGCAAAAAATCTGCTAAAGCTGCTGCTCTGGAGCTCTACATCCTATTTATTGTAGTTATATTAATGTTGCAATATGGGCAAGAAGTCCTTTAAGTGCTCAGAAAGCAGTTTGAACATCCTCAAGTAAATGACAACTTACTCTATCTGCTGATTATGGTCATGTAAGATGGTTAAAAGAAGGGACTACTTAATGGACCTTGTGGTGAGTTTGTCCTTGTAATTTTCTTTAAGATAAAGACTGAACTTTGGGTGCTGGTTTAGCTCAGCAGTTAAATCGTGCATCCCATATACAGAGGCTACAGTCTTCGATGCGGCAGACCAAGGTTCAACTCCCACCCTCGGCCCCTTGCATCATGTCATCCCCACTCTCTCTTCCCCTGTTTCCAACACTATCCACTCTGTCCTCTCTCTCTAATTATAAAGACTGAAAGACTGATTAGGAATAACACACCTTTCTTGGTCACTTTACCAAAACAGAAAAGTTGAAGACAGATTGGGGTGTAGTTCCCTTGAAGTTCAGACCTCAGACGATAAAGCTGCGTCCAGCTGTCATTAGTATCTGTCATAATCCATCATCTTACATTAAATGGTTTGTTACTCTTGACTAAATAAAACAGCCTTTTCTGGAGCTGGTTGGATTGAAAGCGTGTTCATACTCATTGGCCTCCACCGTTAGCATAGACTGTATTAAAGAAATGGACATACTGTAGCTACTAAGACGTCACCTTTCGGTTTGTGGATACCGTTTTAAAGCATCAAGTTCAGCATTTAAAATGTCTGATATTTAAAGTTGTAATCTCAAAGATCTCAGTTTCGTTCTGTTTGGTGTCACCTATTGCGATAAACAGTAATTGCAGGAGCACACTTCCCAGATATCCAGACAGTGTTGCATGTGTGACGTCCACGGTTGGCTCCGGTTGAAACTCTTGATTTTCCTCGCTGACGGTCGCTTTCCTTTTGAGACTGTTTGCCTTCATCTGAGCGTCGAGTTTGTTTCTTTTTCTTTGGATTTTCACTTATTTTTGAAGTTGTATCTGTAGTCATCGATCTTTTCTTTGTTTGTTCAGCCATAGTAGATTACTGTTTACTCGCAACACTTGCAGAGACCGGAAAAGCAACCGCTTAGCTCCGCCTACCCTCTCTGGCAGACCAACCACTGCTGGGTGATGGAAAACGCGTCACTAACTGGGCGCTGCATGTGATTTTTTCCCGTGAAAGCCGCACCAGACACCCAGTCTGTAATACTGCACATGCAAAGGCTTTCATCAGTGGGCCATAGACTCAATCACCATCGTGTTACCTCATTCAGCGAGAGATACTGACTTAACAGACATTTATTCAAATGAAAAGATTATTATATGAAGTCACACGCATCATGTAAGTTATCATCTGTTTTTTAAGTCCGTGTCCACTGCACTTCTTTGCATTTTTACGATATTAAAAGCTGCATGTAAACCCAGCTGTCGTGACACACTTTTTCAGATCATAGCTGCATTCATCTATCATCCCCCATCATTTGTCTACATCCTCTGTGATTAACACGGAGCAGATCTGTCCGCTGGATGTCGTCTCCACTCACCAGGATGAAGCTGGGGTTGTTCCTGTTCCTCCAGCTGAAGGACGGCACGCTGATCTCTGGGTACTTGTTGTCATGGAGAACCTCACATCCGCTGTGGGTGTGTCCACTCAGGATGAGGCGGGGCTTAAACCACTGCAGCAGCTGAGGAGAAAACCCAAAACGGCCTTAGAGACAGGTTGCTGCTCACTTACATCATCAGTTTCATCATCACCATCATCATCATCATGATCTGCTGTTTCTACACCGGACTGACAGCACACGGCTACACTGTATTTTAACTGGATTAAACCGCTTTGGAAGCTCAAAGAGAGAGAAAAAAACACAGGCAGTGTGATGAGACTGCAGAGTGCGCGCTCACCCTCTGTGAGGCCTCCTTCGACAGCACGTCATACTTCTCTCTGAACAGCAGGTGTCGCTCTTCAGGCGGTGCGGCGTCCTGTCCTGTGCAGCCGGCATCGCTCACTCTGTACAGAGGATAGTGCTGCAGGACAGGGAAACACGATTATCAGCCTTTTATTTTGAAATTATGGTGAGAATTTATAATAGATCAGACAATAAACAGAGATGATTGACTGGTCATGCAAAATTTAGAGCTACAACAGCAATTAGATTGGATTAGCACTCACTAAAAACAGTGAATCAAATAGTAAGTAAGTTAATGAATGTTAAATTTCATTAACATGATGAATGATCGCCAAATTATTATCATTTATTAGGGAAAAATACAAATTGTTTGCTGGTTCAAGCTCCTGAAATGTGATTACTTGTTGCCTTTGTCTTCTTAATTTCATGTTAAATTAATTATCTTTGTTCTTTGAGCAAAATTATTTGATTATGTTAATTTGGGCTCTCCAGATTTAATGAACATTTTACATCCCCTCATTTTACGTGTGAGGAGAGGTACAAACTCCACACAGCTCCTCCAGCCATAGTGGGCCTTTCTGTGTGGAGTTTGCATGTTCTCCCCGTGCATGCATGGGTTCCCTCCGGGTACTCCGGCTTACTCCCACAATCCCTCGTCAGGTTCATTGGTGACTCTTAATTGCCCGTGGATGTGGATGTGAGCGATGAAAGGTTGTCTGTCTGTGTGATTGACTCCAGGGTGTAACCCCGCCTCTCGCCCGATGACAGCTGGGATAGGCCCAAGCCCCCCCACTACACTGAAGACGATAAGCGGTATAGATAATGGATGGATGGATAATTGACTGATTAATCAATAATATAAATAGAAACTAGAGCTGGCCACTTATCAATCAGAAATGAACAAAGTAAGAATCCAGCCTCTTCAGGTGTCTCTGTCACATCTCTCCGTTTTACCTCTTTTCTTAGTTTAGAAGCTTTAAGATTATAAAAATCCTCTTATCCCACTGTGTCTCAAAGTCTCACATATATATTCTGTGTCAGGTTATTTCAGCTCTTCATTTAAGCTGCAGTGAAGAATGTGACGTTAATATTAAGAGAAGGAGTCAAACCCCAGAATAGAAAGTAATAATTTCTGTGGCATTCCCTCTTTCTCAGTGTTAGATACGTTCACACACTCTGCCGCTCTTCCTTATGATAACATCAATCATTTTAATTCACTTGTAATTTTAATGTGGAGGTTTGGACTGTACCATTGATACCATTTGAAGGTATCACTTTGGGATCTGGGGAGGCTTTTCCCACTATTTTTTTTACAAACGGAAACAGTAATAAACAGATACATCTGTAATAACAATAAGCATATGTTGCAGTCCTATAAAAAATATATAATCTTTTTTGCCTTAATTCAGAGGGAGAGGACAGTGGATAGTGTCAGAGCCAGGGGATGAGAGAGTGGGGACGACACGACAAGGGCCGAGGGTGGGTGTCGAGCCCTGGGCCGCTGCATCGAGGACTGTAGCCGCTGTATAAGGGACGTGCAATGTAACCGCTGAGCTAAACCTGTGCCCCAGCGGTAAATGTTGTTCTGATTATTCTTTTATTGAAGTTAGGTTGTTGTTAGAGATGCACAATATTGGATTTTTTGCCGATATGCCGATTTCGATACCGATAAATTAAGCACGTTTTTTCCCACCTAATTGCAGAGAGCATCAAGTCTCCCCTGAAGTGGAAATGATATCACGTCTACTCTTATTGTAGTGGCCCACTGGCACATTCTTGAGATGGGCGATTAAATTTGTAGTGTCGAATGAATTAGATTTGGCCTCTCCTCGCATGACCGATACTGAGCACAACCTGTCTGTTTCGGAAACTTTGAATCTTGCACTGTTCTTTATGCTTGACAGAAGAAGGGCGGTGCAGGCAGTGCGCACGCACACTCGCGCAGAGTTAATGTCGTAGCATCACATCAAGCTTTTTTAGGGAATCATCGAGCATTTAGGCAAAATTAAACTGACATACCAGCCGATCATTTTCGAGCCATAATCTACAGATACCGATAATGTGGCGATAATATCGTGCATCGTAGTTGTTGTTATTCTTAACAGAATGGTGCATCTATATCACCGCCCTTTCTTTCGCTTCAAAAAGAAGTCTAATCCTGCAGTACTGAGGTGTCTAACCCAGGAGTAAGCTGGCTGTCACGCTTCACTGTAGTTTGCAATCAACATTAAAAGATGATCTGCAGCCAGATCGGAGTTAATCGCAGTTAATTTCTTCATTCCTCAGTGCAGCTTGTGAATAAAGTCCATAACCGTGAAAATTAAACGGCAGCTTACAGTGACAACAAACCTGCTGCTTTTACAGTCAAAAACCTTTTACCCTTCTAGGATCACACGCCTGCCTGAGACAATGATTTCTATTATACCTGAACTCTAGCACCACAGCCACAAACATGATGCAGCATTTTGAGCTTAAACGCTCCTTTGAATGACGGCCTGTTCATTTGTTTGACTCAGATTTCACCGTTGATGCATTTCTGCACAGAACAAAGAGTCACTCCAAGGCCAGCGCGGACAGGAGGAACAGTTTTATCGACCAATAGTCATTCAGTGTATCCAAACGCATCGTTCAGCTCTCGGCCTTTCCTTCAGAGCTGTGGATGCACAGTGAGTGGCTCCCTGCCAGCTTTGGACAGAACATACAGAATACAGCTGTAGTTTACCTGCAGCATGATGGGGGCCGTGGGAGGATAGAGCTGCGAGCCCTCACAGCTGTCCATCACTCCGCCGGCCGACTGCGAGTTCTGCAGAAAAAGAAAAAAAAGACGACATAAAGAATTCATCAGCTGTCTTGTCCGCCAGCTCACAGCGCGTCCTCCAACATCAGCCAACATTTTTCATTTCATATCTCTCCAATCCTTCTGCTCCAAGAAGCTGTTTGCAGGAAGGAAGGGAAGCAACGCAGCCAAGACTTGAAACGTGATTTACAAACAAGTGTGTTAAAAAAGCACAAAACACCTGCTCCAGATGAGACCGAGCTCTGGATTGAACTTTATTTTCTTCCTCACTTAACTTGAGTCTCTTACACTTAATGAGATAGTGTGTTCGAGGGGCTGCTGACTGTGTGAAAGTGTGCCTCTGACTTCCAGGAAATGTGTCTCCCACCTGAAGAGAACAGTTGAGGTCTCTGGAGAGTTTGATCAGCTCCTTTTCCACCGACTGGCAGATGGGACAGCCGTCGCCGTGCAGGGCCACGCTGTTCACGAGCAGGAAACTGAGGAGAGGGAAAAGATTCAGAACAGAAGAACTGCAGAGATCTGTCACATATGGAAATTTGGACGTACCTTTAAAGTGAACCTTTAAATCAATTCTTACATGGTAAAAAAAAAAAGGATAGCTGCACTGACTGAGCTCCTGAGCAGCCATGACAACAGCAAATCATCACTGTAGCAAAAACAAGCATGTTGTCTGGCTGCAGCGTCTTTTAAAGCTCATGTGAGGAGTTTTTAACTGATTAAAAACCCTCTATATGAAAGAAAGAAAACAAGAGCATCAGCGAGAAGACTAATTATTTGTATAAAGTGTCAGTCAGCGCTGCCACCAGGGCGGTGTCAGATGAGGAGATCAGCAGCACGCTGCAGAAACAGCCTTTGATTCCACAGCTAAGATTACGTGATTACACGTAAAGAGTTTGACTTTTTAAAGACAGCAGGAGGATTTTTTCCGTTACACAATTCTTCTCACACGTGTAGAGGACAGAACAGCAGAGATCAGAGGTACTGCTTTGTCCACAGGGATCAACAACTCAATAAGAAAATGCTCTTTTCTCGTGTAAGTGTTTGCCCGCCCTTGTTACAGTGCAGCTGCAGGAGGCAGTGATAAAAGGATTATATGATAAATTAAATACGATAAAGGAACGATGTTGTGAGAATGTGTGTGTCTGGATTTGGATTAACACAAATGTAACAAGTGTAAACAGAGAGGAGGGTTACAGTTTAAGAATGACAAGTAAGTGCACGGCCATCTGTGGGGTCAGTTTGTGCGATAGTTTGAACACTGAATTCAAGCAAACTGTTACAGGTTTAAAGAAGAGGAAAGATTGTGATAGCCTGTTGAATTAATGTATTCATTGATGTCTTAATTTGTTCCTACTATTGACACTGGGTGTATATGTGTGTTATAGTTGATGAAAAGAAGGCGCAGGAAAAAGTGTAAACTTCCTTTTGCTTTGTGTTGTGTGGATAATGTTGTTTAGGTTTATTGTTCATTTTCTCTATTGTTTTCTTGTTTAGCTTTTTATCTACTTTTATTTCAACATGCTCAAAATAAAGATATCAATCATTCAATTTAGATTTAACTGATTTCACTCCAAGTTAACAGCTTTATGCACAGATAAAGTTTTGTCGTCTGTAACTGATACCATTAAAAACAATAATTAATTTTCCTGCTCTGATTTGTTTATGTGATTTAGTCTTTGTTGCATGTTTTTTTTTTTACAATTTTCACTTTTAATTCAGTTAAATTTTTCCTGTCGTTTTAATTGTTATATTACATTAATTTTTTTCTGTATTTGCTACATTCAAATATTTATTGAATTTTCTAAATATGTTTTTTTTTTGGTTTTTAAATCTGTTTTTAATAGAAAATCAACAGAAAATGTCACCTGACCTGTCTCTAAAAATGTTTCTGACCTGATTAGATTAAGAAGGTGAAGAAATTATAGAATATTATAATTAAATTCTTTAATATAAGAATAAATGTTTCTTTTACACCCTCTTTTATGTAATGAATGTCTGGATCTAAAAACAAAAAGAGTATCAGGCGGCTTTTCCAGACTGCATAAATAAACTGAGTTACAATAAAACAAAATGAAATATTTGAGCCGTTGGTTTAGCTTAATGGTTAAATAGGCGTCCCATGTACAGAGGCCACAGCCGCTGTGCATCATCCCCCTTTCTCTCTTCCTTTGTTTCCAACACTATCCACTCTCCTCTCTATAAATAAAGGCATAAAAGGCCAAAAATATCATCTAAAAACAAATCTTTGAGGACTTTTAGGACTCAGTTATAAACCAAGTGACTTGATAGGAGGGAGATGTTTGCAGCATTATTGTTGAATGTGGATCCATACTGATTTAAATACAGTATGTTCATTAATGCACAGAATTGAATTGCAAAACTGTCATTTGTGCCCCTCAGCAGATATTTAAGATCTCTGGATCAGTTTCCTGTCTGCTGTCTTGTATAAAAAAGGCCGTTTTTTGGCTCAGACTGACTCAGGGGGATTAAACCTGTGACCTTCCAGCCTGCCGAGTCACATCCCTGCAGCTGTGTCACAGGTCATCCTGCGTGCCTCATGTTCCCGCAGACACTCACTTGACTCCCTTTTTGGTGACGATCCGGGTGGAGGAAGCGTTGAAGACCTTCTCGAAGCGCTGCAGCTTGAACCAGTCCATCCTGCGGGGAGACACAACGTGCTCGTCACGCTGAAACACAAAACCTGCTGCTTAGTCTGTCACGTCTGTCTGTCACACACCGTTACATAAGAGCTGCGAGCCATCGCGCTTCCTGCTGCACCAGTCAAATAAATAAAAGCACACATGAGCAGCGGCTGTGTGCCGACATAATCCTGCATTTCTGAATCACAGGCAGCAAATACTAAACTGGGGGATGATTTTGTGCCTCTCGCTGTGTTTGACTTCGCTGCTCTTTCCCCCTGAGAAATTAAGAACAACAGTAATCAACACAAAGAGCGCTACATACACACTGAACGCAACTTCTCTGCAATATAATGCAATCGAATTTAACAACGCCGCTAACATAAAGGCACAAAAACCTCCATTAAGTTAATACAGAGCTCATTTAAAGCTACACATATGAGCTCATAAAGGGGCGCTTTTTCACATTGGGCTACTTTTAGGACTTTTCTCTTACAGATTTGTCTCCATGACTGACTGACGTCTCTAAATTAGCCTTAAAAAATCGACACATTTTTGGTTTTAGCTGCCAACAAAATCTCTAGGTCACTCTGTCGGATCACAAAATTTTCCCAACCTTTGGCAGCCGCAGTTTTTGCCGTAGGCGGCTGAAATTTGGCACGGAGGTCAATGTTGTGTGTGTGTGTGTGTGTGTGGAAGTGTGTGTGTGCCAATTTGCTGAATGAAAACGGGGCATCCTAATGGAAGTGGCCTATGATTCACAGACCTGCACAAGAGTTTTTGGAGTTTCTTATGAGCTAAAGTACAGCAGATCAACTCTACATGCCAATATGAGAAAAGGGGGTGGGGTATATACGTACACACACACACACCACTTTCTCCCCTGTCCCCTTTTCATGACTCATTAACCAGTTTTGTAGAAACTTGTAGAGGCATCACTTAACTTCCTTTTTCACTTCCGTGAGCCAGATCTGCTTTAATTTAGCCCGGCGCCCTGTCTTGTGAGGCTTTCTGTGTGTGTGACTGCATAACACCAGGTTGCACCTACAATTCACACTGTTTCTTTGTAAAATGCACATCCATCATCAGGTCTCTTAAGCATAAGGCTGGTGTTAATATATGTTTTTCTAACTGTTAAGGAAAACAGCATGAAGAAAAAAACGACCTGTCTGTCTTCACTGCCCAGCTTGGGGCCTAAAACCCACCTGCTCTGACTGAAAGAATCAATCTCACATACTCACTCGACTACATTTAGTTTCATTATTTAAATGCTTTTTATAATAATCTCCTGGGTACTGTAGTTTCAAACAAACTCAAAGAGGAGTAAATACTACATTTGTTGGGCACTATTTTCAGCGGCGGATCAATACACATCTGGTGCTGTAGATAGTTACAGCAGCTGGATCAAATCTTTTTGGTTTGCCCCAATTTCATAACGTCACTGTCCTTACAGATATCTTTGACTCCACCAAATTCCTCCTAATCAACTCATAATCAAATATTTCCTCAGGGTATATGCAATGTGGTCCTTTTGATCTAATTGTTTGCTGTCTCTGTGCTGCAATAGTTTGAGGTTTGTATTGATTTTTTCTCTCTTTTAGGAGAGAAAAGTTGTCTGTTTTTAGCCCTCACTGGGGCAGTGAATGACATATCAAAGTCATCTATTATCGAACTATGTGTCAAAGCCCTTCCCTCCATTCACTAGCAGCTAAACAGACGAGACTACAGGTTGAACAATGGTAACAGAAAACAGTTTAAGTCCTTACTCATAATGGAAACCGATGTCGTGGTTTCCAACCAGTACAACCAGTTCTGTGTCAGTGGAATGTCTGAACATCCTGTTGAAGCGTCGAACGTCGTCCTCCCAGTGCTGCAGAGAAAGAGAGAGAACAACACAAGACACAGCTGAGGCAGGTTTCTGTACAGGCCTCTAATAAGAACTCCCCAACTCCCCTGGGAACGCTCATGATCCCAGTTAATGGGATCTCGGAGGGTCACCCAGCGGCCCCCATGGGTGGCTGCTTTGATTCAGACTCCAGATTCAATTTTTTGCACCTGCAGGAGCCAAAGACGCTCGCAGGAGACCTCTAATTACATCAGTGCTGTGGGTTTACGTGGTGTTTTTCATCCGGATGTGTCTGCAAACAAATCCTTGATGCTACTTTTAATTAGCGCTGAAACACTTAGCCGAGTGACTCAAGATTAATGTACGATTGTTTTAATTATTGATTATTCTTTGAAAGCGTTTACCAGGCTAAAAATGCCCAACAGTTTGAGGGTTTAGGTGCTTAAATGTGCTTGCTTCTTTATGTGCGTTTGTACTGTTAGCAGGACAAAACAGGCAACTTTAAGACGTCCCTTTGGGTTTTTCGAAATTGATTGCTATTTCAGACATTCAGAGGTAAAGACAGTTAACAATAATGGGTGAAAATAAACGCAGCCTTATTTCTATTATTCCTCTTTCAGAGGATTCTCCACAAGAAATGCTGAAAGTAAAAGTCAATTAAGAGTACATTTAAAAATCAATGGCTGGTTAAAAGCCATGGGCCAAGAAAAAAAGCCAAATATTTGCGCTTTCATGTCCTAATTCAGAAGGATTTGCTGCTTTTTTGTGCTTTATTTCATTTCAAATCGAATATGTTTTAATTTGAAAAAGGTCTGGGAACTTGTGACGTTCATTTTTCTCTGTGTAATAATGCAAACACCATATAGTTAATCCATTAAACTGACAGATTAATCAACAACTCAAATAATAAGGCCAAAAGCAGGTGTCATGTCAGCCTCACAATAAACCAACTAGTCAAGAAAATAACAGAGATTGATCTGTATTAACCACGTCAGTAGCTGCTGACCTACTTTTTAGTGTTTCTCTGTCTATAAATTCAAGGATTTGAGCACTTCCTCTTGCAAAAAGTCCACAGAATACAAATTACAGAAGAGATGCCAGCTGAGTGTGAAAATGCACGAGGAAGCTGGCGGGGGAATGTAGTAGATTAGTGGAGATTTTACAGTCTGCGAGCTCTGTTTCCTTTTTTAATGAGGCTTTCTTTCAGTGCGGCACACTTGCTCAACACTTCCTCTTTCTTAACTCTGAGCTGAAGGATCCCATTTGACAATCCAGCAATAGATGTGTGAGGATTCCCGGGGGATTTTTGTCTATTTTTTCCCCTTAAAGCAGGATGGATGTAGCATGGAGGTCTGAGTGAGGCTGCAGCTGTTTCTGCTGTTGTTATTGTTGGTGGTGTTTTCCTCCAAACCTGCAGCCTCTGAGGCCTGAATGGTACAAAATGATGATGATGGTGATGGTGATGATGACCAAAGAGAACTGGCCTCTGCTCTGCATTCACATACTCACAGGCATCATCATCATCACCATCACCATCATCATCCTCATAAGCAGTGTGGGTTTGCAGACAAAGCAATGAGGAGAAAAAAGGGAGCTCTGCGTTACCTTCTGCGAGCTCCACTTGCCTTCGTCGAAGATATCCCCGAGAATGAACACTATTTCAGGCCTGAGCAGCCACAGAGCGGTTTGGAAAGCCCTCTCCATCTGCCATTCCCTTTAGAGACAACAAGTAAGCGTTACTGGTTGTTTCTGTTTACAAATCAGAAAGCACAAAAGGGTCAATGAAGGTATAATGGTGGTTAGCTCAAAAAATAAAGCAGTAATAACATTACCTCCTCAGCTTGTCGAACCAGTGTCCCCCCACGGCTCCCAGGAGGTGGGTGTCCGAAAGCACCATAGCGCGGACTGGTGAGTCCGTTGGCCGGCCGTCGATGCCCTCTCCGCCGGCCCGCGCATGGCTGATCTCCGGCCAACCGCACTTGAGGATGGTGGGGAAGTAGATGAGATACTCGCAGAAGAAGAAAGCACCGCCGACCACCAGAATCAACAGCACCGCCACCATCCATCTGACGCTAAACCTCGGCATTTCTTTGTTATTCGGCGGTTGGGATGCCCTGAACTGGCGCACTGGTGGTGATGGAGCGGTCCATGAGGCATCTTCTTCCCCTCTTCCAGACCCGCGACTGTTCAGGTCTCCAGCCGTGTGATGCTCATGGCAAGTTGCTCTGAGGCTGCGCCAGATATTAGGGGGAAAAAAGTACAAAAGGCTCCCTGTCGACTCCAGGTGATTAAAAATAAGAGATAAAAAAGTAAAAAAAAAATCGTCCTCTGCTTATGGTGTCGAGAGAGCAGCAGCAGCCTGCCGCTGTTCCACAATCACTGCTCCGCTCAGCTCGGATCGGATCCTAACCGTCAAGCTAGACACGTTTCCGGTGCATGTTTTTTTCATAATAAAAGATCCCAGCTACTGGCAAAATGATATGATACCCAAATACTGTACTCAAGTACCTTTTTGTGGTACCTATAATGAATACTTGGCATCTACAGCACTTCACTGTAGTGATGAGGATTTTACACACTATGTGAGTTAATTTGCAAATTAAAAGCATGGTCATCAATCATGTACAACAGCTTCTTATGGGACTATGGGAAATTATGTTGGGACAATACAATATAGGCTAATATACGACATTAAAATATGACAATATAAAGGCAATGTTCGCTGAAATTTGAATTTAAACTAGAGATTTCATATCATAAATGCAATACACCATACAACGCACATTAAAAGTATTATCTTTTGGGTGATAACTTTATTTTTGATTCTTGTCCATAATTGTAAGAAATGTTGATGCAATTTGTGTAAGATATTTTATTCCTTTTCCCACTCGTTTGAACACATTGAACATGAAACAGTTTTAACAGATAAAACAAACCACTTTGTTTATAATCTATACCAACAGTGTTATTGCCAGTGGTCAATGAAGTTTTCAGATTACTTACTTGATTATTATTATTATTATTATTATTATTATTATTATTATTAAGTATTTTAGGCTAAATGTACTGTGATCCACTTTGGATGTTACACAATTAATTATCATATGTATTATTATTATTATTATTATTATTATTATTATTATTACCACTTTAATTTATCATAACTTTCACTTTTTAGTTTATCCCACTAGGTACCACATCAATTTGTTAAACCTTTCAAATGTAACTAAACTTAAAAGCTAAATCAGCTAACTTCCGGTATTCCCCATGCTAACACATGCTAGCTTCACTGCGTGTTTTTGTCAATGCCCGTGCGTGTGCGCGCGGGGGCGAAGAGAAGTGGAGGGATATTCTGGCAGTTAAAGGTTTTTTTTGTGGTTTTTTTAAAACCCTGTAAGTTATTCAGAAGCAGAGTTATCTGTCTGTAGAAATAACACCATTGATAACTACTCCTGAGATAGAGATCAGTAAACCTGGCATCTATCCACACAAACAGACAAATACCAGCAGATGGAAAGCAGCCAAGGACTATAGGACAAATGAGATTAAGTGATTGAGAGCAGAAATCTAATCACCAGAAGACGGCTTGTGTGCTTGTGAAGCTCTCTGTCAGCTCTGAGACAAGAACCAGTAAGGAATTAAATGTTCACAGGAGACTGCTCAAACAAAACTGTTCTAATTGTAGCCTCACGGTGCAGTACCTGCTAAACCAGTTGGTTTTCAAGTTTGCATGTTCAGCTCACACATGCACAAAGGAAAAGGAATGTCCCGTCTTCACACTGACCATACAACATAAGTTCAAGCAGCAGATCTTTATTGCAAAACTGAGAATGGGGAAGCTGCAGGATTGGGAAGTGGAGCACTGCAACAGCAGCAGCAGCACAGAGGGAAACAGTGTGACAGTGTTATTAAAGGGAAAGGCATCTCACTTGTTAGATTTGGGATTTGTTTGGGATCGTGAATGAGCTTTTCTTGTCTTTCAAGCAACCAGAAGGGTGGAGACTCAAAACTCTGCTTCCCCTCCAGATGTGCAATCTGGCTTTGCTGCACTCACAACAGACTCAGGGGACATGATAAAGAGTGATTGCCAAAAAATAAACGCAAAAATTGAAAATAAATATCCAGAAAAAATGAATTATTGAAGAGGGAATATTGTCAAATCCCAGAGTCTGACAAAAGGGGACATCACCCCTCATTATGGGGGAAAGAAAGAGTGTGCAGCGGTGTGAGCGGCTAAATATGTCACTTCCTGTCAAAACAAAAGAGACAACCAGCGGGACATTATTTCAACAGACAGTGAATCATATACTTTTACTTACTGCAAAACATCTCCCTTTGTTTGGTTCTTCTTTAAAATAGAATTCAACCATTTCAGTTTTCAATTTTAATGAAAAGGTTTTATTGGATTGAAAGTTTCTGGATCCATTTTTAAAAAGCATCAAAGTACAAAAGTATCCGATACTTGGACTGATATTAGGAATTTCCTCTCAAATCAAGTCTCAAAGTAGTATGATAAAATAGATCCAAGGTTGCACAAATCGTCACATGTATTAATGAAGAGATGTGAATAAGCTCCATTTTATCATTAGCCAGAAAATAAAAATAGTGCTTGGCAACATAGTTCAAAAGAAATGCACAAAAGGCCTATCAAATTAGCTTTAAAAGGTTAACTGCCCTTCCAGTATGCGTAAATGCACGTTTTAAACCCTGAAACTGCTTAACAAAGCCGCTCTGTGTGACTCCTCGTCCTTCAGTCTCAAGGAGAGAGCACTCAGAGCAACAAAACAAACGATTCGAATTTCTAATTTGCAGCTAAGACCGAGAATCACAATTCCCATCCTTTTATAATACAAATCCTGCTTTCAGTCACAGTCAGGGTCTTCGCCTCTATAGGAGACGCTGAGGTCAGGTCCTCAGTGGGTTCTCTGGAAAACCTTGGGAGAGCTAAAAATCCGTTGTCAGAAAAAATGTCCGAATATTTATTCTAATGTCAGTTTTTTTAGGCTAGTGTTCAGTATTTCCTTCATGGCAAAGAAACACCATTTAGATCTTCATAAAGGCAAATCAAATGCTAAAAGGTGGAGGGCCGTGTTTACAGTGGGGCGGCTGTGGTTCAGTGGTAGAGTCGGTTGTCTTTCAATCAGAAGGTCGGAGGTGCGATCCCCAGCTCAGGCTACATGTCGAAGCGTCCTTGGGCAAGACACTGAACCCCAAATTGCTCCCGGTGGCATAGCCAATATGACACTATATATGAATGTGATGTCTGATTGACAGTTGGGCACTTTATGTAGAAGCCTCTGCCACCAGTGTATGAATGTGTGTGTGTGAATGGGTGAATGTGATATGTAGTGTAAAAGCAGCTTTGAGTGGTCGCAAAGACTAGAAAAGCACAGTACAGTCCATTTACCATTACTCCCCCACTAGATGTCTACATCATGCAAAGGTCTATAAACATGCCCTTTCTTTCCAGTGGTGTTTCAGCCTAAATGTACAGATATAGTGGTACAAATCCCTCCGAAATCCCAGATGACGTGTTCAGTTAACTATTAAACTGGACATGTATAACTCTTATAAGTTTCTTTTAAATGGAGTGTGATTATATGCATATTGTTTTAAGTGCAAGGCCACTGAACAGGGCAACACCTGCGCTCTTATACATTAATTCTATAGAGTACAGATGCTATAAATCCATCAAATGTATGCATACATTCAGATTTAGTCGTGGCATAACTGTCTCTGATTGCTTTCCATACTCTCTACTGTAACTGACATGAACTTTATTTATATATTTATGCATGTAGAGATGTAATATTGTGTTTTTTGAAATGTACAATAATGTAATGTAGATCACGACTGATTTTTATAGATATATTTGATGCATCTTTTGGATTAGTAACTGGAGTTTTATTGTATCACTTTTTCCACAACCACATTATAGACAGTATGCAAATTATGTGGTCAGTGCACACACAGAGCTTCATTACAGACATTCACATCTTCATGTTGAGAAATAAAACTTGTAAGCAATAAAATTTAACAGCTAGACAGACTGAAGGTAATGAATTGTCTCCTAAAAGCTCCAACAAGTGGTACTTTTAATTTGTAGGATGTAAGGCTCCCTGTAGGTTGCTCAGCACTCAGAGTCCTTAATGGCCCTCTTTGTTTCAGACCTGCAGGAAACACCGATTCATGCAGCCATTAGCTTCACAAATGAAGGAGTCAAAGAAGACATTTCCAACTGATTCAGGTTCGCATGTTAAGAAAAAACACACCTTGGTTTTGTCACAGGGAGATGGTTCATTAGGGTTGACTAGTCAGCCTCCACACACTCGTTAGAAGCTGTTAGCGCAGATGTTGTTTCAAAGAAAAATTGCAACTGTAAGCCCCCCTTTCCCGAGCCCTGCCAACGCAGCCTCTCCGCAGGTGAATTTAAAAGTGAGTGACTCAGCTCGCCTGATGTTTAAAGGAATAAATAGTTTCCTTAGAAATGTTGATAATGTCTCTGAAGTGAAGAGGCTGCACTTTTTACAGAGTTACAGTTATTTTGAGTTGAAAACTAAATGCAGGAACAGGACAGGAACATCTGTCCAGGTGGTAGTTTTCGTGCCTTGCAGGGCATTATAAATCATTTCCCAATTCTGTGATAGAATGGTTTGTTTTTTTGTATCTCAGATACTCAGTGAGCGTGGGTCAAAGTTTTACATGTATATTTTTTGGGGGGGGGGGAAGGCTGCTTCATTGCTGAGAGTAAGATAAGAAGATTGACACCACTGTAATGTCTTTTAAATATGGGGCTGGAGGAGTCAGTTAGCTTAGCTTAGCATAAAGACTGGAAACAGAGGGAAGCAGCTAGCCTCTTTCCGCCCGAGAGTAACGTAACTCTCCTACTAGAACCTCAGCTTTTGACACTATCAACCACTCCATTCTCCTCTCCTGCCTGGAATCTTACCTCAGCATCACCGGCACTGCCCTCTCCTGGCTAAGGTCATATCTCACCAACAGACAACAGTTCATCAGCATCAATAACTGCACCTCCTCCATTGCTCCTCTGTCACAAGGTGTCCCCCAGGGCTCGGTACTTGGTCCTCTCTTGTTCATCCTTTACATACTCCCCCTCTGTAACATCATACGCAAACATGGTCTCTATTTTCACTGCTATGCCGACGACGTCCAGATTTACATCTCCACCAAATCCATCACCACAGCAACTCGCTCCACTCTGACCAACTGCCTCACTGAAATAAAAACATGGATGCAAGCAAACTTCCTCCAACTCAACTGTGATAAATCTGACATAATCATCATTGGCCCCAAATCCCTCACTAAAACCACCCACGACTTCTGCCTAACCATGGACAATACCACACTGTCCCCTACACCATACATCCGTAACCTTGGTGTCATTTTCGACAATAACCTCACCTTTGAACAACATGCCAATCAAATCACCAGGACTGCTTTCTTCCACCTCAAAAACATCGCTTGTCTCCGTTCATCACTCTCTTTCCCTGCTGCTCAAACTCCTCTCCCACTCCCACTCCCGCTCCCGCGAACACATTACCCCCGTCCTTCAGAAACTCCACCGGCTCCCTGTTCCTCAACGCATCCAGTTCAAAGTCCTCCTTCTCACCCACAAAGCCCTCCATAACCAGGCCCCTTGATATCTTACAGACCTGCTCCACCGCCACGTTCCCTCCCGCAGCCTCCGCTCCTCTGATGCGAACCTCCTCTCTCCGCCACACAGAACCAAGCACCGAACCTGGGGTGACAGAGCTTTCTCCATAGCTGCCCCCTCCCTCTGGAACTCTCTACCCCAACACATCCGAGACTGCACTGACCTGACTTCCTTCAAATCTCTGATCAAGACCCATCTTTTTAGAACTGCTTTTAACCTCTGATGATGATTTATTTATTTGTTTTTCTCATAGTTCCTCTTATTGTGATTCTCCTGCTGTTCTTAATTTGTTTCTTTAGTTGTTTTTAATTATGTAAAGTGACTTTGAGTACCATGAAAAGCGCTACACAAATAAAATGTATTACTATTATTATTAAAGCTCACTGATTTACACATTAGTTTTAGACAGTTTTTTTTGCCTAAAAACAAAGTGTAAAAATGACACATTGCGGTTTAACAGGGGGTTGCGTGCCAAAATATTTCTTGGCTTGAACCAGTTGCCAAGCAACCATTTGCAACTAAAGAAAGTTACAGCTCTGATCCAAAAAACAGTTTGGCAAAAACTCTAAATTCAAATGGATGTTTTTACAACTTGGTTTTAACAAAACAAATAAACACCTAAGATTTTAAGCTATTCCTTTAATTTCCAGAAGCATTAGTTATTAAAAAAAAAGTCAAGACAAAATAAGAGTCTATCTATCTGTTTATTTTGTCATCTATGTTACAATAGGATCTCCATATGCACAGTTATTCTCAATACCCAGGTTGAACCAGTGGCCTTTTCCTCCTTTATACGCGCTGGTGACTATCCTTGCCCAGCCATGTTCTCCCTGGAAACAAAACAGACAAAACAGTATTTATTCTGAATGCAAGAACACCAACTGCAGTAAAATAACGTCTTAAAAACACTCGCTGTTCTCCCCTGAATCCTTCCTATTTAACATCTGTGTCCACTAGATTTACACATAAGTGAATTCATGACCTCCAAAGTAGTGCAGCGTTTGTATTTTGGCTACAGAGCTGATTCACGTCAGACTGGAGCTACAAGCTGTTACAGAAGGGTGCGGTGCAGACAGACAAAGAGTGAGAGACCAACCCAAAACTCTCCCCAGGAGTTCCTGACAATCCAGTACTCGGTCCCGTCCTCGGTCACACCCCAGCCAGCCACAGACACGATGTGGTTCGGTAAAGACAGAGGGTGAAACTCTCTGAAGATCCCCCCAGAGTACTTCTCAAGGCTGTCGGTGGCCATCAGAGCACAACTGAAAGACAGATGAAAGAGTGACTGAGGTTCTTCAATCAGCTGCAGCAAATCCTCACAGACAGAGAATGTCTACGGGCTCAAATGAGGATCCAAATTTTGATCTTCTTTCAGCTATAAAAGCAGCGCCAAACTACACACCTTTACTGAAATGTCTCTCACACAGTGTGGGAACTTTGCTAAGTGTCTTCTCTGAAACTGCAGTCAGATTATCAGTTCTTCCTTATCTTTCTCTGTGTTTGTGCTCACATTTACAAAGGGAAATTTACAGCTACAGCTTTTGAAATGATTTAACACTTCTTTGAGGGATAAGGGTGTACGATTTAGGAAGATATACTGGCAGAAATTCATAGTAATGTTTTAAGGAGTTCTTTTTTTATCCTTATTATTTATTTTTATTTTAAAGCTGCTGTGAGGAACTTTAGGTTTGTGTTGATTTTGGCGCCCCCTGTGGACAAAGCCGTACCTCTTATCTCTGCTGATTTTATCCTGTACAAGTGGTGTTTTTTGGAAAAAATCTCATCATGCTTTCTTTAACAGTCATGTTTCACTCGCTTTAAATTGTTGCTCATAAAAATGTAAACAAAGGCAGTTCATCGCTTTGTGTGACACCTAATCCCTGCCAGTGGTTTCAGGCATTAAAAATAACTATATAGAAATAATCAATTTTGTCTGTGACATTCTGTTTGCTTTTGTAGGTCATATAGAGTAATCCGAATTATTTTCAAAACTCACAGGAGCTTTAAAGATTTATTTTTTTGGCTTTTGCCTTTATTAGTTCACTGAAGAGAGACAGGAAACATGGGGAGGAGTGTGGGGGATGACATGCAGGCCCGGGAGTCGAGAAGTGCATCCAGGACTGTAGCCTCTGTATATGAGTCGCTTGCTCTAATAACTGAGCTAAACCAGCGCCCCATTTTTAATAAGATCTCAATGTCTATGGAGGGAGTGGGCCCTCTTTCAAGGAGCACACTATGTTTCTACAGTAACCCAGTTTTAGCCCAAGTTTTGCACTTGGAAAGGTGGTGGTCAGGGCCAGATCCCACTTAATCCTACACACAGGTCCTATAAGCCCATTCATTTTAAATGAGAACTGACGAAGTTTTTCAAAAGTTTGATCCAACAGTTCTGCAGGTATTAAAAAGCAAGTTTATAACTTCACGGAATTCATTAAAAGACAATAAAAAGCTGTCAAAGCCAGAACTCTGGTAAAAGAATAACACCCCCACATGCAGGAATGAGGAGCAGTGGTCTAAAGGATCGATACTATAAGGCTGTAAAATTCATATAATTAACTGTATTTCAACACATTTTTGGCGGCAGAAAATTCCACTTGGTGCTTTCTTTCATTTTAAGAATGATTAATTATGTATCTACTAATAAAACCGTCGCTATTATTGCTCAGTGAAAATTTAAAGCTGAATCTCTCACTTCACTCGGAGGGTGTAGGATGGATGATTAGAAATGACTGTGGAGGATGACTTACTCTACCTGATGGGCCCGTTGGTGTAAAGCTCAGCTTTCATCTTGTCTCTTCCAGAAACGTCCCCGTAGTCGCCCACTTTCCACACAGTGTAGTTCTTAACGATAGCACACGATTCAAAGAAGGAGCATGTGCCGCACTGATTGAACTGCTCACACTCTGAAACAAACAGAGGATTGTTGATAAGGAGTTACATCACTCTGCGACAATATATTTACTCAACTGCTTAAAACATTTTGAGTATGCTGTTACAGTGTTATGTAATATACTCATACCTGCAATTTAAAGATACTATACCTGGCAAAAAACAGGACAGGTAACCTTATGTCCTCAGTTTTTAGTTAACTGCAACAGCACTTCTCTCTCTCCACTTAAAACATCTTCACAAAGTATAGCCAAAAATGTGTGGACACCAAATCCTCACAACCACCTCTGACTATTGTTGAACATCACATTTGAAACTTAGAGCTATTAATATGCGGTAAAAACTGTGTCCAAGATTTGGGACTTTGCTTCCATTCAGTCACAAGCGCAATAGTGAGGTAGGACACTGTTGTCAGGTGCTAAGGCCTAACTCACAGTTGGCGTTCCAGTTTATCCTAAAGGGGTGAGATGGGGTTGGAGGTCATGGTCTGCTGGTTCTTCAACACCAAACAATTTCTTCAAGGACCTCCCTTGCACACTTTTAAAATGGGGATTGCATCCTACACTATTAGGATTTCCCTCATTGAAACGACAGGGTCTAGCTCAAATCACTGCAGTGAGGACAGGATGTCCACAAACTTTTGGCCTGATAGTTTAAATGTAACAGCAGACCTTGTGATAAGCGTAAAACAAAGCTAGAGATTCCTCTTACTTTGGTTTTTCGCTTGGTAGTTGTTGCAGGTTTCATCAGGAATGCCTTTCTGGTGTGCGTATGCGTAGACTCCCAGGTGATCTCCTCCAAAACATGAGCCCGCCCGCCCACAGTCTATCACGTTCTGGACAGACAGGTAAGCCGACGGCCACACTCCTCCACGCTTGATATTGATACGATCTAACAGGAAAGAGTAGCAAAAGTAAGATATTACCATGGTGAAATGGTAAAATATCCTATATGCTGTATCATATGTATATTTTGAATACACAAGTACATACTGTATATCACATATATTAACCCTTTTTCATCTACTATCCACCCATCTATTCATATCTGGTTTACTCCCTTATCATCCCTTCCTCTTTACCAGCTAGTGCACTGGTGGAGCCCATCGCCCAGCAGGACCCGCAGTACTGGGGGATGTGCTGGTTCCGTGTGATGCTCACATAATTCTTCCCATCAATGTTCCTCCAGTCCCAGGACGGAGGAAAGTCTGACACCTTCACATACTCATGTGGGCGGGGCTGTGTCCTAAAATAGGTAAAGTATGAGTATGAGAGATGTCATAATTAATATACAGTAAAAAGAAAATAATTCAGTCAGCCCTCTTAAGAAAGACCCATATTCATCTTATAATAAACATACTATTACAGAAAAATCACATTTCAATTCGATATTTGTTTTTTTTAATGGTATAATTGTCAAGGTAAATTTAATTTAGTTACAAAGTCAAGGAAAAAAAAGGTCAAAAAATGGAAAAACTCTTGACATAAATTTCATATTCCTTAAACTGTCAAGTTTTGAGAAATTACAGCGTATAAATCTGGGTTAATTTAAAGGACTGTAGATTCATTTGATTAGTCTTCTAAGATCAATAATAATTACCCTGCAAACCATGCAGCAAAGGTATTCAAATTGTCCCTTATTTGTGTCTTCATGTCATTAATTAACTTAAAAAATATGTCTGAATCAGAATCAGAAATACTTCATCCCCGTGGGGGAATTCGGGCATTACAGTGGCTCTATTACAGAGAGAAGCATGAAGAAATATATGGCATGAAATAGAAGTAAGAAATATGTAAAATATGTGCATTATATAGACATTAACATAAGAAATAAAGATAAAGATTAAATGCTGAGAAGTGGATCTACGGTGACTTAAATGAGTGTCAGAATTAAATATAATTGCCAGAATAAAGTTAAATACTAAATAAGAGTTACGATGCAAAATAGTTATATACAAATAAGTTATTTACCAATGAACAGTATATAGCAGTATTTATGTCAAAGTATTGCACAGTTGAATTATTGCACAATTATCCAGTTTATTTACAGTACCCCTTTGATACCCATTCTAGCACTTTTGTTAAGTAATCCTGAGGACTGTTTACAATTAAATAAATAAATACCTTTTTGTGTTGCATAATGATATACTGTGTGCTGTGAGGCCGACCATTGTGTTTTCCCCACTTTACTGCATTATACATGGACAACCAACGGTTGATCATGTGGTTTTCCATGGGATATGAGAATGACATGTATAGGGTTATGAATTATACGCAACTCACTATACGTAAGTCTGTGGTGTATGAAAAGGGTACATGTGCACTTGCGAATATTTTGCATTAAACACAGACAACGGTTGAATATCTAAATTAGACAAATATGGGTAACGTTAACCAGCTTACTGTGATATAATAACCCCGAGCTTACTGTGACGTTAACGTCAACTCTCCAAATCACCGTTGAGCAGTAGTTGTAGTTCACTCAGAGGTAAACAACACGATTAACAAATAACAAGCGTTATAATGTACAATTTCCTGCTCACTTACCTGACAGAGGCTGGTCTGTCGTCTATGATGGGTTTGTAACAAGGCTCCGATAAAAGCCTGGAAGAGCTGATTTGCAAGGAAAATGATGCTAAACAAAACAGCAGCGGTGCAGTTATTATTGAAGACGCCATCTTGGCTCAACTCTCATGTGACGCACACACACAGAGCGCCCGCTGCCGCCACCTCCAATGAATACAATTACATCTATGTTGACTACCGTGATGTACTGTTCAATATGCAATAAACCTTATCTTTGACCATAACAATACACCCTGATGTATTATACATTATAATATGTATGATAAATATGAGTCAGCAATATAACTATCTAGAAAGGTAAAGCAAGGTATAGGAGATGAAATGTATAAAAGTATTTGTGTGACATGTAAGGCAGAGTTGGATTGTAGTACTCAAGTTACTGTCACTATGAGATAATCTTTTTCTTTTTTAGAGGAATATTTCTTGGTTAGACTCACTTGGTCTTAGTTGTCCAAGTGAGTGTTAACATCTGACATTGATTTGAGGACACTGGGTCACATGACATGGAAGCTATTGAAAAAAAACTGTACATTTTTCTATAAATAGATGAAAAAAAAGTATTAAAAGTGTGTCTCATACATCACATTTTACAGCTTTTGTTTTGTGTTAATGCAACTTTAAAGGTAATCAGTTTCCTTACTGAAATGAGTAGACACAGGAGAGTTTTAAGTTGAGATAAACTACTTAACTAAGTTGATCTTACTTAACTAATAAGTTCAAAATACTCACAAATTTTTAGTTCAATACACTGAATGGAATGGGTACTGTTTACTTATTTAAGTTACCTTTATAATAAACAAAAGAGTTAGGTTTCTTCAAATGGTTTGAGTTGAACTAACTTATCAGGATTTACAGTGTACTTGGATACAAATAATGCATGTTCATTCTAAACGCAGAATCATTTGACATGACTCGACACAGTTAAGTTCTTTTACTTACTTTTCTGAAGGTAATTGGTTTCCTAATTATTTTAAGTAAACTTAACTTGTTAGAATTTACAGTGTATATATTAAATAATCCAGTCTTTGAAATAAACTAAAAGAAAGCACATGTTTATCTTCACCTTGTGTTTCATATAATGCTTATAATTTTATACTTCCTTGCCCCCACTGACCCCCAAAGCTTCACAGGTTTTGCAGGGTCAGCAAGAAACTTTTAAATAACACACTCAGGTCCCAGTTACAATCACATTACACTTAATGCAGGGCCTACTGAAGACTGGTTGGGCTTTTCGTGGATGATTTGCAGCTCTTAACAAGGTTATTATAAAACAGGATGAGGCTCAACTTCAATCAAGTTCTGTTTTAGTGAGAGGGAAGCACTATTGTTTGTGCTTTTAATGATTTAAACTACAATCAGATTAGACGTGCATTAGGCACCTAACGAACCCTCAGCGGGAAGAGAACATAAATCACTCAGCATTTGTTATGTTGCTGCGTGAATCCATCTTTAGATTGTTGTCTTTCTCCCGATGATGATGATGCGTAGCTTCTCATGTACTTTAAAAGCTGCTCAGCATTAAGAGGAGAGGATGTTCATGTGTTGATGTTAGTGTAAACAGTGTAAAAAAAAACAAGTTACACTTCCTACTACGGAAGCCCTAAGCAGACATGCATCCATACATTATATTTACTCCATAAATAGTGTAACAAGTAATTTCCGGTTGTTCTCTCAAGATCTCGACTTATTTTTCTAGTTATCTCGAGATAACAAAGCTTGTTTTCTCGTGATAACGGGATCATTTTCCTGCGATCTATAAAACAAAACAACAGGCTGGTCACTGTGATAGTACAGACCAGGACACGCCATGCCGCCACTGCCCACACTAATGAGGTAAGTAAGTAAGTAAGCTTATTTCAGTTTGTTTGTTACATTATGGTGGTGCAGTTATCTCGAGATAACAAGATAAACAAGTCAAGAACAACTGCAAATTACTCGCTATAACGGGAAAATGGAGTAAATAAAATGTATGGATGCACGTCTGCTTAGGGCTTCCGTACCAATCAGGGCTAAAAGGAAAGCAAAAAAAACACACAAATCAATTTTTTGTCAGTGAAATGTAAAGTTAATTTACTCAAATTCAGTAGGCTATATTATCTGTAAATTTGAGGTACTTTGTCTAAATAATATTTTTTTACTCCTCTACCTTTCAAAGTAAAAGATTGGGCTTTTTAAACCACTACAAATATCCGTCAGCTTCAGTTATTTTTCTACCAGAACTTCAGAATCTTAAAAAGCTGGGTGAGCCATAAATCAATTTAAGTGTAAGTAAGTTTTATTTGGAGACACTCAACAATTATTATTCCAGCAGTAATTGATCAAATGACTAACCTCAAAAGTGGTTTGAGCTTGCTCTACATTGACTATATAACATAAAAATGTAGTGAAAATGCAGAATCAACAATCATTAAGTGGTATAAAACATGTAGAATAATACGAAAGCTCTAAGGTGACATGCATGCATACGTTTTATTCACTCCGTTTTCCTGTGATAACGAGTCATTTCAAGTTGTTTATCTCCTTATCCTGAGAAAACAACGCTGCACCACGGTAACATCAGATGATCATAACTCGTATCCCCAGAGTTGCAAAAGCACATAACAAACAGAAACAGGCTTAATTAGTTTTAGTGTGGCCAATGGCAACATGGCATGTCCTGTCCTGAAATATCACAGTGATCAGCCTGCTGTTCTGTTTTCTAGATAACCGGAAAACTATCCCATTATCATGAGAAAATGTTATCCCGAGATAACGAGAAAAATAAGTTGAGATCTCGAGAAAACGACAGGAAGTATAATTGTCATATCACTGTCATATAACTTAACTGTCACGTCCATAACTGTCAATTTATATTGTTACTTACTCCTACTACTTCTGTACTGCTGCAACACCCGCATTTCCCCCCTGGGGATCAATAAACTATTACCGTATTATCTTGAATATCATAGGAAAATGAAGTTAATAAAATGTATGGATAGATGTCCGCTTAGGGCTTCCGTAGCATACAACAAGGTTATCTACTTTTTGTGCTTTAAGACGCATTTAAGGCAGGATCCTTACTTGCAATTGAGTGTTTTTAAACCATGTTATGGCATTTCTTTTGTTAGTTTTTTACTGTTATTGCATTTAACAATTTGCTTTTACTTTTTCACATATAATATAGTTTTTAAAATCAATAAACAATAATTAAGGGAAGTTTTAAAAGTCATTGTGGCCGAGTCAGGTAACATGAAAGTATAAACAGCGCTTCCTCTCAAAGCAAACACTGAATAATGACCGTGAACATCAGAATATTATGATATACTGTATGTGACAGTGAGGAGGAAGAGGCCGAGTGTTCCCAGCAGGAGTCGCTCAACTCAAATAAATCATCAGTCTGCATTTAAACCTTCTAAAACTTTTAATAAACAAACTCAAACCTGGCAGTTAGATGAAAAGTAAAACAGTAACAGAGAAAACAGCTGAAAATCGTTCATCTCTGACTGCATCTTATGAACTAAAAATAAATTTGAATTGCAGACAACGCTCCCCCTCATCAAGTCACTTATCCCCGTTTTCTCTGAGAGCAGACGCTGCCGACTCCTCCTAAGAAGTGCTTTGTGTTATGAAACACAGAGGCTGTTGTGTGCTGCAGGACCAGAGGAATGAAGTCCCGGTGACCTTTGACCTCTTAGGTCATCGTTGCTGCGTTCAAAGCAAAACTCGTTTTTCTGCTTTGAGGCTTCTTCAGAGACACAAACAACAGCCCTCAGTAATAGATGGTCCGGCAGCATGAGGCTGCCGTTCACTGTGAGTGCTGCAAGTCCTAAAGGATGTAATGTAATGTTACATTAACCCAGAGGTAATACAAGATATCTGTGGACATACAGGCTCTTTAGAACAAGGCTGACATCCTGCATAAGTACATTAACATGGCCATCTTCCTGCCTGCTAATGTTAAAGTGATATAAGCCTTGCTAAAACCACTAAACATGCATTCAGCATCAATGAATGAACGCAAGTATCCTTTAATCTGCATCATAAAACAGCTTCTGAAGCTTATACATCCAGCTAAATCAATCACGCATCATCCATTTGTCTTGCCTTTCTAAAAGTAAGATATTACAGTTGTAATTGATGCAATGATTTGTCTTTCTGACTGGAATGAATATATCTTTGTAAGAGTTTTTTAAGCTAGTCGCCTGGCTAAATGTCAGTCTGTTATATAACTCAACAACTACTGGATGAAATGTCACCCAGTATGAACAGGCATTCATGGTTTTCAAAGAATTAATTGCCACTGACTCTGGTGATCCCATGACCTTTCGTCTGGCGCCATCACCAGGTCAAAGTTTTTCTCTTGACTTGTCAAATATCTAAATCTCTACTAGATGAAATTGGGTTATCCTCAGATTTTCTTTGATTTTTAAACATTATATTTTGCCTTTATTTATGGGACAGCTGACGAGAGACAGGAAATATTCGGAGAAGAGAAGTTGGGATGACATGCAGCAAAGGAGCGCGGCGTTTAGGACTGTAGCCTCTGTATATATGAGGTGCCTGCTTTACCCACTGAGCTAAACCAGCGCCCCTATCCTCAGATATTCCTCTCGCGGCAACACAAGGTTCACATTTGCGATTACAAGTGAGACATCTGGCTTGAAATACCTTTCAGGATTTATCATTATGTCTTTGGTAATTTCCTCACTTTTTATGAAGCGCCATCATCAGGTCATAATTTATATTCTATCAGCCTCAACAGTACTTTGTATTTAGCATTTAAAAAAAAAAAAATTATAATTATTATTATTAGATAGGATAGCTGATGATAGACAGGACTGGGCGCCTGCTCTACCAAGTGAGCTACAGTAAACCAGCTCCACTTTGTAGTTAGCTTCAATGTGCATTTGCATGCTTAACTTGCTAAACAACGGCAACTTAGCAACTGTGGGGATAGTAGCATGCTGGTGTTAGCATTCAGCTAAAGTACAACCTTTTGTGAGTCCAATACAGGCATTATAATGTCCAGAGAAATCTGTATTGGTGAAAGGGAGGTGTCTTGAGCTTTTGAGTTTTTGAGCTCATGAATTCGGCTTGAACAGTTATATTAGCCACAGGAGCTGCTTGAGTAGCTGCAAAGTCTCTTTTCGCTTGTCCAAATTGTCTCAACCTTCTGTGGAAACCAAGTGCAGTCCATTTTGCAATGTGCAATGTGATGATGTTTATACAGTCATGAATTATCCCTCAGCATGGTTGTCTTCTACATTGGCTTAACAGAAGTCTTAAGTAAAGCCTCACACAGCTGCCGGCGTGGCTGTAGATTCGTTGATCTTTGTTACATAACTTCAAGAAAAGAGCTCCTGTTTTAATCTCTCATGTTTCAAACAATCCTGAGAACAATATTTGTACTTTTAACAGAGTTGATACGATTTGTAGAGTGCTCAAAATCAAAAGGGAAATTCACCTGTGCAATTAAAAATTAACATCTCCTAAACTGTATTTACATAAGCCGGCATAAGACTACAGCGATATACAGTTTGTCTTAATTCCAAAATAATTGATCTGGCTGCAGCCACCACAGATAGGCAGTAAAAAGCCCACTTAAGCAGAGGCACCTTTAGAGTGCATGGAAAGTGCATCCATGTAAATATTGAACGCACACAGTTTAGATTTCACTCACGGATCAATATTGAAGCAATCTGGACGTTAATCTCATTTGGACTTCTGTTTTCTTCTTGGCAAAAGCTGCTGCAGACTGGCTGCGTGGGATCTCCGGCGGGATTACAACAAATTCAGCATTTAGAGACATTTTCAGGAGATTCACATGAATATTTCAGGCCGACAGGGTTTGAAGTCAGAGAGATAATCAATACTTCATTTATCCACATCATTTTATACTTTTCTAACAGACTAGACAAAAAGGAGCGTTTTTGGAAAAAGGAAAAATCGATGCTGTCGAGGACTTTGTGATGCCTTTAAAGCTTGAAGTGAAAGTGTTGACCTTGAGTTCAGCTCGTTCTGTTGGGTGTTTCTTAAAGGTCAAGTATGAAATCTAAGGGTGAAAAATCCTCTCCAAACTTTCTGTAAAGGAATGTAAAGTACTATGAAGCATCATCATTTTGAACGAATCTAAGAAACTGGTCCATCTATTCATCAATAAGGGAAAATGTGGTCAATCCTCCACCTCCTGAAATATCTCAACAACTATTCAATGAATTGCTGTACAATTTTGACATTCACTGTTTCAAGAGGATGAATCATATTGACTTTGCTGACTTTTCTTCTTCTGCCATCATGAGCTTAACTTGTGGTATTAAGTAAAAAAATCCTGTTCAGGGTCGCAGAGGGGGCTGGAGCCTATCTGCGCTGTCATTGGGCGAGAGGTGGGGTACACCCTGGACTGATCACCAGTCAATCACAGGGCTGAGACACAGGTACAGACAACCTTTCATGCTCACATTCACACCTACTGGCAATTTTAGAGTCACTAATGAAGCTAACGAGCATGTCCTTGAACTGTGGGAGGAAGCCAGAGACCTTTGCATGCATGGGGGAAACATGCAAACACCACATATAAAGGCCAACTATGTCCAAACCAGGAATTTAACCATGAACCTTCTAGCTGCATGGCAACAGCGCTAACCACTGCACCACCGTTCAGCCCCCTGACTTTTCCTTTGGTGCCAGAATCAAAATCTACACTTGGTTAATGACCCAATATGTCTTACTAATATATATTACAATCAGCCACAGCTGCTTCCTGTGTTTAGTTCTAGCTAACAATTATTAGCTGGCAATTATTACATCAACTTAGCATGACCATATGTTAGTGGGCTGACATTAGCATTCAGCTAGCTTACAGAGCAGCTCATGTGATAAAAGACCCTTGATTCAGTATAAAAATTACTTTAAAAGGACTCTACCTCTTACTTGTTGTGATGTTTATTGTTTTTTTAAAGACCAGCTCCAGTCATGTTTTAAGACATATAAAATGCTCTGCTTGCCTGCCCCCTTCGTCGCGAAAACAAAACACGTCTCTGCCATCTTAAGTGGCAACTTGTTGAAACAGTAGTGAGTTTGCAAAAATGAAGATGACGGTTACAGCTGGCTCGTGCATCGCCAGAGCGGTTGCCATAGGTTGCACATAATGATATGCATAGCGTCACCCCGTCCATTAACGGGATTGGCTCCTTAGGTTTGTGACGTCTCAAACCTGCCAATCTGAAAACGTGTTGTTCAGCCTGTCCTTGGTACACTGCAGTTTAAAAGCAGACAGGCCCAGCCATGGAGATGACTGCTTATGTTGTCCCTGATATGTCTTGTAGCACATAGGAACACCACATGGAGATGTTTACAAGGTTAAACACTTGATTTTCTCTGGAGGGGGTCTATAGCTGTACTTCATATGTGTTCTTTTGTTGCGTGTTTCGGAAGGTTAGCTGCTATCCATGTTGCAGCTAACTTAAGTGGTAGCTAACAGGCATCCAAATGTAGAGAAATGAAGAGGAAGAGAATAATTGCTGTTAATGTTATAATAATTTTGACATTAATGTGAAGCCAATCAGTCAATAACATCTTACCTGAACCTTCACTCTGTACTGTGTAAAACTGCAGTGTCCATTTGGCCTGAGTGTTGTATCAATAACTCCCTCTCACGAATTGGATAAATAATAAATCAAAGACAAATGTTACTTAAGATCCACATCCATCTGAGGGATTAGATCAGCAGGTCCGCACTTCAAACAGCAGAAACAAATCGAGGGCTGACATGTTTTGAGGTTGGTTATTGATTACGGCTGGCTGCAGTTCAGGGCCTCGTGGGTGACTCTCTGACTGCTCCCACACGGCCGAATATCCAGCCGCTGTGGATTTCCAGTGAAAAGAGTCGCTTAAGGGCAGAGGTTGGCAAAAAGCGAGTCCGTGATCTCCCAAAGTAAGCTTTTCCCTCTGCTGCATTTAGCTGTTTATTTTTCTTATTTTCATACGCTGAATCCATCCTGGTGATTGGGCCAAAAGCGGTGATTCATCACATCACAAGCAGGACCTTTGCTGCCTTAAGTGCCCTCCGTTTTCCACGTGAGGGCCGAGGAGGGTCATTTGGCTCCGTCCAGAAGTCTCCCATCATACCTTGCTTTCCTCCTGCCTAATGCACTTCAGAGGAAACAACAGCATGGATCATTTTCTTGTCAATAAAGTCGTTAAATATATCAAAGCATGCATGATGGATCGGTTGTAATCGTATTTTAATGCTCCAGTTAAAACTTGGCCGCTACTTTTTATCTTATCCTCAACAATAAACATGAGGTTGCCGCTACTTTGCTTGTAGTCTCTTTTAATAGTGGGGTTAAATAACCTTTACAAGTGTCTAACATGTTTCTGATATCTGAGAAATAAGGGGAAAATCATTGACAGTATATATATTTTTTACATTTATATTTTCCCTGCTATACATTATTTTCTGTTTAAATTAAGTTGTGACTGCTTTTTACTACTATTTACAGCAATGAAAGACATAAATGTAATGATAAATCTGATCGTTTTGTTAGTGGGGAAGCTGTATGTTTTCCTACAGACACAAATAAGCATAACGATTATCTGTGGTGTTATGATAATGAATAGCTTTAATGAAAATTGACTTTTTAAAAGAGAAAACGCTCTACGTGTGTTGGCTCATACCTTTTCCTTCTATTATTATAACATTTAGCTAAAGTAAATGTCAACACATGTTCTCAGTATACAGGGAGCAGCTTCATCTGTTTTAATGACATTTTGCCAATGACTCATGAAATGACTCAAACCATAAAATAAGTGGAATTCTCGAGATGAGAAGATTGACATCTCTATAATCTTTGTCTGTTATGTATGAAGTTAGAGAAAAAAGACGATTAGCCTAGCTAAGTGTAAGGAGTGAAGCTAGCTCGCTAAAAATGTAAAGTGAGTGATACATCTGACTGTTAAAGAAAGCAGGATGAGATTTTTTTTATTTTTAGCAAAGAGATAAGACGTACGGCTCCTCACAACAGCTTTAACAAACTTTAATCTATACGCAAAAAAGTACAAAAATGCCATTGTTATTATGAAAATGGTGATTATAGCCGTTTTAATCAGTAAGTCATGGTGGTCGAAGGCTATCAAGAAAGCCAAGCTACTTCCCTCTGCACTCGGCTAATTAGCTACTAACTCTATAGCTTCATATTTAATAAACAGACACAGGAGCGGTATCAGTCTTCTCCTCTTTTTTGGTTTTAACCGAACATACAGTGGGTTTTATTAAAAGCAGTGCTTCATTACTGTTCATTTCTTCCTGCTTACCTGTTTGTTGTCTTCACAAGTAAGTTTGGAGGTCAGACGGATGTGCAGAGCAGAGGCCATGCAGCTAAAAGGGATTAAACTCCTTTCTTGTTCAGGGACACTCCAGTAGCTGTCACAGGGGTTTAACCTCTGCCCAATATCCCACCGACAACAAACCCGCAGTGATGCAGACCAAATCTTATGTCCCCAACATTTCCAGGTGGACTTGGTAGTTCACAAACAGTTTGAAGCACTTTGGGGTTGAGGTTTGAGTCATGTTACATTTCTGTTTACTCTGCATACAGCTGGATTAAACTTAATCAGGGAATTTGTTTTTGCTACGATGTTCTTAATTATTTCAAGAGCCGAAAACATTTCTGGTAAAATCATTTTTCCTGCCTGCAAGGAGAAACCTGACCGGCCTGTTTTGTAGTAAGAAGGATTAGATTTAAATGCTGCTTAGTTCAGGTTGGTTTCAAACCAGTAGGCGGCGCTGTTTCTCTCTATTGAACAGCTGGACAGCAGACGTGAGGAGGTGCAGTGATAAGGGAAAGTCTCGTGACATTTATAAACCTTTTCATGTTTAATGTTTATAGGCTTATATATTCCTACTAAATACTAAAATATGAGAATATTGATTTGTGAAATAAAAATAAAAGCAGAGGATTAAAAACACGTTATCTTTATACAGTTGTGGTATTTGTATCCATCCCTGCTGTCCCACCTCTTGCTTCCAATTATCTCCGGGGGCTGGACCGGTTACCAGACCAAGACTTCTGATTGGCTGATTCAGGTGTCAATCACCGGCTCCTCCTGTAGCCTCCTGTTGGCGAATACAAACCACACCAGAAGTCAGAAAGTCAAATTTCAGCAAGGGGACATAACGGGAAAGGTGAATTATCCACTTATTCCGAGAGCTTCTGTAACTCTTCACCGCAACGACGTGAAATTAAACTTACAGATATTTTGAACTCTTCTCTTTAAGCTGATTTTTATGTAAAAAAGGAGGTTAATTGGACTTGAGGACTTGTTGGCTGCTTTCTCCGGCATTTCTACGCGCTGTCCAGGCGCAGCTGCTTGCGCACCTGAGTTTCTGCCTCTTCAACATGACTTTAATGCATCTGAGCAGCTAATCCATCACGGTGACTTCACTTACCGGTGACATGCCTGCTGTGGTGAACATTGGTAAATGTGCTTCATGTCACTGTGGAGTAACCACCGGAGTCCAGGTGTCATCAGGGAGAGCTGATGTGGCCGTGTGGAGGAGCACACCAGTTTGATGTCAGCTGGGATTTGACAGAGAGAAGGAGTTTGGGATGCAAGAGAAACCTTAGCGAGACAGTCCTCGGCTTCTTTTACCTGGATTCAACTCGGGCTGGCCGGAGCCATGGCCTCTGAGGTGGTGTGCGGGCTGGTCTTCAGGTTACTGCTGCCGGTGTGTCTTGCAGCTGGTGAGTTTTTAATTTAATCTCCACTTTTTACGCACCTTAATTGGATTATTATGCTATGTTTGCTCCAGGAGGGGTTCGATATTGGTACATTAAAAGTTTCTTATTCTTATATTATCCTATGAATCTGTTCTTTATTATATTTGAGGAAGGCTGTTGGACTCTTTGTCTTTGTTTTAATTTGCTAAAATGAGTTTTACCACCTTTTTACACTCATTAAAAGTATGTATTCTAAATCTGAGCTACCCAAGTACAAACCTGAAGTGTGTGAGTAAGCAGAATCTCTAAGGCACAAATCACATTTATGTGTGTGTGTGTGTAAACTTTATAGATTTTCATGATGATATATTATTGACCTCATGATGCTGGAGGTCACAGTTCATTCCCCATCACTGCTGAGGTCTGTCCTTTTTAAACTGAGCCCGAACTAAAACAGTAGACTGCACAAAGTCATACATTTTTACAGCAAACCAGACCAGTAGTGCAGCAGCATTATTCTTTTCCAAGCTGTCACCTTTTACTGGGTTTAGTTAAGGAAACCCAGCTGACAGCAGAGCGTCCAGTCTCTGCAGAAGTGAGCTTCAAAAACAACCTTTTGGAGTCCCTGCTCTCTGCATTGTGTTTATGCCTCAGTTTGTATAGCTACTATAAAAAATAGAAACATACTAAGTGCATCTTTGCGTTTTGAAAGTCTGAAATGTGAGTATAATCGAATCACAAAGCAGTTAATAGTTTTATTGTAGTCTTCTTGGAATAAAACCAGAAACTATTCCTTACTGTTAGGCTGCAGTTAAATTTGTATCCTCCATATTATAGCATTAGAAATTAATTTCTGTGGTGTTGTTCCTGAGTTTGAATGAATCATCAATGTTCTTATTGATTGTTTAGCTGCTGACTGATCCTTCATTACACGCCTGTTGATTAACAGTTATATTGCCGCCACAGTGTTTGAGCTTCTGTAAATGTCTTGTGTCGCTTCACATTCCTCTGAGTCGGAGTCACCGGCAGAGTTTTCTGGTTTGTTTACAGCATTTGTAACTTTGTTAAGAAAATCGCTCAGCGCAGATGATGTTTGGTTTGATTCACTCTTGTGCTATGCAGATTTAGACGACGAAACTTGGCAGCTTATTTGGACTCAGGGGTGACTTGTAGGAGCTCTAAACAGACAGGGTAAGTGTCATCTTTGAAAACTCAGATATGACACTGAAGAAGAAGAAGATTGTGCACATTTAATGCTGATGAAGAGTTTCTGCAGGTTAAGGTCTTGGTATATGATCACACCTTGGATGCAGACTCTATTAAATGCAGTTCACTTTGTGTTTGAAGTTGTAATTCTGTGGTAGACCACAAGTGAAAAATGCTTAGCATCTTACTGCTTCTGTGGTGTCTGTGTAAGACGTCTGAGGCTGAGGTACTTTTAAAACTAACAGCATGCTTTCTATAGATAAGACCCACTCAGTACGACCATAATGCATCACTTGACAGCCCGACGCCCGCTTTATTTCCAAAAGCAAGAGTGAGGCCCATGCATTGTCTCCATTAATTCGTGGAAAGTCGTTTTAACAGTATGAATTAATAATGTGGTTGTGAGGCAGAGAAGAATTGCCTTCCCCTTTTATCGTAAACATACCTTTAATATTTTATGTTTTTTCAAAGTGCAAATGAGCACTTGTCATTTACTGCAGCTGTGCACAGTAACGGACAGGAAGGAGGAAATGTAAAGTGGAAAGAAAGAAAGGTATATATGAGTGGACTGATGAGATAAGGTATTTTTGTCATGAGCATCACCTGATCAGCAGTAGAGTATTTTTCACTGTTTCTGTTTGACAGCCAAAAATCTCATCTTAACCATCAACTCATTGTTCTTGTGTTTGTTTTCTATTAGTAACACTTTTGGCAAGAAGATAATTTTAGTTTTAATTTATTTTCTGTTTGACAATTTAGTCCAGGATTTTCAGATCTTTGGCTTTCATTTTAAGCGAAATTGGACCACCAAAGTCTAATTTCCCAGTTTCCCCATGCTAAATAAACACATAGGAAACACAATGCAGCACAGCAGATGTTATCTGACTCCAAACACCTACATCACCCTTACCGTATATGCTCTGTAGTGTAATATGTGTTACACACCGTCCCTCTTCTCATGTCCTAGTGAAAGACTTGTCTGCTGACGTTTCATAGTCTGTGCTTCCTGTTGGCCATCTGACAGCACCTCTATTGAAAAGCATAGAAACTGCTGTGCCCATGTGTACACAGTCCCTGTACCACCACACACACATTTGCACACAGCTACAGTTTCGCTGATCAAACAGGCTGCAGTTTATGTGTTTACTGGAAGAGTTTGGAGTGTGGACATGATTATGAGCATGCACTTGCAGCAAATGTCTGATGGGATATTAAACTTGTGGTGTGAATGTGCAGACAGAGCAGCAGGTCGGCTGTGCTGAGACGGGCTGGTTGCAGAGTAACGCTGAGGTGCTGAAGCAAACAGAGCTCTTCTGTTGTGATAAAAGTATAAAGCCTATTCTAATATCTTAATACATAAATACAAGACATGTAATCATATATCTTTGACATTAGCTATAATGTAGCTGAAAAATGGTCAAATGTGCCCCTGCGTTTCAGCAGTAATAAATTCAACTCATTTTGCTAATTCGGCGCACATAAGACCAACTAACACTAATGTTCAGAGCAGAAGGAGAGAGCTACAAGAGAACAGCTGTGGGAGAATTCAAGTTTGTAAGTACATTTCTGATAAAGAAAATCTATCTTAAACTTGCAGTCATTGTAATAATAGTCTGAGCATTCTGCCTGAGTCTAAAACACTTTAAATACAACTAGTGGGTTTATTAGAGTCAAACTAACCACTGTTTTTTATTCTGGCATTGTTGGTAGCTAGGCAGCAAGCTAGCAGGCTAATGTGTCAAAGCTAACAACGTTAAAAGAACATAAGAAATCTATCTAGTACAGAGGAAAAGTTTTATTTATAAACAATAAAACTCCTAATTCTTACATTTAATTTACAAGACTTGCCAAAACAGCATTAATATACATTTTTTACGGTGGCCTTTTGGATTTGATAGCTAATTTTAGCTAGCAATGTTAATGTTAGCAAATTTCAGTTGACTTGACTCATTTCTACTTGTGCTACCTTTTCACTACTATGGCTGTAACCATAGTATTTACCCCGTACTTATACCGCCATTTATGGCCATAATAGTCACTTTAACGCAAAAAGTTGCATAATTTTATTTAACAAATAGGTTACATGGTTACAAGCTAGCCCCTACCCACTTTAGCATCCACTGTTAGTTAGCTAGTAGATAGCTTGCTAGTAGCTAAGTGGCAGTTGGCTAACAACAAGACATTCTTAAAACTGATTTAGACCAACTAAGAGCTGTAAAGATGGCTAGTTTTAGGAACAACTTTAGCAAGGGACCCTTTTATTTACAAGAGGAAGCATTTTATGTTAATTTTCAAGCATAAATTGCAAAAGTTTTCAACCTATCATGTGAGTATTTTCAGGTTTTATTAGCCTATACTGTTCTATGTTGGTAAATTGAGCATGTTTGTGTTTGGACTCTTAATTGGACAGAGCAAAGCATATAAAGACGTTAATTTGAACTTGGACTTTACACAGCATGTTAATATTTTAGAGATAGAACGATGTGTTAAGAAAATAATCAATTAATTCATACTGAATACTTGTTTTTACTAAAGATTAGTATTTGGATAAAACACCTTGCCTTCTTACATCAACAACTTAGACTAAGGTTTCATGCTCTGTTGAAAGGAGCAAACCTCTGATCAAAATGGTGTAGACTTCATGTGGTATTTGCTTTATTATTTTCTTCAGAGGGTTTAAATTCCTCTGTTATCTCCTGGTGCTCGGTCTGGCCAGGCACCGCACAACCTTATCTTATTTCATGACGTTTATGTTTTTGAGCTCAAACACTGAGTTCAGTTTGCCTCGATTACACATTTAATGCTGGCCTGCTTCCCTTGTGTTTAGGCTTTGTGTTACTGTTATAATAGCTTTGACTGGGAGAGACAAAAGCCTGATTCAGACGTGATTGGGGAGCCATTGCTGTAATCTGATGTCTGAAAACAACGGCCGTTTATTTTCATTCTTGGTGTAAAAATCCTCAGATGGTGAGTCACACAGAGAAAGGAAAATGGTCAGGAAGACTGCGGTCAAGTGTCTGCAGACTAGCGGCAGGGGCAGAGCCATTCACATACAGATAGATTATCTCTTTGCAGTTCAGATAAAAAGGGACTTTTATAGATTTGTATCTGAACAGATGAATAATGGAGGGCAGCGGGCCCCAGACTGCCAAATTGGGCAAAATAGGCAGGTTCAGAGCTTATTTAACGCCACATTTAAGAAAGAATACGACCAGCTGGGATAGAAATGCTGCAAAGTTTGAGATTTATTCACCCGTCTGAAAAAGTATCCTCACCCAAAGTGTGGAAAAATTAACTATAATGTTGTAGTGGTTTTTGCATTGTTATATAGTTGCCTGGACTGTCTGACATATAAAGCATTCGTGCATGTACTTCAAACCTTATCACGTAGATAATCTGGTGGTGCTTTTCTCAAAGATGACAGCCCCCATATCATTTATTAACTGTTGTTGGTTTTCACTGGTTTGAGCACGGAGGAAACAAGGAGGTTCACTTACTGTGAAGGCCTGCAGCGAGGGAAAAGTCAGGGCCAAGTCAGATGTCAATGAATAGGCCCATTGAGTGTGCAAAGATAAATAAAAGCACAATTTTCAGCAGTTAAGTGTAATTTTTCTGCAGATCAAGACCAGTAGCTGATCTCCGTGACTCAGACGGTAACTCACACGGCCGACCGGGTCATAAACTTTGCGCTTGTTGATTTAACCGCGTAAAGAAATTTGGGAGGTCAGACTGTGTGTCCACATTTTGTACAAGGTTTCTGTGTACGTCCCTCCTCGCTGAGCTACCTCCTGATCCGTGAATGTTTAAAGAAATGTCGGGCAGGAAAGCGCTTATCGCATTTCGTAACAACCTGAAAATCTTTATTATTATTACTATTATTCAAGTCGATCTTAGAGCTGTAAAAAGGTTGTTAAAAACTCAAAACGTGCCTCATGTATAGACTTCCGTGGTAATGGGTGTTTGCCACAGTGTGTCTCATTTTGGATGTGTTAATTGATGTTCAGTCAGCAGGTGATGGGAGCCGTTTAACTGGTAAAAGCACCGATCGGAGCAGATGGTCACTCTCACTCGGGGAAATGAGGACTGTTAGGGATCAATACATCAATTAATGGTTTTTGGAAGTCATGTTTGCACTTAAGCGTTTTTACTTTCATCCTGAGCTCAAAAGACTTCCTTCATGGGCCTGGACGGGGTGTGTTTATGTGTGTGTTTAAAGAGGGAGTGTTCGGGAAAGGGTGAGTGTGTAGAGTTACATAATTCAGTGACACATCCTCCTAAATACAGAAAAGTGCTTTTAATTCAAGCTTAAAGTAGAAAATGCTGCAGTTAACGATTATTTTGGTCTTCAATCTCTAGTTTGACCTTTTTTATGGTTAATCTGTCAGTCGTTTGGGGATAAAGATGTCAGAAAAAAGTAAGATGACACATCACACAGTCTTAAACCCAAAGATGTTCAGTTGTGGTTCAGTTTATGTTTAAAGGGGCCGTATCTTCAGAATGGATATTCTCATATTTTCATGGGTTTCATATTTTTGGGTGTTTATTGTTCACAGTGAAAAAGTGAAAACTGCATAATTCAGTTTTTTTTCCAGAATTACATTTTTAAAAAGGTCGCCTCTGAAATGGGCCGTTCAGAACAGCTGCAGGCTTCTACATAGAACCTTGCTTTCCCTGAAAGCGACCAATCAGCATTCACCATCATTCACCTCAGGCTGCCTTCTTGCTCTAGCTTGTAGTCAAGTCGTTGTCAAGGTTTCAACTCACCATTCTGATACCTCCTGGTGATTCTGGCTCGTACATACAAGGCCGAATAACCGATCCTACTGAAACTTAGGAGTGACAGTACAGTGTGGCCGCTTCCCCACGCGGGATCGCACATGTGGGGAAGGGGCTACGCAGTCACTCCAAATACTGTCAGCCAATCATGGCTAAGGTCTGACCTTTGAATGGCAAAACGGCTTCGTTCGTTTCAGGAAGTAATTTAAAAAGTAATTAAATTAAAATATGTATACAAATTTTAAAACCAACATGATTCAAAAACACATTACAATAATAGACAATTGATTGCATAGCTAAAATATGTCCTCTTTAATAACAGAAAATAAAGAAAAGCTGCAAATCCTCACGTTTGAGAAGCTGTAATCAGAGGATGTTTTGCTTATATTAATTGTTTTACTATTATTTAATTATGAGATATAGCTCTATAGAAAAGAAGAACCTCTAAGGTTAAAATTTATCTCCAAAGAACGTCAAAGAAATATCAACATCAGTGGCAGAGTCGGCCGTCTCTCAATCTGAAGGTTGGGGGTTTGATCCCTGACTGCTGCAGTCACATGTTGAAGTGTCCTTGGGCAAGACACTGGACCCCGAATTGCTGCGTTTGATTTACCATTTAGTTTGATAACTGTATCGTTCATCACTGACATAGAACAAATTAATTGAAAGAAGTTAAAGGAATTTTGGCAGTGAAAAAATGCAAAGTGAAAATATTGCAAATAGTTAAAAATGATGCAGTTTTAGTCATTAAATCTAATTTAAGTCCACAGTAAAAGAGAATACTTAATTCTTCTCAGACACCGGTCACCCACCTTGCTCCGTGTATGTGTCTGTGTTCAATTTAAAGTTTTGGCAACCAAACTTCATTTTCCTGTTTTCCAGCTCAGCAGTACATCATGCGTTTTAGGGGCATTTGGTGCGTGACACCAGAGCTTTTGTTTTGAAGACTTTTATCATAAAAACCTGATCCAGTATCAATAATACTCACAATCCATGAAACTCTGTGAGGATTATGACAAATTGAAATCCTCACATATGATGTTAAGCTGTTCTTTGTGAGGCAGAGCTGACCGCAGGCTGCTCAGTCTTTTAATCGTGTCTCTTAACACCCTCGGACTATCTGTGATTATCGTACTTCAAAACAAACGTCAATCCCGCCGAATGACTGAATCAAGCTCGATGCAAGCCAGATGAAGAGATAATGAAGCTTGTGAGTGTAAAGTTTGGTTAGAGGAATGTTCTGGCTTTTTATGACAAACAGATTTTCTACACCAGGAACATTTTTAATGACGCTCACCACATGTTTCCGTCAAATGTGTGTTTGGTTTATCTCAGCGACGGCTTCTGACCGTGCAGCTTGTTACCACTGCCAGCTTGAGTGCTTAAATTACTACTGAAGGTTGTGTAATGCACACAAAGCATAAAGACGTTAGGTGTGATTTAATGTTGTTTGTTTTGATCTAAAGGTGTATCTGCATTTGTGTCTTTCTCCCTGCAGCTTGCCTGTTCAGGTACAATGTCCTGTCCTTCGTCTACCTCATCTACCTCCTGCTTCTTCCGCTCTTCGCGGAGCCAACGAGCACAACAATGCAGGGTGAGATATTTTCTCTTTTAAATCTTCAGACGTTTAATGACTGTCTGTCCATTGCCTGAAGAATCTTGACTGTTTCCCAAAAAGCCTTGACTTTGAATTGCAATATTGTTCTCTGTAATGTAAACCAGCCCTTCTCCAGGGGACTTGAAATTCCTTGAAATCATGATGGATTTGGCGCATAGTTCGCTCCATGAAAGGTAATATCGGTTTGTACGGGCATGAGTCCATCTGTAATAATAAAAAAGGATCCATTGCCGGTGAGATCTGAGATAGAAGGACGTGATCCACCAGGGCCAGATCTGATGTCCGCTTGATAAAAATGAACATTTTCTGACTTAAGTTTTGTTTTATTTGCACGTATAAATGATAAATCCCGGCTGGACACACAAGCGCTACAGTCTAGAAAAGAAACCCAATAGAGCCTGTGAAATGTCCTTCAGAGAAAAGGTCTGTTTTTTATAAAGGCTAACCACTTCAGTTAGCAGAAGTTGCTCCTAAGGCTCTGCCGGTTCTTTAGATGAGTTTCATTTCTTAATCCAATGATCTGAGTGCATTTGACAAGGGTTATTAGTTAATTCAGCGTATATGAAGGGCTGTGGTATTCAAGCTCTTTGGTATTTTGCTTCAGTAAATATAAGTTAGTGAATTAGCTTCCACATCCTCTCTGTACGCAGCCTCTAAAGAAACATAAATCACGGTGGACGTCTGAGGTTTATGAGAAGCGACTGAGAGGTGACTGTTCTCCTTACGGGTGATGAATGTGGGATTGCGGTTCGCCAGCTTCAGCCGCGCCTTTATGCTCTTCCCCTCACCGCAAAAATACTAAACATAATGTGGGTTTCTGCCGGAGACCACATGCAGTGTTTAATAATACATAAAGCCATATCGGTGGAAGGAGCAGCATCCAGTCGGAGAGCCTGTCTCTGCTCGTCTGCAGCTGAAATAACAATCAGGAAGTAAAGGAGGAAGAGAGGGAGCAGAGAGTGGACCACTTACACCCTCATCAATAGTTAAAGAGAGAAGTCTTCTAGTAAAGCTCGGTGTTCATGGATCTGAGAGCTGCTGACTTCAAACGTGAGACAAGACGCAAGTTAAATCAGAATCCTCTTTTTTTAATATATATGAAAACTCTCCTTTCTTATAAGTCTAAAGCAAGAGTCGGCCTTCAGCCAAAATGTGCTGTCCCTATAATTAAGATTATTAAATGATGCCTGAATATGTGACACCTTAACACCAATAACTGACAGCTCGAGTTGTATGTCCCATTTTGTGAGCACAACATCCCATCATTCCAAGATTAATTAATTAGAATGATGTTCAAAGGTCAAAGGTCAAGGTAGCTGTTATCTCTCAGAAAATATTTTTTTCCATAACTCAAGAATTCATACTCTAATTATTACACAAATAAAAAAAATGTCTAATAGGATAAAGTGAAGACATTTTTTACCCAAAAAGGTCAAAAGTCAACTTGACAAAACAAGTGACAAACCAATGGAATAACAGGTGGTGGACTCAAATAGGGCTGGGCAATATGATCATATATTTTGTTAAAACAATATAAAAAAGGCTATCGTGTGTTTGTCTATATCGTCTTTATTTAAAACTAGCAGCTGAACTGCTTTACGGCAATTTTTACGTCATTTTGACACCCTTTACTTTCTAATCCTTGCATGTAGGAGTGAACCTGGAGCGAACCATAGAGGGAGGCGCTGTTTATTAACATGGACATTAACGTGCAGAAAAGGACTCAGGCTCAGCCCAAGCAGAATGGAAATCAGTACTTTTTATTTGTCAAGTATTTAATCCAGACAAATGATCCAAAAATAGGCTTTAATGTGGAAATTTCATCAATCAGTCAATCACATTTTATTTGTATAGTGTCACGATATATATTGTGATATTGAGATATGAAAAATCCTATATCGTGATATAGGATTTTGGCCATGTTGCCCAGCCCAAGAACCAAAAAATCATAGGCAGGTCAAAGTAAGACGCAAAGTTTAATGTCCATGAAGAGGGTGAGTTTTCAAAATGAAACAGGAAATAACAACATGAATGAAATGTAATTTTTTTTTGTATAATAAAACTTTATTTACCACTTTAAAGTTAATTCAGAAAATATTTCAAAGTAATTTAATTCTGTCAATATTAGAATATGTTAACATGTTATAGAGCACAAGCAACATATCAAACACAGGATAAACAATGGCCTCAAAGGGACAAAAAAGCCAAACTGTTGGTGTTGCTAACAGTAAAGTTTCATACTGTATGTTGTCAAGAATGTAAACAAATATTTGGCACCCTTTTTGGCAGCTGTTAGTGGTGTTATTTACATTTCTGTTACCAATTAGTTTTAATGTAAATTGTTTATTCCTTTTCTTTCTGCATAGCCAGTTTGTTGCAGGCGGTGTAAAGAAATATCAAGGTGTTCGGAGACTCTCATTTGTCTTTCAAGTGAACAGCTGTTCATGGCCCTTCTCTTGAGGTTGATATAATTCCTCTTGGAGCACAGTAATTCACTGAAGTCTGCATTTAGAGATGAGAATGCATAAATGAATGCAATTATCATCCACATTTTGCGGATCATCATTCAGCTGAAAGCAGATGCAGATGCCTCCTGAGCAGCAGGTTGGGGTTTTCCTCAAAGACTTGTTTCCTGAGGAGGTTTTAGCATGAAATCAGCAGAAAGACACCCTCCTGTATGCAAAGTAATCAGAGTTTAGTGCTTAATTAGAAGTAATTCACAGCTTTAAGATATTTTCAATTGAAGCCGACAACAACTGTTCTTGTAATTGTCTTTTAATGTTGTTATCTCAGGAGCACAGCTGAAATATTTTGTTATCTCAGAGATAAGAAAGTAATTTTTTAAAGAATATTAAACATTAATTTAAAGAGATAATCAAGCGAATAGCAACTGGTTGCTGCATTTGTCAACATGTTAGCTATGCAGCTGACATGGCACCCTGATCTCTAATAACCATAAGTGAAGGAGGAAACACCTTCTGTTTTCTCTTGATACAGGGTTGATCATCTTGTTATCTTAAGATAACAACGCATCTGTCTGCCTCAGCTGTGTGTCATCAGGGAGGAGAGCTGAAGGCTGAAAGAGCCTCACCGTACGAGCAGAGTAACAAGAGTATAATTAAGCCAATTATAAAATGACCGTAAGCTGATGTCATCACCGGTTATTTTAGGAAATATTTGTCACATTTCACACAAGATATTGGACACTAAAACAAAAATTAATGACATACTGATTATAATGTTGAGTCATTAGCTGTACAGGGTTTTCACCTCTGCCTGGCTGTGGTATATGACATTTAAGTTGTTCCCTTAATGTTCACAAACCTAGTGTAGACATCCAGAGCACAAACTTAAAAAATATGCCCAAAACACATTGTACTTTTTCAATTGTTTTCGAGGGAATTTACAAATAGGATTGGGCTAAATTCAGTGTTTTCTTTTGATGGTCCGTTTCACTCTGTCTTTTGATTTTTAAGCACATGTGGCAGTCAAATCTGTGAAGTTAATCCGAACCAAATGTTAAACATGAATTATTCATTAGTCCTAATTTGCCTTAAAAAGCCACAGCAGTGCCGTGTGCCCAAGGATATGTCAGAGTACGAGACTGGAGACAAACGCTGTCTTATGCAACATGCTGTTGTTGTTTGGTGATTTATTCTCTAATGTTGTAATTGCAGTATTTGGCTCCACGTCCCGCTGAAGGCATTCGACTCTCAGTGGAGTTAAACAGAATCTGAACTGCTGCTCTCATAGGAGATTTTAAGAGCGTTTACAGTGGGTGCTATATGCCTTGTTGAATGGGAACTGACATGACAATTTCCCTTTGGGGAGTCTTTTAGTACTGTTGTATGAATTTGTATAAATATTTGATGTAACGGATGATTTATGAGGTTTATGTTTGAGCTGGTAGACTTCTAACTGAGGGTGTCTGGCTTTAAAACGTCTCCTCGTTTCGCTTTTTTAGATCCATCTTTACAAGGACCTGAGTCAATTTTCTCCTTTGTTAAGACTTTCGAAAAAAGACCAAATTATTGCATTAACATTCAAAACTCAACTTGAGTTGTGTATAGACATTTCATGCTGTGGTTTTAATGTTGTATTCTTGTATATCAACATTTATATATATTTAACAAACTTGTATAAATAATACACAACATTTCTGACCAGATCCTAACCAGAACAAAAAAACAACAGTGATTCCAATTCACAGAGAAGCAAATATTTGTGGATTCACTAATTAACAAGCTTTAATAGAGACCAAAATGTAACCCGAGTGTCTAATTCACTCAGCAGTATCACACAAGAGGGAGTGATATAACTGTTATACAAGCAGCAAAAAGTAGTAAACAGTAACAATCAACAACAGGTAATTATGTTTTTGCTCCACCAACTCAACTAGTTCCACAACTTAACTGAAAATGGAACTTTTGTTGCCAAGCAACCCAAACATCCTCCTGCACTCTGTGTCTCCAGGTTACCACAGATCAGCTGTTTTTTGTCATGTGCATGTATCTGTTTGTTTTAATTTATCATCAACCAGTGAAATAAGAGTCTGCTGTGTGATTCAGAGGTACCAGCCTGATTAATGTAGACATACACGGTCTGCTGTAATGTTAATTAACAGTGTTCAGAACACCTGGCTGAGGCGGAGTGACACACAGAGTGAAAAGTCCCAGTGATGTTGTCTCAGCACTCATGGAATGCCTCTTGTCCAATCAGATGACTTGGTCGGAACTAACTGTTGTATAATAACAGACTCACTAAGTTAGAATTTCTTCCTTTATTATGTAACAACTGTTTCTGATAACAAGCTGCCGTGTTCAGGATGTCATGTCAGTCCAAGTGTTTCATATTTGCACATATGTGTATGATAAAAGTGAAATAATTCCAATTTAAAAGTGTTAGATAGATACACAGCAGATATGATCCAGCTTCAGTTAGGCACAATCTTATTGTCTAATATTTTCGAAATATAGCCAGATAAGGGACTGTTGGCTGTGACAGTGGCTTTTAATTTTTTAATTTATTTTGTATTTAATTTTTATTTAACCAGGAAAAAAGCTCTCAAGATTAAAAATCTCTTTTCCACGAGTGTCCTTTAAGCTGTATTTCTATTGGTCTGTGAGTATAATGAGAGCAACAGAACACACAGTCCTGTCTGTGATCACATACTTGGCTCCTTAAGCTGATTCTGAAAACTTTTCATTGGCCCTCTCTGACACTGTGATCAGGCTCGAGGCATGTGGTCAAATCAAATCAAAATGTTGTCAACGGGATTACATACTCCGATCGGTTAGGAAACAAACAGTAACCGTATAAACTGAACAATGGCCTCTGTTTGGGAGCCTTTAAGAGGTGCTCCTGGGACAGCAATTTAGGGATAAATAGTGAAACGAAGCAAGATGAGCGTCAGGCTACAAAGGATGACGGCCGTCACACAACAAAAATGCTTTTAAAAAATAGTGCTGGAAAAGAGCCAAAGCAGTTGTGTTTAGGACGCAGAAGCTCGCTAACAGTCCTCGTACCTCATATTTACAAGCATTCTTTTCCCTTTTTGTGAAAGCCCGGGGAATTGCAATGGGAAATTAGCACAAATTGTTTTCACTTCAACATTTAATTTGCCTGCTGTGGTCTATTGTTGCTCACATTCGACGAGGCCAGTCCACTACGGCCCGAGGCTCAGCAGCAGTGCTTCACCTCAGCCAGGATATTGTGCCATATACCACAATAAAACTGTTATGTGTTCCCCTGCAAGGATGCAGTAAATTTAATGAGATTGAGAAGTTGCCCTGAGAGGAACCAGTGGACCAAACCGTGCAGATATGTGGGACGATTCAATCCTTCAGGGTGCTTCTGTCATCTCCTCAAAGTACAGGAGTCCCATCAAGTTTGTTCTTCCCCGAGGTTTCAATTTCCCAATACAAGGGGGTCCGAGAAATCCTACTGTAGAGAACTATCACCATAACAACTACTGAAATTATCCCAAATACCTGTAGGTGCCCTATAAAATAAGCATGTGTGGAACAGCTGTGGCAGCTCCTCAGACTGCTCTCATCCTTCCTCCCAGGATCTGTAATGTCCACTGACAGCTGTAATCTTTGCCTCAATTAAAGAAAGACTCTGGACCAGGCAGGACTCTCAGTATATGTTCCTCTTATGGTCCTGAACAGCCAAGTGGTTTCTCGCGAACATGATCAGCCACCAAAGCCAGAAACCGAAGAATCAAATCGGGTATAAAAGGTCATTTTTTCTCCTCTACTGATGAATTAGAGACTTCGAGGTCCTGCGGTTCACCCCAATGTTTATTTGACTTTTCAAAAGAAATAAACTTTACTCTTTGGAAGTGTTGCCAGTTCTTAACCAGGATATGTATTGTGATCCACTGAAAATCCCCCTTGGGTGCTCTCCCAGTCACCTTTCCCTTTCTAACTAATTCATTGAAAACAGCTCCAGACCTCTCAGTTCAATATGAATCGTTCTCCTTGCTCTCCCCTGAAAGCACTAAAGAATTCGGCACTTTTTCGTGTTGCACAACTCAAAGAAGGTTAAAATTTCACTCAAGTTCTCTGCGTCTTGATAAAAAAGACTGTTTCTGTGTTTTGGTGCATGAACTGCAGGGTTAACATGTGGAAATCCTTAAAGAGAGTGGTGCTGTTAGTGGTGAACTCACTGTTGCTGCTCTCCTTCTCCAGGCCACACAGGGCGTCTGCTGCAGTCCCTCTGCTTCACCAGTATGTCCTTCCTGCTGCTCCACATCATCTATCAGATTACAGTCACCAGCCTCCTGGCAGGGGACTCCATCTCCTCTGACTTCAACTGTGAGTACTCTGCAGGCTTTATGGTCAAGGCTCTCAAGTTAGTGAACTTTGGTTATTGTGTTTGCTGGAATCAAAGCACATCGCAGGTCAAGAATCCACAAGAGAGATGCAGAGTTGACTTGACTGTCTGCAAACTTTTGAAAAACAAAATAAAACACTCTGCTGTTTTGACAAAAGTTTACAGACTAATAGTCCAGACCTATTAGTGCAGGAGAAAGATCTGACTGAACCCGACATAATTCTGAGATAAGAGAAGAAGAAATACTTTGGGTTGTTTTATATTTCTATAAAAACCAATCAAATTGTCTTTGGCAACACTAAAGCAGAGATGCAATGACTATTGGCAAGACAGTGTTGGAAAGGGTTTTTGTTTTGGTGGAACATTTGCAACCAAAGAGGCAAGCCCTGGCATTTAACTGGCTTTATGCCGAATCACCAAGAGAACCAAGCAGGCCTGCTCTATTGCCAAATCCAAATCTGTCAAAATGAGTTATTTTAGCATGTTGGTTGCTGCTGTGTTGATGTTTTTGTTTTAGAAGAGAAGCGATTTTAGGGTAACACACAGATGAAGAAGAAGAAGAGAGAATTGCGTCTAAAATAGGTGGCGCTTCTACACAAAGTCTACATCCTGACGAATCAAGCCACATGCAAACGTATCTCCTCAAACTATTTTACATACCACTAAATGGTTTTAGGGCTGCACGGTGCAGTGGTTAGCACTGTCACCTCACAGCTAGAAGGTTCCATGTTTGAATCCCAGTTTGGAGGAAGTGGGCCTTGCATGGTTTTCCTCCGGCTTCTTCCCACAGTCCAAAGACAGGCTCGTTCGGTTTATTGGTGACACTAAAATTGCCCGTAGTTGTGAATTTAAGCGTGAAAGGTCGTCTGTCTCTATGTGTGAGCCCTGTGACTGACTGCCAGTCAGTCACAGGGTGTACCCCACCTATCGCCCAATGACATAGACATGAATTATATTATCTGAAAACAGTGTTCAAGCTGCTACTTTGTAGAAACCAGAAAAAGTGAAAGTATCCAACCAAAAAAAATTCCAACTCTTCCCTTCAGGCCTCTCTTCAAAGCCAGATCGACAAACACATAAATGTGCTCTGACTAATTACAGCTGCAGGACTAGTACATGAGGGACCAGGGTTAGGCAATGGTTGGTGAGAGATTGCAATTATTTTTGGTTAAAATTCAAAATGAAACAAGCCCTGCATTGTATTTCAAATCTCCTTTCTCTACCCTTCAATTGGCCCATTGTGAAAGGAGCTGAAGCCTGATTTATAACTAATGCAGGAGGATGGAGGAAGTCCCGCCATAGACGCCTGGGGCGTACATTTGGATTTATAGTTTGATGTCTGATTTCTCACATTTATACAGTTTAACAGTAGACGGATGAGTTGTACATTAATAAGACCATATTGTGCTATGTTAACAATTCTTTTGCGATACAAACAATGGTTTGGCTGGTCTATTTCTGAACAGAATTGTCGTCAAAATGGCTTTGATGATTCATTAGCGAGAGACACGCCTCTGATTTTTTTCAGATTAAGAGATTTTGCTTGAATTGGGAGATGAATGGATGTGAGTATGGGGCTGCATGTTTGGGAGGGAGTTGTCCATTCTGGCCAGTCTGGGATGGAAGTGTTGAAGGTCGGGGAGGAGGAAACATCTCAGAAGTGAGTCACCGGAGTCTGTTATGAGCTTCAGGCAGCATCTGAATAAGGAGAGATGGGAGAGGAACGCACATATTGCAAAAGAGAGGTAAAGTAGGGAATAGAGGATGAATGGATGAGAATAGAGCTAGGCAGAGGGAAGGATGAGGTAGAGAGGAAGTAGATTCTTCCTTCTTAACGATCTCTACCAGCATCACAAAGTTGTGAGCAGCTGTGTGATGTCTTCGTAGCTACTATAGCTCCCACATCTAGCAGGTATAGATGTAACCTGTGATGTTCCAAACACATAGCCACCATTAACATTTTTAATCCTCAAAACAGGAGAATTAATACAGCACACATAACTGCCTCTCCTAATATCACACATTGATTACTGCAACTCTCTCCTGGCAGGCCTTCCTGCATGCACATTCACACCTCTGCAGATGATCCAGAACGCAGCAGTGTGACTGCTCTTCAATCAACCTAAAACAGCACACGTCACACCTCTGCTCATATCCCTCCGCTGGCTCCCAGACGCCGCTCGCATCAAAATCAAAACCCTGTTGCTCGCTTACAAAACAGCAACAAAAACGGCTCCTGCCTACCTGAACGCCCTCATCCTGGTCTACACTCTGTCCCGCCAACTACGCTCTGCCAGTGAAAGACGTCTGGTACTCCCATCACAACAGGGCCCTAAGTCGCTTAGTAGCCTCTTCTCCACAGTAGTCCTCCGGTGGTGGAACGAGCTACCAAACTCCATTCGGTCCGCAGAGTCCCTTTCACCTTTAAGACGAAGCTAAAGACCCAGCTCTTTATGAACACCTCTGACCTGTAGGATATTGACGCTATTTTTGATGACGACATTGAGGATGTAGTTTATGCTGATTAGGATTTTCATGAAGATGATGATGACTATATTGATCTTGTTGATGTTGCTGATGATTATTATTATTTAAGAAAAACAAACGGCCAATACACTGCCTGTTGGCACCAGTGTCCGATCGCAGTTGAAGCTGTTTGTTGACTTACTTCCTCATAGACTTTTATTTTGAAATACTCACGCTGTGCTCTCATGTTCGACCAGAACTGTGAGATCTCAACTTGTTGGGTGTTCATGGCGGCCTGTGTGCACACACGTGTCCCATACATTACACAGGCTGTTCAGTGTTTAAACTCTGACCTGAGCCATTGATGCTTGGTTGTATATCAACAGGAGGAGGTGTCGTTTTTTTTCAGTCTCAAAGTTTTCTACCCAGAAAAACTGAGTGAAGACTCGCTCCATTTCCAGGGCAAGCTGAAATATGCTCTCTAGTAATGACTCAAAGTTCTTAAAATATCCTTACTTTTATTGCATTTTGTCACATCATGAAGATTTATGAATCGAACACATTCCTCAGTGTAATTAGCTTCCTTGTACCATATGGCCACGAAGAGAAGAAGAGATTCTTGCAGCCAGTTAAGCAAACACTGTGAGCTCCTGACTCAGTGTTGGAAGGTGTTAATAGTTGGCCCTGGGCTTCTCATGAAAATGTATCAAACTGTAAAATTTGAATGTGTCTAGACACGGCCGACCCTGACCTTGTTTTCTAATGACTTGTTCTCTATAATGAAAGTAACTCTTGCATCGAGTACAGCCAACTCTGCTCAGGAGGCAGAACGACGGACCTTATCGCCTCAGGCAGAAACACACAGAGCCGTTCAGAAGGGCAGATTAAATATTCACTGAAGGAAATCTTTATTAGTGAGGTCTCGGGGGCTGCAGGTTTTGGCAGATCAAACCCTGGTCTGAAGAGACATCACTGTTTTTCTATCCATCTACTGTATTTATCTATGTATCATCTATCTGTCTGTCAATGTATGTTTATTTTATACGCAACAGTTACTTGCCATACATGCAAGTAGTTTAATTATTAAATCTTTGCTTATTTGTACTTTTAAATGCTTTAATTCACACTTGCCTTAAAATAAGAGAACTTGTCGAATTTGACCAAAAAAGCGAACTACATTGCTTTAAATGATAAATCCTGATGTTTAACAAAGAAAACACCAAAACCAGTAATGAACTTGCTAAATTGGGGGACATGTTCCTTAAGTCCATTGCAGAAAATAGTCCCCTTAAACCCTGTTTACTCCTGATTAAGTAACGTTCTCTTAAAACTGCTGTGCCAGCTGTTTAGGAAGTTATGTCGTCTTTTTTGTTAGCTGTTTTTGTCTCACTAGCTGCATGCATCAGGCATACCAATGTCAGTCAGGCCACCTCCTTCATCCAGACTAAAAGTTTTGGATTGCATTGAAAACACATTCATGGTCCCCAGAGGACGAATCCTACTCACTTTGATGAACCTCTTATCTTCTTTTCGGACCCGTATTGGATTGATTGGCATTCAATTTGGTACAAACATTTCTGCCCCCCTGAGGATGAACTGAAATAATTTTGGTGATCCTTTGACTTTTTATTTAGTGGTACCTGCCTGTCTGAACTCTACCTTTTTTATGCTTACTAACAAATGTTAGTACCTTACATGCTCAACTTAAATAATGGGCATTGCACATGATATACCAGCTAGACTTCAGCATGTCTCTAAGTGTGAGCATGCTAGCATGTCCACATTAGCTGTAAGTGCCTTACAGAGCTGCTAGCATGGCTGTAAACTCAGTGCCACTGAAAGGACTAATACATTGTTTGTTATGGTCATTTCAGTGGTCGCTAGCAAATTCCTGCTCACTGTCTAACTTGCAAGACCACGCCATTGTATGGTATAAAAGTAGTTTATTTGTAATATGCAAGCTCGTGTTAGAGCTAATGAGACACAGGTGATGTAAGAGAGGTGTGTTCCTGTTCCTGTACCTATGTTATAATAACTTCAGCAATACTTTTATTGGCAAAGTTTTGGGAAATGCCTGATGAAGGTCTTTTACCGAAATGTTGTCAATTAATGTATTAGACAGTGTACGGGAGTTAGCTTACAACTTTTCTACTACATTTTTGGCTGTTGCTTTTATTTGATAGGACAGTAAAGAGTGACAGGAAATGTGGGGAGGAGAGAGTGGGGGATGACATGCCCCAAATGGTCACAGACCGGGAGTTGAACGTGTGACCAGTGCGTCAGGACTGTAGCCTCTGTGCATGGGGAGCTTGCTCTACCAACTGAGCAGCGCCCCTGCACTTTGGTAATTTCAATGGTAACAAATGTATCACGATACCAAGATTAAATCTTTTGATGAAATAAATACCCTTAAATAACACGTTAGCACTATTAATAATTAGTGTTGTAAACATGCTGAGTTTGGACTTTCTGTCAGTCAAAGTATTCAGGGTTTAGTTTCTCACACTTTATCATAAAGCTCCAATGGTTCTTGGAAAAAACACACCATCTTGAGTCATTATCTGCAACATTTAACAGCCAAGTCTCGGTATGAGCTTGGAGCTGCTCAGGAATAACTTTATAATGAACAGCTGGTGGATCATGGCCGTCATTTCACGATTAATGAGGCGCAGTGTAGAGAAGTACAACATCATACGCTCAGGATAAAAAACTTTATATGAGCTGTGAATGAAAAATAACTACAGGTCAGTTTTGTGATTAAGAAAAAATCCCTTGTTCAGGCCATTGCCGACAACATTAATGCACAAAATGTTACATTAAAGACTTACGATGTTGCCAAACTGTGATGATTTATACACACATTGTTTGAATCTCTGCATCCTGAAGTCAATGTTATCCTATTCCTATTTTTATTTTTGGGCTACAAATGAAACAGGAAGTCGGACATTACACTCTTTGTCCTCATGATCAGCCTCTTACAATCCAAGTACAAGCTTTATCTCAGATTTCTCTGTCTGGTATTTAGCCCCTTGACACCCTCTTCCTCAAAGCAGCCAAGAATAAACAAGGAGTCGTCCGTGTCGGGTAGGCGGTTATCCTCCCTCTAGATAACTTCATGTCATTTCCTCTGCTCGCTGTCGTCCAAATACACCATTAGAGCAGTGAAATGAGCGGAGTATGAATGAGAGAACGCTTCCCAAAAAACCTCCAGCTGTTAGAGCAGGTCAGCGACTGGTCACCAGATGAGCCGAGGCCGGCTTCCTTTGGAGTCATCCGTCATTCCTGTGTGCTGACTCGACATGCTGCGAGCTGCGTTTACTAACAGTCGTAGGCGTCTGTATTAACCGTCAAAGAGCAGCAGATGGGTGGAGCGCACTTTATTTCAGATACTGTTAACTAAATTGTCAGATATTGACTGACTTTCAAAATACTTTCCCGTCATTGTCTAAACTTCTTGCCTTTTGTTGTCCGTACTGGCAACCCACAGCCCATCTGGCAACCGAGCGGGATAAAACAAACCATAAAAAAAGAATTTGCATGTCTGATTTGGCCCATTTCTGCCAGCAATGGTCGTTTCATCAGCTCATAAGGAGCAAACGGCCTGTTGAATGGCTGTTTTGTGACCAGCACCCCACCTCATTCAGACACTTGTTGACCTTTTAATGCCCGCCTTATTCACACACATCCTGCCCACTATTCCTTCAGTGCGACACATTCACTGCATCCTCCCTTCGCTTACTGATAGTCTGATTATAATGACGGCGTGCCGAGTTGTTAACGCTGCATATCACAACTCTCTGCGGAAAACTGTGACTGGCAATCGGCCCCGGGGATAGAGGAGAGAGTGCCGAGAAACGCTGCACTGAGAGGTTAACGGCCCAGCAAGTACAAAGGGTGTTTTATGATGTTCACATAAAGTCTGAGGACAGGTATTTTTGGTGCTCAGCTGGGGTGGAAAGCGGCCTCGCCTCGCCGGGCAGAAACTCTCACACTCTTTTCCAGAAGTCTCCATGCTGACCGTGTTACACAACATTCCCCTCCTCATCTTAAGGATCAGCCTGGCCTGACTTTACCTCCAGCATTCCTCCTGTATGATTTCACACACAGGACGTCTTAAGTTGGTTGTTGCATTGTTTAAATGTGGGAATTAGTGAAAAAGACTATTTTGCCTGTGGTCTCTTGGCTCTCATTTTAAGCTGTAGAGTTTCTTTTTGAAGGTATCAATGAGGCTTTTAGTAATCTATGACCTTAATCAACCCCTGGAGGAGATTATTAGCGATTACAACAACATCATTTGTCCTCACCTTTGGCTAGTAACAAACAGCTAAGCAACTGGCTAATTTAGTAACTTATCAGGTGTAATGCTAACATGTTAGCAAACAGTTTACTACTGAAACATCCTGCAGAGCAATAAGCCCGTTTCATTATGATCATATTTCTCACAACCTGTCTGATTAAGTGTTGACCAAGTCCCAAGAATAACTGGGTGTAGCTTACGAGCTAAATGTTGCTTTCCTCACCAAGCACAACAAACCAGGAAGTGTATATCTGACTTATGTGGTCTTATTAACTGCTCATGGTTTAATTCATGCAGCTAAATGATGTTTCGAGATGCTTACGTGGGAGTTGATTATCTGTGGGTTCAGTGTGTCTGTGTATTCATGACCCTTTACTATCACACAGAACCATTTGATTAAAATTTAGTGTGGAAAAAAACAGTTAATCAGTTAATGGAGTTTTCAACTTCAATTTCTGCAAGGTAGGGTGAGTTAGATGTGTTCTACTCTAATGTTGCTTAAAAGCAGAGCATGATCTTCTTTAAAGGGGGGCTCTTATGCTAATTTCAAGCTTCATGTTTCACTCTGTGATACCTGTCGAGTAGCTTAGCGTAATTTACAGTTTAAAAAACTAATTTTTCTCACACTGGTGCTCTGTGCAGGCCCTCAGCCTCTGCCTGAAAACGACTCAGTCAGCTCAGTCCCTTTAAGAACCCCCGCCCCTACAAGCCCGCTTTCTCCTGATTGGCCAGCTCTCCAAAGCCTGCTGAGGCTGCACTTTGTGACGTCACAAAGTGTAGAAAAAACTCTGTGAAACCTGGCGTTCACAGCTGCCTGCAGACTGAGCTGAGAAGCCTGGGGATTACTCCAACATACTTTTACTTGCAGATTTGAAACTTCACTAATTTTTAGACATCCAACATTGTAACATTATATATGTTTGTGTTAAAATGTAAAACACCCCCTCTTTAAAGTAAGAGTAACTACTACGTTTGTAGATAACTATTGTTTTTCTTTTAGGCACAGTCTCTTACGCATTAACCCAGACACTTTATATTTTATATTTTCACTTATATTTAAGTGTTTTTTTTGTATTTCTCTAATTTTGTACTGTATTTTTGGAGCTATCTGACACTACAATTTCCTTTGGGATTAGTACAGTTCTGTCTTATCTTATCTTAAATACAGTAAATGCCTATAGAGTAAATAAAGACAGGAAACAAGGGTCCCTGCTCGGCTGTATTTGATCAGATTATATAGTTATATAAAGTGTGTTTTTTAATCAGAGACGCACTAAAGGAGGCCCAAGAATAAAACTTGACTGTTTCTTATTTATCAATTATCCTCATCATCGTCAGCCAGTATAAAAATGACTTGTTTTTTTAATTAGTTTGTAATACTTTTAACTTGTATGCAGTAAAGATGCAAGGTGGTTTAAAAACATATCAGCTTTAAATCTTTATATCAGAATGTGTTGCTGTATCACAAAGTAACAACTTTATTGTATTTATTGTTGAGACTTTTTTAGCCTTCATTGGCCCGCTGTGTCGCAGCATACAGTAGTTCATATAGTCATCACACCATCTAATGAGCAGTTTAAAATGGGAGTAGATGTGTGAAGGAGGACAGACTCTTCAGTGTTTTAACAGATGACTTGGAGGAGGTCTGTGGTCGAAGTGTTTGGTGTCAGAGGTTATGTCAGAGGTTAGTCATGGCGGCTCCTCCCATCACAGATGATCTTTCTCACCCACGTAACACACATAACATCTGTGAGAGTTAAACGGTTCCTGCAGCTATTGTTGTCATGAGTAATAAAGAAACACCAGGGTTTGTGCTGACACTCCATTATTGTTTTATTCACCCTGGGTAGAATTCGGAGTCTGTTTCCTGTTTCTGTGCCTGATAGTGTGACTCATAACTTTACTGGATACTTGTTGTTTGTAATTAAGGAGCCTCAAAATCATCTTTTGTCTGATTTTTTTGACAGTTTTTTGATGATTTTCATCTGTTTGCAATTGAAACGTGACTGATGGTACTTTTCATGACTTAGCGCTGCAGCTAGGAGGTTGTAAAACATATCTGATACATTCTGAGTCCACTATTTTAGAGACATTGAACCATCATCCCGTAAAACGGTTTCTCTTTGTTTAATATGCCGCTGTGATATTGAACAAAAATACCGTTTTAACAAGAATTTCTGCAAAATCATTTTCAAGCTCAGCAACCCTGCTGAATGTAGAAGTGGTTTTCACACAGAGTGATAAAGTGACTCTGTGCTGTCTTCAACGCCACAGCCGGAGTTCAGCACCTAATTAGCTGCTAATACGCTGACAAAACAGCCGGATATTTCGATATGTCTCTCAGTCGAGTTCCTAGAATCCCGAGCTGATGTGGTATTTTCTCTGGCAGTAAAACAAAGGGCAGTTCTTCTCCGTGTGCCGGTTGAATACCTGGAAATCTCTCTCTGAGCACTGGAGTGACGTTCAGGAACACTTAAAGGAGTCCGCGCTTTGGAAACAAACAATCAAATTAATTGTTTTCATTGTGTTGTTTTTACACGCAGGTTATCTCAGCAGTAAGCACAAATAGATTGATTATTTTGTCATGTGAAAAGAATTTACAGCAGAAAATGATAAAAAAAAAAACAGCTGTTAAAAATGATTTAAGTTTAAGTATTTCTGAAGGGATTATTAATGGTTGTGTAATATTTTATTGACATCCATCCATTCATCCATTATCTATACCGCTTATCCTGTTCAGGGTGGCAGAGGGGCTGGAGCCTATCCCAGCTGTCATTGGGCGAGAGGCGGAGTTACACCCTGGAGTGATCGCCTGTCAATCAAAGTGCTGAGACACAGAGACAGACAACCTTTCACGCTCACATTCACGCCTAGGGGCAAATTATAGTCGCCAATGAACCTAACGAGCATGTCTTTGGACTGTGGGAGGAAGCCGGAGAACCCGGAGGTACCCCACACATGCACGGGGAGAACATGCAAACTCCACACAGAAAGACCCCCTACGTCCAAACCGGGATTCAAATCAAAAAACCTTTTAGCTGTGAGGCGACAGCGCTACATACATACAGTTAATTGCAGGAATTGGTTTTATATGCTAGAGACAGTATTGGAAATCATCTCTTCATACATGTGTGAAAGTTTTGCGTACAAATGCGCGATCACCTTTAAAGTAAGGAGCATGTAAAAGTGTTATCTAAAGGTGATGAGATTTTCTGGCCAAACCATGTGAATATTTACTAACTGAGCTCATGTTTTTTCCAGGTTCGTCGTGGGAGAAATCTATCAGACAAATCGGCTTTGAGAGGTGAGAAAAATAACTCTTCCATAACAAATTAATTCCCTTAGGTAGCATTTTCATCTTATAAGAATAAATAACTATTTTTAAATGTATTTATTTTCTATATCCTGCTTCAAAATGTATGTATCAAGATGATTTAAAACATAAAAAAACTTTTTTCCCCTGATAATCATCAGCCCGTTTTACACTGCAGTTCCGCCTGAGCACCGCAACGAAGCTCCGCCATCATGCAGCCTTTGCCATTTCACATTGGAGTGGTGTCGTGTATGAGGGGGCTGTCTAGTGCAATTCAGATCCAGATGCTCTTCAGGAAGCGATAGGACACAGCTCAGTGAATGCTTTCTGTTGAACAGGAGCTTCACCAAATTCAACAGAAAATATTGCTCGTCTTTGAGAGGAATTAAGTGTGTTTTTCTTTTCAGAATCAGCAGCAAAAGCCTGAAGAACACATTTTTTTCAAAGATCAGACACGTGCTCCTCTTTCTCGGCATTTTCAAGTAGCAGGATGTCGTTTGTTTGTGCAAAGAGTCCTAAATATAGCACACACAATACAATTAAACTCCACTTTTTGCATTCAGCCACACTGACCTGTCCTCTGACCAGCTTTAAAATGCCCCTAACCTGTCCCTGTGTGCATTCTTGATGAACACTAAACCCAGTTACCTCTGACAATACGTTGACAGGCCTATACTTCAAAGCTTTTGCTGCTGTGTTTGTCTCCTCACACCCCCGTGATCGTGTTAGATGTGGTTTCCTAAGTACGGGAATGTCCGAACTCAGCCACATCCTTTTTCCAGTACTCAACAGCCCTTGGTGGATAGTATACTGTAAGTGGCGGAAGTCGAGCCATAAACATTTTATCCCGCCTGCATTTACCTGTTTGTGTTGAGGATCATATACAGTATATACAATGTTTACAGCTGCATTTTCTGCTTGAGCGGATGCTCCCTTTTTACTGCCTGTACGGAGGAAAATGAAGCAAATTCAATCAGATGTATAGGAATCACAGAGAAGGCTGTTTTGTTTCTATCCACCCAAACAGATCCTTCAGTTCGACCTTTCCAAGTCCTTCATGAATACCAAATATTTATATGGTTTTGGGCGAATTTTTGCTCCCTATATTTATAGTTTTCACTAAAGTCTTCAGAGTAATTGCGCCTGCGGCCCGAGGCAGGACAGGTCTTAGTAATAGTGATGTTTTTATAATCCTCTCACATGACAAACAAGGGGAAAGAAGGAGTCATTGAAGTTGCTGGCTCAACCTTGTCTGTCTGTTTCCATCTCTTTCATCTGTGTGAGGATGCACAAAGCTCCACAACAATAAAGCACATGGAAAAAAGACGTCCTTGATGAGAGTGAAGTCGCCAACAGCAGCCCAAGGCCCAACTATTTATCTGAGTGTGCGCTTTCCATCGTGTTTGTTAGCACCCTATTTTCAACTTGTTAACTTTTATAAGCTTAGTATCCATTCAAGGCCAGAATGAGATTAAAATGACCAGTTGCTTTATACCTCCATCCAAACTCTCGTTGGCTTTCTTCACGGCAGCCTGCGCCGCAGCATCACCAGTATGTTGTGTTTATTGTAAACAGTTTAATTACACTCGGAGCTCAGCATGAAATGTAAAGACAACGCGCTGCCGGGCCAAACACAGGATGCAGTGTGATTGTTGTAAAACTGAAATAGAAATTGGTTTGCATGATTAAAGTGAGTTTTAAAGCTTTTGAAACCTGTTAGCCATTTTAAGGACAATTTTTATTTGCTTTAATTGTACATGCAATCATGACACCTCGTAAAGCCTGTCCTCGGGCCGCACGAACACATCTGACTGGCTCGTTCGCGGCCTGAAGTTACTGCTGCTGTCATGGCAACAGGCAGCAGCCACTGTTTCGCTTCCTGTTTGAATAAACCTTTACGTATCAAGAAGGAGGTGAGAAGGCTAATCAAATAAGAAAAGTTACAAAAGCCTTGTGTACATATAGCGAACATAAGGACTTTAAACAATGTCATATTATAGTGGATTTAATGAAAAATACCCACTGTGTCGAGCAGAACTGTAGTAGGTATTATTTGTTTATAAATAATTGTAATCTGCACACAGTGTCTGTTTATTAAGTTTAATGGGAAATAATAGCTTATTGTTCGCACTACCTTATTATGATCAATGGATGTTGATTTCCAAGGGAGTAAACATGTTTTTCACAGTTTAGTAAAAAACCTTATTTGTTTGAATGGAATTTCACTCCCATTTAAAACCATCAAGCCAGATTTCATTAAAATGGGTGGTACTCCATATAAAAAGCTGAAGCAATCAACACAACACATATTAAAAGAACAGCTGAGTCGTGGAAAAATACAGATTCCCATGCATACGTGTGAACAGGTCGTGTTTTCTGATATCAGTAATATCTGTTCTTATGAGTTTTAGTGCAACTGTAGGAGAAACAAGGAGAAACCCAAGGAGAAACTACACGCTCTGAAGATTGTTGGACCATTTCTGGCGTCTTTAAACACTCACAGAGACTTGAAAGATTGGGACAGACAGAGGGAGGTGACATGTGACAAATATCCCCGTCCAGAGTCGAACACACGACAGCACAGTTATTTCTGGGCCTTTTCCAAGTGAAAATAACAAGCCACCACAAGTCCCTGGATTTCTTAGAAAAACTGTTTCATATTAAAAGTGATCATCCACGGACAGCTCAGATTGTTGTCCCCTGTCCCATTTTCCATCGTTGAGCTTTGATCCTCGCGTGCAAGATTGCTCCAAATCCCAATTTTGCGACGTTTTGGAATTGATCCTACTTTCAGGACACGACGTCTGCTTTCTGTCAACACTCATTCTCTGTTTTTGTGTTTGTTTTCAGTGTGATTGGTGCAGATGCGGGGAACGGCATCCGAGTGTTCATCCCCGACATCGGCATGTTTGTCGTCGGCTTGGCCATCTGGCTGCTGTGTCGCAGTTTGGTCCAGAAGAGGCCGCCTGAGGACATGGCGCAGTACAACGCCGACTTTGATGCAGGCGAACAAGTGGGTTTCATTTGTTGGGACATGTGTGTCTATCTGTCTAGCTGTCTATCTAGCTATGTGGCTATGTGGCTTTGTAGCTGTCTATCTAGCTATGTAGCTGTCTATCTAGCTATGTGGCTTTGTAGCTGTCTATCTACTTATGTAGCCTTGTAGCTGTCTATCTAGCTATGTGGCTTTGTAGCTGTCTATATTGCTATGTAGCTTTGTAGCTGTCTATATCGCTATGTGGCCTTGTAGCTGTCTATATTGCTATGTAGCTTTGTAGCTGTCTATCTAGCTATGTAGCTTTGTAGCTGTCTATCTAGCTATGTAGCCTTGTAGCTGTCTATCTAGCTATGTGACTTTGTAGCTCTCTATCTAGCTATGTAGCTTGTAGCTGTATATCTAGCTATGTAGCCTTGTAGCTGTCTATCTAGCTATGTGGCTTTGTAGCTCTCTATCTAGCTATGTAGCTTGTAGCTGTATATCTAGCTATGTAGCCTTGTAGCTGTCTATCTAGCTATGTAGCTTTGTAGCTGTCTATCTAGCTATATAGCCTTGTAGCTGTATATATAGCTATGTAGCCTTGTAGCTGTCTATCTAGCTATGTAGCCTTGTAGCTGTCTATCTAGCTATGTGGCTTTGTAGCTCTCTAACTAGCTATGTAGCTTGTAGCTGTATATCTAGCTATGTAGCCTTGTAGCTGTCTATCTAGCTATGTGGCTTTGTAGCTGTCTATATAGCTATGTAGCTTTGTAGCTATGTTGCTATCTAGATATTATGCTTTGCTATCTAAGTCTTTTTTTCCAAGAATGGCGGTGATATTTCATTATTTCTACTCTCAATGTTTTTTGTTTTTACCATTAATTGTCTTAACTGGTGAAAAATGGCTGTTATGTGATGTCTTAAAATCCCTTTTGTTTAAGCAAAACCCAAAGATATTCAACTTATAATGACAAAAATTAAAACATTTACATTGTTATAAAAAATTAAAGAATTTATCAACCAATTTTTTTTTGGCTAAGTTAATGCCACAAACTTTAAAACCGTTTACAACACCCACTTTGGGAACCACTGCACTAAGGTTTTTATATTGTTCATTGTCAACATTGATTCACAACATAAAAACTGTATGCAAAATGTACTTACATTAACTTGACTTTACTATACATTTAAATACTGTATGAAGCCATCACAAGTTAAGTTACGAAAATCCCTGCTGAGGGTGTATTTCTGCTTTAACTCAGATGAGTGATTTGACAGTTTACAGTTGGTGGTTGGTGGTAAAGTGACACAGTTTCAAGTATCTAGGTGCACAGCAGCTAGAAACATTAAAGAAGCCAGAAAGTGAAGAATGTTCTTGTGAATATAAGGCAGAAAATGTCTGAACTTGGTCAAGCTTACATTCTCCAAACACTTCCGATGACCACAAACCCCCTATAGAAACTTCTGTGCACAAACTGATTTCTGATTTGTGGACTGGAAAAAGGAACAATTATTTTTCAGGCTATGAGCTTGCAAACATTTCCAGACTGCAGTTAAAGTTCACTGGCATTTAAAATACGCAAACAAGTCATAACTAATCAGATTTCATTTATTAACCTCAGACATGTTTTTACTTCCTGAAGTGGCCAATAGAGTGGACGGCCGTTTGTTTCCACATCGAGCTTCATAGTAGCAGGGAAAGACTTCGAGTAGCTTATTCTCTGTGCGTGTTGATGACTTGGACTGCAGCCCTCATCGGCTGGCAAGTCCTCCTTTCTCTTTATGACTCAGTGTTAATTAAATCCACATTTACTTTCACTTCTACTGTGCTGCTCACGCTGGCACAGATGGCACCGCTCCCCTATTACTGAGAAGAAACACCAGGATATCGTGTGCAGGTCCTGCGTTGCGTTCAGACTTTCATTTCCGCCAGTGAGCCATCAGAGCTGAAACTGTCGTTTGATTCAGATCAGGAGGAGCACCACCTGCTACGTTTCTTTGTTTAGCACCTTATGTGTTCTATAGAAGCCACAGTGAATGGCTCACTAGTCATTATGTCTCTGTGTTATTGACTGTAGGAAATAAGAGCAGCCAAGGGAAAGCTGGCCGGATTAAATCTCTTGCGCACATGTGGCTTCAGAGGAAAACATCTGCAAGGGTTGCCAATAATACCTCAATCAACCACACAGACCACATACATGTGTAAATACGCTGTGCTACATGCTCAACATGCTCACAACACTCACAAAAAGGAGGGATTGTTATGTAATTGCTACCTGTGGGAAACAGTTTTCAGCACCATGGAGAGCTCTGACCTCCAGTCTTCACCATTCATCACTCAGTACTGAAATGTAATGTGTCATAATCAGGAGGAAGAGGAGAAGCTGAGCCTGGACGACAACATCCTGCTCGAGGAGGACTATGAAGCGGGGTACGAGGCCGAGGAGGACGAGGAGAACGAGGAGCTGGATGAGGAGGAAGAGGAGGAGGAGGAAGAAGAAGAGGAGGTGAAGGAGAGCACCAAGAGGAAGGTCCTGCGGCTCGTGGCGCAAGTCGCATCCAAAGTGAAGGAGGTTATTGGGAACTTGATCACCACTGCCGGGCAGGTGGTGGTCACCATCTTGTTGGGCATGACAGGTGAGCTGCTTTGCATGCTGGTCAGTGACTCCACGCTTGATCTTATTGCATTAGCATTACAATATTCCAGTGCTGTTGTTTTATGAAATATGAATCTTTGAGAAAAAAGCGAAAGGCAAAGGTTTTTCCCAAAGTTTCTTATTTGTTGCTTGGGTTTGATGTTTAAACTGTTGTTAGGAAATACAACATTAGTTGGCGGATGTCGTCCTTTATGACTAGTAACAACTTACAACAAGGTAATGTGCATTTCTGGCTTGTAGCATTAGTCCATGTATAATTTATAGGTAGTCTCATTGAGACATGGTGTCTCGTTCTGCACCGATACAGCACATCGTTTATTTGCAACGCCTTTGGAAAGCCCAGAACCCAAGGCTGGGAACCTCTTCATTATTGTGTGCTTTAGAAACTGATTGTAGTAAGGAAGGAAATTATTAAAAAGACTCTGTAACCATTACTCAGATTTAAAGGGCCAGTTCACCGATTTTTCAACCACAGTCCTATCATGCTCTCCTGTTTTCCCTCCCAGACATTCCACATTTATGACTGAGTCATGTCTCGTTCAAAATCGTCAGGTTTGAAATGCAGACTGCAGACCCAAAGTTTTTTAGACGATCCACCGGTATATTCTCGTCATATTTCAGATTCTGTACCGCTCTGAGCCATTGCTAGCAGCGAAAACCGTAATATTTCACTCCAGCGTCTCTCGCTGGGCCGTTCCTTTCAGAGGGAGGGGCGCAATGCATGCTGGGTGTTGTAGGAATGTAGAATGGGTGAAACCACGAGCTGTTTGTAGAACTTTCTCCACAGCTATGGCGCCAATTTCAAATATTCATTCTATCGATTGCAAACACCAGCTTTGACTGAAGTGGCTTTTTCCAGGGGAGAATTGCTCCTTTAATAATTTATCTAACATCCACAAAAGAAAGGCTGACAACTACACATCATCCTGGTCAGTTAATCAAACCACAGTCTTCTGATTTTGCATCCACGTTTCTTCCTGTGTTTGCAGGTATCATGCTGCCCTCGTTGACCTCCGCTGTTTACTTCTTCATCTTCCTGTTCCTGTGCACCTGGTGGTCCCTCTGCCGGACCTTCGACACACTCATATTCAGCTGCATGTGTGTCCTGATGGCCATATTTAGTGCTGGACACCTAATTGTCCTCTACCTCTATCAGTTCCAGTTCTTCCAGGAGACGATCCCACCGGGCGACGGCTACATCAGGTCAGAAAAACAAACACGGTTGTAATCCTGTCGGTTATGTAGTATGTTTTACAGCTGTGATTTTCTGCTTCTTTTGTAGGTTTAATGTTCAAATACTCATCAGTAGTCTAAATCAAATACTGTTTCATCTGCAATATCTCTGCTTATTAATATGCAATTGATTGAATGTAAACTTTATTGGTAACCTTGACGGCTGTTCTGCCTAAAGGAAGAGAGTCTCGCACACAGCAGTAAGAGATGACTCAATCCAGAGAAACTTATCCCGACATTAAATCTCCTGTCTTTGATGATTTGTCGAGACGGCCTTTCTTTAGTTAAATAGAAAAAGCCCACACAGATGGTGTCTGGCTCCTTAATAATATGAAAATACATGACGTGATGATAGCACTCAGCAGCCAGAGCTCCATTGACTCAACAATAATTATTGCGCCCAAGGCAAGTTTGTTTAAACGATAATAAATATTTACTATTGTTACAAACAAGAAGGCAAAGGAAAAGGCAAACGCAGCTGGAGGCGAGATACTGTATATCTAACTCCCACTCACAGCACATCAATATCAGAGGCAGAGCTTTTAGGCTATTCACTACAAGCAGTGTTGTTTTATTATGCATGAGGAGGAGACAATCAGCTGTCTGTGGCTGCAGCGGTGAAACCTTGTGGTTGGAGTAAAGCCACATTGTTTGCACATCTTGCCAACATATGTTAGTCACAGTTGTTATGAAAACAGACGCTGTAGAGGAAAGCACCTCAAGTCACTAAACTCATTGTGTCACTAAGACTGCTGTTTATTTACTGATTAAGACAAAATACACATCAAGGCTATGACCCGAGATGATTGACACAGTGATTTTTGGCGGTGGCATCAAAGATGGAGGATTTAAATATATGAAAAGGATTAGAGTTCTAATTTTTGATCAATAAATTCCTTATTATTACAATAGATGCATATATTTTAACCTTTATTTTACCATGAAAGACAATATGGTGTCAGAATAGGATATAAAGCAACAATTACCAGTCCTCTAGAGAGACTTAAACAGCTGAAACACATGATTATAAAATAGAAAGCCATTACAAAAATCTGATTTAAAAAACTCCATTAACTTGCAATGCATCTTCTGAACCCTTTTATTATGATGCCTTGTATACCTGCCTCGTAGCACTGTAGCGATCTCATTGTAGCTTTTGTGTCAGTGCCCTTGGTGTTGCAGGGTTTTATTGATCTCACGGTTTCTCATTTGAAAGCTGTGCTGCTGCGTGTCAGGAGCGAGGCTATTTACAGCTATGTTTAGCTGAAACTGCCTTGGACAAACCTTGTGTCCTCTCCATCTTTCCCCTGGTTCAGAGGGCTGATAAGGGCTGATTACAGAGCTGCATTGATGGCCTTATTGTTAGAAAAAAACTCATTAGAATGAATGGACCCCTTTCACACCATCTGCACAGCCAGTAATAGTCTATTTAAACTGCCTGCTGAAGTCGAAGTACCTTTTTGAAGACTTGGAGCACCCACCCAGTTCATGGATTCAATCTTGGGTCAGGCCCTCTCAGATTACTAAGCGATAATTAATCATCAAAGGGTTAAAAAGCATCAAAGAACCACTTAAAATACTGATAACTTTTACCTCTTCTGACCTCTAAAACACAAAGTTAGAGAACACTGAATACTCGCACCTATTTGGAATTTTTTAAACCTCTAAAAGTACTTAGAGTTAGTAAAATACTGGATATTTCACCTCTTTGGACCTCTAAAAAGTTAAAGACAAGTTCAAATTTTTAACCTTGTAAACATCTCCATGTGGTGTTTTTCATGTGCTTCAAGACAGGGACATCATAAGCAGTCATCTCCATAGCTGGGCCTGTCTGCTTTGTACCAAGGACAGGCTGAACAACACGTTTTCAGATTGGCAGGTTTGAGACGTCACAAACCTAAGGAGCCAATCCCGTTAATGGACAGGGTGACACTATGCATATCAGTATGTGTAACCTATGGCAACCACTTTCGGCGATGCGTGAGCCAGCTGTAACCGTCATCGTAATTTTTGCCACTACTGACTACTAACCTTAACGTTACTACTAATTACTACATTTCAAGCTAGCTAATGCCACTAACTGATGGCAGAGACGTGTTTTGTTTTGTGTAGCGGAGGGGGCGGTTTGACATTTGCATAGTGGGCGGGGACGATGCAGATTGGGGAATTTTTTAATGAGGGAGAAGGAAGAGATGCCTTGGGAGGATTTTTACAAGCTAATTAAATGTATTTTGCAGAAAAAAAATATCATACACAATTTATTATTTGAAGCAGAGCATTTTATATGTCTTAAAACATAAGCAGGGAAAATCCTGGATATCAAGAAACACGTGATATTTTGATGTCTTTAAATGCTGGAAAGTCACTTCTTAGGCTTCTTATAATATTTCTATCTGACAAAAAAAAAAGGAAAGTCCCTGCCATCAGCCAATGAGGCAGTAACCAGTAAAGCTGGGTCACAAGTGGGGCTTGTTTTTTCAAGGGTTATAAGGCAAAAAGGTTGGGAACCACTGACTCAGAATACTTGGTAGCATATATAGTATCAAATAAAAGCTTAATAAAGACCTCCTAACTTCGCTAATAACATTTTTGTAAAACAGTAAATATGTTTTAAACAGACTTTTCTACTTGTGTGTTTCCAATCCTAAATTTAGAATGTTAACCAGGAGCGTCTTTGATAGCTCTTAACACGAACAGGGGAAGTATTTCATCATCTGCCAACATCTCATGCGTCCATGTTGACTTTCCACAGCAGCTGAGGTATTTCTGTCTGCTGCTGCGTGAAAACTGAGGCCCAATGTCACGATAAAAGAAACACGTTCTCCTCTGATCCGGTCTGTTTCCTCTCTGCGCGCCGACCTCAGGCAGCCACAGGGAAACTCTTACAGACGTAAATATGCGCAGCCCCCAATTGGACAATAGGCCACCTCGGTGGCTGCCCTAATTGTGCTTGTTGACAGTGACTTGGCCTTGCTGTCCGCCGGGCGTTGAGTGAGACTGTTGAGAGGCCTGGCTTCCACTCCACTTCCTGCCTCCCTTCCTTACAATGGAAGTCCCCAGTCATGTGACCGGCCGGCCTTCCCCAGCTGCAACAAGAAACCGTTCAGGAAGTGTGGTGAGGTCAGGGGGGGGATTCACTCCTCCACATGGCAAAGAAAGAAAAGACTCAGGAGGCATCTAAATCTGCGGGGTTGTCACTGGAAGACGTCAGCGCTCTTCCTGTTGAGTAGATGACCTTTATTCTGCTCAGAGGAAAAGGAGTGAATCATGGGGCATCCTTTGTGGCACAAACAGATCTGTAACCTCGGTGCATTTCTAGATTCCACGGTTAGGGCGTAGAGGATGATTTTCTTTGCAGGAATGTCATCAAGCAAAAAGCCACAATCAAAGTCAGACACTGCACTTTATTCAAAACAACTGTAAGATACTTTGACATCATTATTATTGATGTAACTTGCCTTTCTACACCTCTTTCATTGCTTAAGAGAGTGTTTCCCTTTGTACAGTGTAGACAGTTTGGGCTTGCGTTAACAGATCTCTAAGAATTTCATTAAAAAGTGTTTAAAAGTGGCAGTACCCATCTGTCATACTTTATAAAAACACTAGACAATAAACTTCAGCTACATTAAAAGGAATCAATTAAATAACTAACCCCTAACCTCCATAGATACGGCCATTTTCAGCCATCTATCCAGGGCGCTTATTGAGATGTCAGGCCAAGCAATGTAGTCCAGACATCCCACTCACACCAAGGTACTCCAGCCACTCCTGTGGAACCTTAAGCCCCGTTGTGATATAAATCCCTCTGGCATTTTAAGGTCAACCCTGCCAAGGCTCCTACTAGCTGGACATGCCCACAAACCCCCCAAAAGGAGGCACCAAGGAGGCATCCATATCAAATTCCTGGAACAACTCAACTGGCTCCCTTTGGCACAAAGAAGTAGAGAATCTACTCCAAGCTCCTGCTGGATTTATGATCTCCTTTTCCTATTCTTAAGGCTGAGACAAGCCACCATACAATGGCACATTTTGTTTCTGTGAAGTCATTATTTCAGTCACTACCCAAAGATTGGAAGCATTGATGACCCCCCTCTACACCAGGATGGTCCGCAAAAATGACGGCCTTACTGCTGACACGTTCCAAACCTCCTCTAGCCATTTTACCCTCACCATTTCACCCTTTCCTAGAAACCACCCCATTACCTGTGGAAGATCATGCTCTGATTAAACCAACAGAACATCGTCTGCATACAGCAGAGTAGCATCTTGTAGGTCCCTTACCTCCATGCACACTTAAATTGGAAGCAAAGACTCAGTTTAAAAAAAAAACATCCCTCAAAACTAGAAATTAAATTCTTGACAATCTCCAAGTGGGCAAACAAACTCTGAACTGCTACTGCAAAAGGAATAATTACCTTCCAATGTGATTATCTGTTGCTTATTTGGCCATTTTGAAAAAAAACACATAAATAGACATTTCTTTTGACACTTACCCCTTTAATCATCCTGTCTCCTGTCTTGGGACACCTTGAGAAGTTCTGACCTCCAGGTTGGAAGCCAAAGGCGGTATAAACCACCCAGCACAGACAGAATGACTCTGCGTTTCCTACAATCATTTGTAACGTTTCCAACACCTCATTCACTTTGGCTTTGTTTCTGGAATCAATAATTAGTTTTATAGATGGAGAACCCAAGGCCTCCTACGCTGATTAGAATGCAATGAATTAAACTATACACTTACCTCAATGAGAACAAAAGTATCCACTGATTCATGACTTTGTGCCAGTTCACAAAGGATTTAAGCTTCAGTATTCATTTGTTTTTGCTTCTTTTAAGGGCTGTTTAAGAGGGACACAATTCAGGAAAGAAAAGCATTTGTTTTCTTAAATACTGTGGATTTACAAATAATTTAACTTGGATTGTGAACTTTTCGAAACAAATTTTCGATATTTTGTGAAGTCGCTTCGTCTGACACCTACCCCCATGAGCTTTAAAGAAACAATTACTTTAAAGAATGTATTATTCTACCAGTTATTTATGTAATTAATCTGTAAATCATTCGGTCTGAAAACATCAGAAAACAAAGAGAGAAATCCCAATTTCATAATTCCAATGTAACATCTGGAAATGTCTTATTTTGTCTGATCAACAGTCCAACCTCTCAAAATGTTAGACAGAGAAAAGCAGCGAATTCAAACATTTGAATTCTGACACCATCAAAAAATCTGCCTGTTTGCAAGAAAAATTACCTTAAAAAATGTATTGATAATTAACAATTGATTTTGCTTCATCCACTAAGTGATTAATTGACTTAGTTGTTGCAGATCTATAACAGAGACTTGTTTTTGAGGCTAAAGTTGTACGCTTAGAAATCATACCTATATGCACGTAAGAGTGTGTTTGGGAGCTCTTCCAGCTCTGTTTATTCTCAAAGTTCCTGATTTTACATCCTCAATTACCTGTTCCTAACTTCATACTCCTGTCTGTCTGTCTCTGCAGTGTATTTGGCATCTCTCCCATCGTTCAGAGCAACTGCTCCTACACATGGAAGCTCATTGTGCACCCGCAGCGTAAGTGGTACCACTTTGTCAATCCCATCATGCTGCTGATTCTCTACTACACCCTGGCCACGCTCATCCGCCTCTGGCTGCAGGAACCCATCGACCAGCTGACGGTGAGGACAGCAGACACAAACGCAGTAAAAACATGAGAGAGGACCTTTGTGGTTCTCAGCACTGTGGCATTTACTGTAAAATACGCCAATCATTCAGCCATGCAGGGTCCTTTTATAGTGTCTTATTCTTATAACTGAGTCGCAAAAGAAAGACAATATGATGGTTTCGGCTGTCAAAACCATTGTTGTGTTTTTGGTTTCTTTGATGTAACAGAGCAAAAGCTTCTGTCTTGATTCACATTGTGATGTGTATCAATAATAGAGGAAGGAATACACAGGCTGAAGAAGCAGTAGTCTCAATAGCCAAGCATGTAATACAGCCATAAAAACATCCTACAGTTTTCTCATTCAGCAGTTTTTCTTCTCTCTAGAGACTAGATTATCACCTCCTTATAATAGCTCAAACAGTGTGTTGGTGCGTGCTGTTACACTTGATGTAAAGCTGTGGTTGATGCAGGTGTTCAGTGAGCGTCAAAGACATGAAACTGATTTGGGCACAGGACACCTCCATGCAGCTCTTCAGTGAATTCCAGACAGAGAACTGAAATAGAAGCAGATTGAATTAAATGGGCGGGCAGGTGGCCTCGCGATCAGAGAAACGGCATTGATGGAAGAATGCAGGGCGATCGATCTGTGCGCCGTAGCTCAGGTGTTATCTGAGACACTGCTGGTCTAATTTTGAGTGTGTGAAGCGAGGATGCATCTTGGCACCGTGTTCCAGTGTTCTCTGTAGGGGTAAAACAAATGTAACTGTTACATAATAATAACTCCAATGACTTATGACACGGTGAGGTATTTTGGTAGTTGCTGTTCAAATTGAACTCTACACTCAGTATCTAAAATTTCATCTTTATAAACTTGCTTAAGGTTTAATACTAGAAGGTGTTCTTGTCAGGTGCTAATTTGGTGATGGAGTTTAAATAAAAGAGGGGGTATTATGTTGTTTCACATTTTAAGACATATATATAATGTTACAATGTTGGATGTCCAGACTAAACGTGGGTGAAGTTTCAAATCTGTAGGTAAAAGTATGTTGGAGTAATCCCCAGGCTGCTCAGCTCAGTCTGCAGGCTGCTGTGAACGCCAGGTTTCACACCATTTTTTTCTACAAGCTGCACTTTGTGACGTCACAAAGTGCAGCCTCAGCAGGCTTCAGAGAGCTGGCCAATGAAAGGTTGGCAGAGGCTGTATGAGGGCCTGCACAGAGTTTTTTTTAAACTGTAAATGATGCTAAGCTACTCCACAGGTATCACAGAGTGAAATAAGATGATTGAAATTAGCATAATTAATGATGACCCTTTAATGATGACAACTGCATTACTCGATTTTGATTGAACCTAAAGGAGTCGCTTCATCCAAATGACAAAACATGCCGTCAAAAGGTTTCAGAGAGAGAATGTTTCTTTGACAGGAAGTAGTTCCATTGACGACCGTGTTTCTTGGATTATCCAGAGTATTAGAAATAAATATAAATGTTATTTTTTTATTTGACAAACTTTCAAAGACCTCCATTGTATTGGGTTGGAAGCAAAACTCTCTGAGACGTAAACATCCGACCTCTGAAATAACACAAAAACCATCTGTTTTCCTTCTTGGTAAAACTGGCCCTGAAGAAGATTGCTCTATCGCAACTGTCTGGCTTGACTATTATATACTCGTTATTGAACAGTGTACCTTTAGCCGACACAAAATCAAGTCAATGAAATGTCACACGATGTGGGAAGTGTTGGACTTCAGTGCGATGAAGACGCAACTCTTCGCTTCCCTCAGACCTCCAGGCTCAGCTCCTCTGTCCTGTAATGGAGTTATAGATTAGTGTTTTTATAGTGGGGTCAATACTTCCCTGTAAACCTGCAGGACTGTATGCATTATTGATCTCCCCGCAGACTGTGTGTGTGTGTGTGTGTGTGTGTGTTTTCACCTTCTCTTACAGTTTAAACGACGCTAATAATAAAACATGATTACATGATAAATCAGCAGCTGACAGGTTGGTTCGATAGTGAAGATGCCAGATTATGATTGACTTCTTTGCCAAACAGATAAGAACATCTGGATGCTCTGTTACCTTCTCTCAGTCGAATTACTGCTTGATTTGTATTTAATTTTCAACATTTATTCAGAAGTTCACCAGTGCATTAAAAGCCGTGAATAGAACAATTCAATAGACTTTAGTAAAGCATCAAAGAAACGAGACATGAGGAATCCATATCTGACTGCAGACTGAAAACTGCACACAATAGGCTGAGAGTAACGATTGTGTTATGGAGGAAACATTTTGATCGGGACGTCTGGGCTATGTGTTGGTTATGTTAACACTTATGGAGTTGAATCCACAAGTGGACAAATTTACATTTTCGATCTCCAAGAAAACATATTCAGTCTTACACCGATCAGCCATAACATTATGACCAACTGCACTATTGCACAGGTAGCAATAAAAGCCCTGACCCGTCGAGGCATGGACTCCACTAGACCTCTGAAGGGGTGCTGAAGTATCTGGCACCAAGAGCACCTCACAAGAGCTGCAGTTTTGGAGATGCTCTGACGCGGTCATCTAGCCATCAATTTGGCCTTTGTCAAAGTCACTCACATCCTTACTCTTGCCCATCTTTCCTGCTTCTAATACCCCTTTCCCACTTAAATTTAGCGCATTGACGCAGGTTTTTCAGACCCGGGAAGACCCGCTTATAAATGCTGATTGTCTCTTTTCCCATGGCCAGTGGAGTATACTCCTTTCGGTCTCTTTTCTGCTGCTGTATGATGTCACAGACGAGTGTTAGCGGGTTTTTTGACCAGTGGGAAAGCGGCTTACAGACCGACTTCAAGGACAAAATGTTCACGTCACCTTTCGGTGGTCATAATGTTATGGCTGATCGGTGTGTAATCAGAATTAGAAACAACTAGAACAAGCAAAGAACAAATAATAAATACTGGAACTCTGGCTTTGCTGCTGCATAAACTTAGAGTGTATGAATAAAATGAATGAATGACAGTTAATGAAGAACATTTTTAATGTTTTTCTAGCATATGTTTTACAGTTTCATCTGTTTTTAATGAGTATTTGGATCCAGTCTCATTTTGTAGAACAGGTTTTTCTTTTTCTTGTTGGAATTTTCTAATACTTTAAAACGCCTGAAACAGAGAAAACTGTATTGAGAACAGCTGGAATCACTTTAAGTTTTCTTCTTCTATTAATTTTAAGTGCACAGTAGAAGAAAACATGTCTCAATGGCTGAAAAGCCTGTGAGTAAATCACTCTTTGTGCAGTTATTACAGTATTTACAGTATATTTTAGCTGCCTGGACACTGCCAAGAAGAACAAAGAAATACAGAAAATCAATGATAACAAACGCTGATCATTTATATTAAAGTTACACAATTTCCTCTTGTAAAAGGTCACCCAGCTCCTCCTCAGGTTCTGCACTCCTACACTGTAAAACAACCTTCAATAGAAGCTGATTAAAACTGTGATCCTTGAGAGTATCGTCTCTCTTGCACAATAGCGGACCGAGCTCGGAATCGAGATATTTATCATCCAAACTGTCTATCTTTGTTTTCTCAGGACGACAAGGACGGCGATATGTGCGAGGAGGAAGATCTGGATGGAAACAGAACAAATAACTCGGCCAACAGGAAGAGACAGCTGTGGTGGGAATCGCGCCAGGGCACGGACGAGAAAAATGTACGTCAGGGTCAATTTACACAAACACATATAACAAAGTATTGATTTTTAGACAGGTCATGAAATACGTAATCATACTTTGCTTAGCATACAGCACAATGCTTTCACTGGATTTCACTGTAAGAAACACGAATACATGCTTGGAAATGTTTCTAACTTTCTAGGACATGAGGAAACTGTCAACTTGACAATATCATCAAGATCTATGAAGTGTTTTCTTTCTTTCCTTTCTTTATAAACTTAGATAACACATTTCCTTTTTGCATTCTTACAACTTGTAACTAATGCTGGCCTGCATGCAAGTTAAGCTTTTAAACAATAACACAGTAAAGCAGAAATTCCCTGTTAAAAAAGGAAACCAAGTCTTTGTTAAAGTATAAACTCAGGCTGTAGTTGTTTTCACCAGCGTTCACCCTTATAATAGACTCATCCCTGGATGACACACACACATTCTCTCTCACACACACACATTCTGACCTTGTTCCCATATCAAGGTCCGTAGTCTGTCTCCACCGGCCACCTCCTGAGGTTTAAAAGCTTTTAGGATGTGCAGACACAGATGAGTGATGGGCTCGATTTACAGAGTAGTGCTGCTCGACTTTGTTCCTGCTTATCAGCGACTATAAAGAACACGGAGGCCTTTGACTTGAGCAGCTCATCGATAACACACCTTGCCTTGTATGCTCTTTTCTCCTCCTAGCTCCTCTCCACCCAAGATGGCATCAGTACAACTGAGGTTTGGGCTGCTCTGGTTTAAATCTGTGCATCTTTCCCCTCCTTCACCCATCTGTCGTGCAGCAAGGAAAGCAATCGCTGCAGAGTGCTTTTCACACTGCACCCGTATAGAACAATCATCCTTTACCTGTGTTTAAAAGTTCAAGTTTAACTCTTTTTTTGCAGCCTCGTCAGCCCAGAGATTGCATGTATACTGTTCTACACCTATAAAGTTACAATCATAAAGCCACAGTGCTTACATTTGGAAACATAAAAGACGTCAGAAAGGTTTAATTAACACAGTTTAATATCGGGCTTATGACTGCAGATTTGGATGAAATTTTCAATCTGCCATGTTCAAAATACTGCAAAAATTCTAATTGTAGTTTTAGGAAGCACCCTCTGTTTAAAACTACAACTTTAAATTCTGTAGTTTGTGTTTTCCTTATTTCCAAAAGCACTTAACGCAAATATCAAAGTGACTCCATTTAGGTTTTTAATTAGATAAACGATTTTGAGCTATGGGTTGTATAAATTAAGTCATTTGCAGTGTGAAAAGTAGAACATAGTCCCTCCACTGCCCCACCAAGCCAAAGAGTGGTAACAAACTAACTGAAACTAAAGCTGTTACTCCTGTTTGCCTTTGTGGGGCAGAATGCTGTAGAGAAGTGTGATCCCATAATAAATCTGTTCCTTGGTACATGAACGTATTTGTAATTCACGCTGATGATCCACAGCCCGTGCCGACCCCGAACGGGACGTCATTTGACTTTGTCACGACTGAGAATGGACCGGTCTGTCTGGACTTGTACTCCACCCCGCAGTATAAGATGGACCCGGCCGGTGACGACACAGGTGAGCAGTTTACAAATTTACTTTCTTTTTAATTTACTCAACTAAACTAATGTGACAATTGAAGAACAGCTGCTTTAGAAAGAAAACTAAAATATCTCTGTATTCCATGTAACAGATTGTGTGACATCTGTTTTTGTGTTATATATACACTCACCGGACACCTTATTAGGTACACCTTGCTAGTACCGGGTTGGACCCCCTTTTGCCATCAGAACTGCTGTGAGGGAAATTCTCTTCCTGAAGAAAATTTGCTGAACGTTATGAATCAAGTCTCATTACTTACATTTTACATGCAGCATGGAGAGAAGTACAGAAGTTTTCTGATTCTCCCTCAGAATGGTCAGACTTATATACACTTTCAGCCCTCTAACCCCATGACATTAAAAACAACCCCCCAAATGGTACTCTGCACAAGACTTTGTGACTCATTAAACAGATGTCGCCATAAAATAAATTCCCCCCCATATAAGCCTTAATTCTTCGTGGAATAGATTCAACAAGGTGCTGGAAACATTCCTCAGAGATTTTGGTCCGTATTGACATGATAGCATCAAAGGTGCTCTACTGGAGATCTGGTGACTGTGGAGGCCGTTTTAGAACAGTGAACTCAGGTTCAAGAAACCAGTTTGAGATGATTTGAGCTCTGTAACATGGGGTGTTATCCTGCTAGAAGTAGCCATCAGAAGATGGTCATAAAGGGATAGACACGGTCAGCAACAATACTCAGGTAGGCTGTGGCGTTTAAACGATGCTCAATTGGTACTAAGGGGCCCAAAGGGTGCCAAGAAAATATCCCCCACACCATTGCACCAGCACCAGCAGCCTGAACCGTTGATACAAAGCAGGATGGATCCATGCTTTCATGTTGTTTACGCCAAATTCTGACCCTACAATCCGAATGTCTCAGCAGAAATCGAGGCTCATATGATCAGGCAACGTTTTTCCAATCTGGTAGTGTCCAATTTTGGTGAGCCTGTGCAAATTGTAGCCTCAGTCTCCTTTCCTTAGCTGACAGGAGCGGCACCCGGTGTGGTTTTCTGTTGCTGTTGCTGTTGCTGTTGCCCATCTGCTTCAAGGTTCGACGTGTTGTACGTTCAGAGATGCTCCTCTGCACAACTCGGTTGTAACAAGTGGTTATTGGAGTTACCGTTGCCTTTCTATCAGCTGGAACCAGTCGGTCCATTCTCCTCTGACCTCTGCCATCAACAAGGCATTTTCGCCCAGAGAGCTGCGGCTCGCTGGATATCTTCTGTTTTTTGGATTTTCTCTTTTTTGAAAGATTGACTTTTTATCTTTTTATTGTATTTTAACACATTTATACTGTGTGGGAATTATTGGTTGTTTTTATTTGCCAGAAACGGAGACAGTTCCTGTAAAATTGTCATCTTTCTTACTTCGTACTTTTACTTTGGACTTGAAGGATGAGCTTCACTCTTTTTATATGTTACAGTCGATTTTCTTGGGTGCGGTGGGGGCGGCCCCAGCCCATGAATACAGCTGTTTAATTTCTTCTGTGACTTTTATGGAGCCTTATAAAGTCTGAGGAAAAACACCTTGAGGGACATCCCTTGAGTTATCCTGCCAAGAGATACTTTAATTGTCTGTGTGTGGAAATTGGTTTGCAGCACAGTCATGCTGTATTTCACCACAAGAGGAACCACTACACATAGCTTGTACACAAATCTATACACATACATCACCCTTTGCAACAAAAGACCTGTTTACAAACTTAATTGCTTTTGGACATTTTGAATAAATAGAGGGGGAACAATTGACAACATGTTGTTTGTCTTGATTGAGTTTTGTTGTTAAATGTTGTTTTGTTTTAAACTAGGAGACTGCAAATGTTTAACCATGCTAGCAGCATGGCTCTTTGTATGCTAATGTCCCCCACTTTGAACATCTTGTACGCACATTTAAAGTTATGTTAGCCTTTCTTTGTCTTTAGTGCTAATGTGATCATGCAAACACATTGTTGGGGAACATGGGAAACATCTTAACATCGTTTGCATTGTCACTGTTAGCATGTTATAGCGCCCATGTTAGCATTTAGCTTAAAGCTCCACTGTGCCAAACAACAGCCTGACAGAACTGCTAGCATGTCTGAAGACTCCTCCTTTTTGGATAGCTTGTGATTAGCGAATTGCTAGCACACAATTGCTAGCTCTCATTCATGACGGAGGCTAAGCAATCCTATGGTCACTCGTGGCTTCAGATAGAAAGATGGCAAAAAGATGCTAAACTAGCCGGACGGCTACATCTACATCACATATACAGCCAGTGAGGTCAGTTTATATTGGCCTCTGCTGCACAGATTTTAACTATCCTTTTCTAAATTTGTGCCTTGTTATCGTCCCCAAACTTTCTTGAACACTTGAGTGCCTCTCTTAACTTAATAAGACCCCTGAGCGCTGTAACTAACAGTGAGTTGTGTTTCTGTGTCCAACCAGAGAAGAAGGAGGAGTGTGTGTATGAAGTGTGTTTGCCTCCGGAGGATTCGGCGTTGGAGGGAGGAGAGGAGAAGTCTGAGGACACAGAGGATGGGATGAAGAAAAGAGGAGTCAGTGCGATGGTCAAAATCTTCCACTTCATCATGAAACAGAGCTACATCTGTGCTCTCATAGCAATGATGGTGAGTAATGCAGCCCGCAGATGGTGTTGAAGAGGTACAGGAGCTGGCTGCTGGACAAAAACAAACAAACAGTGGGTAATGAAGATGTGACAGTGGTTTTCCAGCTTATGGTTTATATATTAACACTTTAATCTGACATGACATGAATGCAGCACTATAACCAGAAGTAGCAGGTCTCAACCCACAGACCTGCAGGAAACATGCGGGTGTGATTAGTAAAAGCCAAACACTCCTGCCGCCTTGATCAACTTCGATTAAAACACCCTTGAGCAAGGCACTGGACCCTTCTCTGCCCCTGTGGAAACGCTGGCTGACCAACAGGAGGAAACTGTGGTTGTACCGGGCAGCGAACTGCGGCTGAATATCTGGCACGATATTACTCAAGAGGAGCATCTGTTCTTAGTTTAAACATTCCTGGATGAATCATAGTTAAATAAAGTTGAGTAACAGCTACTTTGTTTGACTTGATGGTGGCTTGGGAACACACAGACGCTGTAATTTATTAAATGGCACATGGAAAGTGGATATTTCTTAAATGCTGCATAGAAATACAAGTAAAACGTAACAATAGTGATGACTTACTGAGTAAACTTCTTGTAAAGGTGTATCTTAAAGCTTACATCGATCGCTAAACATCACTTATATGAAATATAACCAAATGAATGCTTAGTTAGCACTCAAATGACATATTGAACCTACTCTTCACTCTTTCATACAAAATTAATGAACTTTCTTCAGGAATACATGAGAATGTTTTTGACAGAACTTTGTCCACTTTCAAGGACAAATGTATAAACTTGTGTTCAGTGTTAAAAAGAAATGTACTTTAAAAAGATTCCAATGAGGAAACTGAAGTCACGTCTGTAGTTCTTTTCTGCAAACGTATAAGTGAATGCATCTTTAGGGTGGGTCGCCAGTCAAAACCTTAAACAAATTTCACATTAACATTTTTTTTCTTAATTGTTCATAACTTTATTTGGAATACAAAAATAAAAGTGTGAAATTACCCTCAAAGATGGACCCTACCCACCTGACAACAAGAACAACAAAACATTGTCTCTGCATAGAAAATAACAATGCTATTAGTGATTGTAGCATATATGAATATTTATAATATGTACATAGACAAATAATCATAAACAGACCAAAGTGAAAGGTTAAGAAAAATAAGAATAATTTTTAAAATAAATATTTAAATAGTGAAATAACAAAAAGAACAGAAATTAAAAAGTAAAGAAAAATTAAATTTAAAGGAAGTTAAAATATATATTTTTTTAAATAATAGGGAGGAGAGGTGATTACTCAGTTTAGTAATCTACAGTATAAAGCAATTCCATATCTCGAGTATTTTTCAGAACTTTCTTTAAACAAACTCCCAAAAATGTTACAATATTAGAGACTTTTATTTTGAAAGGTGTGGGCTAGGATTATGATGGCTCATGAATTCAGTATTTCTATAATCGTGGCTACAGCCTAGCTCTGCATCACGATCTATGCAAATTTTCCTCTGAATCAATAGTAATACTGGTGATTATTGTCTGTGCATCAATGTTTACAATCCTCACTCTCTGACTGAATGGCAACAGTCATCACCTGTTGGGAACGGTAGTGCCAAAACTCATTGCCAATTACTCAAAGCTCCTCTGTGCATGAATATTTACTGAGACTGTGGAGATACAGTCAAGGAACACAAACAAACTGTATTTGTATTTTTTATTTTAAGGGAATTTTCTCCATATTTATGTGGATATCCGACACATGTTGATACTAAATGTGGTCAAATGCAGCAATACTTCCTCAGTGTGTGCGACACTTACAGAGAAGCTGAGTTTTCCTGCTAGAAGAGCCAACAGTACCAGGGTGCATTTTTTGCAGCCTTTGCCTCGCTCTGCTCTGCGCACTAGTCTGAACATCAGAGACAGCCAAAATACTGTGAAATGCATCCTTGTCCATAACATCCTTTGCATTCATTGTTTGGGATGCCATTTACACTTTGTTGCTTATTTTTTTAACCAGTTTGCAGTGCAAGCAAATGCGTTGACTAGAAATTGATGGTGGTGGTGCCAGCTGAACTTTGCTTCACCTCAGTGACCTAAAGATCTTCAGCAACAACTGCTGGTTTTTCCTCACACCTTACATCAAACCAGTTAGAGAAAAGTTTGAACATTTCCTTAAGGCCTTAAATATGAGAAGTATCTCACCGATGATGCCATCTCCGAGTATCCTATCCTATGCCTAAATATATGACCTGCCTTGCTGTGTCATAAGGCATGTTGTGACTCTGTAAAGCATCTGTTTCTCTGTGCTCCGTTGTCTTCAGGCATGGAGCATCACGTACGTCAGCTGGCTGACGTTTGTCTTCCTCATCTGGTCGTGCACGCTGTGGATGGTGCGGGACCGGAGGCGTTATGCGATGCTGTCCTCTCCCTTCATGGTGGCCTACGGCAACCTGCTGATCGTCCTGCAGTACATTTGGAGCTTTGAGAACATGACAAGTGTCTCAGGGCTTTTTGTCAAGAAGAACAACCCTTTCCACTCGCTTTCATCCAAGGTTTGGGAATTCAAATTAAGAGCGTTCTTGATTCTGACAATGCCATTTATGTCTACTTTAAATACATGCACTCATTAAAACCAACCTTTACAGCTACGGCCTGTGTGACCTGAAAGTACAAGTGTGATTGAACATGTGGAAAAAGCAATAGAATATACCCAGTATGCAGCAAACGGAATATAGTCTGAACCTGATCATTGCCAGACTGTGTCACCAGTCGTCCATTAATTAAAGAAGAGAGGGAAATCATGCAGTGTAGTCCTGAAGAAGGTCAGGAGTGTAGTGTTGTGACATGTTTTGGAATAGTTCAAAGACTTTCATGTAGGTAGCTACTAAGTCTTATTCAAATGTGTCTGGAATGAGATGTTATACTTCAGTCGGTCATCACAGCCCCGCTCTTGTTACTGTTTTATATAACAATGCATGTGTAATTGTATTTTAAACCTGGGTCAAAGTTATATATCTCCCATTACTTTGTTTTGGTCCCCCGTGTTGCGCTCTCTGCAGGTAAATGCAGATGATTTGTTAGTTCATATTTTCCTTTGTTGCGGCTCATGTGTTTGTCCAAACACTTTATTTATTGTGTGAAGGTCCTGTGTCTGCTGAGCTTCTGGCTGCTGCTGAGACAAACGCTGACAGAGAGGGAAGAAAAACAAAAGGAAGACAGCGCTGGTCTCTCAGACGTTCATGTGGAGGAGGAGAAGAAGAAGGGTAAGCTCTTATTTTATTCACATTATAGTAGAACTCAGGTTAGAGTTATTTAGTAAATTAAGTTAAGGAAAAGCTGCGAGCACCCTCTGTGACTAGCAAATGCATCAATTCTACCTGCCACATTGAAGAAATCCAAACCACCTGTCGTTTCCAGGTTTTGAACTTGCATAATAATATGGCTGGTTAATTTAATTAATTTTTTTAGAAGCTCGATTAAAAAGAAATAAAGAGTTTTCATGCTTTATTTTGAAAGCTTTCCTCTTCAGTTTGGTTTGTTAACACTGCAGACAAAATATACCCTCAGTTTATTTTTGCAATGAGGGAAGAATGCTGAGGCCGTTCTGCAGGCGATCCAGACTTCTACCCTTCCTGTTCATGGGGGCAAAAGGTCTGAATACAACTCTTATGATACATTCCAGGATCAGATAAGACTTCTTCTTTCAAACAAATTGAGTTATTACTCTTCAAGGGAGTCAAAACATTTTCACCTTCCAATATCTTCCACAAATGAGTCTCTGTAGAAGCCCAATTTATTGGAAGTCAAACTTGTGTCCACTTTGAACTATAATTGTTTACTTTTTTATGATTTATAGGGAGGATATTTATGTGCAATATACCAGAATTTATTCATGTATTTGTCTACAACTAAAGTATAACTCCTGTAAGCTGAAGCCTATATATATGAACAGATAATAAAAGACATTACAATGTCAATACTTTGCCTTTTAAATAACTCTTATTTTATATATAACAGTTGCATGTAACTCTTGTTTTTTATTCAGCTGTATTCTGGCAATTATAGTTAAAGGGCCAGTTCAACCTCAGTCCTATTGTGCTATTATGGGGAGCTAATTCCATTATGGTAGGGAAAAAAATGCAATTTGGCTCTGTGCCTTTGGAGGACGCTATCCACTTCTCCAATGGGCCCTGGAAAAACTCTGCCAGACTACGTATACGCGTCATCTGGCGGAGGCCAGGGAGCTCGCTAAACTACACTTCCTCAATCTAGGACTCCCGCCTCCGATGTCTTGTCTCGTTCAAAATCTTCAGGTTTGAAATGTAGACTGTAGACCTGAACATTTTTTAGACGATCCACCGGTATATTCCCGTCGTCTTTCAGATTCTGTACCGCTCTGAGCCATTGCCTGCAGCGATCAATGTCCTCGACTGGAAAACGGTTGTATTTCACTCCAGTGTCTCTCGCTGGGCCATTCCTTTAAGAGGGAGGGGCGCAATGCATGCTGAGTGATGTAGGAATGTAGGGGCGAAACCACGAGCTGTTTGTACAACTTTCTCCACAGCTATGGTTGTCAATTTCAGATATTATTGCTTCTATCGATTGCAGAGAACACCAGCTTTGACTGACGGTGGCTTTTTCCAGGGGCGAATTGCTCCTTTAATTTTGGCATTCATATTTAAACGACCATAGATCAATTTCTCAGCATTTGATCTTTATTGCTTTTTTTATTGTACTGTATTCATGCATGTAATGCACATATTTGACATATTTCTTACTTATGTATTTCCTATCTTCTTTATGCCCTATGTTTCTTCATGCTTCTCTCTGTGTCAGAGCAGCTGTAACACCCGAATTCCCCTCCTGGGATAAAAACAGTATTTCTGATTCTGATATAGTAAAACACAAATGTAGGCTAATAATGTAAAATGTATTTAAATGAGAAGTTCTATTATTAAGCCCTTCAAATGTCTTCAAATGTGCTTATAACTGCATTATAGTGTGTTATATGCCATCTTTTGCCTGCTTACATACTGCTTGTAAATGCCAGAACTTTAAGAGGAAAGGTCTTCCTACTGGGCCTCACATGCAAACGTTTTTAGAGTGAGTGTATGTGTATGAGTAGATGTGATGGTGTTTAGAAAATGTCTACTTAAATTGCTATGTGCTTTTTTTGGGGAGTTTTCAGCTAAATCTCACATCTGTATCACTTCAGTTGTCGGCTCCGGAAAAAGCTAATAATATGTAAAATAACTTAGATTTCAGAATTGTGAATTATAAACATAATGAAAAGTCAGTAAGGATGTTAGGATTTAGTTGGTGCGGAGTTTTCTGATTGGCTGCTGTGTTTTATAGAGGAGGAGGACTCTGAGGAGGGAGGGGAGCAGGACATCATGCAGGTTCTGGGCGGCATGGTCATGGCTCTGCTGGTCAAATACTGGATCTACATCTGTGGCGGCATGTTCTTCTTCGTCAGCTTCGAGGGAACCATCGTCATGTACAAGATCATCTACATGATGATGTTCCTCTCCTGTGTGGCGCTCTATCAGGTATCAAAACACAACATTTATTTTTGTTTGTAAGCCAAATGTTCTGCTTTATTTTCCCCTAAGTTATGTTGGACATTGAACACAAATATGGATATACAGGTATCTTGTATCTTATTATGTAAGTGTGCAGTTGAGGACAAACATGATGTTGACTGAAATTCAAACAAAACACTTTTGATGGTTTGCTTTGATGTTTTGAATTTATACAGGCTTCTTCAGTTATATGAAATTCTATTTAATTTAAATAAACATATTTAATATCTTCTGAATTTATTTAATCTTGACAAAATAAAATAAGGCAAATGACTCTTTAACTTGCACAAATCTTCAGACGAAAGAGTTTGACGACCTCTTGCTTTATGGGCATTTAAAATCAAGTTCGATACACGTTTTCTTAATTTAAAATACAGCTGTTTACTAAGTGTTACTGTGTTTGTTTAATCCAAAATTAGCGTGCGGGTCGGACGCTGTAAAGTTTCCAAATTCAATTTCCCAAGGACAGAAGGTGCTGACGATTTTAGTGTGCCATAAAGTTTGTGTACAGCAGGCTTATAATCCAACTGTTTTATAACCTCTGCCACAGTAAAACACAACAGTTCTCCTAAATCCAGATGTCCCCTGTGCGCCATGTTTAATTTAATGCGTTACAGCTGTAAATGTCAGACGATTCATAAACCCTGAAACACAATGATCACAATGATTCTTCTCTAGGTGCACTTTGAGTGGTGGCGAAGGATCCTGAAGTACTTCTGGATGTCTGTGGTGATGTACACCATGCTGGTTCTCACACTGGTCTACACCTACCAGTTTGAAACGTCGCCAGACTTCTGGTCCAACATGACGAAGATGGATAAAAAGAGGTGAGCTCACTAGGCTTTGCTACAACCTCGTCATCAAACTGTCTATTTGTCTTTTGTATTAAGTAAGTTTTACTTCCTGCAGACCCAGAGGTTTACTTTTGTCATGCCTGTCAGTTGCTTTATTGTATCATTGCAATATTTCATAACTCTAAGTTTGTTTATTCACTTTTTATCACCAATCTACTTCTCAATGTAACACCTACAGGTACCTAAAAAAAAAGTCAGCTTAAATCTCATGTTTGTTTTTTTTATTTTAAAATCTGTGTAGCTTGGAGGACCTGGGCCTGGAGACGTTTTCTGTCCCCGAGCTCTTCACCAGGATTTTCATTCCCACTTCCTTCCTGCTGGTGTGTATTCTCCACCTGCACTACTTTCACGACCGCTTCCTGCAGCTCACTGACCTCCAGGCTGTAGTGGCGAAAGAGGAGAGCACTATCTACAGGTGAGTAACTCCATGAGAAGTTGTCCAAACACAACCTGCTAGATTCCAGTTTCTTTATTTTTTGATTTGCAAGATTTACCTTCAATATGTGTTGTTAAAAATCCTGAGAAAGTAGCAGTGCACCTTGTGCTGCGCAAATGGGTGTCCTTTTTTCAAATTCAAATCCTGACAATTGAATAGTAATTTTTACTTTTAAATCAAAGAACTCAGCATTGGTCTTTCTGAGAGATATTTTCCAGCAGTCTTGGTCTGAAAAACCCAAAATAAAAAGTAGAATAACAAATTGAAAGAAGATTAAGTTATGTTTTTTTTGCCGTCAGGAAGAATAGTCCGCATCCAGATGGTTAGAGGAGTCTTTGATGATCCTGTAATAGACACTGTAGTGGCTATTTGTCAAAGTAACAAAGAAAAGACCTGTTCTTTAAAATGGTTACCTTCGGCAAAGCTAAAGATGCACCGTTCCGATTGGTCGTACTCAGGTCACAAGAAGTTGAATCAAGTCCAGTCAAACATAGATGATTTTCTTGATTTATCCCAGCTCAATGCAAACAAACATTTTTCCCATTTCCTCTCACTGACCTGGTAAAAACCTGTACTCCCTTCCTGGTGCACGACCCCCCAGTGACACACCTACTACCTTTACGTGAATCCAGTCAACGACTGGTCACATGCTCAGGGCCCTCCTACGCCCACACAGAGAACAAAGAGAAAATAGCTCCTACAGACACCAAACCTTCTGAGATTTTCAAAGATCCAAAAAGTACAACTGTTATTTGTCTAAAATCTCATCATCCACAAAAGTGCTTCAAAGTGGGTTTATTAGGAACCACAGGGGTCCTTCAGATGGCTCAGGGGTACCAGGGGCATTTTGTTTTCACTACAGTTCCATTCATAAATAACACAATGACCCAATGTGAAAAGGTTTGAGAACCACTGGTCAACAATACAGCAACGTGTATCTTTAAGAAAAACAGGAGTTTCTCTCTGTGACAAGAGACACAAGTGGGGTTTCTATCCACATGACTCCTCTGAGAGTTCACTTAAATGACCGTAACTAAAGAAGAGTGTGCATGTTAGCGTGAGCTGAAACATTCATCTCTTTCTACTGGATAATCATTCATTACACCCGCTGTGCTCATCACTCATCTGTCCTCGTGTGCGCTGTCGTGTGCTCTGTGTCGTTAAATGTTGTAACACAAACATGTTGACAGTCTGTGGTGTGGTGTGTTTAACTTTATTGTCCGTGTTGTTGTGGAGCTTCCATTGTGTCGCTGCTGCTTGCCTAGCTCGTCTCTGCTTCTCTCTGTGACCTGCTGCCATCTCACCTCTGCCCCACCCTCTTTCACACAGCCACGCTAAAGTCAATGGGCGTGTCTATCTGATCATGAATAGGTGGGTATCTGCTCGCTTTCTGTGGCATCCACTGTCATCCCAGCTCACCTCTGAGTCTCTACTTCCTCTTCCTCTTGCGATCCCCACACTTGACTTGTCCCTGTTACTCTGTTTTTCCCAATGATGACATGTTGATAATCTTCTGTAATATATTTTATGCCTTTAAGGTATTTTACTGACATGAAAGGTGTTTGTTTTCAGGTTTTCAGTCCTTATTTTGCCTGTAGCCTCCTGTTTTTGGGTCCTTTCCTGTCTTTCTGGATCTTTAACCCTCCTCTAAACCCCCCGGCCCGGATCTTTCCCTCATTAAACCTTTCTACTTTTGCTCTCCGATGGTTTCAAAAACTGTCAAACAAGCATGTTTGAATATGAAAGAACTGTTCTTCCCTTTCAGTATCTGGAACCCTTTACCCTTTTCTGCACTGAAAATTACCCCCTTCCTGAAAAAGCTCGACTACCCCAAACCACCAGAGCCTGCTGGCCAGTTTCATGCATTTTTATAAAAATACATGGATCATTTAAAATATTTCAAGTGTCACTTTCAGCCTGTCTTTGTCGGTTTCTCTCCTCACTGTTCGTCTGTACCTCTGTGTAACTTTATTGTTCCGAGCAGCATCAAGCAAAAAATTCCAACTCAACAGAGCAAGTAAGTGTGACCGCTGGGTAAAGAAATGCTTGCCTTGATATGCGTCCGGTTCATGCAAGCCAAACTTGACCTTTGACCTCGCCCCATTGCCTGAGAAGATTTTTAAAGGGTTAATTCATCCCATCAGCTGCTACCATTTATCTGCTGCAAGAAGAAAATCCCTCAGAAACCAAAAAAATCTACACGGATTGTTTGAAAGAATGCAAAAGGAATGTGCACTGCCTGATGAAACGCTGCTCTGCAGTTCAGTTAGCGGACCGAGAGAGCTGATGAGTCCCATCCAAACATTTGCATTGTAGCCTTCTGAGAATCACCTGGACTGTGTGTATGAGTGTGTGTGTGTTTATGTATTTATGAGGACAGAAATGTAACAGAGGAATGTGGGGAAACCATTGAATACGTGTTTGCCACCCTGATGTTGTCCTTAAGATCAAACACATAAAGATTCTGGGGTTAAAGGCCACCAGGTGGACATGGATTAATGTTCCTGGATGTTACAATCATCTGTGAGCAAAGCAACTCTTTTATAAATCGTAGACAGTAAAGCATGACTGAAGCGGCTGATACCAATCATCTAATGCAAGAGCCACTTCAGTATTCAGTGAAGTGTAGGGTATTGTCTATTCAAATTGGGTGTTTAATAGCCAATATGGAATGCAAAAGTGTTACGATAAAGCTGCGATTAAAATGTGTCCGACATGGATGAGAGGTCCTTAAAGTGCTAATCTCGAAGATCTCAGTTTCGTTCTCTTTGGCGGCTCCTATGGTGATAAACGGTAATTGCGGGAGCACACTTCCCAGATATCCAGACAGTGTTGCATGTGTAGTCCACGGTTGTCTCTGGTTGTAACTCTTGATTTTCCTCGCTGACGGTCGCTTTCCTTTTCAGACTGTTTGCTTCATCTGAGCGTCGAGTTTGTTTCTTTTTCTTTGGATTCTCACTTATTTTTGAAGTTGTATCTGTAGTCACCAATCTTTTCTTTGTTTGTTCAGCCATAGTAGATTACTGTTTACTCGCAACACTTGCAGAGAGCGGAAAAGCAGCCGCTTAGCTCCGCCTACCCTCTCTGGCAGACCAGCCACTAACTGGGCGCTGTTTGTGATTTTTTTCTGTGGAAGTCACACCAGAAAGTCCCCAGAAGTTTGAGATCTGCAATTCAACCACACCTGAGCTCACTCCCTCTGCTAAGGAGGGCTGCTTAATAGGAACAAAGGCTGCAGGAAAGCTTTTGCTGTTAGACTTTTCTCAACTGTTACCTCCTTGGTCCATAAATTACCCCTGTAAATAGGGTTAGAAAATGCCCGTCACATAACATAAAACGGGTAAAAATATGAATGTCCTCATAAGTATAGAAATACACTTCGGTGTGGATCTGAAATACAGGTGTGTGTGTGCGTGTGAGTCTGCATCAATGTGTCTTCGGTGTAATAACTCCTCACTTGTCTTCAGGCTGGTGCACCCTGATGGCAGCCTGGCCGACCTCACCATGCTCAGCATCAGCTCCGCGGAGGCAACGCTGCCCAGGGAGGAACAGGAGCCGCAGGAGAAACAGGAGGAGCAGGAGGAGCCGAGGGAGAAGGAGGAGCAGGGAGAGTGGGGGGCAGAGAAGGAGAAAGACCAGGCCCTGGTTGTGGTGTTGTGTGATACAAAAACGACCGACGGCAAACCCAGGACCTTCTCGGACACGCGGCAGTCCAGCACAGACGAGAGTCACCACTGCAGTGCGGGGGCTGAACCGGAGCCGAGCACAGAGCAGAGCTCAGGTACTGAACAGCTGCAACTTCAGCAACACACTGAAATGTTGCAGCCCTCACAGTATGTTCGGTGTGGAGAGCAGAGAGTAGGGGATGACATGCACCAAATGATCGGCAGTCCGAGAGTCGAAACCTACGATAAGTCCGTCGAGGACTGTAGCCTCTGTATATCAGGTGCCTGCTCTACCAACTGAGCTAAACCAGCGCCTCATCTGCCTCCATTTTAAAGGTCTAAAATTCAAGAAAGTAGAAAACTTTTATAAAATAAATCTGCTTCATTCTTATGGTTATGTTAAGGTTTTATTTACTGCACATAGTGGGCTTTAAAGCTACAATATGCACCTACATTATAAACTCGACTTGCTAGTTATACAATCCTCTACATCAGCTCAGATGGTTAAATAAGTAACATCTCAACATTCATCACAATTTGATGACGAAGCAGGTGGCAAATGCATCCAGTCTGCATAATATCCACATCCATGATAGAATACTCTTTATATGAAATGGTGTTGTTCAGTTGGGACTAACTTATAAAAACACTGCAGGCACACTGTTGATTTACTTTGCTTTCACAACATGTCATCATGCAAAAAACTCAGTTTAAATTGGGGACAAAGTGCCTTAAAAAAAACAGATTCAATCATAAAAAGTGATGAAGTTGTCATCAAATGGCTCATTCGGAGGCTGTGCTGGTTACATTACCGAGTTTAAGACCAGCATCTGTAACTTTTGTGTGTGGTGCTCAGTCTGTCTGTTTTCCTCTAAAGTATATTAAAACTTCTCACACTGCCGGCCATGTCGACCGGTCTCGCTGTTTTTACGGCCGAGACTCGTGCTGTTCTGTAGCAGTGCAGAACGCTCTCAGTCATGAGTGTCGAGAGGTTTCTCTCAGATCTCTCTCAGCCTGCAGCGCTTCGGTCTGCTCTGAAGACGTATGTTTCACACCATCTTTAAAGGCCAGAGCTCTCCTCCAGGAGCTCAGACTGCTGCCTGAGTATCTGCTGCCTGCAGCCTCACCAGAGATGCATTAATCATCCCCAGCAAAGCTGTAAAAATCTGTTGTATTGCAGATTTTTGGGGTTCGGTTAGATTTACCTCCAGTTTTCTGTTCTGACACAGCGCATAGCTCAAGTGCTCACTTTCACCCATTACATTGTCCTGCTAAAGCCAACGAACGCTGCACCATTAGCATATTTACACAGACACTCTCACAGGTCCTAAATTAAAATGTTGTTTATATACACAGAAAATAAAATAGGTGATAAAACTCGACCCTGCAGGGCCTCTCACTTTATAATGAGCTGTGAGCGCTACGTGCTATATGCTGTAAGAGTTTCTCATCCAAACAATGAGGCCTCTATTACAACCTGAGACAATATGGCTGTTGTGAAAACACACACCCACCACCAAACTGAAGCTGGAGGTTTTATGACCTTTGTGAGAATGTAAAACCACATTTTAAGCCTCCATTATCAGGTGATTAAAGCAACAGTTCAATTTGCCTGTTTATACAGATTTGAGTTTCCATACATTTAGATTTATACTTCATTGTCCCAGAGGGAAATCTGTTGTCACAGACGGTTCAACAAAGAAACACACAAGTTCAAACACAGCAGTGATAGATGTTTCATCATACATACCAGCACACAACATCGTCAGCGAAGAAGTTTGCGTAATGCTGCAACAGAGGAGGGGATACAACTAGTGCTGAAGTGAGTTCTTCTCCATGTTAAGGTCCTTTATGTAATACAGATGGAAGAAATGTAAAGTGTTGATTAAGACGATCAGTGTCACTGGTGTTGTGAGAGTTTGTCCTGTGAAGGCTCTGAGAGTTTTGAGAAGGCAGGTGATTTTAGAGACAGTATGTGTGATTCTGGTGAGATGTGTTTGGTGGGGATGTTTTACATGGTGAGGTAGCAATGGGAAGAGTAGAACAATGTGTGTTTTATAATGCTTTTGTAAAGTAACAAAAGGAGTTGGGAGCAACAGGCAGTGAGTCTATGGGTAAAATGGAATCTTTACTGGAAGATTAGATATGTAATGTTGTTCAATTCTACATCTGCACATTCTGCATATGGGAACGAATTTACAAAGACTTACACTTTCATAATATAAGTAAAACTAGGGGTGCATCTATCATGACTTTTTCAGTCACGATACCTTTTGTGACACCAACAGCGATACAGATACCTTTGCTTTGGCTATTGACCAATGCTTGGAGGTGATCCAAAGCGATAATACTTGATCATGTAATTAATTGTTTGCATCGCAAATGTTGGAAAACAAGTGTATGTCTTGTTTTTTCCAACTTATACAAAAATAAGTTGTGGTCAAATGAAATATTAGAGATGTTACAGTAACTTAAATTTAAGTAACTTCTCTCCAGTGACAATCAAGTGTTTAACCTTGTAAACATCTCCATGTGGTGTTCTTCATGTGCTACAAGACATATCAGGGACAACATAAGCAGTCATCTCCATGGCTGGGCCTGTCTGCTTTTAAACTGCAGTGTACCAAGGACAGGCTGAACAACACGTTTTCAGATTGGCAGGTTTGAGACGTCACAAACCTAAGGAGCCAATCCCGTTAATGGACGGGGCGATGCTATGCATATCATTATGTGCAACCTATGGCAACCACTTCGGCGATGCACGAGCCAGCTGTAACCGCCATCGTCATTTTTCAGAGACGTGTTTCGTTTTGACGACGGAGGGGGCGGTTGGAAATTTGCATAGTGGGCGGGGACTGTGCAGATTCAGGAGTTTTTAATGAGGGAGAAGGAGGAAAAAAATATGCAGAAAAAACATATCAGACATCATATTCCGGAGCTGGTCTTCAATGAAATGAATGTGTTTCGAGTAGGTGTGTTAGAAGAGCCGAAAGCAAAGTGTGAGAAGAGTGATACGAGTGTTTAAACAGAGGACTCACTGCTGTAATTAAGAGGTGAATCCTTGAAACACTTTTCACTCGCACCTCTGCAGTCGTGTTGTTATTCCATGTAAGCGTGTCTGGTTTTTATCTCCTCTTCTTCAGATCTGAAGAATAAATGGCACCTGGTGGTCGACCGTCTGACAGTGCTCTTCCTCAAGTTCCTGGAGTATTTCCACAAGCTGCAACTGTTCATCTGGTGGCTGCTGGAAATCCACATCATCAAGATCGTGTCCTGCTACATCGTCATGGTCTCTGTCGAAGAGGTATGAAACGAGGGATATGACGCTTAGCTCCGCCTACCTTCTCTGGCAGACCAACCACTGCTGGTTGATTGAAAACGCGCCACTAACTGGGCGCCGCTTGGGATTTTTTCCGTGAAAGTCGCACAAGACACCCAGTCCATCAGTGGGCCATAGGCTCAATCACCATTGTGTTACCTCATTCGGCGATAGATAGTGACTTAAGAGACATTTATTTAAATGGAAATCTTGAAGAATATCACTTTAAGAAGCCATTTTTGCTGTCAGTTGTGTTGTTTCATACCTAGTTTTAAAAACAAGTCTGGGACTAGTTGTTGAAATAGTCCGTACTTCTTCCGGGCCACCACATACATCTAAAGATGCCATTGTGCTTAAAGAGGCTTCAGATTGTGCAGCTTTGCCTCAGAGAAACAAACAACATCGGCCACAGCTGCAGCCATTTTTCAGACTCGTAAAGTTCCAGATAAGGTTAAAAATTGGAAAACAATCCCATTAATGTGTGTATAAAACAAATTAATAGGAAACATAAACGCAGCTTAGTGTCATTCTTAAATCCACAACCAAGAAGCAAAAGAATTCAAGTGCAAGTGAACCTGTCTTTGTGTTTTGTGCGAGCTCCTCACTGCCTGTTCTGTCTCCTGTGCAGGTGTCTCTGTTGAACTACGTCTTCCTGGTGTCCTGGGCCTTTGCACTTCCCTACAGCCAGTATCGGCCCCTTGCCTCCAGTGTTTGCACTGTCTGGACGTGTGTCATCATCGTATGCAAAATGTTGTACCAGCTGAAGTCTATAAAACCGTACCCCAAGAATTGCACTATGGTAAACTTAATCATAACCATAATTTTAGAACAGTAAATAATTTTGTTTGGCTCCAGAGCTCACAACATTCATTTTTTGTCCACAGCTAAAAGGCTACTCACTGGACCAGATAAATGAGCTGAAGGGCTCTCTGCTGTACAAGGACCCAGTGGAACCAGCGCACTGGGTGGGCCTGAAGAAGCATGATGACCTGCTGGGCTACCTCAGGGTGAGGAGTCCGAACGTTTGTAGTATGATCATGAAAATAGAGGAAGAAGTCAAAGGAAAAGATTTAAATTTATATTTATAATAAATACTCCACTATCATATTAGTTTGCTAAATATGAAGATGGAGCGAGCAATCGATTAGCCTAACTTAGCTTAGCACAAAAACTGTAAAAAGAGACAGCAGCTAGCCTGGCTCTGTCCAAGGGCAACAAAATGAGCCTCCTAGCTACTCTAGAGCTTGCTAGTCAACATGTTGTATCTCATTTGTTTAATGTGTACAACAATTGTGTAAAGACAACATATACGGTTATTATGACCAAAGGACATAATTGTTCCTCACATAACTCCCCTATAGTGCACTGTGGCAAAGTATTCCCTGAATAGTTATTAAGTTAGTAATATAAGATGTTGCTATAGAGATACTGCAAAGGTGCAGATAAACTTCAAATAGTCAAACTTTGTTTTGATATTAAAGTTCAGACAATATTTTTACAGACCCTGCGAGCATTTTCCTCTTCGTTCAAAACTGGTTTAAAAGTGAAAGTTTTTAACCGACTATTTGAAGACGTTGATTAAGCGTTCTGCTTCTGTCACAAGATTCATCAAGCATTCACACACATATTGAGAGCAATTTTCAAGTCTCATGGCGGCTAAAATGATTATATAATTGAGCAGTGTATCACAGTCACCAACATTTTTTTTTGCAAAATGGGTTGACCTGGATTCGATCTCACGATAAGCTACCGAGTTCTCTTGTGAAACACATAAAGAACTACGTCAGCATCCAGGGGTCGTTCTGCCTTCATAGTCAGAGCTGCACAGCTGAAGTACCTGGGCATGCTCAGTCTTCTTTTTCTTTTTCTTTGGAGAATGTTTAAAACTGCTCCCTTCACGATGTCTCTGAATCTTCTTGTTAACATCACACCATAAAGCGCTGTGTTTATGATTTTTGTATGAAAAATGAAATGCGTTGAAATTACGTCGTTGTGTAGACTGGATTTCACCAACCGCTGCAAAATGATTTTGGGGAAATGCTGCTACAATCATCACTTTCGTCACCCTGTCATTGCTAGAATGAACATATCAACAATTATAAAACAAAAATATGTTTCTGACATGTTGATGTTGTAGCCATATTTTAGCGGGTTGAAAAATGGTTGATATTAGTTGTTAGACGTTCAGAAATGATTTCACCCTGTTTTCAACCAAATTTCAACATTGAAGTCACAAATAAAATAAATGTGATAAAATCACAAGCGGCGCCCAGTTAGTGATGCGTTTTCCATCAGCCAGCAGTGGTTGGTCCGCCAGAGAGGGTAGGCGGAGCTAAGCGGCTGCTTCTCCGTCTCTGCAAGTGTTGCGAGTAAACAGTAATCTACTATGGCTGAACAAACAAAGAAAAGATCGATGACTACAGATACAACTTCAACAATAAGTGAAAATCCAAAGAAAAAGAAACAAATTTGACGCTCAGATGAAGGCAAACAGTCTAAAAAGGAAAGCGACCGTCAGTCCAGTTCCAACCGTAACAAAGGGAGCCAACCGTGGATGTCTAGTTATCTGGGACGTATATGCCTGTGTATGTGCTGTCACCTGGGTATTAAACTAGAGAGAACATAGAATTACTTAAGTGTCATCTGCAAAAAAATCAGAAAACTTAAATAACTGAAATAATTTGTCATTTTACCAATCAATCCTCTGCGTGTAATTTCAAACAAGGAATACATCTTTAAAGATATTCTCTCTCTGTCACCGTCTGTGCAGAACAACCTCTTGATGCTGGCTCTGTTAGCGTTCGAGGTGACCATCTACCGCCATCAGGAATACTTCAGACTGAGGAACAAACTGTCGCCTCCCGCCGCTCGGATAATCTTCCATGATACCACGCGGCAGCATCTGGACCTGGGCATCGTCAGCTTTGTCAAATACTTCATCAACTACTTCTTCTACAAGTTTGGACTTGAGGTAAAGACAAGTGATAGAGTCTTAAAATGAGTTTTATCAGAAAATTAGCTCCATCATTTTTCACGCATATATTCTTCATGTGTTTCTCTCAGACGTGCCTCTTGTTGGTGGTCAATGTGATCGGGCAGCGTATGGACTTCTATGCCATGCTGCATGCCTTCGCCTTGATAGCGGTCATGTATAAACGCAGGAGGAAAGCCATCGCTGAGATCTGGCCCAAGTACTGCTGCTTCCTGGCCTGCATGCTGACAGTCCAGTACTTTGTCTGCATCGGGATCCCACCAGTAGCCTGCACAGGTCTGTCTGGGCTTCTCAGTCAATAACTATTTTAATCACTTGTGTAGTCATTTCTCAAAATGTTCATCACAAGTTGTATGTCCAATGATAATGTTGCCTGTTTTAATTGCAGACTATCCGTGGAGGTTTCCTAACTCTGCTACAGACTCCAATGTGGTCAAGTGGCTTTATGTTCCAGATTTCCTCACCCAACCCCAACCAACATTCCTCATCTGTAAGCGGATATTTTTAGCTTTAGATATGAGTTCAAACCATTGTTTTCCTAACTTGTAGATGTCTTGGTTTTGATAATAGTGGAAACATTTTTTTTAGCAGAAATTAAATTTCCCTTCTCCTCTCCTCTTTCCTAGATGACTTCATCTTGCTGCTGTGTGCCTCCATGCAGAGGCAGGTCTTTGATGATGAGAACAAGGCGGCAGTCCGCATCATGGCTGGAGACAACGTGGAGATCTGCAGAGACCTGGATGCAGCCTCTTTCAGCGTCCACAACCCTGTCCCTGACTTCATCCACTGCAGGTAAAGCACATTAACTGACATCTTTCTGCCTTCACATGGAAGCAGGAAATGGCCTAACTATGTCTTCCTTTCAGGGTTACATTGATACAGAATATGAAAATATATCCCAACCTTGTGTTTCAACACTTATATACTTATATACTTGGCATGGGCGTTGAGTGAACATGATCAAATTGCACAATCAAAGTTAATATGAAAAGCGCTTAGCTAAACTTTAGATATTGGCTGTGGCTCAGTGGTAGAGTCGGTCGTCTTCCAATTGGAAGGTTGGTGGCTCCTACAATCTAGGAACAGCAGTTTGTATTAAAGGCAGTATGCCTATGTTGTCTATGTAGAGTTTTATTTATACCTTTTTAGAGGAAAAGCACGATTTAAAAGTTCTGCCATGAAATGTATAATGAAATCTAATGAAACATTTGATAATTGATGGCTGTTCTTAACAAAAGCAGAGGTAAAAGGTGAGTGAACATTCATCAGGTGGCCTAAATATGATTCCACATCACTGAAAATGTTGCTCCATTACATGACAATTTGCTTGCAAGTTCACCATATAAAATTAAGGGGTGGTGTATTATGCTAATTTCAAGCTTCCTACTTAATTCTGTGAGACCTGTGGAGTAGCTTAGCATAATTTACAATAAAAAAAACTAATTTTTCTCACACTGGTGCTCTGTGCAGGCCCTCATACAACCTCTGCCTGAAACGACTCAGTCGGCTCTGTCCCTTTAAGAAACCCCGCCCCTACAAGCCCGCTTTCTTCTGATTGGCCAGCTCTGCGAAGCCTGCTGAGGCTGCACTTTACCTACAGATTTGAAACTTCACCCACGTTTAGTGTGGACATCCAACAATGTAACATTATATATATGTCAAACAGCATAATACCCCCTCTTTAAGAAGTGATGAGATGTCCAGTTTGTGTTTAGAAGTGTTGCTGCCCCAAGTGGCCAAAAGTGTAATTACCAACCAGTGTGTCAAGTTATCAGTCGGAGCCCTTAACAGAAGAAGACTACTTGAGTAAATTTGGTTTCAGAACAGGAACACAAAAGGTGTCGTTGTCCCAGAATTTAGCAACATCCCCTGAGATGCAGAGGAGTCAGACACTCACTGTCTAACTCAGCCAAGTCGAGCTGCTCAAAGGCAAACTCAGTATAAAACTGTTGTTGTTCTTGGCTGCCAACTGTGTAACTGTAGAAATCTTAAGTGGGGTGGTGCTGAATAAGAACTTACTCACTCAGCAGTCCCTTATCCTAGATAAATAAAGGTAAGAAAAAAAACGACAGATGACAGTAGCTCATGTCAGTAGCTTACTGAGTCATTATTGAATAACCACTGCATACATAATTCAGAATGTTGGCTGCTGCCCGATATTTGAATCCAGAGATACTATATTGTGACTTTGCACATGAAAAAAGAGTGAATAAAGGTTTTTGGAGGCAGGGAAGAGAGAGCGAGTTAGAAAGACAGCAGCAGCATCCTGACCTGTCCACAGTCATTGATTATGTGCTCTTCACATTCCACTGTTTTGATGCGCAAAGTGGACAAGTCTTTTATTAACGCACTCTGTGTCCATCAACAAGCCCTATAGTATAGAGAAAGAGAGCTGTACGGCCCGTCTGTCCACGCCACAGCAGCTCTGCACTTATTCCATCGTTTCCCTCCAGGATCAAATTACGGATACGGGGTGGGGGAGAAATCCATAATCCACAAAAACACTCTGTCCGTCACTCCGCGACTCAGACGCTTTTGCCCTGTACTCTAACTCAATAAATAGCTTTTAAGTATGGAAAAGGTATTTTCTCCCCCTGATGAAGAAGGACACTCACTCAGCTATTCCGGCCCATCAACACGCCGTCCGATCCTAACCCACTTCATCAAAGCTGCTTCCTAAACACTCCAGCTGTTATTGGCGTCCCACGTCAATCAGCTTCCTATGTTTTCACTCCACACATCATATTAACGGTCTCCATACGCATGCTTTTAGCATGTTAGACACAAGTGCAGGACATGCAGTGGTGCACCTGTGCTGTGTGACAGGAGTCAGGTTTCATTCTGGTTCACATTCATTGATCAGACTCTTACCGGTGTCCTGACGCTAAGTGATACACTAAGTGTGATTGATGGGTCGATTATGCACACTGCTACAGAATGAACTGAAATGTTGTTTTGACTTGTATTATGTGGTGACCGTGCAACGTTATTAGCAACTTATCTCACCTGTCAGGGGTCCATGATTTTACTTTTCATGTGACTAAAATCAGCTTATGAACTTTTGCCCACCTGACATGTTTCTTTTACTCCAGTGAATGAAGAAGAAACGAAAAATTACTCTCTCTGTCGCTTACTGAAAGAAAACATCATTGTCAATTCTCACTTTATAGCTATTTCTTTTTTTTTTTAATTATTTTTGGGCCGTTTTTTTTATCTTTATTGATAGGACAGCTGAAGAGAGACATGACATATTGGGAGAAGACAGTGGGGTGACATGCAACCTGGGGCGGCTGCTGCACCGAGGACTGAAGCCTTTGTATATGGGGCGTCTGCTCTACCCACTGAGCTAAACCAGCGTCCCTTTCAAGCTTTTTCTTGAGTTTTTAACCACATCTCCTTCTCTTCATCAGCAAATGTAGTTCTGTTGTTACCACGTGCCTCAGCAAAGGCAAACTTGCTTTATATTAAATACAATTTTGTGATTGGCCTGACATTAGTCAGGACCAGATGTATCACTGCAAATATAAATCCAGCTTTGGATTTGTCTGGTACCCAGGCAGACAATGTGGCCCTTGGGTTTCGACTTTTTTTGTCAAACAAATTGAGATGCTATAAAATTGAACACACCTCTCTCCCTCTATAGAAAACTGTGAGAAAAAAACATCTTTTACTTACATTAATGAGCAGCACAGTTGGGAAACTTGATGCTGTGATTACCTCACGTTCACGTCATGCAGACCATAATTCCGGTAGCTGACTGGGAAATGCTTTTTCAAGTCAACAAATGAGTTACCCTACCATCGCTGGCATTTTATTGTACTATAAAATGCTCCGTTTGAAATAATAAATTGTGTCCGATATGTTTTTTCTGCAAAATATGTTGAATTACCTTCCCAAGGCATCTCCTCCTTCTCCCTCATTAAAAAATCACCAATCTGCAAAGTCCCCGCCCACTATATGTTTCTCTATTCGTAAAATTACTGTCCTTGGTGCACGGCAGTTTAAAAGCAGACAGGCCCTGCCATGGAGATGACTGTTTATGTTGTCCCTGATGTGTCTTGTAGCTCATGAAAAACACCACATGAAGATGTTTACAAGGTTAAACACTTGATTTTCACTGGAGGGGGTCTTTAAATAAATTGTAAGAGCGAGGAAGGAAGTCTGTGACCCGGTTAAATGTAGAATTTGGAATCTGTTGGCGCTGACCTATTGGTTTCACTACTGTCCTTTAGATCCTACCTGGACATGCTGAAGGTCATCATGTTTAGCTACCTGTTCTGGTTCGTCCTCACCATCATCTTCATCACGGGGACCACGCGCATCAGCGTCTTCTGTATGGGCTACCTGGTGGCCTGTTTCTACTTCCTGCTCTTTGGTGGCGACCTGTTGCTCAAACCAATCAAAAAGATCCTGCACTACTGGGACTTCCTGATCGCCTACAACATCTTTGTAATCACCATGAAGAACATCTTGTCTGTGAGTAATCTTAAATTGCACATCAAAATCAATAACTTAACTTAGCGATAGACAAATGTTAGAAACTGTACATATAAGGGGATATAATTATAATTTTAAAACCTTATATCAAAGAAGAAAAACACTACAAACTGTGTCTCTGTTCTAACTATTACGGTACAGAGTACATATAAACACAAGTAATATAAGTTATTGTATTCAAGTAAGGGCTGCAGGGCTTGAGTCCTGGTTCAGACGAAGTGTGAAAAGTCTCTACATGTCCGCCCTGTGATTGACTAGTGATCAGTCCAGGGTGTACCCCGCCTCTCGCCCAATGACAGCTGGAACTGAACAGGATAAGCGGTATAAATAATGGATGGATGGGTTTTCAAGTAAATAACGAGAGATGCTTGATCTTAGATCCTGGCCTGTGGCTACATCAACTCTCTGATTGTGAAACATTGCTGGTTGATCCAGCTGCTCAGTCTGGCCTGCACCATCGAGGAATACAAAAGCGACATCAAGCAGCGTGAGTGAACTCAATGTTTTACTTTCTTGTGCATTATGATCGATGATGTTTATTGTTTTTAAATGCATTTTAGAAGAAGAGAATTATTTGCTATTTGTGAGTGTATTAACCTACAAGCTAAAATGAAACAATCACCTTTGCTTATTTTTCAGGCCAATTTAATTCACCTTATCTTAATCCTAACAAGCAATAGATTTACAGTGAATATAAACACAGCTACAATAATCGGTGAAACAGTAAAATGTCCTCGGTCCTTGTCAAATCCTCTCACTATATGTCTCCTAATCTGTTCTGTGTTTATGCACTTAGCAATAATGTTATAAAAAAGACAGTTGAAAACTTTAAATCAAAATATAAGAAATATTAAAATGTGTTACTCTGAGAAATGTCCTCACTCTTTTCACAGTACTGTTTATAAGTTTATTAGTTTGAATGAATAAGATCTACTGTGTTGTATGCATATATTACAGCTGCTGGAGAACATTGTGACCTGCCCAAAAATGAGGCTGGCATCATCTGGGACAGTATCTGCTTCGCCTTCTTGCTGCTCCAGAGACGAGTCTTTATGAGCTACTACTTCCTCCATGTGGTGGCTGATATCAGAGCTTCACAGATCCTCGCATCCAGGTACACAGCTGAGGCTGAGCTGCTCCCCATATTCAGATTCCTTTAAACCAATATTATGGTTGTAGGCCTGTAAAGGATGTGGTATGACAACGTATTAGGGCCATTGTAAACAAGACTAGGTCAAAACCTAGTATGTGGCATCAGGTCAATGTGCACTTTTGTGGGCAACACTGGAAGCTAACGTGTGCGTGACGGCTGCGGGACATGAAAACAGATGAATCTTCACAATGCTGGCGTGACACGCGCGACTCACGCGCCGAAAATGTAGAGAATAGGAGGCTCGCCTATTTTTACCGCGAGCCGCGCACGGCTCTCGGCCAAAATACACGGTGAAAATGAATCCTATTGATCTCTGACCGCATTATTAACATCTCTCTAAAAGTCACAGGCATGGAGAGTAAAGTATGTCAACACTTCCGGTATGCTTTTTCAAAGTAAAAGCTCGATCTGTAATTCTGACTCCCCTCGTTTGTGCACAATGCTTTTATTTTGAAGTGTTTCCCGAGCCGTTGTTGTTGTCATTTTCTTTTACTTTGTTTGGCTCTGAAAGTACTGGTACTCAGTGAGTGACGAGTCAGACCCATGTGTAGGGCAGACCCCGGCGGTCAGACAAAAATAACAATACACAGAACTGGAGGAGAAGACTAATATTCTGAAAAATAACTCCCAAATTCCTAGATTAAAGTTGTAAATTTGCCAGATAAAAGTGGCATAAACTAGCAAATTTATGAGATTCTAAAGTCACAAATTTGCGCATGAATCCTCTCTGGACAGCCTCCCAAGTAATGCACTTAATATAGCCACAACCTTGGGGTCGTTGTTTGTTGTATAAGCCTCCATCCATACAACAAAACAGACAACAAAAGTAGTTTTGTATATTTTTTGTCTGTAATGCAGGTTTTTTTACTTTTAGTAGCCCTCATATGTGCGTCGAGTAACTTTCATGTGTGATCGTAACCCCTGGGGCAAATGGGGAGCATAGAAACGGGTTCAGGAGTCAGTCAGAGATTCTGTACGTAAATAATGTTTTTTGTTGGTCATTTAATAGTAAAGAAAAAAAAACCTTTCTCAAATTTACACTTGAGCATTTCTTGTTCACTGATGTGTGTTTCAGAGGGGCGGAGCTTTTCCAGGCCACCATAGTGAAGGCGGTGAGAGCCAGACTGGAGGAGGAGCGCAAATCTGTGGAGCAGCTGAAGAGACAGTGAGACTCCAAATACTTGACTTGGCTGTTGTTTAATTTTTTTGTGTAACTTATAATAAATAGGGAAGTTTTGCATTTTAAATTTGGTAAGGTACTGCCAAAGACTTACATATACGTATGTACAGCTTTGGAGAATTAAGAGACCTCTGCAAAAATATGTTTTTCTCTGGTTCTACAATTTATAGTTTTGTGTTTGTGTAAAATGAACTTTTGTTTTATTGTTTACAACATTTCTCACTACTTCTGAGTGAAATATTGTCATGTAGGTCATTTGCAGAAAAGGACAACTGACTAAGAGAACCAAAAGATGCAAAAAGATCTTTAAATAACAGAATACTAATGTTTTAACTCAGGAGGAGTTCACAAATCAATATTTGCTTGAATAACCTGGTTTTTAATTACATCTTTCATGCATCTTGGCATGCCCTCCACCATTCTTTCACATTGCTGTTGGGTAACGTTAGGCCCCTTTTTTTGGCAAACAATTCAAGCAGCTCGAGTTTGTTCAATGGCTTGTGACCATTCATCTTCCTCTTGATCACATTCAGGAGGTTTTCAATGGGGTTCAGATCTGGATTGGGCTGGCCACAACATGTAGAGAGAGATGCTGATTTAAGGAACATTTGGAGCGGTCTCTTAACTTTTTCTGGAGCTGTACATACATATATATAAATATAGCCCATGAAATTGAAAGAAATAGAAATTTAGAAGTAATATTGCACAAGATATTGAACATAACACAGCCAGATATTGAGAATTATTATTACACCTGATGTCTAAAGTTGTATAATAGCCATGATAAAACAGTAGCACACGATAAAATGAAAAGGCCCTTCATGCTCCTTACTTCCACATGAAATGTAAATAGATGAAACACATAAAAGAAATAATAATAAACAATTGTCTTCCTCTGGATTACATTAACCAGATATAATACAGAACATAAATTGTAAGATTATGCAAAAACAAACACTTTAAGTGGATGTACTTTGATTGGGAGCAGTTGCTCGAAATAATTTTATTTCAGCCCAAGCAGCTCGTTTCTTACAGACTAGTCATTTAGAAGTGTTTTAAAAAATAGGGCCCAGGTTTAAAAATACCCAAATTACCCCTTAAATTACAGCAAACATGAGAGGTTGATTCTATTTCAAGATTTCATGACTTCCATCAGTCTAATAAGACCTCATTTAATAAATATATAAGCAAGCATGATTCAGAAAGAAGTCCGTTCTGTATTAAAAACCACCGCTGACTCCATCTATATGTTTCCAGGAAGCCTCCTCTTAGTATATTATACCACATAAAGTCAATGTATTTCCACCACTTACAGTTACCTCATAAGCACTGATAACATCCACTCACCCGCTCTAATGAGCACTCCAACGTTACATAACGTACACTAATTTCCATATGAAGCCAGGAGATGTTTATGTGCTGTTCCACTGTGTCGATACTTTGTGTCTCTTCACCGTCTCTCTGATCTAATCAGGATGGAGCGCATTAAGGTGAGGCAGCAAAAGTTTAAGAGGGGCAAGGAGAAGATGCTGAGCATAGCACAGGAGTCTGGAGAAGGACAGACCCTCGTCCAGCCCGAGGAGGAGGATGACGATGATGGTATGACGACGGCTGCCAGGGCCTCTCTCTGTGGAGGCGTTGTTACAGAAGTTTGTGTTGAGGTTATATGTTAGCTAGAAGTGCTTAAGGAAGATGGGTGAGAGTGTCTTAAGTCATTCACATATGTAATTGAATTCTGCATTTCGTATTGATCTAAAAGAGCATATTGATAGAGTAAAAATATGCGTTGAAGTTTGCAGATTTATTCATTTTCTTATGAAATGTTGCATTGCTGTATTTGTGACATTTTAGGAGCACAGCGAACGAAAGCCAAGACCAAAAAAAAGCAGTGGTGGAGGCCGTGGGTTGACCATGCTTCCAGTAGGTTGACCCCCACCAACCTCCCCTTTTTTCTCTTCCTCCACTCTGATTGGCCCTTGTGTCCTTGACCAGAACCCTGAGGATTCCCATACTGCCCCTGGGCTCTGAAGGCACCAACACGCAGTAGCCTCGCTCCATCCAGACTTTAGTCCTTTTCTGTCTCTATTTAAGGGCCCTGGTAACCTGTAGCTCTCATGTAACCGTACACTGTGTGTGGAGAGGCTCTTGATCTATAAAAGCGTGTCAGTATTGATGCAGAGCAGGGTTTCCTTAAATAGACACGGTGAGACGACGAAGAAAGAGAAAAAGACTAATGGCTGGAGGTTTGTTCTTCACTCATTTTAAACATAAACACCATCATTGGTCTCACCTACAGAGTCCACAGTAGGGAATCACTCTGTTGTAAAACATTTTCATGCAAAGATATGAAGTCGACTCGCCTTTATTCTCAGTACTGGAATAAAGGAGAAAGGGTGTGTTCATTCTTTGCCTGCAGACATAAATCACTAAACAGGTGTTACCCAGGAAACAAAGCACTGATAACAATGTATGTGTAATGAAATAAATAAACTGACGACATTTACTGTCTCTTTGAGGTAAATATTAAAATACCAGCATCCTTCTGAGTCAATACAGTGGTTTCCTGTTTGGTTGAAACTCATGTCTCATTTCGTACTCCACCCCCACATGACATTTTACAAATTATTTCTCCATTTCATCTCTCCGTCATTTGATGTTTCATCTCCATGTCCCAGCATCCTCCCTCACTTCCCTGCCCACTGTGGTTCTGTTCAAGGACATAAGTCAGCCTTGTCTATCCCATTGCTTCTAACACTTAACTACAGCAGACAGGAGTCAGCTTAAAGGGGCTACTGGAAAAAGAGTCTCTAAAAGACATTGCTCATTGTGCTTAGTGCTCAGTTATGTTAGTCGTACTTAGTCGTTGTGTCCTTCCTGCATTTTCTGTTTCATCCTGTCATGTCTGATGTATTTAAAGTGTCTCTATACGACCTACTCTAGGCTCAGTTAAATGTTAGACATGATGTGAATTACATAAAGTTTAATGGTAAGTGGTTTGATTTTCCTGCAGCTTCCTGTCAGCAAGGGAACCTTCCCTGAATCTCATTTGAACTGTTAAAATGCTGACTAACTCGGTCTCTGTTTGACTGAATGTAACTACACTTTACCTTCTGCCCTTCAGTGGTTAGAAGTGGAGACTATTACTTGTTTGAAACTGACAGCGAGGAGGAGGAGGAGGAGGAGGAGGAGGAGAAAAAAGACGAGGAACCACCAAAGAAGTCGGCGTTCCAGGTGACCTTTCAGTCGTGGCTTATTTTTTGCTTCAGTGTTGTTTAAACCAACATTTTTATTCTTTCTCTTTCACAGTTATTTAAACACTTGTTAACATGTTTTTATTCATATTTTTATTATGTTTTTCTCATATTCAGCCAAGGTACCCCTCAGAGGGAATTAAAATCAGAAATGCTTTTTTAATCCCTGAGGGAAGTTTGTGAAATGAATTAAAACTGCGATGACATTTTATTTGCTTAACATTCAATATACTTATAGAATAGGATGCATTGCTCGCAAAACTGACAATACAGCTTGCACAACATAAAGCTAATAAAAACATTTGATGTGTTAGCTTTGCTCTTGTTAAAATATTGTAAAGTGTGGATACAGACTTTTTTGGTTGTGGTGGCCCAACTGGGGCGCTGACATATGCAGGGGTGGCATGAATTATGTGTCCACACCAATGAATGTATATATAGATGGACGACGTGTCTCCATCTGCTCTCATTGTACGAAATTGATGCCAAAATAGCCCCCGTGATAGGCGGTGCCATCTTGCGACGGTGACGTCATTAGGAGCCAGAGTTGCGCAGTAGAGATCGGCGGTTGAAGCGGCTGTATCCACTTCCTCTAACCAAAACGCACACTTAACTTACTGAAGAAACAGCAAGGATCCCACACGTCGGCGTGTTTAACAGCAGAACAGCTTCTTGTGATGGTCTGAGGTTAACGTTCACAGATATGGAAACTTCAATGGCTGTAGTGATTATTTTAGTTACGTCTCCTCTCGCCGATCCTCCTCTACTCTGCTAATCCAGAACACATCGACTGAAGGAGCCGTCCAAAATGAACACTTGGATGTAAATCAGCATGATAAGAACTAACTACAATGACATAAACAATGTTTGAGAATAAAATATCTGGCGTGTATTTTGATTTTATAGTTTGACTCATGTCCCATCTGTTAACATGGAGGAGGCGGGCTTTATGACCTATACTGCAGCCAGTCAGCAGGGGGTGATAGAGAGGGTTTGGCGTCACTTTTAGGGAGCTGACGTGTCGTCCATCTTTTTATACAGTCTATGGTCCACACACACACCATTTCTATCTCCACTTATTATATCTACTTTGACTACAAACATTAAAGTATCTAAAAGTATCACAACACTATTATCCAAAAGATGTTATACTCCTTTGTATATTTTTAACTTATGACACACATGTAACACAACAGGGTGGCAACGTATAAATATACTAAGCTTAATTCTTTCAGGACTCAAAAGAAGATGTTTGTCCAGAATAACAATTTAAAGTACAAAGAAAAAGAAATGTGCCACATTGAAATGCAAAGAAAGCTACGAGCAGCCTGTTGCAACAAGTCCCGCCTCTGACAAGGCAAATAGCCAATCATAGTTTAGGAGATTTGGGTCGGTACCTGGGGTGGCCAATCAGATTTTTCGTGGGGCATTTTATTGTAAGTCTTTTAATTGTGTGTGTTGTTGCTATTTTGTATAATTGAATACAAGGACTAACACTTATACCGACAATGTGAGAATGTGATAAACCATGTATGTTCACCTTCACACTTCTTCAACTACATAATTCTTCTTTAATAAGTTCACATCTGTCATCTCTAATAACATGACATACTTTTCTACGTATCTTGTAATCTACTAACCTCTGACTCTGTTGTCCCTCTGTAGCGAGCTATTGGGAAGTTTGTCTCTGCTGTTCTGGCTTTGCCCAAGTCTATCATTAAGCTGCCTAAAACTATACTGCAGTATGTAGTCAAGGCAGGCAAGGTACTCACCCCCACAGCTAACACAGCCTGCTCTCTATTTGCTGCTACGCTTTAGTGTAAATCATTAAACATGAACAGGAATGCAAATGCTTTGACCTTTTGCATGTTCTTTTCTGAGCTGAACTGCATGCATGAACTGGAGCTTTACTCTGAAAGGGTTTTTTTTCCCCAAGTGTTTCCTGTCTGTTTTAATCTTTTCATGTGGTCTACTGCTTTGAGCTGGATTTTTTAGCATCATGTAGCATTGGGGCCTTGTCTCTGATGAAAGGCATTGTGTTTTAAGTGTTTTTTACATTACTACTGAAAAACCACTTTACTTTACTACTTTAAAAAGTTAAGATACTATTTAAAAATATGGTTTGTATTTATGTAAAGCGTACATTTATTATAAATAGACAGCAACTTTTTCGTTTTGTTTGTTGTTGCTTTTGCATGATTTACGTCGGTCTCTCCTCTTCTTCTCTTTGGTACTAAACTCTTCCCTCTGTTCTCCAGTTTCTCTATCACGCCTGGATCACAGACCCGAAAGCTGCCCTGAGGGCACGAGGCAAAGAGAAACGCAAATTCTGGAAAAAATACACAAAGGGAGTCAGGCACAGAAAAAGCAAGAAAGATGGTAAGCAAGTTCTAAAGACCAAAAAAAATCACATGAAATAAACTTTAGCTTTAGTTACAAAGGGAATCTAAACATGATTTTAACCATGATGAGGTGTCTTTACTGTACCTCAGCAGGTCATGTGACCATAGACATTGGAGAGCTTTCAGATGGTCAAGAACAAGGAGAGGAGAACAAGAAGTCTGGTGGTCCAGGTTGGTGTTTCCTCAATAAGATTATTTAAAGTGGTAATCTCAAAGACGTCAGTTTCATCTTATTTGACGGCACCTATGGCGATAAAAGGTAACTGCGGGAGCACACTTCCCAGATATCCAGACAGTGTTGCACACATGACTCCGGTTGTAACTCTTGATTTTCCTCGCTGACTTTCCTTTGTAGACTGTTTGCCTTCATCTGAGCGTCGAGTTTGTTTCTTTTTCTTTGGATTTTCACTTATTTTTGAAGTTGTATCTGTCGTCATCGATCTTTTCTTTGTTTGTTCAGCCATAGTAGATTACTGTTTACTCGCAACACTTGCAGAGACCGGAAAAGCAGCCGCTAAGCTCCGCCTACCCTCTCTGGCAGACCAACCACTGCTGGGTGATGGAAAACGCATTAACTGGGCGCCACTTGTGATTTTTTTCCACGAAACTCGCACCAGCCATCTCAAATTGCATATTTTTTCATATTAACATAACCATTTGCTTTTCTAACGACCAACAAGAGCCGCCAAGTTATTTACAGCGGACTAAAACGTGTAATTTATGTGAATTATTTTTGATTATATTTGTTTTTGATGCCCTTCTTCAGACAACATCATCAAGCGAGTGTTCAACATCATAAAGTTCACCTGGGTGCTCTTCCAGACGACGGTGGACAGCTTCACCAAGTGGATGAACGACATGTGCAGGGAGTACATCGACATCTCCACTGTGCTGCGAATAGAGCGCTGCATGCTGACCAGAGAGGTCAAAAAGGTACCAAGAAACTCCCCAACCACTTCTGACATGTAGAATAAGAGTTTTTAAAAGCAGTAAAGCAGTGCATGATTAACTCCTCTCCTCCGAAAGGGTAATGTCCCATCCAGAGAGAGCATCCACGTCTACTACCAGAAGGCCATGAGGCTCAACATGTCCAGGCAGGCCAGCATGGATATCCTAACTGAGGAAGAGTCGGTGTCGGGCTCCACCAGGGTCAGAAAAAGGCGAGATCGCTACTGCATGGAGAGTCAGGACTCCACGGCCTCCAGAGACAGCATATCCAGGTATACAGACACAACACTGTTTACTATGCAGGAATAAGACGTCTGGTTTTGTAAAGCCAATGGGAAGTAAGCTTTTAAAAGATGTGTATTTTAAAGCACGAGTGGACAAAAATCCAGTACATGTCTAGACCCTGTCGAGCCATGCCATCTCGAACCCCATCGGCTATAGTCTGACGATGATATACCCTCTGGGGACTACGGTGAACACGCCGGGCGTGTAGCTGGCGGTTGGCGATTAACGACTTCCAGTCAATATGTAATCTATATGTCTGAGAGGCAAGAATCTAATCTTATATTGAGCCATTTCATCCTCATTCTTTCTACATATCATGTTAACTGTGAGGATCATTCTCCTGCTCATTATTAAAGTTGTGTTAAATACTTTTCTCACACCTTGTATGGGAAACACCCTGATGGTGTAACCAAACAAAGATCCCATCTCATCCCTGTCACCACTCATCGTCGCATCTGTCACTCTCACCACCTCTCAGTGCCTTGACCGAGGCAACCACACTGCTTTCCCGCCAATCCACGCTGGAAGACCTGGATGGGATGCCAGAGTTCATTCCTCCAACCAGCCAGCGGGCCAGGCCCAAGCTGCGTGCAATGTACGGTCTGGATAAGTCCAATTCATCAATGGACAGCAGCAGCTTCGTGTCCAGGTGCCTGGCCTCCCCATCACCCATACACACATTTATGTTGAACTATGTTAACATGCACAAACTACTGCTCTCATAATCTGGGAGAGTAACACTGGAAAATGAGTGTGCATGTAAACATATTCACTGGCATTGACATGATCATTGTGTTTCTTGACTTCTGTTTTTGTTCTTAATCAAAAGATGTTTTCTTTCCAATCATTGCATGACTCATCTACACCCTGTTGTTCATTACATCCTGTCCAAGCCCAGAAAAATGCACGTTGTAAGATGTTTACCCAGAAACAGTCATACGAAAAGCATAAAAAACAAGTTAATAAAAAATAAATAGGTTTCATAAATACAGGTTTATAAGCCATAACATAACAATGGAGTTCAGCACAAAAGGTAGGCAATTGCGCAGTTCTTTTCAGACTCTTGAACGCAGACTTACACATTCCCTGCTGTTTTCGTCCCCTGCAGTGGAACGACCCAGAGCATCATACCCTACTCCAGACAGGGCACCACAGACACCATAGAAGAAGTGGAGGATGAGCAGGATCAAGGGGAGGACAAGAAGCAGGTTCTGTGGGAATCCCAACAGCTTGATGAAAGTGAGGGGGCCGAGGGCGGCCCTTGGAGTGACGGAGAATCCAGGGAGAAAGATGAGGAGGGTGAGGGGCAGGAGGCTGAGCTGGGTGAGGAGGGAGTAGAGGTACCAAAGGACCAGGAGAGCAAAGAGAGAGAAGAGGTTCTCTGGGAGTCCTTTGGCCCAGATGAGGGCCCCTCCCTCAGGCAGGAGGAGGCAGACTCTGCTCTTTCTGCTCAGGAGAAAGACTCCATGACTGAGAGCGAGGACGGGGGAGGACAGCGGGACTTCATGCAGACAGAGGGGAGGACAGGACTGCTCTACACCCCTGATACGGATGCTTCTAAGACGTCTGACGCTGACGTGCCTCCCAGCTACAGCAAGGCGGTCAGCTTTGACCGGCTGGAAGTCAGCGATGACGAGAGCGACATGGATAGGAGGAGGCGTATGGTGATGACCTCTGACAGCCGCTCAGACAGCAGGTCAGACCTTGTGATGCCCTCCATGACCACTGAGCTGACCGCCAGCGAGCTGCTGCTCAACAAGTGAGTCCAAAACAACCTTTACTTATATAATCTTCAAAGTTAAAGTTAGACTGTAGTTCTAAGCTGTCCACAGGTCTGGGTAATGAGTTGTAAGTTTTTTCAGTATTTTCTGAAATGTTTTTATATATTACCCAGTATTCAAAAGATGTGTTTCTTCTTCATGTACCACCTTAAATGATGTGGTTTTGTAGACACCCTGTAAACCCAGACATTCGATTAGTGTCTCTTTGTGAATACTGTGTCCCTCTTTTGTAGTTTTGTGTCTCTTTGGGGTGATTTTTGTCTTAATTTTGCATCTCCTTGTCCTTCTCCAATCCTTTGTCTTTTTGTGGTCATTTTATGTCGATTTTGAGTTGTTTTGTTTTTGTTCTGTTTTTTTTCTACTCGTTTTGTCTCCTTGTAGCCTTGCTGACATTTACATGTCTTGGTAGTCTTTTTCCGAGTCTTTATGTTGGTATCTCTTTGACATTGTGCAGGAGAAGTTAGAGCCTCTCGAGTCGAAAACGCGTCACAAACTGGGCGCAGCTTGTGATTCTTTCTGCAAGGTCACACCAGACACCCAGTCTGTAATACTGCAAATGTAAAGGCTTTCATCAGTGGGCCATAGGCTCAATCACCATTGTGTTACCTCATTCAGCGATAGATCGTGACTTAACAGACATTTATTTAAATGGAAAAAGTTTGAGATTATTGCTTTAAAGCAACATTAGTCAATAATATTGTAAAGGGAATTATAAACGTCCAAAAATTACATAAAAAAACAGCACCTGAATCCATCTCTCTTTGTCCTTCCAGGATGTTTTATGATGAGGAGCTGGACAAGTCAGATAAATTCTACCAAAAGCAGCCTCTGATCCTCCAGCTCTGCTACGCCCTCTACAACATGCTGGTGGCCCATTCAGAGGTGGTTTGCTACCTGGTCATCATCATCAACCACATGGTGTCGGCTTCCTGCGCCACCCTGGTCCTTCCCATCACCATCTTCCTGTGGGCCATGCTGTCAGTGCCCCGGCCCAGCAAGCGCTACTGGATGACCGCCATCGTTTACACTGAGGTGCAGACAGAGATGAAGATGTCATTTCCAATATGTCACCTTTTTAAAACATATAGAAAAGATTTATTCAAATAAAAGTAACATTTTTATTTTTGTATGTGTTGATGACAATATTTTTCAAAGGGTGGGGATCTCATTTAGGTATAAAGCTCTAGTACAGACCTGGACTAAAATTCTTCTGCTGTTTTAAGTGGTCGGCATAAAGTTGAGACAAACAAAGAAAGCTTTAAAGATCCATTTATTCTTTATGAAACACTTTTTGACAGCAGAACAACAAAGTCAGTCCTGCTTCTTTGCAAAGTTCGACACAGTCCTGACGGCTTCATTGACATTCATTTTGTTCTCTATCCAGGTCACCATCGTCATTAAGTACTTCTTCCAGTTTGGCTTCTTTCCCTTCAACCAGAACAAAGTAGATAAGAATAAACCTTATTACCCTCCCAACATCATCGGCGTGGAGAAGAAGGAAGGTTACGTCCACTACGACCTGGTCCAGTTACTGGCTCTCTTCTTCCACAGATCCATTCTGAAGGTAACAGCAAGCACAGAATATTTTGGCAATGTTAACCTGATATAAAAGGACGAGTATGAAGGTATTTGATTTGGATTATTTAATGGAGAGTAGTAACTGAAATATCAAAGCAAGCTAAACCTGTTTAAGTGTTCTTATGGGCACCTGGCTCTTGTTAAGACAGGCTTCTTAGATTGAATAAAACCATATATTAAATTCCCTCAGTTTCATGTTTCTTATGTATGTTTCTGTACTTTATATATATATACATATGTATATGTATATATATATATATTTTTTTTTTTCTTAAAGCTCCTGTGAGGAACATTAGGTTTGTGTTGATTTTAGCGCCCCCTGTGGACAAAGCCGTACCTCTTATCTCTTTGCCGATTTTGTCCTGTACATGCTTAAGTGGTGGTTTTTAACAAAAAATCTCATCCTGCTTTCTTTAACAGTCATATGAAGCACTCGCTTAAAATGTTTGCCCTGGAAGATCAAAGCATGAGAAACACACACAGATCTGTCTCCTCTCTACGATAAACTGCAAGTGGACCATATCTCCGACCCATGCCGTCTCTCCCTCTCAACCGTTCAGGATCGTCCTGTTTTAAAAACTTAAATGCGGTCTCCTTACTGAATAAAAGTCTGTGTAAATTTTCGTTCACACTCGGCATAAACCATGATTACACACACTTGAGTGACATTAGAAATACATAAAAATACAAGAGACGCAGCAGAGAAATGTTAAATCAGACGGGAATGAGACGGGAATCAACGTGATCGTCGCTGTGGATACGGGGAGAGTGGGCGGTGCTCACATGTGCATACACACTGCCAGACGTATGTGGATAAATGCGTCCTAGACCACCTCCGTATGTGGCCTGAGTGATCGGATCTGAATGCGTCCTCAATCCGTCCTTGGTGTGTTCACACTTGTAGTTAAGGCTGTCCACTTGTGATTCGATCGCAAAACCACATTACGTTACTACCAAATGTGAACAGGGCCTATATCGAATAAATGTCCAGTGTCGACCTGATTAGATGTGTGTTCGCATACTGAACAGAGATTGAATTTGCTGAAACATTTCCCACCATCTGTTTCTTGCAGACATAAAATATGAAACTGTCTTTACAAATGCTGTTTTTCTCCTCTTTGCATTTCCAGTGCCATGGCCTGTGGGACGAGGACGACCCCAAAGAAAAGAGAGCGCCCTCTCGTCAGAGCGAGTCGGAGGACGAGGGAAAATACAAGGAGGATAGTGAGAAGGGGTCTGAGCCTGCATCCTCCCTGTTCAATGAAAGCAGAAGCTCCACTCACACACTGAGATCCATGAACTTTGGGACGTCCATTGATTCAGGACAGGTCCAGGTGCACTACCCACAACAACAGACCTACCAGCGGCGCAAGAGCTCCAGCGGAGGCTCGCACATTTCTCACCGATCTCTCCACTCCTCTGCAAGGTCCAAAAGAGGTGAAAGTCTGAGTTTCCTACTGCTAACTAGACAACTAGTTTAATTAACACTCTTTGTAATAAGCATAACCATTACTCTTCTAACAAAAACCAGAAGAAAAACCATTGAATCACAAAAAAGCACATCTTCCTGTGCTCTCTAGCCTTGACCCCCGCCTCAGGTCTCTGTGTTTGTGCATCTGAAGCTGCGTCTTTGACTCGGTGCTTTGTCACGGTTTATTTACAACCCAAAATGTAAATCGTTTCCACAGGGAGTACGGCTTCCCACAACAGCAGCCACAAGGAGGGCAGCATGGCCAGCGTCCAGCAGAAGACACGCAAGCAGATGATCATGGAGAAGCTGAGGGAGCAGTTCTTCAAAGGAAAAGCTTTCGTCTTAAAGCGGTAAAGTGACGCAGCGCTGGTTCATAAAAGCCCGGGGCTGCTGTGTCTCTTTTTTGTGTCTTCTCATCTCCACACACGTCTGCTTACCGGTCAACAATCGTGACTGCAACTACACAAGAGAGTGTAACTTTGTGACGGCGTTGATGAGAAGTGTGACCAATAATAGAAGATGCACTGGGGGGGGTTATACCAGTTATAGCTAAAAGGTCTAATTATAGAGCTTTAATTACAGCGTTCCCGTTAGACCAGGCAGTGTCATTTTTGTAAGTGCTCTTATTGTTATTGTTCTAAATTTAATCACAACAGAACTGTTTCTGAGATATTATGTCCAGAACAGTAACTGACAACACAAAAAGGATGATGTTTTTATTAATCATCTCTAAAATAAGTTGCATCAGAGTTGCCTCAAACTGATATGTTTTTTGTATAACCTTTTATTTTCACTATCAAAGCCCCATTGGGATAAAATATTCTTTTTCAGGAGCATCCTGGCTGAGGTGGAAAAAAGTAGACCATTTCAAACACAAAGATTTCATCCTCAAAAAGCATAAATAATGCCTTCAAAAATCCCCAAAGCTGGTGTGAACTGTAACAATAACAAAAAACAGTCCTAAACAATTAATACATGATAGTATGGCATCAAGATTTTACAAAACAGAAAGACATTGACTGCGAGAAGAAAGAGCACTTTTTTTCTGCATTTAAGACTTAAAGTCAAAAGGAGAGATGTTCTGCAGAGGGTTGCAGACAGAGGCACCAGCATGCAGGGCACGGTTGTTCAAAAGGTCCACTTTTTGTCCACCCAGTATCATGTAATCCATCGTACTTTTATCTCAATTGTTCAAAGAAAACTGAATTGGATCTACCTTATCCAAGGATGCTCTAAATCAGACTTCATACTACATTCTTTGTCCACAGGGGGCGCCAAATTCACACAAAATAAAAGACCTTGTGATTTAACAGACATTTATTTAAATTAAAATCCTTGAGATTATTACTTAAGCAATTCAAGAGCAAAATATAACTCAAAATAAAATGTCTAAAGTATCAAAATAATTTTAAAGATTGTGTTTTGTTTGATCTACTTAAAAGTGTTATTACATTTTGTTCCTGTAATCCAGCCTGAAGCCTCCCCTCTGCTTGGATCAGAATAATCCTGACTTTTTTGGATGAAAGTTTCCCAATTCTACTCAAAAGTTTTGAATAACAAACTGGTTAAACTGGTTTTATCTGGATAAAAGCCAAGATTGGATAACCTGATCTACCTGATCCGATTACGTAATCCTTTTTTTCTTTTGGACAACCTGTTTTGATTTGATCCAATCCGATAGCTTTAATCCGATCAGATTACCTTTGAACACCTTGCCTTATACGTTAATAACCCTTTAACCCAATTTGGAGCAGTCTTTCAGAACAAAGATCAGAGTTGATGGCAGGTTTTACAGACTGCACAATCACCTCCTGGAGCAGTTTCTTTGCTCATAATAACATTGCCTGTTTTCTTATTGCTTTGTAGGTTCATGGAGATCTACCTTCCCATGAGGCAGTTCTTCTACAACTTGATCCATCCAGAGTACAGCGCGGTCACAGATGTCTACGTGCTGATGTTCCTCGCTGACACAGTCGACTTCATCATCATTGTGTTTGGATTCTGGGCGTTTGGTGTACGTTTTTAAAACCTTTTGTCACCTGAATCCATGAAAAAAGTCTCTTCCAATATAATTTACATTTCCACATTTCCCTTGTAGAAACACTCAAATGCAGACATCACGTCGTCTCTGTCAGAGGATCAGGTGCCGGGACCTTTCCTGGTCATGGTCCTCATCCAGTTTGGTACCATGGTGGTGGACCGGGCCCTCTACCTCAGAAAGTCCGTCCTGGGGAAGGTCATCTTCCAGGTCATCCTGCTCTTTGGCATCCACTTCTGGATGTTCTTTATCCTGCCAGGAGTCACAGAAAAGTAAGAACTCTTTACATGAGATCTTCTTCATGGTTTGATTTAGAACGTTTACAGAAAGTTCTCACGTCTGCACTGCTTAACAAAAAGTCTTTGTGCTATAAATAAAGAACAAAACTACTTCACCCTTTAATTACACAAACCGTCTCACTGCTCTTCCCCTCACAGGCGTTTCAGCGACAACAAAGTGGCTCAGATGTGGTACTTTGTAAAGTGCATCTACTTCGCTCTGTCGGCCTATCAGATCCGCTGTGGTTATCCCACTCGCGTTTTGGGAAACTTCCTCACCAAGAGCTACAATTATGTGAACCTCTTCCTGTTTCAAGGGTGAGTTGTGCTGGGAGAGTATTATTTCTTCCAGCTGGGCAAACAGGTCCAAGGCTCTGGTCACGTCAGGGGTTTGATAACCAGCAGCTTATGTAAGAGTGGGAGACAGACGTGCAGCTTTTTGGTTTTAAGTGAGAAAAATTGTTATTTTAAAGGGAAGACCAACATTTGTGATTGTAAGTGTTACTCTTTTTGAGTGTCTCCATCTATATACGCTTATATTGAGCTCTTTAGTGTCATTTCTAGAAGTGAAACAAATAGCTAATATAATACGATTAGGGCCACATTAAAGGAATAGAGATTACAAGTATAAAGTCATAAGAGAATAAAGTCGTAATTTTATTGTTAGCCTAAATATTATAAATATCAGAGGAGCAGCCAGCCGCCTTCACTAAAATGAGGAACGTCTGAAGTATAACTTCACAGTGAACATCTTGTGAAGTTATGCTTCAACACCTGGTAGCATGGAAGCATAGCATACATGAACCTCGCAAGCACATTAAACATCTATATATCAAAACATTAGTATAGGTTTCACAAATACGAAATAGTTAATCTTTTGGAACATGAGCACCACTTTGTCAGAACTATCAGGACTCTGAAAAGTGATATTATTTGAAAGTGACTTATGATTTTAGTCATTTTAGCGCAGGCGACAGGCTGCTCCTCTGATATTACCCTTCAAAATATGATACAGGCTAACCATAGCCTAAAATTACAACTTCATTCTCGAAAAATTATGACTTAATTCTAAAATATTAGAGATTTTTTTCCCTGCAATGTGGCCCTAATAGTCATAATATAACACTTAAGTCTTTTGCTTTTTTTTTGTCCTGAAATGTCAGAATGTGCCCAGTTTTTTCAGTTTCTATGTGACTGTAAATTGCCTTGGCTTCTTCTCTGTTAGTAGGATAAAACATTTTGTACAACTGTAAATGTAAAGACATTACCAGAGGCTCTGTACACTTGTGAAAGGTTCTGTGTCATTCCATATGTTTGATTAGTAAACCCTAAAAATAATAAGTAGCTTAAAGAGGGGGTATTATGCTGTGTCACATTTTAAGACATATATATAATGTAACACTGTTCGATGTCCAGACTTAAACAGCTTTGTGCTTTAACTTCTCAGGACTATTTTCATACTTGAGGTCTGCCTATGCAAGAGTCCGTATGGGCTGTCAAGTTATATTAAATGTGTCGTAGAAAAAAACAGACAAATCAGAAACTTATAAACTAATTTTCTATTAAATATATTTTTAATCATAATGTTACACCATGACTAATGCCTCAGCTTATTAAGCCTGCCCTTCTGTTACACAAAGTAAGATAATCCTGAGCACAATCTTCTGAATAAAGATAAAAATTCAGATTTGATTTCAGTCTCATAATCTTCCAGAATAAGTGAGATCTGTCCGTTGTTTCTAGTTTCCGCCTCGTGCCGTTCCTGACGGAGCTGCGGGCGGTGATGGATTGGGTTTGGACGGACACCTCGCTGTCTCTGTCCAGCTGGATCTGTGTGGAGGACATCTACGCACACATCTTCATCCTGAAATGCTGGAGAGAGTCTGAGAAGGTGTTTATCATTTGTGGCATCAGTCGAGTGTGAGAGGAATCACATCGGAGCCAAACGTCTGTCATGTTGGAATTCATGCTGAAATTTACTTTAGGGATTTGTTGAAGTAAATCTTTTTTTTTTTTTTTTTAAATATGTGAAGTTTCAATCTGGATTCAATAGCCTCTCACTATCTGCAAACAACAGTATATTAAATAGCGATAATCTATATTTCCAATAGTCCCTTCTATCACAGGTGTCTATCGCTAACAGGTGCATTAAAACAATCACACAGCCAATTAAAATCTTGATTCAGAATGGGTCGTATGGAGGTCAATGACTTAAAATGTTGCAGTGCCACGGGACTCCACCTTTACCACAAGTCAGTTTGTGAAATCTTTGCCCTGCTAGATCTCCCTGATCAACTGCAAGAGTTATTATTACAAAGCTGAAGCACTTGGGGAAGGAACAGCTAAGAGATAAAGTGGTATACCACAAAAACTCCCCGAGGGGTCAACAAGTCCTTATGAGCAAAACAAATAGAAACCCATAAGGTGGTGCTAGAACGCCAGTTACTAGCCAGGCCTTCTCGTCCATCATGAACCTACAAATACTCGTTTGGCTGAAAATTCCCAAAGACCCCCTCCAAAATCTTTGGAAAGCCTTCCCAGAATAATGTGGACTCTATATTAATGCCCGTGGTTTCAGAATGGGATATCCAACAAGCTCATATTGGCGTGATGGTCAGCTGTTCACTGGCTTTTTGTAGTATAGCATGTTTTGTGTCTGTCAGCCGAGTATTCTGAAAAGTGCAGTTAAATATATTTATTCTATGCGTACCTTTTGTCCTGAAGGATTTGCTTTGATATCCACTTTAAAGTGGTAATCTCGAAGATCTCACTTTCGTTCTCTTTGGCGGCTCCTATGGCGATAAACGGTAATTACAGGAGCACACTTCCCAGATATCCAGACAGTGTTGCATGTGTCACGTCCACGGTTGGCTCCGGTTGTAACTCTTGATTTTCCTGGCTGACGGTCGCTTTCCTTTTTAGACTGTTTGCCTTCATCTGAGCGTCGAGTTTGTTTCTTTTTCTTTGGATTTTCTCTTATTGTTGAAGTTGTATCTGTAGTCATCCATCTTTTCTTTGTTCAGCCATAGTAGATTACTGTTTACTCGCAATGCTTACACAAATCAGTAGTGCAGCCACTTAGCTCCGCCTACCCTCTCTGGCAGACCAACCACTGCTGGGTGATGGAAAACACGTCACTAACTGGGCGCCGCTTGTGATTTTTTCCGCTAAAGTCGCCACAGACACCCAGTCTGTAATAATACTTTACACTGCAAAAGTCTGTAATACTGCGAATGCAAAGGCTTTCATCAGTGGGCCATAGGCTCAATCACCATTGTGTTATCTCATTCAGCGATAGATAGTGACTTAACATTTATTTAAATGAAAATCTTGGAGATTATCACTTTAATGTCCCCAGTCCTGTTAATGGCCTTACTTTAATTAATTTACAAAGAAACATGTAGCCATAACCATGGCATCAGGACACTTTGATCAGGAGTAAAGCTGTATTAATGTTAAATGAGGAGTGTCTGATAAACTGCATTTTTATGTACAAACAACGGCACATTGCCCTGCATCCAGGTGAAACAAAATCTCTCACCGTCTTTCTTTGCATCCTTCCGCAGAGGTATCCCCAGCCGAGAGGGCAAAAGAAGAAGAAGGTGGTGAAGTACGGGATGGGAGGGATGATTGTAGCGCTGCTGATCTGTATCGTCTGGTTCCCGCTTCTCTTCATGTCCCTCGTTAAGTCCGTAGCCGGAGTCGTCAACGCACCGCTGGATGTTTCTTTTGAAATCACGCTGGCTGGCTTTCAGGTAGGGACACAGCTTGCCAAGAGCTGAGAAACAAAGACCAGAAGAGAACAAACAAGAGACCAAGGACATGCTCTGCCCAAAACCTGATCCTTTAGAAATTAAATCACGCTGTAGCGTCTTTGAGAAGAGTTCAAGTAGATTTCAATGAAGTAAACAAATCTGTGATTCATTCCAAAGTAAGGCCACGTCCTTATATGCATGTGTTAAAGAAGCCAAATGATGATTGTCTGGGACAGCTTCAGTGCAATTAGACAAAAGAAGATCTAGTACCTTATGCACAAACATTTTGTGTGTTCAGCCTGAACAAGATGTTTGCTTATTTACTAACAAATTTCTTCTTCTTGCAGCCCATCTTCACCATGAGCGCTCAACAAAAACAACTCCACAGTGTGACGCCACAGGAATTTAGTAAATTTGTGCACTCATATAACGATCCTGTAAGTACAAGAAATACTGATACAAGACAATTCACTGCATTTAAACAATATACAGGAGAACATTAATCATGATTTCTAAAGATAATCCAAAAGGCAACTGAACTTGGTTAAAGTTCTTGAAGACGTTTCACCTCTCATCTGAATGGTTTCTTCAGTTCTAAACTGACTGGTGGACGGAGCTGGAAATATAAGCCTCTGTCTGTGAAGGTTCTGCAGGAGAGGCTTATATTTCCGAAGAAACCAAACGGATGAGAGGTGAAATATCTTCAAGAACTTTAACCAAGTCCGGTTGCCTTTTGGATTAAGCTTAGAATTACCATGGCCTGGATGACTGAGAACCTTCACAGACATTAATCATGATTACATAATCCATCTTTTTGTCTTTGAATGCACCAAGATTCAAACCAGGCAGCAAATACATCTCAGAGAAGAGAAATCTTTATTTGTCATATTCCCCGGAGGAGGTAGTTTGTTTAGGCATTGACTTGAGACAGCATTTTTGATGATTTGTATATGATAAATATTATTTATATAATGTCACAATGTTGGATGTACGGACTAAACGTGGGTGAAGTTTCAAATCTGTAAGTAAAAGTATGTTGGAGTAATCCCCAGGCTTCTCAGCTCAGTCTGCAGGCTGCTGTGAACGCCAGGTTTCACAGTTTTTTCTACACGCTGCACTTTGTGACGTCACAAAAGTCAAGGGATCACTAAATTTATGACACTACATCCTCTGCGGACCATGAATGTTTCTACAAGAGTTTTATGTCGATCCATCCATACGTTTATGAGGTTAGATCTTAAGTCGGGGATGCACCAACAGACCGAGAACCACACCACTGACATTTATCACAGGTTCATTTGAAATGGCTCGATGGAATTTTAACATGTTGAGTTCCTCACTGTGTGGTTCTGTCCTGTGCTTAGGAAGCTTTGGAGTGGCTGGAGGGCTACCTGCCAGACGACCTGATCATCGCAGAGCTGAAAGGCAGCTCAAACTCTCTGTGGACCATCAGTCCGCCCAGCAGAACCAACCTGATAGATATGTTGAGCAGCGAAGACGAGTTCCCTATTACTGTGTCCTGGTCCGTGCAAAGGTAACAAATCACTACACGTTATCACATATCCCTCTGTAATGTTGCCCAATTGTTATGAACACTTGCATCTGTGACACAGAGATAAAGTTGAGAAAATATGATCTACAGTCGATGATCTTTACAAAGTGAAACAAAAAAGGGAAACATTTATTAAGGATTTGGGTTCTTCGATGACTCTTTCTTTTATATTTTTAAAAATGTGTGGTTCTCACGGGACAGTGACACTAGAAATGTGTGATTATATTATAGTATAAAATGCAAAACAGCATGTAAAGTAGTTAAAATATGCACAACCCTATACATCTACCACAGAAACATGCAACATACTAATTATTGCAGCGGTTATATTCATCATGTATAATAGTAAAACATTGACAGGGACTATTTTATTGCACAATGAGTACTTTGACCTTTGATACGTAATTTTACTAAAGCATGGTTTTAAATGCAGGACTTTTACTTGTAACTTTGAAATGATGTTTCAGTTCTGAACTTATATTGTGAAAACAAACTGTTCAAACTGAACAGAGATGTGTATAACCAAATCAATCATCACATACAACATATAAATGGGGGGAAAAAAATGGATGCTTGCAGTAAGCTGCAGTTGAAAAGATAAAACATCTTTTAAATCCTGCATCTTTTTCCTACTGTTGTGATCTCAGAAACCTCACTCTTGGTGCCAAGGCAGAAATGGCGTCTGGAAAACGAGTGACCCACCTAGAACTAGAAACTAAGCAGGAGCTCATATCGCTCCTGCAAGGGAAGACGACCGACTCTGTGTGAGTACATCAGCTGCTCCCTCTCTTCTCAGCACTCTCTCACTGTGATGTGATTATCAGGAGCTAAATTCTCTTATTGGTCAGTGAAAGACTTAAGACACTGTTCTCCTCAACAACTTAAAAACATATTGTCCTTTAAGCAAGGGATTTATTTTCAGAAGTATCACTACTTGACAATAAAGAAAGTACTGTGTGTTTGACTAAATTAATATGGATATTTATGTTGAGAATATTAGAAAACGATGTCATTCCTGTCTCAATTCTGAGACATTTTCAACACAGAAATACATTTTACAGGCAAAAGAATCAGTTCCTCACCCATTGGAGCCAGAAATTACCATATTTGGATAAGAGGGTGGAGTTGGAGAGGAGTGAGGTGTTAGGCAACAAAGGTATCAGCTAACGCTAGCGCTAGCTTGATTGGCAATGTGTAATACGCATCCGTAACTATGATATAAATTGGAAATCAGGCTTTTAACAAAAAGTGAGCATAGAAAAAATGAAACACCAAACACCGCTTTTTTCAGCTGGCCTGTCAATCACAGGTAGCCACGCCCAAAGCATGACCGGCGTTTTCAACTATTTTAAGCTAAAAGGAACCATAGTTTCCAAAATGAGCATCATGCTGAAATGAAGAATACATGTTTGGCACAATAAACCAATAAGGGAAATGTTTACTGAGGTAATAAAACTAGTTAGAAGTTGGGTCTCTTAGGGTAATCAGACTTCTTGTACAGTGGAGTCTCCCCCTGCTGGTCAGTAAAAAATATGCAGGATTCAGGATCATAGAACTCCAGTCATTGCCTCAAACGTATCAAAGGAAGGTAAACAATGTCTGAACTTCATTTTTTATCAGCAGTAACATTAAACAGAATATCAATTACTATTGTACCGCAGTATACCATGATATAAACTCCTGACTCTTTCCAAAAAAGTGTACCAATTCTGTATCTTTTTCTGTAGTTGTGCACCAAAATATTGAGAAACCATGTCGGGCACACTGTTTTGCTGCTGTAACATCCTCTCTTCCTCTGCAGAACCCTAGAAGATATCTTCCCTCGTTATATTCGAGCCCCCAGTGACTCAGATGCCAAGCCTGTTGAGCTGCTCAATAAAGGTAAACATCACCATCTCTATCAATAAGTAGATCTCACCGTCACGTGACTTTTTGTTTAGTCTAGGACAGGAAAACACATTCAATATGTGCCTCTAGGAGTCATCTTTTGTTTGAAATCATCACTGATTAGTGTTTGTATTTCTCAAAGTGAGTAATATACATTGTTTTTTGCGTTTTTAGCTGTTTTATTCTGATTAAATAACATGATCCCATTGTACATCTTTGTAGTGCTACCAAAAAGTAAGATGTTGAACATCACCTTGACCTTGGAGCGACGTGCGAATGATGCGGGTCAGGTCCAGGAATGGTGGATCGTCAACCAGACCGACCTCGGCCTGATACTGAAGAGGAATGAAAAATACATGAATGCATCCGGTCTGGAGGTCTACGTATTCAGCGACCAAGTCAGCCCGCCCAGTTTGGGCTTCCTGGCTGGATACGGGTACGTGGTGACTGGTATAAATAAAAAAAAAGTTGTATTTTTTATATTATGCTTTCATCCAAACTGAGCAACCAGTGAGCATGTTGGGGTTTCTTCAGGCCCCTGCGAAGTATTTGAATACAACAAGTAAACAAGGTTGAGAAGTATTAGGGCCGGGTATACTTAACGATCTCAAAGATTTTCATTTAAATAAATGTCTGTTAAGTCACTGTCTATCGCCGATGATTGAGCCTATGGCCCACTCATGAAAGCCTTTGCAGTGTAAAGTATTATTACGACATTTGTGGCGACATTTGCAGAAAAAATCACAATCAGCACCCAGTTAGTGACGCGTTTTCCATCAGCCAGCAGTGGTTGGTCTGCCAGAGAGGGTAGGCGGAGCTAAGCGGCTGCTTTTCCAGTCTCTACAAGTGTTGCGAGTAAACAGTAATCTACTATGATGAACAAACATCAAACAAAAAAAAGATCATGACTACAGATACAACTTCAAAAATAAGTGAAAATCCAAAGAAAAAGAAACAAATTCGACGCTCAGATGAAGGCAAACAGTCTAAAAAGGAAAGCGACCGCAATTGCCTTTTATCGCCATGAGGTGGCGCCAAATTGAACAAAACTGAGAACTTTGAGATTATAACTTTAATATACACTCACTGGCCCCTTCATTAGATACACCTGAAAGATCTAATGTAATCTAATACACCAGCTCAGCCATAAGATTTGCTTTATTGTTATTCTAAGCTGTCACAGAGGTGTTAATTCAATGATATTTCAGCGTCAAGGTGATTATTGGTGGTGCGGCTGTACTGAGCTACATTATATTCAGAGGTGTTTCTAATACTCTGGCCACCTCATGTATGTACATAGGGAGGACAAAAAGTTTGAGACAGAGTTCAGTACAACACCGCCTTTAACTACGGCCTCAGTAATAAACACCATTGAATTTACACACTTCAGACTCTCAACAAAACAAAAGTCAACAAAAACTAAACTTCATAAAAGCAGAATCCATGGCAGTGCTGTTGTATTGAGCTGCATTAGAATGTACAGGTGTACCTAATGAAGTGGCCGGTGTGTGTAAATAACAATAGCAGAACAATTAGCAGTATGTTTGAATTGATTCTGATACCAATAGACTTCCTTATCAATACCTTTTTCTTTGTGGAAAACACGGGGCTCGACTTCAGCGTAGACTGTTTGGGTTGTAGCTGTTGTGGTAGTGGGCCTGATGTTGGATTAAATCAAAACAGTCGCACGGCTGCAATTGTTTTTAATAGTTTTGTAATTATGTCTAAGTACAATTGACCTTCACTCTGTTGTTTAACTTCCTGTCTCTCTTTCCCGTCCAGGATCATGGGCCTGTACGCCTCTGTGGTTCTGGTCATCGGCAAGTTTGTGCGAGAGTTTTTCAGCGGCATCTCCCACACCATCATGTTCGAGGAGCTGCCCAACGTGGACCGCATCCTCAAGCTGTGCACAGACATCTTCCTGGTCCGAGAGACGGGGGAGCTGGACCTGGAGGAGGACATGTACGCCAAACTCATCTTCCTCTACCGATCGCCAGAGACTATGATCAAGTGGACCCGAGAGAAAACCCAGTGAAACTCAGAGAGGGGAAATTAACCAATGAAAGCGACATGGGAGCTTTTCCTATACAGGAGCTGTGCTGGTGTGAGCAGCAGCCCGCTCACCTGCTGAGGGAGCAAAAAGCAGCTGAGGACCAACTCTTCGACTGAGCTCGGATGGCAGTGATACATTTTAGCTAACACTTTTTTCAGTTATAAACTGGTGTTTTCTACTATTTACTGATGAAAAGCAGCCACACATGCATTCATATTAACAACAATTGAGGACAAATTTGCCGGTGCTGTATTTATCTTGCAAAACACGGCTCAGTTTGGCTTCCAGTGGATAAAACAAGCAGCTGGTGTTCAGTTGAAGACGGACAAACCTTTTTGGATAATTTTCCTAAAACATAACTCCTATCCTCGATACAGAGGTTGGTTTTTAAACACAAATGTCCTCAATGATCTTTTCAATCATTTTCACGACCGCACGGCAGGCGAAGAGAAGCTCAAACTGGCTGCAACATTAATCTTTAAGGGCTTCCCATCTACGAATAAGTGCACGATAACGACCACATGAGCACAATCTCATAATTCTCTCCAACTGGAACGTTTAGACTGTGGGACTGTGCAATAACAAGCTTTTGCTCCTCCCAAGTTATTTTCCAAGGATGTGGACCGAGGGAAAAGGCCGGTTCTGACCAAGAATCATGAAACACCTTTTTTGTTTTTTAAACATCAGAGGCCACAAGACACAGATCATCAGACAATCTTTCCCTGCCTTATTTTGTTTGTATGAGACGAACTGAAACTCTTATCAACTCCATATCTTTCTCAGGAAGAGCTGTTTTCACAGATATTCATTGTACGAGTTATATGTTACAACATGTAGGCTTTGATGGATCTAAAAGAGATTGTAGAAAAGATGAAAACTATTTAAATGGCATGAAATTTAACGTGGATGTTGTTCAGACGGACTGATATCGAGTATGTTTACTGCACAGGTTTTATCAAGGAAGAAAATGTGTCGCTGTGGACTGTTTTCCTCACAGAGATCGAGATTAATTTGCTAATCATCCATGTTCTGAATCATCTACAGTTTGGCTGAGTCGAGACCAGCGGAGGGCTGCCTCTGAATCAGGGTAATGTGCACAAGGTGGAAGACTCTCGAACATCACCTGAGAACCTCTCGCTGTTTTTAACATTCATGAACACGACAGCCGTGCATTCAGTCATCAAGGAAGAAACAAGCAGACACACAAAACAAAAGATTCTTCACGTGAAGGGCTGAACCACAACGCCCTTCTGTCCAAACTATGCATTAGAGGACATTGTAGCATGATAGAAAAACTTCATTATTGTCATGATTTTCATTACATGTACATACCAAATTAAGGGGACAGGCCAGGGTGGAATGAAATGTGAATTTTTCCTGTATGTTAAGGCCATGTGGGATGATGGAGGTCCAGAGATCTGCAAATAAAACGTCTGGAAAGGTGTCGAGTTTCGCTTCCGGCTGCTGTTTGAGGAGCATCTGTGTGTTTCAACAGCCGACTGAACAACTGAACCTGCATCCTTTTAGTCTGAAGACGGCCTCCAACACTTACCAAACTTACTGCAGGTCACGATTTATTTGTATATATTTATTTTATTCTAATTTCAGCACCTTGTATATCAGCTTTCTGTGTCTTTTTCGCTAATAATCTTTCATTGCATTTCATAACAATATTTCATACTTACATGGTGTACATGGTTAAAAAAGGGAGGGATTAAACGAAGAATTTTCGACAATAAATAAAGTCAAAACAATAACGATAAAAATGGTATACAAGTAATCAAACTGTAGTAGACATAACACTCACCGGCCACTTTTAAAGGTACACCTGTTCAACTGCTCGTTAATGCCAATAACTAATCAGCCAATCACACGGCAGCAACTCCGTGCATTTAAGCATGTAGACATGGTCAAGACGATCTGCTCAAGGTAAAACCGAGCATCAGAATGGGGAAGAAAGACGATTTAAGTGACTTTGAACGTCGCAGGGTTGTTGGTGCCAGACAAAACTCTCTCTAGGGTTTACAGAGAATGGTCCGAAAAAGAGAAAATATCCAGCGAGCCGCAGTTCTCTCGGCGAAAATGCCTTGTTGATGGCAGAGGTCAGAGGAGAATGGCCAGACTGGCATGAGCTGAAAGAAAGGCAAACTCAAATAACCACTTGTTACAACCGAGGTGTGCAGAAGAGCGTCTCTGAACGCACAACATGTCGACACTTGAAGCAGATGGGCTACAGCAGCAGAAGGCCACACCGGGTGCCTGAAGATGTTTCACCTCTCATCCTAAAGGCTTCTTCAGTTTGGAAGTATAAAGCTAGAAAATGAAAATACTTACTAGTTGGTAAAGTGTAAGTACCTCAATTTTTTTTAACCAAAGTACTGGACCCGAGAAAAAGTTAGATTCCACCGCTTCTTATTAGAGAGAAGATCAATATAACTCTGTGAAACTACTCCCAGCAGTCAATTAGCCTAGCTTAGCATGAAGAAGAACAGAGGAAACAGCTGGACTGGCTCGGCACAATTGTGACACAATTAATAGTTTAACTTGAAGGAATTGTAACACATGGATTTTTCCACTTGCAGGAACACAAACTAAATTTTCACTAGTACAACATGTATGTAGAGTTTAGACCTTTGCACATGTAGAGTAATTCAGCAGCAAGAATGAGAACATCACTTTACAGTTAGAGAGCCTTAGCCAATGATAAACAGGTCTCTGTTGTCTTTACACGTCTGCAGACTTTAATGCAGACGCCGTTAGTCTCGCTGATCTGGAAAATCTGTCTGCGAACTCGTTTAAGAAAATGTACAGAGACCGTGAAATGCCACACAATGGAAATGTTTATTGATGCATGTGCAATGTTTGGAGATATGCTTTCGAGGAATATACAGGAAGTGGGCAACAGCACGAATAAAAAAAATGTAAACAATCCCTTTATCACCTTAAGTCATGTGGTATCAGAATCATTAATCGTTGTGTAATTGATCTGACCTCGCAGAGGGCTTATGAGTAAAAATATCACAAATACACCAATTCAGCGTTAAAACATACATCAGAGGGGAAAATGGATTATACTGTGAAATAAAGACAGCCATGATTATTTTGTAGTTTGAGGTGGTATTTAACGCACACCTCGAGGTAGACAAATGGAAGAAAATAGGAGTTTTACTGTAATTTACTTGAATAAGAGCTTATGCTGAAGACAATAGTGCCAATCATTTTTTTTAGCTTTAATACTCACAAATTCAAAGATTTAGATTACAATAGAATTATTCCAAACATGCATTTACAAGCCGATTGCATATAATTCCAGTAATATCTTCAACAGGCCGAGCCAAGAATACTGAATAAATTAACTGTACAAATAAACACCTATACATCAACTCATTACCTATATATATTTAGTATTTAGAGTGTTTCTGATTTAAACATACCTATTGCATTTTTAGACTCTACTCACTGACAATGACAGCAGAATTTACAGCTTCACAGAGACAAGAAATAATAAACATTTACAAACAACAGGCTTTCATACATATTGAACATTGAAGATTTGTCGTTACACCGAGGATCCACCTCAAATAAACACAAATTAAAAGGCTGCTTAAATTTGAGTCAACTCTTCTGCAACATAAACTGTTTTTCTATATCATCTTTATCATATTTTTCAAAATAAAACGACCTAAGAGCCAAACATCTGGGCTCATAGCTGAGAGGGTTTTGTCAGGTTTTAAACTCGTTCACAGAGGGTGTCGTGGTGGAGCAGCAGACGGATAAAGTCGACGCTCTGCAGGGCTGAAGGCTAACACAGCCCTCCCTCGTAGTCATCCTCTTCCTCTGCAGCAGCCGGCGCCCCACCAGCGCCGCCTTGTGGAGCAGCAGCAGCCTTCTTCTTCTTTCCTCCTCCTCCGGGTACCCGCAGGGAGATGGCCAGCTTGGCGTACTGTGAGGCAACGAGGAATTAAAAGTGTCATCAGATGTCAGATTTTGGACTGAAAACGTCTTCATATGCAGCTTCTTCGTACAATAGACGGGGTCCTACATGAGAGCATTTTATAAGCATAAGCTAGGACAGTTTGGGTTCTTTCATATGAGAGATTTCTGCTTTTACTTTTTGTCTGAGCTCTTGACAGCTGTTTGAAACAGGTGATGAAAAAAAGTGTCGTCATATTTTTTGCGCAGGAGCGTTACGCAACACAGGAACAAAGTCTGATGACAGTTGTGGGTTGTTTTTGTTTATGTCTCCAGGCTGCTCTTTATAAGAACTGATCAACCTGACACACGCACAGTCCTAATGAAGCAGATTATAGACTTCTTCAGTTTTTCATTTTTCATTTACAATATCTTAAGCACAGCTTCGATGTCTCTCTGATATGTGGGCTTTTTAACATAACCTTTTTGATGCATTCTAGCTGTGTCTGTGTGGGATATTTTTCACCCATTGCCTGGTAGCAATTGCAGTCACAAATACTTATTGTTTGACCCTCGTGTAATTTAAATGCTGTCCTTGTATTTTTAAGTGGATCTCTTAGTTTTTCCCATGGGAAGAGCAGCTTTTACTTCAAAAATGTTTAAATGTATGAGATGTATGTGAAATTGTATTTCCTTTTCCTGATACAGAGAAATATGTCTAAACCGACATACACGTTTACTGGAGGCCTATCTGGGAACCAATACAACAGTGAAAAAGAAACCCAAAGCCATCAGGAGAGCAGAATCTCATTAAAGCTCATCAAAAAGCCTCCTGAAAGGTCATCTACAGGTAAGATGTATACTCTCTGTAATTCCATCATTGTTAAAAAAGCTGCCCAGAATTAGGGAAGAATTTCCCACCTCGCCTTTAATATTTACTGCTTCTGAATTGGGCTCAAATGGTAAAATGGTAAATGGACTGCACTTATACACTTCACCCTCTCACACCCACATGCATACACTGATGGCAGAGGCTGCTATGCAAAGTGCCGATCTCCACTCGGGATTTAACCATTCATGCTCGTTCAAACACTCATGGCTACGCCTTCGGGAGCAAGTTGGGTTCAGTGTCTTGCCCAAGGACACTTCGACATGTAGACTGAAGCAGCTGGGAATCGAACCGGCAATCTTCCTATTGAGAGACGACCGACTCTTCCACTGAGCCATAGTCTGCTTAGGGAAGGTTTTTTATGTTAGGGAGAAAAACTTACAATTTAAAACCAAGTTTTCAGCGACCCAAAATGCGTTCTCTAAAAAAGTTAATAATATAATTAACAAATAAAAATGTTATTTGCATTATATTTAGGGACTTTTTGCGCTCTGCAAAAATACTACAAGTATTATAAAAAAGGGGCGTGGAATTTAGCAGCCCTTGAAAAATGACGTCAATACTGTCATTGCACATTAAATATTTCTCTCAGTAAAATACTGCAGGTTTGTAGCTCGAGGTTTAACTTTTGTACATAATTAAACTGAAGCAAAAGAGTTACTGGCTAAATAAGAGGCCTTTAAGTACATACAGCATATAAACCATATTATTCGTCAGTATGTGTTATCAGTACTCACGTCATTGTCCATGTACTTCAGTAACGGTGAGTTGCACACGCGGTAGACCTGATCCTCGTCCTGCTCGTCGTAGCCCTGCAGTAGTGTCTCCATGGCAACACAATCTTCACTTCCACTGTAGCCGGGCAGACTGGTGGAGACCAAGCAGGACTTAATGTAATGATGCTCGGTTTAAGTGTCGTTTAAGATTTAAGGGTAGATATCATGGCAGTGTTTCAGATGACAGAGACGACAGAAACCTGATCAAACGTACCTGTAACTTTCTCTGACACATTTATCAGCTGCTACGTAGTCTCCTCGATGAAGATGAATCAGCACTTGAGCAGTTGTTTTCTACAGAGTAAAAAAACTATTTGGTCAGATTTCTAGGTAAGCTGCAGAACAGCCACTTCTGATAGGGACTCTGTTACCTGCTCAAAAACAGAGGATCAGTCTATGATTCCTCTTAAGACACACAAACAATCCCACTAACCACTCACATAACTTCTAACTGACTGTGGTCATATATTAAGTTTGATTAAAGTGCAAAGGCTTAAAACAGAGTAACGCACCTTGAAGCACATGGGGAAGTTCTCAATCTCTTTGTACATGTTCTTCTCTTTCTGCAGAGCGACTGCTGCATCATCCAGCCTGGTTAGAAAGACAAGAAAAGATGAGAGAGGAATAATAAGGAGCATATGCTGCAGTTTAATATTATGTAAAGAAACAGATGAGCAGCTTTGGAGTTGTTGTCACAGGAGCAGGTAAGACCAAATACCAGAATCAAAATAGAATAGAAAACTGTTCAAGTGACAAAGAACAGCTTTAACATCTTCATCCTTAGGAAATAACTTGTCATCTTACCTCATAGCTTTCTACATCAGCACTTGCTAAAACAGCAGAACTGATCCTATGTGTTATCAAAAAGGACCACCTATAATTTGGCAGCATGTGTAAATAGCCTTAAAACCTTAAAATTCCTTTCCTTTACCTTTTTAACCTGACCAGAAGTCTGGAGGCTTTTCCAAGCAGTTCAACTGCCTGACGCAGGCGGTCCTCATTCTACACAGAAAAAACACATGAACATATATAAGTGAAAATAACTGAAATCAACATTCAGTAAAATAATTGATTTAGTGTTTGTTGAGGGCTCAATTTCACCTCAAACACGCCAGCTGCCTTCTGATACAGGTCCACAGCTTTCTCTAGGTTGATAGGCTCGATCAGTCTGAGAATAATAGAAGAAAATGTTTTTATATCAAAGATAAGTGCACCTTTTTGGTTCCTAGGCTTACATTTAAAAAGGTACAGTTGCAGATAATAATACCAGCTAAATGCAGAGGAACAGCAAACCTACTTTCCAGCCCGGTCCAGAGCCATGGCAGCAGTGTCAGGAGTCCCATTCTCCATGTACATCATGCAGGCTTTCTCTATGTACTGGATGGCCTCTGGCATCTTCTTTTGTTCCTGTTGCAGAGCAAACGCAGCAAAATTACAAATCTGCTGCAGAGACTGCACCTATATCTAATGGTAAAAAAATGGGGATGAAACGCACCTTCATCATCATACCTGCCTGTTCAATAGCCCTGAGGAAGAGGGAGAGAGTTGAAATGAAACAGGTTGTTTTTGTATAATATTTGCTATTTCCTCATACTGGAGTTATAACTGAAGGTACTTACTTTGCAGCATGAAAAAGCCTGTAAGACGAGTTAAGGATATTAAAGAATAAGACTCAAAAAACAGCACAGTCATGCTCTACAGCTATAAGTACACAGAGGATACGTCTTGTTTTCTGTGTGATATTCAGCTTCCTTCAGGTAAGCATCCTTTGCTTGGTCATATTGCTTCGCATTCTTGAAGCACACAGCTGAAACAAACACAAACAGTTAGTCAGCAGTAAAAATAAGGGATATCTGCCAAAGGGAGGGATAGTGTTGATTTTACCTGCTTTGGCGTATTCTGATGCAGCACTGTCAAAATCAGGCTTCCACTTTGTCAGACTTGTCTTTAAGCTACAAAAACATGACGAGCAAATTTTAAACGGCTGAAGCAAGCAGAATCAGCGACACCATTGTTTATTTACAATTACAGCACAAGGCAAAACTGTGGCTCATGTATTGTCTCATAAATCTACCTGTAATGGATTAACGATACAAAATAATGAGCATTTGTGTCGCATAACCCCTGATGAAAATGTGGCCTTTATAACGTTAGCTAGCTAACATTAGTAGTAAATCAAACTGCTGTTTCCAGGGCAGGAAGAAACCCAGATATTTTTAATCGCAACTCACCATTTTTCAGCTTTAGCCATGTGCTCATGGGCTTCGTTTATCTTCTGAGCAGCCATGCTGTTATTAAAGTCGGTTGGGTATTGCGAATTTGTTCTTAATAAATGGCTATGGATGTTGGTTTCGTCGATGTTTGGATTAACAGGAACTCCTCCTCGGGCGCAACGTCATCCAATGTCGCAGGCTACGGGTGCTGTGTAGGACAAAATACTTATGGAATGGGAAATACTGGCTGCAGTGCAAGGAGTGGTGGTCTGAATATTTTAGGCTAATTAATAAATATTACTTGGCCCAATGTAATTATTTACTATGTGACAGCATTTTGCCGCACTAACAAAACATAACAGACAAAGTATCTAAGAACTTTAGGGGGCCTAAAAGCTCCAGGCTTATAAATGACAAGTAGCAGCACAAAATCACACAATAAAAACTGACATAATGCAGTCTTTAAAGCTGTTTTTCGCTGGTTATGAAACCGACTGAAATTAATTCTGATTACTCTATATGACCTACAAAACCAAACCAGACCATCAGCGACAAGATTGATTATTTCTATATAGTTCTTTTTAATGCCTGAAACTGCTGGTGGGGGGTAGGTGTCAGACAAAGCGATTAACTGCACATTGCCTTTGTTTACATTTTTCAGGGCAAAAATGTTAAGTGAGTGATACTTATGACTGTTAAAGAAAGTAGAGATTTTCTTTGTTAGAAACCACCACTTAAACATGTACAGGACAAAATCAGCAAAGAGATAGGAGTTATGGCTTTGTCCACAGGGGGCGCCAACATCAAAACAAACTTAAAGTTCCTCACAGGAGCGGGCCCTGTATTGTTACCTAATATTGAGGAACTGCCTAGACAGAAACTGTAGTGTCCAAGTCCAATTTCAGACCTTTTCTAATTTTAGTGCCTACATGTTGCATATTCTTCAATAAATGTTATATTACCACACAGAAAATGGATCAGATATACCAGCACCGCCCAAGAAATGCCAAGCACCTTATTTTTTTTTTAACTTTATTTATAAAGCACCTTTTAAAAACAGATGTTTACAAAGTGCTTTGACAGACAAAGCAAAAGCAGGAACTCAGGAAGATTAGAGAATACAAAAGCGATTATATAACATTCAACAATGAGGCCAAACAGAGAGTAGTCTAGAAAATTCAACAAAAGGCAAGAACTCAAAGCACAAATGCTCAACAATAATAAATGCAAATAAAAGGGATACAAGAGATAAAACAGAAACAAACGCAGTTAAAGCAATAAGCAATAAAAATAAAGAGATAAATAAAGAAATAAAAGGTTAGAAAAAGACGACATCATATCAGAAGAGATAAAAGATTTGGAACAGTAAAAACAATAAAAGATAAATAAATAAGTACAAAAAAAAAAAAGAGTACAAAGAAATTATAAAATAAATACAATAATTAAATAAGAAATATTTAATAGATTATTAAAATAAAGTAAAATAAAATAAAAGCAGTAAAGGACGGTAAGAAATTACTTCACTTATATGCAGCCTGTAACACAGTTTTATACTGCGGTTGGTATTGTACTTATCACGGCTTGTTAGTTTTTAAATCATTGTGAACCACTAATCTCTGTTTTAAGAAAAAAACATAATTTGGAAAATTATAGAGCAGCGGCGGAAGCGGAAGTCTGTCGAAGTGTGGTTGATGACGTCATGACGGCCCCGGTCTCTAATGGCTGAACAACAACAACTATCGGCGAGTGACAAACTTTCCCAAACTTCTACAGGGACAAAAGAAAGTTATAAATTACATATAGTATCGGCCGTTTAACAGTTAAGGCGTGTTTATCTGTTCCTCTTTTTATTACAAATGTGGAATTACTGATGGATCCGAGATATGACATACCGCGGAGGGCCGCCGGTGGTGGCGGGGGTTCCGCGAACTCGTCCCCCGCTCTGGGGGCTCAGTCGCGCCGCAGGAAGATGCCTCCCAGGCCCGCTGACTTTAAACTTCAAATTATCATTATTGGGTCCCGTGGTGTTGGTAAAACCAGCCTTATGGAGAGATATACCGATGACACTTTCTGCGAAGCTTGCAAGTCGACAGTAGGTGAGAGCAGAGGGCATTTACGGACTTGTTTTTGTTAACTTTTATTGACATCATTTTGTAGGGCTCCGTCTACTCTCTGGAGGGAATATACTTAAATACAGTGGGCTCGGTGATATAAACACATTGGCTCCTGCTTTCTTGTGGAATGTGAATGGATGAGGTTACACTACTGGCTGTAGCAAGCTAACTTTAGCTAACGGTGACAAACACACTGTCCTAGCTAACATAAATGTTTTAGCTAATAATTCATGTTGCTATGGAGTAACTAGGCAACAGGTTTGAGGCTTCTAACTGTGTTTTACATTCTTGTTATTACAACTTATTGCGAGCTGAAACAGCCCAGTAATTAAGTAACTTAATTTACTATTGCAAAGTATGGTATATTAATTTAAGAGTGGGCATAGGCTAGTCTCATCGAATCTACTCTCCATGTCAAGAAGAGCCAGTCTCTACATAAAACGACACATTAAGCACATATGTAATTACTTATACTGAGTGATCACTTGCTTTTTATTGAAAACAACAGTACCTTATGTGCAATTGCTGTTTAATAGCTATAGATGCTGCCTCTTAGATTACATTAAATGTGCAATTTGATAAACAGTCCTGTGACCAAAACAACAGTCAGAGTGTACCATCCCAAAATAGTCACACACACACACACAAGCAGCTGCTATGGCAGAGCTCCATTTTGCGCCCTGTCATTCCTGTGACACTGCCCGAAGGATTTGAGATTTGTGCGTCACTAATATTGGGTTCCTTTGATCACAGGGGCAGTGCAGGGAATAATTTGGCTGTCACCAGAGTCCAGCTGAAATTTTTTTTCTAATCTTGCAATTTCTTTGCTATCACAGAAGGTCGCCTTCCTCTTGCACAGCTTTGAAAAGTATGACACTGGTATAACTAAATGTTTTGCAGCTCTTAAGGAAACATGCCATGGAATGAACATTAAATTATACTAAACATAACCCTGAAATCAGAGAAAGAAAGGATTTTTTTAATGTAGCTTGTCCTCAAATCAAACAATAAAATCCAACTGACTGAAATCATACCAGCATAAAGCTGAAACAATGCAGAAAATGCAAGTGCTTGTTCGTATCCACATGTATGTTTCTGATTCCCATGATAGGAGTTGACTTCAAGATCAAGACAGTGGAGCTGAGAGGGAAGAAGATCAGACTACAGATATGGTGAGTAAGTGGACAGAAGTCTCCAGTTCCTGTATTCATTTACATGGAGCATTTCCTGTGTCTGTCCTATCACCCCGCTGACTGCTCTAACTAAAACTACTGCTGGCTTACTGGGTGCTTCTTAGTTTTTACAGGAGGTGATATTGCATGTCCAAATAAGATTTCATTGTATGTTTTGGATTTCCAAAATGTATTAAAAACATACAGCTCCAGTGGAATCATAAGTATCAACTTCATGCAGAGCAGCACGATCATTCTTACTGTTGTTTTCTGGCACACACATTTATGAAAACACACTTGATTATAGAAAATGTATGTATTCATCCCATACCCGGCCCTAACTGCACTAGACAGAGAGGATGTTATTTCAGTGGTTTGATTCTATCATGCCTCCACTTGTGTCTTGTGACTTCAACTAAGCCTTAATTACATTTAGAAAACAACCACTGTTTTTGTCCTACGATTGTACAACCCAACAACAAGCCACAAATTACAGTTTTTCACTAACGCATCTGTCTTGTTCACTAACACCCCAACCACCTCCACGTCCCGTTTGCTCCCCGTTCCTCTGCCTGCCTCCAATCTCTCCGCTCAAGACTCCACCGTCCTCATTGTGTCTCGTCTCTCTCATGTTGAACGGCTCACATCAAGCTCTCCATCATTGCCTTACTAAACCCTGCCATTGTGCCGCTGTGTGTCTGTCCGCTCTCCTGCTCATAAGACTGACTGTGACTCACATGGGGGATGGGAGAGACTAGCTGGCTGAAGGTACAGTAACACTGCACTGTGAGTGGAGGTCAAATCATGCTAAGAACCCAGACTCAGATGTACCACAACTGAACTATATATGAATTCATGTATATCAATCCAAGTCAAGTCAATATTTTTCACCTTCACATTTTTAAACAAAGTCCTTAGATATTTAGATAGGGTCAATAAATCCTATTTCTACTGCTACTTATTACTTCTTATAGATCAACCTGTAATGGATGTTTTCAATGTTGTTAGTATTATTGATTTATGGCATTGACTTCATTATAACTTGTCAGAACTTTTTTTCCTCCCGTGTTTAGTGTCACTGCAATGACTGCACAGACTTTTAATTATATGTCACTCGTTTCATTCAGGGACACTGCCGGCCAGGAGAGGTTCAACAGCATCACATCAGCCTACTACAGAAGTGCAAAGGGAATCGTGCTAGTGTACGACATCACCAAGCAGGAGACCTTTGAAGACCTGCCCAAATGGATGAAAATGATAGACAAGGTAAACAAACTGTAACTGCTGCAATTCTGTGGTTACCTAAGTGTTGTCCCTGTGTTATTCTGCTGTTATTATGTGCCAGGCATGTCACAAAGAGTGTTACACCACCAACCCTTTCTCTTGCACAGTGGAAAAAAGAAATATTTGGATTCCGCCACACAATGGTTACATAAAAAGTGATGAAATAAGATTTCCAGCCAGCCTGATATTCACCATCCGCTTTTTTGGCTTTAAAACTGGCAGCAGTTACATAAGCAAGAGGTGTTATTTAGGGGTCACTTTGCAGAAACACTGTTTTAATTACAGCCAGACTGATAATGTTGTTTTGAAGCAGATACCAAGATTTATATTTGAGAGATATATTGGCTGACATGAGGTTTGAGTATAACTCCCCGACCATGTCTTCCTTACTGCTGTTTATCTTTTTGCTGTGTCTGACCCGCATCTGGACAGCATGACAACACTTCTATATATGAATATACTGCATCAATTTTCCAATCAGAACATTGAAGATATTGGCTTGACTGATGATCTTCTTAAACATAGACAAGACAGAGGCCTCACCAGTTAGCATTAGGTAGATTAGAAAGATTGAAAATAAGTCAACTTGATGATCACTACAAATCTTAATGTATGTTACCTAAACGCCCTCCAAAGGGCAAAGTGAATTTAAGAGCAAACATAGCCGGATGTCAGGAATCTAACAGTGTAATCAAACCTATTAAATCCATTCTATCGACAAGTCAAAGGGGAGGCACACAATTTCCTAACATACTTTCTCACGTTTCTGCTTTCATAAAATTACAGCCGAAAACAAAACGCGTCTCTGCCATCGTTTAGTGGCAACTGGTTGAAACTTAGCTAGCTTGAAATTCAGTAGTGGTAATAACGTTAATGTTAGTAGTCAGTAGTGAGTTTGCGAAAATTACGGTGACAGTTACAGCTGATCGCATCGCTGAAGTGGTTGCCATAGATTGCACATAATGATGTGCATAGTGTCACCTCATCCATTAACGGGATTGGCTCCTCAGGTTTGTGACGTCTCAAACCTGCCAATCTGAAAACGTGTTGTTCAGCCTGTCCTTGGTACACTGCAGTTTAAAAGCAGACAGGCCCAGCCATGGAGATGACTGCTTATGTTGTCCCTGATATGTCTTGTAGCACATGAAGAACACCACATGGAGATGTTTACAAGGTTAAACAGTTGATTTTCTCTGGAGGAGGGCTTTGAGTTGAAAAATGCCTAAACACCAGCAATGTGCTAATATTGGCTCTTCATTTAATATTTATCTGCCTTGTGAGTACTGAAAAAAAACTCGCTGAACAGACACGCTAGACAGATTTCATTACTGTAACCTGGTTTGACTTTTATGAAATGGAAGGCTGATGATTTATTGACATATCTGCTCTGTTCTTTCTGTTTTGTGTCAGTACGCCTCAGAGGAAGCAGAGCTTCTCCTGGTCGGGAACAAGCTGGACTGTGAGACTGATCGGATCATCTCCAAACAGCAGGGAGAGAGGGTGGGTTCAAAAAACACATGCTCCCATTCAGCATTTTATCACAAAACTGTGTCTCTAATTTCTGTACATTTGATCAGTTTAAAACATCTAATAGAGATGTTGCTCCACTGTCTTTGAATATGAACTCCGTGGAGCCCTCCAGTGTTATCACTGTGACTTTGAGGCAAACAAACTGAAACTATTGTATGTGCAGCTTAGCTTTTAACACTAATAAGGAGACTTTTTGCATGAATTTTCCAGCTGTTGAGAATTTGTGATAAGTTGCACAGCTTAATTACTTCTTTTGTAGAATAATTCAGATGCTCTTTGCTAACATTAAGCCAATTTTACTGTGTTTGTGTTACAGTTTGCCTCTAGAATAAGTGGAATGCGTTTCTGCGAAGCGAGCGCCAAGGATAATTTCAATGTCGACGAGATCTTCCTGAAGCTTGTGGATGACATACTTAGCAAGGTTGGTGTTTTACTAGCGTAAAACCAAGAATACATATAATTCAATGTTCAATATACACATAAATGTTAAACCACTCTGTGAAATGTACTGGCTTGATGTGGTCAGAAGCAGGGGGGACAGGATGTGATTATTTTCCTTATTCTTCGGCAGAGAAGACGCTGTGGTTTTTTCGCTCCTTAAAGCTCCTTGTCATCTTTCTTTAATACAACTTTTTGCCTATTCAACCTTTAAACTCAATAAGTCAGTGTCAACCTACGCACTGGCTAAAACGTTAGAGAATTAACCCTGTGTTTTCTGACTTGTTCCTTTTACAACAGATGCCTCTGGAAGTTACCAACAAGGAGCTTTCCAACAGCGTCCTGTCTCTGCAGCCTGAACCGGATGTACCTCCGGAGTTGCCGCCTTCTCGCACGCGCTGTTGCTGAGAGTCCGAGTGTTTCCCATCCTTTATACATACACACACACACACACACACACACACACACACGAACACATGAACACAACCACACTTAGCTCAAACATGCAGAGTACCAATCTGGCCACCGGGGGGCAGCAAACAGCAGCACTTTGGAGTTGCTCACTGCTGATGTAAGATGCATAGACTCTCTTAACAACCAGTATTATCCTCCCCTGTTTCCTCTCCTGTGTTTTTTAACTGCACACTATGACATGTAATAAACTAACACTTAGGCCTGGTGCATCACCCACTTCCTACCACCTGTCTGTCTACACTTGACCCGGACTACCTCATTCCTCAGACCGTTAGGCAAGCTGTGCCCCGCAGGTGCCTTGGAGGTAGAGAGCCCTCTGGTAGCAGTTGCACATGTACACATAGAGGGATTATTGAGGGCCTTACAGCTTGTTCTCTTCCTTCTTTCTATTAATAAACAGTCACAACACACACACTGTACACTAGGTTTGATGCTGTCTGAGATTCCCCGACGGTCTCGTAACTCTGCTTCAGAAAAGGGACGACAATATCTCACATCCATTCAGCTTAAATTCTGGGTCTAGGTACAGTAGTTTTATACCCTTATTAGGTATTATTACCAGTAGACGAGGTGACTTGAGGTAAACAAAAGCACATGATGTAAATACGCTGTGTTGCTGTAATGACTGGACAAGGTGCAGTTTTGTTGCCAGCAGTAGGTGGTTGTGTGGTGGTGATCATATCAGTTTTTCTTGCCTTAAAGTATTACAGAGGCTGGAGCGGCTCATTTCCCGTTTGTATAAAATGTAAAGTTTTGCACTACAATCCATCTCACATAGTGAAGCTGACATGCAGAGCAAGTAAAGTACACACACTTGTAGTTTAATGCTAGTAAAAGGTCAATGTTGTGGCTGCTATGAACTCTTCCACACGCTGATGGTAATGCAAGGAGAGATGGGTAATGTAGTCTTTAAGGGATTGGTGTTTTAACGGAGGCATTCTCCATGTGTGTTTGAGGAAATAGACATTTAATTACTAGTGCACACACACACATGGTTTTAGCCTTTGTTTTGTTACTAATATTGCAAAGTGTTTTGTTGTTTATGTTTTTCCTTTGAATTCAGCTTAGAGGAGAATATTGTGCAGGAAGGTTTGTTTAGTATTTGAATGGCTCAGGACACTTTTACCCCGCTCCCACCGAAATTAGCGCATTGACGCAGGTTTTTCACACCCCGGAAGACCCTCTTATAGAGGCCAATCGTCTCTTTTCCCATTGTCAGTGAAGTATACTCCTTTCGGTCTCTTTTCTGCTGCGTCACCGTCTGACATCACAAATGTGTAGTAAACAGTGAAGATGAAGATGAAGTCTTTATTGTATCTATTACTCATTCAGTCTGTTTATCAAACTCGACGCAGACAAATCTGGAACAATGTTCGAGCGCCGCTCGGACGAAGACGGCGGAATTTGTAGCTGAGATGACAAGGAGTCGCAGAAGTTACTGACGGAGCATAGCATCACGGCGGAAAGGGGGCGGAGATTAGCGTGTCGACGCAGGTTTTGTGTTGCCATTGGAGCCGAAGCGATAATTAGCCGGGTCTACTAAAGAGTCATTTGACCCGGGTCTGAATGCCGATTAAAACCTTTTCCACTAAGCAAAAAAGCCGGGTGTTAGCAGGTGTGGGAAAAGGGGCTTTTGTTTGGCTCAGTTTGTAAGGAAGTTTCTGCAGACCTGATTTGCTTGGAGTTTCATAAATGTCCTAAAAAATCCAGCTTGAATGGGATGTTTTATGAGGAGGCGGTCAGCAGTTTTGTATTAACGATTTGGCCCGTTGTTACAGAACAACAAAGTGAAATCCCATTACCTGCACAAAAACAAGGCTATGCATGTTAAGCCCTCCTGTCTTCGTAGACATTTATAATCCTTCCGTCTTTTTTGGTAAATGAATGCAATATTAGCGATGTTGCACTGTGAGTCTTCCTGCTCTGTTTGTACATGTTGAAGTAAAAGTCATGAGTGTGAGGTTGAGGGAGGACAAGCCCGTACAAAGGACCTGATTAAAAATGACTCGCTGTTGGTTAATTCTGTTTTTGTTGAAGACTAATAAGGCCAAGCAGCTTTCGTGGACTTAAAAGGGCACATTATGTAGTCTAACAAGTGAATAGGTACATACCAAAACAAAACAAACTGACATCACATCACATCTCGCAATACGATTATCAGCCAGCAAACAACGTGCACACAAACGATCAGCACATCTGCAGTTTGATTACTTTTATTTTGAAAAGACACCTTCTTTTTTTGATGTTATTTTAACCCCACCCTGACTTTAAGCATTTGAAACTAACCCTGTGGTCTTTGTTTTAATAGCCAAGCCTTATACTACTCAGTGTTTGAAATATACATTTTAAAAACCTGCTTTTATTTGAAATGTGTATCCTTTACGATGGAAGACTGTACTTTGTATTAGACCCGTTATAAGTCTTTGAAAAGTTTTGGCATGTTTAAAGCAGATTTGTGGTATTTATAACTTGTGGCATTCTTGAACTAATGAAATGCAATTAAAGATATCTATATTTATTACCAGAATATGGTCTTGTTTTTTCTGTTTGACACAAAGAGGCAAACAAATGGTGCTTGAAAGGGATGGTCCAGGAAGAGGTGAGTATTAGATTCTCCTGAGTCCATCTGTGCACCTAATGTGGAGGTGTGCATCCAATTGTGTCTCACTGTGTTTGTATGTATCGCTGTGTGTGTCATTAGGACATGCGCACCAAAGCGTGTCAGACCTGGTCCCAGAGAAAACAAGGGGTGTGCTTGCGAGCTTAGGAGGCAGCAGCGCATGCGCCCCACAGAAAATCACGGGCGTCGAGCCTCACACCGCAGCGATTGCAGATCTTACATGTCAGATAGGAAGGAGTGGGAAGGGGGTACGAGACGCGGGGGGCCCAACACTCACAGCCCGGTGTAAAGAGAGGGATGGAGACCCGTTTGGCGGAAGAAGAGAGCTGACGTGACTGACTTTTTCTTTCTAACTTGAGCCTTACGAGCCCTGTCTGCGGATGCAACCTGTCTGTCATCCCGTCCGTCCTGGTAATCCCTTTTTTATTGCAGCGTTTCCTCGGAGGAGGCTCCAAGCAGAGGGGACTACAATGACAACCTGGTGAATGCACACGAGATGGAGTAAAACATTCAGGAAACGCAGGATGCGCATCCCCAGCTCGACAAGGAAGAAGGTAGAGAAACCTGGCTGTTTGTCTGCTGCCGCACGTCACAGATTTTCCACGGTGTTGTGGATTGATTGTTTCCTTCATCGCCCTCCTGCTGCCGGTGTCGGTGTATAATGGAGAGCTCCAATGGCTCTGGCAGCGACACCAAACCGCAGAACCACCAGTTGGAGAAGAAGAGACTGAACCGAGCTCCTTCCCCGGCCAGACCTTTCCTCAAGGATGTGCACTCCCGTTCCACCAAACCACCTGCCATCGTACCCAAATCCCCCAAACTCAGCAAGCAGCAGCAGGCTGCCACACTGCCTCTGGCCCATCCGAACCGCAGCTCCAGACGCAACACACCCGGGCCGAAGGAGAAACCAGCCACGCCGAAAAGTAACACCAAGTCCTCTGTGGCCAGGAAGCCCTCAAAGGTTCCCCTGCCTGCAGCAGCCGAGCCCAAAGCCGCCAGCATCAAGCCGGACAGCACCAGCAGTCCCATCCTCGCTAAAAGCAAGAAGGGGAAACTAGCCTCTCAAACAGGCCCTCTCAGCCATGGATCCCCGATCCGGGTACCGACCGGAGCGCCTCTCGGTCGGGTCAGCCAGACCGACAGCAGCTCAGACCTGTCAGACTGCCCGTCCGAGCCGCTGTCGGACGAGCAGAGGCTGGCAGCGGCCGCTAGTAGCGACGCCGAGTCCGGTACCGGCTCCAGTGACCGGGATCAGGTGGGAGCAGATAATCCGCCGCGGGGGGAAGCGACCGGAGCGGCTGCTACTGCTGCCGCTGCTCCGCCGCGCACAACCGAGGCTTCCGCCGCCAAGGGAAGCATGTCTCAGGCTCAGCCCGCTCCGGGGGCGCACGGAGAGAAACACAAGCCGGAGAAAGCCTCATCAAGCGCACAAATCAGACTGCCAGGAAACAAGGACGTAGCTGAGGAGGACCTGCAGCGGGAGGTGGAAGATTTGAGATCTGAAAACGACTACCTCAAGGTATGGCGATGCTTTCTCAACAAGTCACAGGACAGAAAAACCTGGCTAATATGTTTATTGTTGCACGGTATAAAATATAACCAGAACATTTTGATGTCTAAAAAGACATTTCTCATTTAATCTCCTGGTCCAGATGCAGCTCCCAAAGAGGACACAAAGCTGTCTCTTTACAGTGGCTACTATGCTCATTGTTGCATATGCTTTATATAAAGATAGAATTCAAAAGTTACATTTAAAAAAACTACAATTTCCCCCAGGCTCTTTTAATCTTGTAGTCCAGATGCAGCTGTTTCCCAAAGAGGAACCAAACAACTGTCTCTTATCAGGACAGTCCCGTTTCAATCCCCACCATCACCTGTTTTTTAAGACTGCTTATGCAACTTCCACCTGCTCACTAATTAAAAGCGCAATCTAAATGTATAATTTAGCATAATTTAAAGGCATTTCCTTTAATGTCCAGCTGCCATCCCGGTGAGGTCCGCTCTGTCGACTCTCCATCCATCATGTCGTCTTTTTTAACCTTCCTGGGCTTCCCTGCAGTTTGACCTTTATTGATGGGACTTTTATTGATGGTGGCTCCATGCTGGTGTGTTCCTCACACTTTTTGTATCGTTGCTGTTAAGTTATTGAAGACTATTTTGACAGAAAGACTCGACATTTTGTTGCCCCGTTCATCTGTGTTGCTTTTTGGGACACATGAAGAAACATCCTCTCCATGTAAGGATGTAAACAGATTGCACTCTGTAGTTGTTTTAATCAGTGTCACCTTTTGCGTGAAGATCCAGCTTGATATTTTCATGCAGGATCCCCTCCCCCTTTCTTTAAGTAGGCTACCCCCATAAGTTGGGGAGGGGAGGCAAACTGATAATGCGGCAAACAATCTTGCAGGTTTTTTCTTTTCTAGATGGGAGACAGGTTTATTTGCATGTTTCTCTCAGTATTATTCCAAACTTGCACGCCTGTCTGTCTCTCTCTCTCTCGGCGCGGTGCAAACACAAGAGAGTTAATCAGCTTTACTGGCTCTGGCTGTAATGGCTTTATCCCACAGGACCTGATAACAGTCAGCTGTCCCATGTGTGTTGGATTCAAACACCCTCCCGCCTGGCTGTCAGTCTGCCAGCTGGGACTCTGAAGAGAAACTCCCCCACCTCCCCCCACCCGCCATGCCCCCTAATGTCTGGGAGTCCCCATCACCGCCTCGTCGGCTGCTCCTGGAAAAACATGTTTATCGCTTTTATCTTATTTTGACGCCTCTCGGTTTTATTAACTCCACTAGAGAAGTTTGTTTCAGTGCAGTTTGTTTGTCAGCAGGATTAGAGAGACAAATACTGGCCTGATTTTTGTGAATCTTTGTGGAAGAACCAGAGAGGAACCCAGGACATTTTTAGATCAGATCTGAGTCACAAACAAGTGATAACATTTGTTATGACAGATGACAGAAAAATCCTGATTTTAATGACACACAGAAGGAGGCAGCGTTAACCGAACGAGGACCTGTTTAATTTTGGAGCAGATTAGGGTCCGATTTACAAACTAGCCTTAATCACATTTTAACATCGGTGCCTAGATTATATCGGATCTGACTCAAAAATAACACCTTATATGAGTCACGATTGTTGCTGCTTTAGGTTTCTCTCTCAGAAATCGATTGATGAACTTACATCAACATTAATTTCTCGTGATTTTTAAAAGCCATTTTCTACAGCCTACTTTATTATGGATTATATGACTGACAAATATTTTGCAAAGGTATGGAAGCCCTAAGCGGACATGCATCCATACATTTTATTTACTCCGTTTTCCAGTGATGACGAGTCATTTCTGGTTGTTTTATTTTACTTATCTCGTTATCTCGAGATTACAATGCTGAACCAACGTAATGTCAGATGATCGTAACTCGTATCCCACTCACGATACGATATGATACGCGATATGTGGCCCGTGATAACGATAATATCAGCCATTCTGCTATATTTGAAATATTGCATGTCACCCTCATTCATGCCATAAGCGTCACTGCAAGGAGTCATTGACACGCTGAGCCAAAGTCGCAGGGAAATCTGTTTAGAGATACTTTATTAATCCCAGTTTGTTAGTACAGACATGCTACACATAGGCCCGAAATACCGACATGCATCAGTGGAGAGATGTCAGAGTGAGGGGGCTGCACATGGACGTGCGCTCCGAGCAGTTGGGAGATTCTCCTGCCTTGCTCAAGGACACCTCGACAGTGCCCAGGAAAGGAGCTGGCACCTCTCCAGCTACCAGCCCCAATTCCACGCTTGGTCCATTGCGGGACTTGAACTGGCCACCCTCCGGTTCCCAAGCCGAGTCCCCACAGACTGAGCTACCGTCTACCCACATTTGTAAATTAAAATATCTATATTTGACGCCAGCCTGTCGGTAATTGTATTGCATGAGTAAGGTTGACAATATATTGCTGTATGGATATTTTGTCCCACCCCTAATCGTACCTCGTATCCTCAGAGTTGCAAAAGCACAAAACAAACACAGAAATAGTTACCTCGTTAGTGTGGGCAATGGCAGCATGGCAGGTCCTGGTCTGTAACATCACAGTGATCAGTTGTTCTGTTTTCTAGATCACCTGAGAATTATCCCGCTATCACAACAAAACCAGCCGTTATCTCGAGATAACGAGAAAAATAAGTAAACTGGAAATTACTCGTTATCACGGGAAAACTGGGTAAATAAAATGTATGCATGCTTGTCCGCTTAGGGCTTCCATAGAAACAGATTTATGGTCTCACCATTTTTTCATGTAAACTTTATCACCTGCTGAGTCCGGCTACTCTAATGTGAGGATTTACTGCTTTAATTTGGTCATACTTGAGAGCAAATATGTCATTTTTGAGTTTCGGACCTGTAGTTTGTAAAAAAAAAAAACATTTCTATGTTCATGAGGAACTGTAATGAGCAGCTAAAGGAACAGATATATATATTATTAGTTGCAGTCCTTGCCATAGATTCTATAAATTCAGTTGAAGAGCAGATAATATAAGTGATCCAGTTATTTACAGCAGCTGCTCAGTAAGGATTTCCACACTTAAGACCCTTAAAGAGACGACTAAGTACTGTTGCTGATGACTCGGTGTACAAACTCTCACAGGATGCCGTTCTCCCCGTGGCTGTGCTTTTTAACCTGGCCATCGATTGGTCCCGACCCTGTGCGAGGTCATTAGCTCCCTCCTCCAGGGCCCTCCTCACATCACAATGGGCTCTGTGCTTTTCCAAATGACGATAGATTTAGTTTTCATTAATTGACACGCTCTCCCTTCAGGATCCAATTGTGCCAGTCAAACCCTTTGAAGATCCATCCCGGGGGAAATATAGCGAGCAAACTGATTCCTCAAACACGATACCCCCCCGAGGTTACTGAACAAACTATCGGAGCACAGATAAATCTCTCCCCCCTCGACTACATGCCAGGTTGTTTCAGTGAAAGGAGATGGGGAATATGAACACATCCAATCCAAGAGATAAGATGCTTAGAGCCAGTTAGTGCTGTTACATCATCGGCACTAAGAGTACTTGCATTGCTGGATATGTAATCATATGATAGTATTAGCATAATCTACAAAGGTATATTATATTACATGTCCTGTATAAAGGCTGTGTGTCTGACTCCTTCTTAAGCATCTTACATCGTCTCTGTGCTGTTACTGAGAAGTCATTGTTTGAGCAAACCGTGAACCAAGCTGCTTTTTCATGCGGCAGAGTGGAGTCTTTATTCGCTACTTCATTATGTAAGATCTGAAATGTATGTATTCTTTATTCATCTCTATCTCACCAGTTATATTCTGGCTGGAGGTCTTTAAAGGCACTCTCCATAAGGCAACATTTGTGATGTAATGATAGCCACTCTAAGCCCAAGCGGTCGCTACAGCAATAAGTCTGTCTGTTTGTGTTTTATATATTACCATCATTTAATGTCACTGTCAGGACAGACTGTCCTCATGGCCATGACATCCGAAAAACTACCAGCTGGGTTTCCTCGCAGGATATTTGAGGAGAGGATATTGTTTTGAACCTCTGTTTATCTGTTTGTAGACAGGAAGTAGTAATATCTAACGGGCAGACTGCCATGAAATGTAATGAGCATATTCATACTCCCCAGTAGCTCATCATTTAGGACGCCACATTATCGTCTTCTAGCGCCAACTTGCATAAAAAACACAAGAGAACAACAACACACGCAGATAATTTTATATATTTTTATTCATTCTGATGCTTATGAACACCCTCAGGCCCAACTTCATAACATTCACTCACTCCTGGTTTGGCTCGAGGTTTCTTAATATATTCAGTCTGTTATTTGTGTGTCCAAAAGTTATACTTTAGTGATCACGGCAGCCTAGAGGGGCCACTTTTAGGTCCCCCAAAACTGCTTCACAACGGCAATATCTCTGTGGTGTACAAAGTATTGTTGCTACAGAATAAGCAGGTAATTTCCTTTGAACTTTCCGCACTTCAGTGTACTTTTTGCTGTTTGCTAACAGAATGAAAAAACGTACACAGCATCAACGAGAAAGTTGGCACTACTTGCAATAGGAGGGGGAATCACAGAGTAACTCACAATATGATACGTGATACGTGGCCCATTATAACGATAATATCACGATACAGTGGTTCTGCAATAATTGATATATTGCAACACAATCATATAATGATGCATCACAATATCTGAATAACTACCGGAACTAATTCATTTCCGTTCACCTAACCCAAAGTGCCACCGCGAGGAGTCATGAAGTAGTGACTCGGTGAGTCAAAATCAAAGGTAAACCTGTTTCGAGCGCCATATTTGTACATTAAAATATAGATAGTTGGCACCAGCGTGTCGATAATTGTATTGCACGAGTCAGAACAGCAATATATTGCCATATCAATATTTTGTCCCACCCCTACTGAGACTAACAATTATTTTTGTTGTTTATTAATCTGTCAACTGCTCTCTTAAATAACCATTAATTGTCTGGTTTGTAAAATGTCAGAAAATGTTCAAAATGTTGATCAGCGTTGACAAGTCCTGAAATGTCCTGAAATGTCAGAATGAAAAAAAATTTCCCATTAAGACGCTTTAATCAGAGAATATTGTCTTTAAAAAATGACTCCTCAATTACCAAAAGTGCCCACTTTAATCGGTTTGATAAAAGAAAGAAAATAAAACAAAATACTTGGATATCAGTCTTACTATTGATTATTCAGGCGTGGAAGTGTTATTAAGGTCTATGTCTTCCTCTGTGTGTCTGCTCTCAGGATGAAGTGGACGAGCTGCGGGCGGAGATGGAGGAGATGCGGGACAGCTACCTGGAGGAGGAGGTCTACCAGCTGCAGGAGCTGCGGAGGGAGCTGGACCGCTCCAACAAGAACTGCCGCATCCTGCAGTACCGCCTGCGAAAGGCCGAGCAGAAGAGCCTGCGGGTGGCACAGACCGGACACGTGGACGGAGAGCTGCTGCGAAGTCTGGAGCAGGACTTAAAGGTGTGTGGAATGTGCTCATGTCTGTATGTGTGTTTAACTGAGTCATAAGTCTGTCATAGTAGTGACCCACTGTTTGAACTGTGAGTGTCTTTGTTCTTGAGCATATCTCGGCATATCTCTCCCTGTTTTCTCAGGTGGCCAAAGATGTGTCGGTGCGTTTGCACAACGAGCTGGAGAGCGTGGAGGACAAACGCAGCAGGGCCGAGGACGAGAACGAGCTGCTCAGACAGAAGATCATCGAGGTGGAGGTCTCCAAACAGGCGCTGCACAACGAGCTGGAGAGGACCAAAGAGGTGAGACGATAATGATGCCGTTTGATGCGAGGCTGCTGCGAGGTCATGGGAAAACGTTTGCTTTCATCCACACAGGGCAGGTGATGCTATGCTGATTATACTCGCAGAGACAAAACAACAAAAGACTCTCAGAAATATCATAAACCTCAGAATCTGTTCTGGCAGAGTGGTGAATGAATGATGATGCCAGTAGAGAGTATCGAGGGGAGGTTGTGTAAGCAGTAAAAAATGACGACCTGGGTGGATGTGATTGTAACAAAATGATGCTGTTTGCACAGGATGAATCTGCAGTCTTCCATGAGATGCTAGTCAGTGTTGAGGCCTCTTTGCTTCCTGCTTTTAAGCTACAGGATCAATGGTGATCATCGGCCTGATCTGCAGGGCGGCTGCAGTGAATTTGTTTCATCAATCACTGCCCTGACAGCCGTTTTAAAACACCTGCTTTGTGCCATGCTGCTCGGATCATCTGAGCAACTTCAGTGTGGATGCATTTTTTTATACAATAATATGATGACAGTTAGAGGCTTAACTTTGTTAGAATAGTTGCGAAAGAAGTGATCATGCATCCACACTTGGAAGCTGAGTACGACAAGAATACTACTGATTGTTACGACCAGTGAAAAGGACCCAGATGCAGAACACACACTCAGAGGTATTGAGATAGGGATGATGTTTATTGCAGGGAAAGGGAGATGGAGATGGGTGGATGTTGGGTTAGCTGCATGGCTGCTGTGTCTGCAGAGGATCCGCCCTTTGTCTGTGTTTCTGTCGTTCTTATTATTCTGCTGTGTTTGGGACATTTCTGGACGTCCATCACTGGGCAGTGGTCTGGAGCTCAGCCAACAGCCTGCAGGTCGGGACTAAATCAAAACGTAGCAGCAAGGTGACATGGCGGTGTCTCTGCTCTGTCTGCAACAGACACTGTTGTAACTATTGCATCTTTATAAGACGTGAAAGGGACTTTACAAAATGAGAACAGGCCACTGTGTCGTTTCTGTGCTCCTGCTGTGACGGAGGGCGGAGCGGACAGACGCACACAGTCGGCAGGATGCCGCAGCTTATTTCTCTCTTTCACTGCTACATTAACAGCGCTCGCTTGCTTCACTTCCTGTCCATGTCGACCACAGCTCTCTCTCTTTTGCGTGCAGCAGATTTGGGTTGAAAACCTGACTTTAGATCTGATGATTCCTCAAAGATACGGCACCTTTCAGGACTGTCGGACATAAATGATAATCCAAGTATAGAACGCTATAGAATGCTACTGTTTTAACATTTCAGATTGAAAACTATATGCATTTTAAGGTACTAATGTTATTTCCAGTCGTATATGCCGCTCCAGCTGTATACAGTGTTTTGTCTATGAGCTTTTGCATCAGTGTTATGCTCATGCTGTTCTGCTTTGGTCCTCTCACAGGTAATAAGATGACCGTAGGCTTTTCTCAGCACCGCTCGGGTTCTGCTGCTTAGTCTAATCAATTCTGACAAGAGCAGGTAACATGTCGTCTGGCAGCAAAGGGAAAGTAGAGTAATACCTGACCAGTCAGTGTGGAGATGGGACTGTTCTTTTGCTAACTGGATGACACTGTTTCCCTTTTCCTGCTGGTTTGGTCGGTCTTCCACTTGGTTGGAAATCTATATCCTTACCTTACTATCTGAGTTTGCCACATTGTTGTTTTTAAAGGTAACTTATCAGCCCCAGACTGATCTGCACGCGCTCAGACGGAGACACAAAATCCACGCCTAGTCCAGATGTGCTAATGCAGCAATTTCAAACTTGTTGTTGTCACTGGGAAACCTTTGATGACCGAACTGTGAGACTAAAGCGAGGAAGAAGCTCATGAGGAGTTTTTTAATTTGCACAGCACGCTGGCTTGAGACGCTAAATTCGCAGCGTCACATTAGACCGCAGACTCTTGTTGTACACAGAGAAAGAGGCGAGCGGGAGAACGAGCGAGGCTCAGATACCGGCTGCTCCAAATAATTGCAGATTTTTTTGCGTTCCCCCGAGGTTTGTCCCAGAAAAACACAAGCCGTCTTTGGATCCGCACTTCGACATCACATGATGCCATGTTTCCCCCTCCTTTACCAGAGGCGCGCGTTCATAATGCAGCACGCCGATACTTTCATTTCTGTTGCGCGGAACCTGCAGGTTCTTTGATTCTCCAGTATTTAATCAGCATGTACTCATTAATAGAGTCTGTAATTCCTGTGAAATTCATAAAGCACAGTGGGTAACCTCTTTTCTTCCTTTATAGTGTTGATATCAGGGGACGATAAGAGCGTTTACAAACATTTAGTCAGGGATGAATTTAAGTGGATAAATCTAACGCAAACCTCTGCTCTTGATGTCGCTCGTTCACAGAGATGCATCTCAGAGACAGACAGAAGGCAGAGGAGGAACACATTGTACTGATAAGAATGTGGTCTAACTGGACTTGAAGGTTGTTCCTTTCCCTTTCTGCTTTAATTAGACTTTGTAGATTGTGACGCAGGTGGAATGTAACGGAGTGTGAGCAGAGAAACCACCAAACCCCTTTGAATTTTTCTACTTTACCAGGAACTTTTAGTTCCAGGAACTTCTCTTTAAGGAGCTGAATGGTTCCCGTGGCCCATTGTTGTCTGCATTTCCACAGCGGCTTTAAGTCCTGGGAAGATTATGCAAATCAGGCCAATGTCGTATGGAGAGGCAATGAAAGTAACTGCACTACACTGCCAGTCCAGTAGGTGGCGGTAAGAAGAAGAGGATGAAGGCCAGACAACAAAGATGGCGCCATAAAACGTGACAAACGGGCCGGTATCATCATTAGTGCGACACTAGCCCGTTTAGCATCCATCTCAAAGCACGGTGATAACAGCTCTTTCAAACATGGCGGGTGAAATAAAATGCTGAGAGTATTCGACCAATCAGAAACAATCAGCGCTGCAGGCCCCGCCCTGAAAGTTCCTGGACCTTTGGAGAGTACTACCCTCCGAGCAGGGACTTTTAAGCAGGTAAATCAATTACCCCGGAATTAAATTTAGACCCTGGTTCCTGCTATCTAAAGTTCCTCAAAAGGTTCCCAGTTCCTGCCGTTGAAAAGCACCTTTAGATCATCTTTTTTAGTGGCTTTACTGTCAAACTTTTCCACTGCAGTGTTAAAAGCGCAACTGACCCCAGGCAGTTTTATCGTCTGTAGCCTTTTAAGTCCTTCTCCTCTTGACCCTGTGTCCGCTCTCTGCTATCAGAAGCTCCACAGTGTGACTCTGGACCAGAGATCAGCACCCCTGCATGCTTTAATCCAACAAGAAGGCCTGTTATAAAACACCCTGGCATGTTTCTGTGGACTCCGATGGGAGGGGCGAGCGAGAGAGGGAAAGACAAAGAGGCAGAGAGCGGCTGTAATCGTATGTCTGTCGGCCCGGTTGGCCTGCGATACGACCACCACACCCCCTATTAAAGAGTTTAGCGGTGCTGCCGGGCTGACAGGAACCTCTGTTGTTACAGTTCTGGCTCGAGGAGCAAATCGCTGCTTCTGTGTGGTCAGTCCGACAGCGAGCAGCGATTGGTCAAGAGATTTTTCATTCCTCTGACATTTGAAGAAAGAGCCACTGATACGTGTAATGAAATGGAACTAATGAAATGTCAACGTGCATAACACGAGCAGCAGGTGATTTATTAGGTGTTCCCTGTGAGCCGTGATAAGTTCATCTTTCATTACGGAAAAGTGATAACGCTTTGTGTTGTGCGCTTCCTGCTCAGCGAGAACCGGTTATGTGCGCTGACACACGGACCGACTCGACATCAGATCTCATGAACACAATGAAAGAAACATTCATGTTTTATAACACGTGTTGGAGGAACTATCTACACGTGTAGGTGTATTTTATTGTAACCCCACACTCAGATTAGAATATGCTCTTCTTTGGTGCAGGTGTAATTTAACTATTAAATATTTTTAGTATGTCTTAAGACAGCTTTCATGGGGACTATTTCTCCGGTAAAAGTTTGTCCTATTAAAATCTAAAAGGTGTGTAGCTAGGATTGATTGCTAAATATAGAAAACTACCATCCAAATTTCAAGATTACAATCACATTAAAATAATTAGAGAGAGACGACGGTGGATTTAACTGCTGAGCTAAACTGGCGCCCCATAATGAAACCATTGTACCTACTTTCAGTGTGAATTATATGTATATGGGTAAACTTGGGGCTGCACGGTGGCGGTAAGCGCTGTCGCTCTCACAGCTAGAGGGTCCCCGGTTTGAATCCCGACGACGTTGGCCTTTCTGTGTGGAATTTGCATGTTCTCCCCGTGCGTGCGTGCGTGGGTTACATCCGGGTACTTCCTCCCACAGTCCAAAGACGTGCTTGTTAGGTTCATTGGTGAACCCAAAAGTGGCCATAGGTGTGAATGTGAGCCTGAAAGGTCGTCTGTCTGTCGGGTGTACCCCACCTCTCGCCCGATTACAGCTGGGATAGGCTTCAGCCCCCCTGCGACCCTGAACAGGATAAGTGGCTGACTTAATTTGGCTGTGTTTCTTCAAATTACTTTTAAATTTATATTCTCTGTATTCTGATTTATTAATCAGCTAATTGCTGCTGTAACTGATACCTATCTCACATCTACAGTAAATGTACACCTTGCAGCTAGTTGGAAAAAGAGGAGCCATGGGCCTCGTTATCCCCAGATGTTCAAAACTCACCTAAGATAACTTCCAGAGGGATGCAGCCTTCCTCTCCATCAGTTCTGAATATCAAACAGCAGCGTTGTCTTGATCTGAGCGTTGGAAGTATTTGCATGTTTTTCAGCGCATGTAAAAATAGCAGTGGAGGGTTTCTCCAAGAGTTCCTCCAACCTCCCATCTTTTGTTGCTGTGTTTCACTACTACAAAGGTACGAGAGGGGAATGCCTGCATTCTTAATATGTCAACAGCGTCTGTGTGAGAGTCGCTGCAGACGGTGTTTGTTTCATGTCGGAGCAGCCGCCTCCTGCTCCTCTCTCACTTCTTCTTCACATCTCAGCGTCCGCTTTGATTCTCCTCGTCTCATCTCTGCTTCTCACGACTCCTTCATATCCTCCCCCTCTCCTCCGCGCTCCTCTGCTGAGGTTCCCTGTCGGAGGAGTGTGAAGGAATCTCATTGACCTAGTTAATATCTGGTGTCTGACTCCACCAATGGGAAGGAGAGCAGGCGTGAGGAGAGGAGAAGCGCAGGGACTCTGCTGTAAGTGGAAATCTGCTGCAGTGACACGCGTCCATATAAAGCTTATCATCACACAGCGGCTGTGCAGCTGGCTCCATTTCAACATTTACATAATGGACAGGAGAAGGTCTTAATACGTCAAATATGACTGTTATTCAGGTGGAGATCACTCAGATGAAAAGTTTAAAAGGTCAGACCTGAGTTGTGAAAAAGGTTTTAAAATGTCACACGTTTCTTTAACTTAAATTTAGTGACTTTGAGAAATCTGTAGGATGCGTCGCAAAGCATTTCAGAAGCCATGACATCGCCACCCTGCAGGGAAACAGACAGGAAGCAAACAAGGAAATCATCAATTCTGCATGAAAGCCCGGAGTGATGTGTTTTAATTCTGAAGCGCAGCACTTTGAAGTCCAAAAAAATTCCTCCTCCATATGAACAACTGTTTTAATTTCCACGAGTATCAAAGCTACCACTTGGTAATCTTTAAACATCCTGAAGCATTCACTGCGGCAGCAAATCAAAGTGTGTCTTTAAATGTCTTCAGACACTTTAAGGGACACTTTAAAGCAGCACATTTGTATTAATCTCCAAAACAAATCTTGATTCATATTTCATATTTAATTTTGATTTAAAGCTGCAGTTAAAGTCTTAAAGCTGGTAAACTCTTATCGCCTTGCTGTACAAAACCAGTCAGAATATTTAATTTAAAGTAGTAAAAATATGATAACATGATCAATTTGATTGTATATGTTTTGAGTTTTTTATTGTCCATAAATGTACGCTGTGAGCAACTAGTCTGCTGCTATCTACATGCTTGTCCCTCTCTTCAGCAATGACTGGTGCAAGTTCAGAGCTGCTGCGACCCTTGAAGGTGCCTTTATGTTCATGTTTACAGTTAAAAATGCAGAATAAATAAATAAATGCATAGATAAACACTAATGCAAAGATAATCCGTAAGCATTTCTCTTAAACCTGACCCAATCGATGTTTGTGACGATGCATCTTTACTTTTAATTGCGTCGCAGCGACGCGTCAAACGCTGTCCCATTTCGAAGGCTCCTTCAGGTGCGTCCTCCTTTTCCCAAGATTCATTGCACGCCAATCCAAACAAGATGGCGGACTCTTAAACAGCTGAGGAAAACGCTTTTAAAATAATTAGGGTTAAGTTAAGTGACGTTAGTTCTGATAGCTAGATAGCCCGGTAGTTACCTGTTGCTAGGAGACAGGAGCCGCGTTTGGTGACGGGAACAGGAAATCCTCCGTAGACAAGACGTCTCATTTCAGTCCGGCCTTAACGTCTACACGGGCAATGAATCAGCCCTTTGAATGGAGACACAGCTAATGTTTGCTATGTTGACTAGCATGTTAGCATGTTAACATTTGTAAAATGACCTTTAAGTCCACCTGAGGCTGATGGGAAAGTTTTTAAGTTTGCAGGTAATTTATCATAAACCGAAGAATTGGACCGATAACATTTTAAACAGATTGTGATGCGAGCTCAAAAATAAAGGCCCGACAACAAACAATCGACGTGTTTACCAAATCCCACGGCTCTCCATCCAGGAGCTGTTGAGACATTTCAGCACAAATATAACCCTGATGGTGGTTGTGGAAGAAAAGTCGGTAACATCTTTTCTCTGGGGGTCATGATTGCCTTCCTGACAAATCATTGAATAGTTGTTGAAATATTTGAGGCTGGATCAAAGTGCTGGACAAACCAACAGAGAGGAAAACAGACCGACACTACCAGTGCTGCTGAAAAGCTCCCTTTATTCTCCCTCAGCACACTGCTGCTCAGCTTAACCCAGAAAACAGCAGAACATCCACAGAGCCCATCCAAGGTTTGCTTCTTGTACGCTCCTCTCCTGCACTGTAACAAATGGTTTTAGCGGTTATATTTAGGGAGGCTGACAGCAGCTTGGCAGGCTGTAAGTCAGTCTGAGTCATTGTGTTTCTCACCTCTCCTCCAAACACAGGGAACAGACAGGCCGTCAGAACAACAGAGCTCCCAACAGTGAGATGGGGGACGTAGCCTTGAGTGAAATGTAGTCCTCGACAAAACAGGTTTGGCCTCGCTGAAGGTTTTGAGTGAAGATGTCAGTATTGATCTGAGTTATGCAGCCGAGGAAAGATTTTGGAATCACTTTTCGGCCTTTTCTACAAACGGAGAAGAGGAAAAATAGAGCCACATTAGGGAGGTTCCATCCTTTTCAACAATGGGTCAATAAGCATGCGTTGTGAAAGGGGTCACTTAGAGAAACCTACAGATAACTGCTGTCTCAAATTGAATGCAAAATGATCCGATTTAAGCCTTTAAATGTCATTATGTCAATATGTTCATGGTTTCAGCCCTATACAATGTAGTTTTTTGTTCATTTTAAATATTGATTAGTTCAGCTTTAACTAAAAAAAGTTGTTAATGATGCTCAGGTACGTTATGCACGAGTCTGGGGAACTACTGGAGGTTGACAAGCCGCCATTACTGCGGTGGCGTCTCCCTACATCGTTTGAACGCAAGCTGTTTTTTCTCCTTTTACCATCACTTTCTATGTGACTTTACTTTTGACAATGATGTAAAGGACATGTGGAAGAACCTATTGAGTTCTCAGCTGTTCTAACAGTCTTGACGAGCTTTAACTTTGAAAAAAAAGAAAAGAAACTTAGTGCACAATACATGAGCCTTTACGCCATGAAGAGTCCCTCTGTGTGAGAGACCGGACACTTTATATAGATTCACGGGCCGTGAAGAGGACGAAGATATTCTTTAGAAGAAAGTATTATTATGACAGTAATTTCGGCCCTCTTGGAACGACCTGTAGATGCAGTTAGTTGTTCATCGCCAGGCGATTAATGAAATGATCTAACGTTTCTCCACTAGCCAGTTAGCATAATCGCAATAGCATAGTAGCAAAAAGTAAGAGCTGCATGTAATCATTACAGTTACATTAGCAAATTAATAGAAAATAAGTGCTTAATGAATATCTATTAAAAAATGTATTTGCCATTGTAACTTGTCTGTGAAGACTAAATGCAGCTGTTAATGACTAAGTTAACTAGCTATCAGGATAACGTTACATTACACAGCACGTCATCACGCTGTTGTTGCAACCAATGTCTTATATTTAAAATCTAAATCATGTTAAATTGGCCTGATTAAGGGACCTTCATCAGTGACCGGAGGCAGCTGTTTAACATCTTTACTATCTATCAGACACCACCGCAGTAATGGCGACAACACACAAACTGGTCACCATATTTCATGATGCAAATCTGACCATGTAAACTTTCCACCAAGCAGAACTCCCTTTTTTATTTGCAGCAACAACTCATGATGCTTTTAAAAATTTTTTATATACAATCCATTAGCACAAGCTCCTCATAAAGTACGGAGCACTGCTTGCACCCTTCCTTTACATCCTCCATCAGATTCAAAGTGCTCTATTTAGGGCGCTATAACATCCTTAGAAGCTACGGGAGGAAAAAGCCCCGAGCGTCTCGTGTGTTTGAGCGTCGTGGAAGCCTATAGATTGGCGCTCTCGTTTGAAGTGCGCTCGTTATATAGATGAAGAGACGCAGTGGAAGATGGTGAGGCAGACGGGTGTGTGCACTCTCCTGGCTCTCTGGGGCTGTGTGTTGCATGCAGTCATGATTAAATGATGACTTCAGCGATAAAGACAGAGACCTGCCCACACAGCTTGATGCACTCTCAGGGAAGACTTCATCAAGCTGCGACATCTGAGGGAGTCTTATCCACCATCTTCCTCCTCTGATACATGCTCTCAATCGCTCTTTTTCTACTAAATAATGCCCCTTCTTTCTTTCTTTCTTTCTTTCTTTCTTTCTTTCTTTCTTTCTGCTAAACTATGAGACAATTGTAAAAAATCTCTTGTCCTGCTGCTTCTCACTTTAGAGATTCATCATTCATTTTGAGAAGAAGAATGTAAATGCTGTTCATATTGCACTCTGTAGACAGGTTCAACAGCCTGAAATTAATATTTAATGTGTCATTCGTAGACACGAGCCTTGTCACATTTTCCAAAAATATAGTATTCCTATGTTACTATTTCAAACAGGATTACTGTAATCTCCTCCGTGACTAATAATACATGTCAGAATGCTCTAAAATAAAGATAAATGTGACACACATTTACCAGCTTGAGTTTACACTTTAAATTGTGTGAACACAGAAAAATAAAGATAAATATGTCTGAGTGGTTTTTAAATCACTTCTTAAAGAGCAGCTCCAGTCATGTTTTAAGACATATAAAATGCTCTGCTTGAAATAATAAATTGTGTCTGATATGTTTTTTCTGCAAAATACGTTTAATTACCACAGTCCCCACCCACTATGCAAATTTCCAACCATCCACTCCGTCACAAAAAAAAACACGTCTCTGCCATCGTTTAGCAGCAACTTGTTGAAACTTAGCTAGCTTGAAATGTAGTAATCAGTAGTAGTCACATAAACGTTAGTAGTCAGTAGTGAGTTTGCAAAAATTACGATGACGGCTACAGCTGGCTCGCACATCACCGTGGTTTCCATAGGTTGCACATAATGATATGCATAGCATCACCCTGTTCATTAACGGGATTGGCTCCTTAGGTTTGTGACGTCTCAAACCTGCCAATCTGAACATGTGTCGTTCAGCCTGTCCTTGGTACACTGCAGTTTAAAAGCAGACAGGCCCAGCCATGGAGATGGCTGATATGTCTTGTAGCACATGAAGAACACCACATAGAGATGTTTACAAGGTTAAACACTTGATTTTCACAGGAGGGGGGCTTTAAGATGTCAGCACCGTGTAACTTCATAAATACACACACAAAGTCTCGTAAAAATTCCTGACAGACCGTTTATTCATCTAAAGTAAAACACCCATGTCACAAGTACAGAAAAGCTTCGCAGGACTAGCAGGCTAACTGTCACTAACAGTTTAGTGATTGGTATTAAGTGGATTATCATATTGAATCTGAATTACTAGTAAATACGACCCACAAGGGTTGGTTCTTTACGTTTTAAGCAATTTTTGTTGAAACACTCAAGTGCCACTTCAAATATTTAGACATTGTACACTCCTTAAAGAAGCATTGAGATTCTTAATCTCAATGGGACTACCTGGTTAAATAAAGGTTAAATAAATAAAAAATAATTGGGAGAAGGGACAGAACAAAAAAACATCAGTCCATCCATTATCTAGACCGCTTATCCTGTACAGAGTCGCGGGGTGCCTGGAGCATATCCCAGCTGTCATTGGGCGAGAGTGGCGGCGTTACACCCTGGACTGATTGCCAGTCAATCACAGGGCTGAGACATAGAGACAGACAACCTTTCACACTCACTCTCACACCATTTGGCAATTTTAGAGTCATCAATGAACCTAACGAGCATGTCTTTGGACTGTGGGTGGAAGCTGGAGTACCTGGAGGGAACCCACTCATGCACAGGGAGAATGTGCAAAGTCCACACAGAAAGGCCAACTATGTAAACAGCTTGTAAAGTGAAGAGCATAGCACAGATGAAGTCATAGAAAAAGTGAGAGAACCGTTTCCTCTATAGATAAGCATATAGATGGAAAATTCAAAGGGCAGAATAAATCTGTACAATCAGACGTTTACCAAAGACATTACATTTAAATCCCAAAGGAATCTCCCTCTGCTCTCTGCTTAAATGAAGTGAGAAAAAACTACCTGAGCAAGTTTTGATGTGGGAGCCAATTTTTCTTTCCATATCTAGAATCAGTTCTGCAGCAAGAGGGTCAACCCCGGCTGCAGGCTCCTCCCTGCCTGTGATTCCCCTCTACAAAAATTGAGATGGAGTTCAGGGAGGAAACCCTCTACAGAGCCGAAAACACTTAAAAAGTCCTCTTTAGCTGGTCGATACCACACTTACAGGCACAAACTTATGACATGATCCTCCATCTGGACTGATAACGAGTCCAAGTAACGACCGTTTGGATTACTGTGGGCCACTGCGACCACCTGAGCTCAGAGTTCGTTATCTTTTACAGCGCTCGGTGGTGGCTCGGGAGTCTGCTGGGCTTTACAGCACTGTGTTTCAAATCTCTCTTTCCTCCTTTATTGGCTCCCCTCCGACTGCTCCCAAGCCACAAAGACGGCATGTGTGCAGAAGCGAGGGCCCCTCCCTCTTATTACCAACCTATTGTGAACCTTTTGACACACACAAGGGGACAGTGGAGTGCTGGGTGGCGGAGAGTGGAGCGGGGGTGAGGACGACCTCATTATCAACCAGCTGGACAGTCCCGCCGGGCCACTCAGACCCCCTCTTCTCCTCCATCTAACACCCTCCTCCAGCCCTCCAAAGTCCTGTCAAAAATGAGAATGAGGCTCTGTTGTCTGGCTCCCATTAGTGAGCAGGAGAAACATGGCTGGAGCCCAGAGGGAGAGCGATCCAGGCAGAAGTTTATCATCAATAAGGGTTTATTTGTCTGTGCTTTATTAGCATATCCACGCATGTAGTGAAGACTCAGACTCCTAAAAAACAACTTTCCTCGTGCTAATTATGAATAGCAGATGATCATAGAAATGGCTGAAGTCCCTAGTTACATGATTATAATTTTTGCAGGATAATAAGCTGCTGATAAAAGCTTAATTAAAGCCCGGCAGCCATCTTGAGGAGGCTGCTTACAGGAACAATCAGATATAGCGCACGCTAAATAAGCTAACTGTGTGTTCCCACTGTTGCACAGGAAGGAGATTTGATCCTGTGAATTTAATTGTCTGATCTTTCTGATTGTACAGTCATCTATTATAAGCACATTCTAACCACTGTACTTATACGAGATCTCTAAAGGGTTAACATTGTAGGCAAATATGCTATGTCATGGTCCCAATGCAGGACCCCATATCTCCCAAATACTCATTAGAAACTTTAAATTTGATAAAATAAAATTCTCCTTTGTTAAGCTAGTGAATCAGCTGAAAGATCATTTTGAACAAAGCACGTTTTCATTATTTATATAGGCTGAAATAAGCAAATGAAGATGCTGCTGTTGATAACGATGCTAATGCTAGCTCACTGAAACATCAACAGGCCTTTTGATGACGCTAGTAAGACGGACGTGTTTTTTTTAAAGATTATTTTTTGGGACATTTTTGTCTTTATTTAAAGGGCAGCTGAAAAGAGACCGGAGAGTAGGGGATGACATGCAGCAATTGCCAAGGGCGGGAGTCCAAACTGTGGCCTCTGCGTCGAGGACTGTGGCCACGTATACCTGGCACCTCCTCTACCTACTGAGCTAAACCTGCGCCCCCTAAGACGGCCATTTTTATGTTTTTTTCATGATTTAATTACAAACATTAAGGAGAAGGTTTGCTAAAGACGACGCTCAAGTGGACCAGCTGAGAAAAGTACGTCAACAGGCAAGAGAGGCAGCAAAAGCTGACAATCTAGCGTCTCATTGGCTAATCCCTCTACTTCACACAGATAACATTAAACATTTGAGCAGTGGTTTGAATTACAGATCAAAATCTGACAGCTCTAAAGCAAACTATTTGCCAGTAGAATACATTCACTGTTGGTTTCAGTCTTTTCGAGCTACAGAGAGATTCATTAGTGTGTCTCGTTGGACAAAAGCGTCTGCCAAATGAATAAATCTGAAGGTACAATAACAGCTGCTTTATCCTCTAAGTCTCCTTTCAAAGAGAATTGCTTAATCTCAGCTGCACAAACTGGTTCACGACCGGTTACATCGAGAAAAAAAAGTTGATCCCTGTTCTGTTCTGGTGACATTTGTTATGGCAGGAGCAGCATGGGAAATGTTAGTATCTCTTTCCACTTGTGATTTGTCAGCATTATTTAGCCTGGGGGAGGGGGGGCTTCAGTCAAGTGTATCTTTGTGATCGTATCCGTCTCCTCTGTACATCATGATGAGATCAGAGCGACATCCGCCTCCCCTGCCCTCTCCACATGGCTCTCTCTCTATCTCTGCACATTACACACCGCTGGCACGCTGCCAGTCTGCCGTCCCAGAATACTCGGCGGGACCTGCCGAGGAGTTTGCAGGCAGATGACACGGCAGCTCTTCCCTCCTCCTGGCCTGTCTGAGCCACAGTGTCATTTATAGCTGTTAGCGGTGCTCCACAAACAGGACGACTCTTGTGACACATTGAATTTTTTCTTTGCAGCCTCCACTTAGAGTCACGAGTATGAACTGTTATTGAGAGTTCAGGCTTTTAGGTATAGATGACCTCCAGACAGAGCAGAGGGACTGAATGCCTTTCAGATATATCGGCCTCTTTCTGTCACCTTCGTCTCCCTCGGGAGGGTTTTTTGCTGAGACTGCACGCTCTTTCAAAACACCATCCTGCAGCACGTCCATAGTTACACACATTCCCACCTGGGAGCTGCCCACTACCTTCTCATTGCTTTACAGTGTGATCACTGTCGAGGGGGCAATGTGCTTCTCTTTAGTCTTCTTGGTTTCAGAGTTGATTTATCATTCTCTTACCTTTTGGCTGTTGTTGCCACCTTTGCTTTTAAGCTCATTTTGGACTTGGTAGCCATTTGCAAAAAGAAAACAACACCATACGTTTGTCTAGCAAGTCATGAGAAAAACTCGTTTTTTACAACAAGGACAATGCAGCGGGAAGAATGCGAGTAGTAACAATTTGTCCAACAAAATGATTCGCCTGAGAGCTTGATAAACATTTAAATACCACTCAAGTATTTGCAATAAATACCCTTCTAAAGCCAGTATGCTGTTAGCTTAGCTTAGCACAAAGACTGAAAGCAGGGGGAAAGAGCTAGCCAGGCTTTTTTCTAGTTAAAAAGTCTGCCCTCACTAGCTTTCGTGTAGCAATTTCTTACTAAAAAAGAGTTTAGCTTTTAGTCTTAATGCTAAGCTAGGCTAATGGCCACTTGGACCCATCTCTAAATCTCTACATAGACATTAAAGGGGTTTCCATTTTTCGATGTAACTCTTGTAGAGAAAGCAAATCAATTCAAAAACCCACACGACCAACTTCCAACAAACGAATACTCTACAACAAAGACAGTAGGAGCTGTTTTTGATTTGCTTTGTGGCTCACGGGTAGAAGTCTCTTCAAAATGTACTAAATCACTGACCGTTTGTTCATCCCGCCTGACCGTCTCTTCACGTCCCTTTTAGAACAAACAAAATCAATCACCACTTCCCCCTACTGGCCTCCAGCAGTCTGGGACCCGTCCCCCCCGTTAGACTCCACCATCAGCCCTCGCTCAGAGCCACGGGTGGAGGTTGCCAGTTCTGCGCTTGTCAACCCTCCACATCAGTGAGGGGGCTGAATCAGGCCCACAGCAGCTCTCTGTTTATCATGTCTGCATCTAGTCCTTCAGTTTGTTCTTTATGGCCAAAGTGATTGATGAGATTTTAGAGGCATCCCACGGTATAAAGATCTCATTTTATGTTGTATACAGATATAAAATGATAATAACAGCTCAGACAGAGATTGATTAGAAAAACCTGAGTACTGACCACAGCCCTCAGTGATTCTTGTGATCTTATTTACTTTGACAGAAGGCCCCGGATATCAAAAGGAGTCTTTTGTATGAGTCAAAGCACATTTTCTGTTGTAGTCCAAAGTTGGTAGTTCAGTTTTTAAAAAAAACAAAAAACAAGATTAAAAAAAAGGCATGGATTAAATGTCCTGACTGCCCGTCCTAATGTAAGCTGTGTTTGTTAGCATCTCAAGCTAATTGTTTCGCTACACACAGTAACTCCTAAGGCCAAGGAGGAAATCCTACCTACATTAACTTTTAATGTTTGGGTTACAGGTTTTGTTACAGAAAGAACTAAAAGAAAACAAATTAAAGACTCATTTAGTGTGTAGTATTTCCTGACCGTGTGGATGCTAACGTATCACAGGGTTACGCTAGCAGCTTTGTCTAGCTTGTATTCTAGCTGGTCTGAGCTCCAGCAAACCAAGAAAATGTTGTTTAAGTTTTATATTTGTCACACACAATAATTGGACCTGATTTTAAAAGCCTTTTCTCTAATAGCGTTAATAGCGAACATATACTTTTCAAAATACTAACATATAGGCTACCAGTATGTTAGCTAAGCAGCCAAACAGCTCTGAAACATTCAACAATAATACTTTTGCATATGATGTATGCATCAACTATAAGCCTATTAAGATCCCTTTAACAATGATATAATTTTAAAAAGGGTCACATATGTGTAAATAAGTCAGAGACAGCATTTAAACACAGCTGTTTAATCAGCTAGCTTCAATGGCTAGCTAGCTAAGCTACAGCTAATGCCAGAGACGGTTATTTCGACCAGGCAAACAGGCTTTTTTTTTAAATTAAAAAACAATTATTTCACAATTTACACCATTTTCATCTTTCTGCCTGAAGAGAAAGAAAAGCAGGTTGTTAATTGTGATCTATCTAGTGGTACACTTCAATCAAAAAGTACCAAAATCGTATCCTTATTCCTTTTATTTTCTGCAAAATGAAGTTTTAGGATTAACCGCTTCATTTCCTGTCATTGCCAGCATACGACGTAAAAACATCACGTTCAGCCACTAAAAGGATTGTTACTCCTGGAAATATCTGCCTATCAATGGATCAGTAATGTCACTGTAATACTTAAATTTCAACTGTATCCATTATGCTCAATCAATTACTCAATTCCTTGTGTTAAAGAGATTTTTCAATTTGCTTCTCAAGCTATCCATTACCACGGCCGCAAGAGATGGACAGGCAGTCAGGTGATGGGTCATTAAGTACGGTGAGAAGATTTCCCGGCTTTACTACTGCTCACAAGGCAACCAACCAGTGTAGCTTCTGACTGAGAGCCAGCAGAGACATCTTTACCTTTAATTATGAGACTTTAAAGAGGTCAAAGCATTTGGATGTAAATAACACAGAGGGTTTTTTGTGATAATAAGGATAAGTTTTGAATTGTAGTGAAGTTAGACTATAAATTAGCAGAATAAATATAGATAAACAATAGTGAGAAGTTCAGATGTCAACACGTCTGGATAAGTGGTTTGAACCTGATAAGGGGTCAACTGACTGACCTAAGAGTCCAAATAGGATTAAAATGATACTTAAGGAGACAAAAACATTTCCTCTAAATCACAAAGTATTAATTAAACACTCTATATTTCAAATTTTCTCCATTAATAGCCAGTGAGGGAACGATATTACTTTCATGGTTCGTACAACCAATAGCTGTAATCAAGTAACACATACAATATTTCCAGAACTTAGCATGTTGTGCTGTGTTTTTTATTATCTTTGTACAGTGTGGAGAAATATTTTGCACATCTGTTTTATAGGACAGGTGCGTAGGAGAGGAAAAAAGTTATCTCCCACACACTGTCTAACTGTCGAAAATATATTTATATGTTTGCAACGTTTCGGTGCTCGACCTTTGACCTGCTTTTACCTGATGAACGTCAAGCACCGAAACGTTGCGAGCAAACAAATGTATTTCCTGCAAGTTGTGCAGGAGTCTACTTACACTGTGTCTTTGTACAGAAATACAGAGTATAAAACAGGTATACTTCTATTTGCATATCCCGGCACACATTTGCACCTTAACATTGACTTTGCAGCTGGTCGATCGTACCATGATAGCCACAAGGGTTTCAATTAGACAATGCTTCATTTTAAAGAGTCAAATTTTGGAAGAAATATCTAATGAAATAAAAAACATTAAGAATTAAAAGATTACCTTGATTTGAATCTGACACAACTGCTCGTGCTTCTTGGTGTAGTCTGAGTTATCTGGCAGTTCACACACTCCAAAAGGCTCATATAAGAGTGCTCTGCATGCCCTCTGTCTTATCTTTTTTCCACCTGTTCTAATATGTTTTTATCTTGACAAAGATAACACAGATTCTTCACTGTCTCTGCTTCATTTAATCCCTTTCATCCACTGCCTTTACGTCTCCAAAACACTGATGCAGAGCTACTTATACTACTCTTGCTTATATAAAAAGTATGCAGATTACTTTGCTTTAACACGTGTCGGGCAGAGCTTTAGCTAAAACGGCTAATGACAGAATATAAATTAATCTGTGTGTCGTAAGGAGACCTTGAGGAGGATTTGATTGTAATTAAACATTTGAGGGAAGCTAAACCTGCTAATGGGAGCGCTCACTCAAGTGTAGCCTCTGCTCTCTCCTGCTCCCGTCTTACCGTGGGATCTGCCGACTCAGCACACTCCAGGCATTTGAGAACCTGTTTGCCAGCAAGTCTAATATATCATGCATCTAACACACACACACACACACACACACACAATGTCTGATCACAAGGCTGTGTTACGCTGTTAAACCTGACTCACTGTTGAGACACTCTGCAGCTATTGTGAGACACAAGCAATCATGCTCGCTAAATTGTTTAGTACTTGTCGTCTAATCAAGAAAATTGCTAATTATTATTAGCAGTTAATTACGGCACCCGTGTTGTTTTGTTCCGACTCAGCGTGGAACAACAGCACGGCTCTGTTCTAACAAGGGATTAGGAGAAAAACTCCTGAATTTCTTGCTGCTTATTTTTAGGTCGTCTCAACCTTGTGCCGTTGGTTTTGGCCAGTTGGCACCGCGGCATCGTGTTTTTTCTGCGAGCAGCATGCCAGGCTGTCGGGTTGTTCAGGGAGATTTGTAAAGCGTGAGTGAAAGCGTAGTGACACGCCCCATAAAAGCTCCATTGTGCTTCTCTTTAATGCACGTCGGGTCTCAGACTGAGGTCAGGGCCGGCTTAGCCAAGGGGAACAGTGCGAGAGTGACCCTCTGCTGCTCACACGCGACCTCCTGCAGACAAACACACACACACTCCGATGGGTATATTGTGCTCATGTTGCAGCACAGGGTGATATATAACCTGTGCGTGTCAGCATCGGTCGCTATAGCTTCCAGGGTCGATTCCTGAGAGAATTCATGTCTGCTGAATCTAAAGGCTGCTACAGGACCTGCAAGTCTCTGATGGGCAACCAAAGATAGCTGCACAGTTTACACCTCATAGAACACACCTGCTAATTCACAGCCTTTATGGCAGAAGCAGTAAAGTGCAGTAAAGTGAAAATATGCTTCTTACTGCAGGTCTGGTTTTTAGTCTGTTTTGTCAGGAGTTATGTTACCAAGGAATCCTGAGGAGAAATAATTCAATTAATTACGTGGCTGACTGATAGTTCTTAGTGCAATAATCAGTTAATTAGATCATGGATTTCCCGTATTAAATGATTATCTAATTTCAGCCATAGATATTATGCTGTATTCACGGGCTGAAAGGATCTGACATCTCAAAGCTTCTATACCAGTGGCTGAAGATCATCCAGTTCGCAAAGTGTTTCTTTTCTGTGCGAAATATGAAGTTGAAAAACAAACGATAAAAAAGTTGGCTCTTCAGCTCACAGGTTTGAGCTTCACTGAATCTGCATTAAGGATAAAATACGTGTTATAAATTCACAAAACTATTCCGGTGGAGTATCTTTAAACACACCTTTACCATGCTTGGAGACACTCTCCACACTCTGCTCCTGAGAAATGTTGATATAAATGGAATTTATTTCTACACTGTAAGGAAGAGGAAGAGTGAGTTTCATGGTTTACCTCCTGGATGACAGAGAAGTTGTTCACTGTTCTCGCTCAAGTCGAAAACCCTTCAAAGTTATTATGGTTTAAAAATAACGCTATGAAGGTTTTGAAAATAAATGGCCTTGAAAATAAAATACAATCAACCAAAGTTACTTTCCTTCAACTTTCTGCTGTCTCCCTCCAAAGGAGTGCTTACTGCAAATACTGCATGGCACACTGTTAATAGTTGTTCTTAGTGAAGAAGGGAAACAGTAGTGAAAGTAGAGCTTTTGTTTAACTCACAAATTATCAATATAAAGTATGTACGGAGCTGCACGCTGGTGCAGTGGTTAGCGCCGTTGCCTCACAGCTAGAAGGTCACTGGTTCAAACCCTGGGCAAAGTTGGCCTTTCTGTTCGGAGGTTGCATGTTCTCCCCGTGCATGCATGCACTCAGGCTTCCTCCCACAGTCCAAAGTCATGCTCAGACTGGTTAATTGGTGACTCTAAATTGCCCGTAGGTGTGGGTGTGAGTGCAAAAGGTTGTCTGTCTCTGTGTGTCAGCCCTGTGAATGACCAGTCCAGGGTGCTCCCCGCCTTTCGCCAAGTGACAGCTGGGATAGGCTCCAGCCCCCCACGACCCTGAACAGGATAAGCGGTATAGATGATGGAAGTATGCATGGCTAGCATGTTAGCTAACCCTTGTTTAGCGACACAACTAGCGACACAAAGCAACATTAGCGTTCATTTTTAGTCATTTTTGTCAAATGTAATTCAAACATTCACCGTCTTTAGGCTCTGTTTTAATCTCCACCAACTCCTGAGGGGAATCTTTGGCCCTCTGTGCTGCTAAGTGCTGCACTATGTGCACCAGCTAGTTGCTAACTGTGTTTGCTTAATTGCAGCAAGGTGTGTGACAAAATATTGATACACTTTAGCATCAAGAGTTTATTTTTTGTGGTACTATATTTGTTCTTAAAAACGTGTTTGTTTTTGGTTAATACTCATGTCAAGATTCATAGTAGCACTTATTTTACGTGCTGTATTTAAACCCCAGATCGCATAATAGCACTATTTGACTCTTTCACTCCAGCGTAAAATCCTTGACAGGGATCCGATCCAATTAAGTTAAAAAGGCCAAAAAATAATCTTGCTCAAAGAAGCCTTAAGAGTGAACCAGCCAGAATATTAAAACAATAAAATAAAACTGCTTTAAAGCTACTTAGAACTGAGGGGACTGCTTAACGACCTCCCGTATATGATATGAATTCTGACCAGTGTGGTCAGTACAGAGTGCTTTATACCAAAACAGCAGTTTGTAATGTTCTTCAATTTCCTGTGTGGGAGATAAAATGTGCATCCTCTCCAAATCTCTGCTCCTGCATTCAGAAGCATAGTCCTCTCTCTTCTAACAACGAGGATTTCACATTACCCACAGAGCTGCAGAGCAATCTCCTGACAGCTATTGATATCAAGATGCCAGGCCGGGGTCTGTTTACAAGATGCTCACATCCGCCGGGGGATGGCCTGACATTGGAGTGACCTCGCAGAGTGCTGCAGTCTGCCTGTCTCACTGCCAAACCAATGCACACACTGGCAGATGTACATGAACCCTCGAACCCCGCTAGTCACACACACATGCAGCAGGATGATGATAAAGCATGCTGCACACACACTGACAAAAGCACAAAAAACACACACCCACACGTTCTCAAACACATGTGGGAGAATGATGACTGCAGATATGCACGCGTGTGCACACAAACACACGTGTACACATCGGCTGAGCAGCGCACTCTACTGGATTACTGTAATTCAGTTAGCTTTGATTGGTTTAGAGTTTTTTGATATATCGCTGCAACAGCTAGTCGAGCGTGGGGGTGGGGGGGGTTTGTGCATCGCTTTCAACCTGCAAATTGAATTCCGATGGGTTGCATGGGTTATATTTGGCTGATGAAGCAAATCCACATGCAGTATATTTAGACTGCAAAGGCTTACTGCAGGTGGTACAAGCCAAAGATTGATCGTACTCATAAAAATAGCACGTTGCCGTAAATCCCGGTGTAGCAGGAGCTTTAAAAGAAAACACTTGTGCGTCATATTTTGTCCTTGGACGGAGTAAAAAATTAAATTACATGATAAAATGAGAGCACTTCATTCATTCAAGTGTGTGTGCAGTATTAATTAATTTATTGGAAGGGATTACAGTCCAGATTGAGCGCTCATTCATCCAGATCTCGCTAATATAATCTGCCTCTAAACATTTCATAGCGACTTATCTCTCTGAGCTCTGCCGCCGGGTGAGAGATATTTATTCTGTTGTGCTGGAGTCTTAGCCTCCTCCGTCAGGGCTCAGAAGGGGTTTATCTGCATCCAGCGGTCGTCGCAGCTCCTTTTGTGCTCCGCCCCCCCCTCTCCCGCCCGCCCGCCTGCCCTCCATCCCGCCCCGTTTCCTCGCTCACACCACATTTCCTGTTAAATCCCATTACCCGAACTCAGACGCGGCTGCTGCTCGCTGCACTGTGCGACAGTCTTTGAGCAAAATCATAAATAGGCCAAGCTGTTGAGTACAGATGCTGCCGAAAATACACTGTTCCCTTTCTTACTCACCCTCCACCCTCTAAATATTTCTTCCTCCCCACATTGGGACTTTTTTGGTGATGTCACTACGATGTCATCCAGTGCTTGTTCCAAAAATGTCAAACAGGCATGTCAGAGTACACATTATTCTCCTTTTCCTCTGTGCACACGCCAGTATTTCCAAGATTATGTGAGATTGGAGCAGCAGCAGAGCCTCACTAAGCAACACACTGAAGGATGTGCTTTTAATCATCTGTTAAATATATTCCCCTGAGACCTGGAGTGACACTAATGGATGACAGAAGCGGCTCCACACCTACAAACACACACATACACACACCGTAATGGAGGACTTGTGACTCTCCACTAATTGTGGTGTAGAGAGTAATGCAGGAAGTAATATTTGAACAGAATAACACTGTCACACCCATCATGCACATTCATGATGTCATCATGTGGATACTTTACTTCCACATTAACGCCCTGATATAGACACTGCAGGCATACACACACATACTAGTGTAAGTGGAAATAGTTCACTTCTTCCTCACTTCCTCATTTAAAATCAAGAAGGGGCGGGACTTACGATATCAACTTTGTCAACAACAATGGTGGAGGAGATGCTAATCCTTTCCTTTTTTCGAGGGTACAATTTCCAGGTAGAGCCGCTGCTAACGCCAGGACACAATTCCTTTCCATTGCTGTAACATTTTCTTTGTAAAATGTCCTCGAATTAAAGCAAATGTTAAGCATACAGAGCGATTTAAAACAGACTTAACGGTCACTATCAAGGGAAGCGAAAGTGCCGCCAGACAACTTTTGTAACCTAGCAACAGTAAGCACTAGTGACAAGCGCTCTCAAATTGAGATTGTGGGCGCTGCCAGCGCAAAAAACGCCATAAGGGGACACAGGCCCTTAACCCTAAACTTGCACCTACACACTCATACTGACATGCTTAATCCTTACCCCATCCTTAACATAACTCCTCCTCTAACCTTCAAGTTCAAGCAGAATCTCTTAAATGTAACCTCACTTTTGTCCAAACTGCATTGGTACAGAGGAGTGCCTACACGGAGGCAAGAACACTCAAGGTCATCCAGTGAAAGCTGAAGTTGCACCAAGCTTAACTATTGTTGCGTCATCAGGTAACAGCTCAAAATTACACATCGCATCATCCACGACCGTTATCCTCAACAATGATGCGCATTCTGCCTAATCAGAGGTAGGACGTTTTTAGGAACCAGACGTTTGACGGGTAAATCTGACGTCACTTTATAGGTGCAAATTAGTTAGATATCACGAGACGATGTTATCCTATTGTGCATCAAGTACCAGTGAATTTAACAAGAGTGTAATTCCTCCTGTTTACTTTGCGAGCGTCACAAGGGAGGAAAGGCTGTGGGAAATCTCGTCTCATAGTATTCTGCACCACTCCTCAGTGTTTTTTCAAGCATACACCCATAAAGCCGTGGATGTGTTACTCATACCGTCCGTCCAGCCACTTCTCAACAGTAACTGTAGGAACAAACCTTCTCCATACATCATTCAGCCCTTAACTGGCTGAAAATAGAGATGACAGGAAAGAGAAATCGGGAAAGACTGACTGTAAAACAAAGACAACCAGGGCAACAACGGTTTGGTCTGACCTCTAAAATCCTAACGAGTGTATATCTTTGCCATTAAAAGCCGACATTTAATCTACACGCTGTCCTAAACCACTCCCTACTCTAGCCTTCATCTTCTATTTAAATCCAAAGCTTAATTGTACCTTAACCTCGACCTCGACCCTACTTTTAACTTAATGAAATGCAATTTTTATCTCATCCCTCAATCATAAATTAGGCCTTTAAAGACGATTTTGGTGGCTATAATGACCTCACTTAGAAGTTCATAAATCAAACTGTCTCTCAGAAGGATAGAGTGACATAACCATGGAGGAGAGGAGAAACGGCAGGTCCAAAAGGAGGTACGAGATATACAGACACACTGCCAGTCAGTCGATCATTCAATCAGTCAGTCCGGGCACACAGTCACTGGTTCATTCAGTCCCATCTGGGTAACGACTGTGTGACTACAATCTGCTAATCCTGCAGGCTGGCAGAGGCCCAGGGGAGTAAAACCAGCCGCACCAGTACTACAGCCTGCACGACTGCATGACTGGCTGCCACTAACCCGTGCTAACAGGCTTGTGAGGGCAGAGCATTCAGATGGTGATGAGGAGGGTTGTCTGTGTGAGTGCGTTTCTTCCACTTTAACACACAATTGCACTCCAAAAAGCACAGAGGCGCAAACACACAAAGAGCTGGAGAACAGGGTTTTAGTTTTGCAGCAAACACTCAGAAAGAGAGAGAGCTGCTCAAACTATTTTTAAGATTATTACTATTATACTTAAGAGTAAAAGGCTGTTTTCATTATCGATTAAGCTGTTCATCATTTTTTATACTAATTCTTTTGTCTACAGAATGCTGGGGAATAGTACGAAATGTCCATGGGTCGAAGACCACTCATTCAAATAGCTTTTTGTCAAAAAAGCAGGTTTTTAATTTTATGAAATGCAAGAAAATCAAGCATCCTTTCATTTGAAAATCTGAAACCAGCTGATAATTTTGGCATTTTTCATTAATAAGTGACTTAAATGTGCAGTTAAGTGGGGGCGCTGGTTTAGCTCAGTTGGTAGAGCAAGCGCCCCTCGTACAGAGGCTACATTCCTTGACCATAGACTGTATAAAAAGATGGACGACGTGACAGCTCCCTAAAAGTGAAGCCAAAACATTTCAAGCGCCCCCTGCTGACTGGTTGCAGTACAGGTCATAAAGCCCGCCTCCTCCATGTTAACAGATGGGACATGAGTCAAACTGTAAAATCTAAATACACGCCCGATAAATGTTTCTCAAACATGGTTTCTGTCATTAAAGTTAGTTCTTATCATGCTGATTTACGTCCATGTGTTCATTTTTTCTGACAAGTTTATTTTTAATTAGTTATTCGATGCTGTAAAAAGGATGATTGACAGCTCTGTTGACAAATACGGCTCCTGCAGCCGATCAGTTCCGGGTGAGCAGAGCGGAGGACGATCTGCAAGTGGAAACGTAACTAAAACAATCACTACAGTCATTGACGTTTCCATACCTGTGAACGTTAACCTCAGATCAACACAGAGAAGCTGTTCTGCTGTTAAACACGCCGGCGTGCAGGATCCTTGCTGTTTTTTCTATTGTCCAGATGAATTGAACCAAAGACAATGCAAATCAAAGTCTGTTTGCAGGTGGTGGAGAGTGCTGCTGCTTGTGCTGTGGCCGTGTGAAATCATCAGTGATGTCACTTGAGTCCACATCATTTGTATCTGAAGACTAGAAGTTTAAATTTTTGGAGGTAGAGGAAGTGAGCACAAAACACCTAAGGCAGCTCATCACCTCTGCTTGAGGCTAGCAGCTTGTAGCTACATTAGCTGCTACTAGCATAAAACACCTGAACTGTAAGGGGTGAAGTTGCATTGTGGGTAATGAAGGTGCCAATGTCTCTCGCTCTCCTGCATCATTTTTGATTCTTCATTTAAAATTTTAGGGAATGAAGGAGTCAATGAAATCACAACCCCTGTTTGCACCTGACCGTCAGCCGGTGTCAAAGGTTCAATGTCAGAGAGCAGCTGTCACTCAGGATGAGTTTAGTGTTCAGCTTTAAGGTGCTTCAGAGTGCAGAGATATACCATCTGTTCCAGGGATCAAACCGTGACCCTGCCCTCCTCTATCTCCCATTGCACTGTTTACGTGACCTCGCTTTGTGGAACGTTAATCTTATTGATCCTGTACACAGTGATTAGGATCGTGGGTGTGAGAGGGGGTTACTCTCCTAAAACTCAAGTCTCCTTTGTGCAATTACATTTATCAGCAAATCCCCCACAAGACTTTAGGAGATCCCTGCAGAGTACCTGACACTTTTAGCTGCTTACTTCCACAACAATTTGTCCAGTCGAATTTTTTAGGTTTAGGTTAGGTTAGGTTTTTTAGGCTTAAGTTCATTAGGAGAGAGCGTGATGTGCTTGGATTCTAAGGCATCAACGTTAGGGCCTGTGTCAACTAGCCCTAACCTGTGTAACCCTAACCTGTGCCTGTGTGAACAGGATAGACAAAGCTCTCTCATGAACACCTCTGCACTTAATGATATTGATGATGATGATCTTGAAGACATTGTTGATTTTGATTAGGATATTAGTATATTGACCTTGTTGATGTTGTTGATGAATATGATATACGTATAAATCAGCTCCTTTATGCCCTGTGCACTTCCTGTCGGCACCAGTGTCCGATCGCACTTGAAGCTGTTTGTTGGCACTTCCTGTCTTGATCATTGCTTGTGTTGTATTAACTCTCAGATGTACGTCGCTTTGGACAACAGCGTCTGCTAAATGAAATTGTAACATTGTAACTAACGCCCACGACCTCAATTTCAGAGCGCTTCTTGCCGGCACTAACTGTTGCTAGGTTACGTTAGGAATCGTGTCCTGGCGTTAGCAGCAGCCCTTACCTCGAAAAGAGGAAAGGATTTTCTTCTCCTCCGCCATTGTTGTTGACAAAGTTGATATCTGAAGTCCCGCCCCTTCTTAATTTGGATTGGTTGGTGAGGGAGAAGCGAGGGAGAAGTGAAGGAGAAGTGAAGGAGAAGTGACGTTTACGAGCGTGGTGGTGTCCCAAAAGTTGAAGTATTTCCGACTGTGAGTGCAGCGACAGACAACAGCTGACGCCGTGGCCGTTTTTGCGCTTCGGACACTGCGTGCTGAAAACGCTGAACCGCCGTTAGTGGACACATGTTGCTAAATTATTGACCAAAAATGGGCGTTGCTGGGACACTGGTTTAGCTTAGCGGTTTAGGTGCACAACCCATGTATAGAGTCACAGTCCTTGTTGCTGTGCTGATTTTATTTTTGATTTTCTTCCTGTAAATTGTAATCATATTTCCAGCATCACAAAAATACTAAACACATTTACAATGTATTGGTATTAAAAGATGAATAATGACAATGATAATGATATTTAAAGCTCAGGCTGTGTTTACCTAACTGCTGTTACAGGTGTTTTACCCGCTCCTTCTCTCTCTGATAACACCGCTGTCTCTCTAAACTCCAACATGACTCCTGCACACAGTGAGCAGGGATCCCTGGTTGTGGCAGTCGGGGGTTCTGCGGAGCTTTGCGCAAGATGCAGCCTAATCCGCTGTCTCCCCAGAGAGATTAGCCTTGTCACCAGGGCTGGGAATTAAAGCACGACTGGTGCTGGAGATACTGACACAGACACAAAGCTCAGACCGGACCCGAGGGGGTGGGGCAACTGGGATGGGTGTGGATTCAGCGGGTAAATAAATAAGTAGAGTAAACCATGAATTATCGCCTGTCAGCGTCAAATAAGAACAATTGTGTTGGAGGTGGTTGTATGAGTACATCTGGATGGTGCAGTTTGCAGGCAATGTGTCGTTACTCGCAGGTATTTTGATATAACTATTCTTTTAACGTACAATTTGACAAGTTAAATATGGGTGTAAACAGATGTGTTTACCTGTCTTTGAAGGGAAAACCAAACAGTTAGCGGCGTGATGGGATCAAACAACACGTCAAACACATCATGTAATTGATGCCAGGCCCCAAAAGTCTCCATGTATCCACCCATCTGCATTCAGCTCAGAGTGGATCGCTCCCTTTGAATGCTCCGGCAAAGAGAGGTTGAATTTGCATCAGAAACTTCAAAAGAGACTGTGAAGGCAAAGAGAGGGCAGCGACAGAAAGTTTTCTTCAGTAACATCTCAGTGAAAGACAAATTACAACATATTGATCGTGAAAAACACTTCAGCAGAGAACCTTGTAAACCAGGTGTTTTGAGCAGCAAAAGAAAGATGTCTGAATAAATTCAGTGTCGACTTTATTATAAAAAAATCGATCTACATTTTCCCACTTTATAAAAGAAACATATAATAAGGGGAACAGAGCTCCTTCTGTGCTTCTGGCTGCCCACAGTGCGGTCATGTTCATGTTTTGCTGCTGTCTCTAAGAAGGCGCTCTCTTCCTGACGCAGAGCCAGAGACTGAGTCAAGGTCCGTCCCTGCTCCGGGCAAAACAGGTTCACCCTCACACTTTCCATCCGTCTGGCCATGAATGATTCACTCTGTCCTGCTGCTCTATTTTGGCTGGCAACAGGGAGCTCGTACAGTGAACAGCTTTATATAAAGTCAGAGAAGACCTTTGTATACTTTAACGGCAGCAGCTGAAACACTGTTAAATTATATTCCTTCCACTTTGGTCCCGAGGAAAAACTAAATTCTATTTATTTTCATACTTACTTCAAATTACCTATAATTACCTATACTGCAGGGGGGCTGGAGCAAATCCCAGCTGTCATTGGGCGAGAGGCGGGTTATACCCTGGACTGACTGCCAGTCAATCACAGGGCTGACACACAGAGATAGACAACCTTTCATGCTCACATTCACACCTACGGGCAATTTTAGAATCACCAATGAACAAATTAAACCAATAAAAGGGACCAGTTTCCAGTAACCGATTAAAAGCATGTCTTTGGACTGCAGAAGGAAGCTGGAGTACCCAAAGGGAACCCATGAGTGCACGGGGAGAGCATGCAAACTCCAAACAGAAAGGCCCTTTGCGTCGTAAATGGGATTCGAACCAGGAACATTCTAGCTGAGGGGACAGGCACTAACCACTGCACCACCATGCAGCCCGACATGAAAACAGGCAAAATCTTATCTAAAAATACAAAATATGTTAAAAGATGAACCACACAAGGGTTTATGGCTGAAGCCAATCCACATTACATCAAATTGTAAGTGCATTTATTAATTTATACACAAGTGAACAAACTCCATCTGTTTATTTTAGCTATAGGCAGTCCAAATTGCAGTCCTGATAAAATTAATTTAACGTCGTTATAAAGGGCACAAGTGGGGTTGTTAAGCCCCTTTCAGACATGCAAACGCCCTTACGGTAAGCTAATGGAAATTAAACATGCCTTTGTATCCTCTAGATTGGATTATTGTAATGTCCTTTTGTCAGGTTTGCCAAGGAAGTGTTTTCAAGGTCTGCAAATGGTTCAGGATGCAGCAGCCCGTATACTCATCGGATCAGACAGACAGACAGTACATTAATGCTGTTTATAAGTAATTTATATGTCAGACAGACACGGAAAGACGACAGACAGGCAGAAACAAACAGACAGAAAGACAGACACAGACAGAAAGACAAAGACAGGCAGGCAGGCAGACAGACAGCAGACAGACAGCAGACAGATACTTTATTGATCCCAATGGAAAGACCATGTCATGTAGGATCATATATCATATTACTCCAGTGCTGGCCTCTCTTCATTGGCTCCCTGTCCAGGTTACAGCAGACTTTGAGGTGCTGCTGCTGCTGCTAACTGCTAACATTTTAAATGGCATTGCACCTTTGTATTTGACTGACCTTGTGCACCATACGTGCCTGCACATGCAATGTGCTCCCAGAGGAATGGTCTTCTGAGTGTCCCCAAGGTCAAAAAGAAGTTGGTTGGTGAGCAGACAACATTCTACCTCTACACATTAGACAGGCATGTTGGGTTGAGGGACTTAAAGCAGCTAAAGAACCACTTGTTTACTGTTGTGCGTCTTGAGGTTGTTTGTGCTTTTCTCTGATGTCCTGTCGTATAGTGTTGGTTTTACATGTTTTTATATTGTTTTAAATTGTGTTGAAATTGTCTTTTGAATCCATGTAAAGAACTTTCGTGCGTTTCGAACGTTAGTTCATGCCGCACACAGAAGTCATACGCCCCAGCTGTAATCAGCTGACAGCCTGATGACTGAATCTTTGTTTCTAATCGGTAACACACCAATCACAGCCGCTTCTCACGGCAAGGCGGTCCATTTAAATGCAACTTCCTTCTCACTCATCCTTGCTACACCAATTGCGCACGCACACACACACTACTGCTGCTGCTGCTGGAAATGCTTTGCCTCCACCACCCCAGCCTCCTCCTTTCTAGTCTGGAGCTCTAGTCTCGAACATTACTTGTGTTGTATTATCTCGCTGACCTCCCTGGACAAAAGCACCTGCTAAATGAAATTGTAACATTGTAAGCCTTTTGCCCACTCTGCATACCCAGGGGTGGGTTTTTGCATCGCTCTCCCAGGAAAGCCGTAGCATGATGCTCGGCTAACCCAGGGAGCAACTTAAGAGCGGAGCCGTCAGCGCCAAGCATAACTATACTTCTATTTGGCATTAAATGGTTAAAGCTATGACGAGAGTGTTCCTGACTGAATTATTATCATTATGTAATCTCATGTCTGAGTCACTTTTCTGTTAAAGTCAAAATAGCAATCTTTGGGTGCTGGTTTAGCTCAGCGGTTAAATCGCACGTCCCACATACAGAGGCCTCTGGATTGACTCCCACCCTTGACCATTAGCCGCGCGTCGTCCCCACTCTCTCGTCCCCTGTTTCAGGCACTATCCACTGTCCTCTGTCTCAAATAAAAAAAACCTTTAAGGTCAGTCAAGGTCACATCTGTCACACTTTAGATTTTCAAGCTGTGACATTAACAGACAAGACTCGTAGGATGTGTTTGCCCATAGTGTGCAAACCATATGTCCCTTACAGAGAGCTTGCTCATTATTAATCTGTTTAAGGGATCTCCTCTACCGCCAATTACCGGCATTTCAGAGCCGAGAATAACGACAGGTTGCAATCAATTCTGTGAACTAAGATTTCAAACACATCAGATATAAACCCTCAAATTTCTCTGATCTACATCAAAGGAGAAAAGTGTGTTGAAACAATTGATCGTAAGTCGTGCAAGACTACTTCCGACTCCTCAGATATGACGCCCTGCAGATCTCCCCGTATTATGTCATTGCAAATTGAAGTAGAAGGACATCATGAAATATGATTGAGACCCAGAGATCAGAATTATTAATATCAAGTTATGCTTCCTAGAAAGGAGCTCGGCTTAACCGATCACCAGAACCTTTAAATAACTCTGCCGGCGCTGCAATCTGTTCCTGGAAAAAAGGTTTGAGAGCCGCGCGCTCTGCATTTATAGACGGGGATTTCTTCCGCTCCCTCTCCCTCCTCCTGTCTTCATTTCCTCTCTTGTCGATCTTGACCCCGTCTTGCACTGCAAAGCTGCAGCCCATGGAGAGAGAGGACGCATACACGCTTGATAAAAATGAATGATTTTATTAGTGGCTGAGACTAAGCTGGTGTGCAGAAGGGCCTGTTTTATCCAGGCTTTGCGTGCGATGCTTAGTATTAGCCACAGGACAGATTCTCCCCACTGGACAGGCAGATGCTTCCCCTCCCCTCCCGCCCCCCCAGAGCGCCGTGGAAGCACCATGTGTCGCTGAATCTGAGCCGGGATAAGACGTCTGTCACACTGAGCTCTCAATGGGATCTGAAGCACCCTGGTGCATTAAAGACACGAGCGAGCATCCTGTCTGTTGTGAACACTTACGTTACAACATGTGGATAAAACAGAGTCCGTTCATTCTAAGCAGGGCTGACATGGTAACCAGATGTTGGCCCTTGAATCAGGCTATTACCGTTCCTGTGTGAATGAATCAGTCAGTAATTATGTCATGTGATCTGCAGTCTGCATTAGAGTAAATACTTCCTTATTAGACTTGGCTCTGACCTGATGATGGAAATGTTACGTAAGAAGTCCTCACAGATTAATACTCTCAGGCCTTTTGCAGAGTCGGCTTCACGTTAGCAGAGTTCATGTTAGCAAACACGTTCGTTCCACTGAGCTGGTGTTATATGGAAATCATCTTTCATGCTACTGTCGGTTATTGCTGTGTGAATAAACTGGAAATATCAATCTTTAGTAGTCATAAAGCTCCTCTTGCTTTCATCGATGTGCTGTTTGTTGGAATCATTTTCTTTTCCCAGTTGCAGCACCTCTGAATGTTAGAAAAATTGATTGTATGTGATTACACATTTAAAATATTTTGTCTTTGTTCTTCACAGACTGCACTGAGGAGACGAGGGAGCAGGGAAACGTTTAAAGACAAGAAATCCACAAGTCAGGTAAATAGATTCCAAACATCATACTCTCTTTACCTCTGAATTAATAATAAGGAAATCTTGACTGTTATTTGTTGTCGGCATAAAAGGATAAGTGTGATCCTGACATTCTTTTGAAGCCAAAGCCTGATATCTCTTTGTACTCCTTGTTGTTAAAAATCTATTTAAAACACATCGATGAGCCACGCCATTGGACAAAGTTACATGCTTCCTGATTACCACAAACACACACACCGTGGTGAATTTTGACTTACCGGTATTACCAGATCTGCCTCGTGTCGGTAAATATGCACAAGTGTAGCAAATGTGGATCGCTCCATTATTTAAACTAGTCCTGAACAAGTGCATCATTTAGTCCTGTTTGAAAGAACCAGAGTGATAAACCGCTTTTCATCCTCGGAAGCAATACAAGATGTTAACTCCAGCAATACCACCCCCATCATTATCCCCACTGGCTAAATAAAATAAAATAAAATAATAAAAACAATTTTAATAATAATAATGAGACACTGTTAGTTTTGCATCTCAAAAATTGTCAGCTGGAAAGCCACATATACCTGTAGATTAATGGTGACCTTAACTAAGTAAAAGGAAGTCAAAGGAGCAACAGAAGGCAGTCAGAGGTCCACTGCTCACAAACAGTGATAGAGGATGTGAGAAAGGCTCCCCAGACCTAAAAAAACTTTCGGCGTGATCCACGTATTGAGTCCCTAATCTTTCCGAGATTTTGGCATATCAAAAAATTGTAAGATTTAGGCATGACATCAAGTCACTCAGCCATTTGGAGTGTGTGGGTGGGACAGCCTCCATCCATTTGAGTAATATAGAACAGCGAGGGTTCATAAGAAGTACATTTTAGATAGTTTGGCCTTAGACAAATGTATTCTGTGAACCATTTTGAACTGAATTAAACAATAATTAGTACAGAGGATGAGTGCACTTGTCCAAGAACCGACATCCTCAGTTAAGGGTACACCAAGATCTTGTTCCAAGGCTGTTTCAATAGCAGTCAGAGGGTGGAAATCTGTAGTAGTGGCATTTTGTCAGATTTACAACTTTAGTCTGATTGGATGGACTTGCAGCTGAGTGTCACAGACCAAGAAGGAAAGTTGAGCCAAACTAACTTATTGTTGGTTGTGGCTGTATCAACATTATTCTCTAAGGTTTGTAAAGTTTCCTTATCTCTCTCTTCCTGCCAGGAGGACAGCGCAGACCTCAGGTGCCAGCTCCAGTTCTCTAAGGAGGAGTCGAGCCTGATGAGAAAAAAGATGGCGAAGCTGGGCCGGGAGAAGGACGAACTGGAGCAAGAGCTGCAGAAGTACAAGTCAGTTTACGGGGACGTGGACAGTCCTCTTCCCCTGGCCGAGTGCGCTGGTGGTGGTCCTCACACCACTCGAGAGGCTGAGCTGCGATTACGGCTCAAGCTGGTGGAGGAGGAAGCGAACATCCTGGGCAGAAAGATTGTGGAGCTGGAGGTGGAGAACCGGAGCCTGCGAGCGGAGAACGAAGACATCCGCTGTCAGTATGAACGGGACTGCTTTGGGCGGGAACCCTTTTCTAGCATGCCCTCGTCTCCGTACGGAGGGGATGCGCTGGAGTCTGCAAGTGAGCTACGTCGCCATCTTCAGTTTGTGGAGGAGGAGGCTGAGCTGCTGCGCCGCTCCATCTCAGAGATCGAGGACCACAACAGGCAGCTGACGTCTGAACTCAATCGCTTCAAGTTCGGCCCCAGCAGCAGCAGCGTGGGGCCTGTCGGCGAGGAGGGAAGTGAGGGAGGATTATTCAAACCTGGGAATGGTAACGGCTCCAGCAGCGGGATGATGATGGAGGAGCTTAAATCAGCCAGGATGCAGATCAATGAGCTGAGTGGGAAGGTGATGAAGCTGCAGTACGAGAACCGAGTCCTCATGTCCAACGTGCAGCGCTGCGACCTGGCTGCTCACCTCGGCCTGCGCACAGGAAGTCCTCGAGACAGCGATGCAGACAGTGATGCAGGCCGAAGAGAAGCTGCTGATGAAGAAGAGGCAGGGCGACTTCTGCTCCTCCATCCCAAGAGGGAGGGCCCTATAGGGGGCGAGAGTGACTCTGAAGACCTGTTTGAGAAAACAACAACCACCTCAGGGTTCGGCAGCATCAAACCCTCAGACGGCAGTGAGCTCAGCGCCACTGAAATGGCCAACCGCAGGCGGGAAGAGCGGGAGTCGTTCACCAACGTGAAACGTGAGGCAGACAGGCTCGGGAAGACCGTAGACCGTCTGATCACCGACACCGACAGTCTGATCTTCGAAGGCAGGCTGCTGGTGACCACGGGAGAGAGCCTGGAAGGAGGGGCGGCGTCCGGAAACAAACCAGACACACAAGTCCTGGACACCATCAACACACGTATGAAGGCTTTCCGCACCGAGCTGCACATCTTCATGGAGAAGCTGGACAACGTCGGGGAGGGGCTGAGAGAAAGGACGGACGACCTATCACCAATGCCAAACCTCACAGAGTCCAGCAGCTTCCTGTCCACGGTCACATCCATGTCCCGGGACTCTCCCATCGGTACCTTTGGCAGAGACCTGGTGACGGACTTCCAGGTAAGTTCAGTGGATATACTTCCTGTGTCCTTGTCTGATATTTGTCGGATATCTCTCAGTACATTTATGTGTTTTCTTTCTGTGGCTGCTTCGTTCTTTTGCAAAGAGAGAAACATCAACAGGGAGGAGGCCTTACAGAGGAGGGGTTAAAGTCTACTTCACATTTTGATGATTCTTTTAAAATATTGCATAAGAACGTTGATAATCATCGACCAAAAGCGTCCCTCCTGATTGTGCAGATAATATCAGGGAAGAGGCTGAAGATGATATCAGACCAGATGGCTTCAGAAGCAGAAAAAAAACACACTTGACAATTAAATTAGGATGGATTGAATGGTCCTAGGAATGCCGTCTTTAGAACACAGTTAAGGCCACAATAAAGTAAACGAGATGCTAAGTCAGCACAAAAAATCTGCTCTGATCAAAGACAGTGGCAGCGCCGTACGTCTTCAGCAGAACACAAACTGTCCACAGTCTTGCCTGTCAGTGAGAATCTTAAGTTGTTGGCTTTAATGAAAGGTTCGGATTATTTCAAGTCTGTCTTTATTCAATATTCACATATGCCCATGTGTACTTTATGTGGGTTATGGGTCAGTGAAATAATGTTCTTTTCCATAATCACAGCACTGTAACTGAGGGGGTTATATTCACTCCTCGTTTGAGAGGTGCGCCGATTTCACAGATTAAAGGCCGTTGGTGATTAAAGGTGTTGGAGGTGGGAAAAAAGTAGAATCAAACCATTTTTGCCTCCAGAGGAAGCTTGTAGTCATTGTAGTATTACAGCAGTACTGAATAGAGCCACAAGGTGGTGGCTGCTTTTGTTTTGGTTTTATGCTAGTGAAGAGTGTCACACTCAGAGGGCCCACGCTGCGTGCTCCGAACGAGTGCAGTCTCTCATCAGTAACGAGTTGGTGCAGGTTATGTGTCTACTTCTACTGCTCATGTATGATTACTGAAAGTAGCGCCGCAGAGGCCTCGTATGGTCCATGCCGTGTGGAAATCCCCCCTATGTTGTCTGTCAACTCTCTGAGCTAACCAGCTACCCCGGGGCTTCTGCTAACTGCTACATGCCGCTAGTACTCTCCACCCACACCTGAAGCGTTGCAAGCTGAGTTGCCTTGAGTGGTGTCACTTGAGTCAAGGCTGTTTTGGGCTGAAGACACGAGTGAACATGAAAAATATGGAGGTGTGGTGTTTGACGGATATAACCTTAACAGACCTCTGTAGCCGTCTCTAGCGGCTAGTGGCAACATTAGCTGCTTCTGGCTTTACACGATTGAATTGTGGGTAATGTAGGTTTTGAAAAGGAAGAAGATTGCATGGAATAAAAATGAGAATATCTCTGGTTCTGTTGGTTCAGGCTATGTCAACTTCTTGTGGTCAGTTTACAGACAATGTCTTAAGAAGACTGTTGGTTTTGCCAGTTTCTTACAGTGCACCTGCAGCACAACAGGTGCAGTTTGACTTGGGAGATAAACTCTGCAAATGGCAGGCATCCAAAGACGAGTCCAAGAAAGAGAGTAGCCTCCAGTGGAGCTTCAGGGCAAAAGACAGCTTGTTCTTGGTTTTCAGTGTTTGACAAACTGTTAAATCTTGGTTCCATGATGCTTCAGACTCTCTGTGATAGCGATGCTGCTTATTGGTCCTTTGGTGTTGGCTTTTTCCAATTATTGTAAGAGATACAAACATAGTCACATACTTAAAGGGAAATGGAGCTTGGAGTGGACCAGACTGATATTGATTGGATAGATTTGAAATAATCCGAACCTATCACTTAAAGCCTCAAGAAGAAATAGACGCCGAGAGATACTTAAGACCCCCAGACCTCCAGTGCCAGCACAGGGTGACATGAGCCACCCAGCTCAACCACACTGGCGCCACCGCCACCCCTCCCCCAACCCACCACCACCATCGCTTCCTGCTGCTGCCACATTCACATCTGCATCTCCATGCACATCCTCATAGCCAGCTGCCCTGCCTGCCTCCTTCTCCCTGCACTCACTGTCTGCAGCCGCCCTGCTTTCCAGTCAGCCAGGGCTCAGAGAAAGTGCTTAGGAGGGTGCTTGAGAGGGTGCTTGGTGTGAATGGAGTAAGTGCTAAAAGAGTTATGGCAGCTTCTTCCATTTGGCTGACATAGTGAACTCTTGCATGGAGAAGTTAAGTGGATATTTTCCTCTCTGCAGCTTTGCTACACCATGTTGTCATTTGTATGACTCATTATGACACGTACGTGGTGTAGCTATTATGTTTCGCACAACATATCATCACAGACACACGTGTGAGGAGACAAACAATAAAGATGTGTGTGTGTGTGTGCTGTTTAAAATAATCTCTCTTCAATAAAAAGACAAAAGGAGTGTGAAGCAGAGTTGCATGGCGCCGTGTGAAGACCTTCGTTGGCTGGCTTCCTGCTTTTTGTTCTTGTTTTATTGCAGCTCAGTCAACATGTCAACTTCCTGTGTACTCTTCCAAAGCAGGTTCATTATCTCTGCGCTGCATGATCCAGCAGGCATCTTGGATGTCTTCTCTAATCAGGCAGACTGTCGTACGGAATAAAACAAACTGCTCCTCAAACATCCCCCCCCCCTTTTAATCTGCTTTGTAGAGATAATAGGCTGAAGCTGCCTCCATGCTCATTCTATCCAATGACTTGTCTCTGCTTTGCTCCTCTGCCTGTAGGACTCGCTGGTTAGTCTGGGTGAAGCTGGGTGGTTTTAGTCTAAGCTAACCACTGCACTAACAACTGACACCTGTTTGAACGATAAGGCCTTTTGGTCTATTCAGGGATGTAAGAGAGCAGAAAATGTTACTGCAGCAGCAAAGAGTAGGATTTACAGTTTATGTATAAGTATAAAACTCATTCACTCAAATTCACCAGAAGAAAAAAATGAGATGTTTGTTCATAATTATTATTCAGGAGTCCTAAAACAAAATATCCTGCACACTGTCGATCACTCGTCATCATTGTTACGATGTTTCAGCTCCCAGTTCTTCAGACTGTTTAATCTAATTTACATGAAAATAATAAGACAAAAGTACACATACGAGATACTTAGAACACAATGTTTGTCTTGTAGTTACGATATATCTGTCGTGGTTTTCATGTGCGTAGTTATCGTGTGAAATTGATTTCTGTAGAGCACCTGAACTCATTTTATTTTTATTATTTAAAGTAATAATCCTGAATATTTTCTTTTAAATAAACGTCTGTTAAGCCACTATCTATCGCCGAATGAGGTAACACAAAGGTGATTGAGCCTATGGCCCACTGATGAAAGCCTTGCCATTTGTGGTATTACAGACTGGGTGTCTGGTGTGACAAAAAAAAATCACGAGCGGCGCCCAGTTAGTGACGCGTTTTCCATCAGCCAGCAGTGGTTGGTCTGCCAGAGAGGGTAGGCGGAGCTAAGCGGCTGCTTTTCCGGTCTCTGCAAGCGTTGCTAGTAAACAGTAATCTACTATGGCTGAACAAACAAAGGAAAGATCGATGACTACAGATACAACTTCAACAATAAGTGAAAATCCAAAGAAAAAGAAACAAACTCGACGCTCAGATGAAGGCAAACAGTCGACAAAGCGACCGTCAGCAAGGAAAATCAAGAGTTACAACTGGCGCCAACCGTGGACGTCACACATGCAACACTGTCTGGATATCTGGGAGGTGTGCTCCCGCAATTACCGTTTATCACCATAGGTGCCGCCAAAGAGAACGAAACTGAGATCTTCGAGATTATAACTTTAAATTAATTAACAACTCCAATCAGGTAATATTCAAAGATGGGTATCTTGTATTATGAGACTAATTGTGGGATAAAAGTCGAAATACTAGAGAACAGTTTCAAGTGATTTCAGATGCAACGTCATAAATACAATATATGAAGGTCTTAATTATGAGAATCTGTCTTATTTTTCTCCTTTGGTGAATGCTGTTCACATCTGTGGATTCATATTATAGCACAGCAGTGTAAACCTGCTAGCTCGCTAGCTAGGCAGAAACCTCATTAAGTAAAAACACTGTGGGCTCTGCTATAACAAGGAGCCACCGGCGCTGTCTAAAAGGTCCAATGAAGCCTCATTTGCCTCCATTGTATTAAAATTGCTGTAATGTCTGAAAACAATGTGCACCGTACAGGCTAAAGACACGACGTTCCTTAGCAGACTGCTTCTACAACACACACGGCTGTGCACAGGCATGTGTTAAAAACCTTTAGCGTGCTAGCTCTCGCTCTGCAGTTTGCCGTGGTATCTCTCAGCTGTTGGTTTGGACTCATGTATCCCTCATTGCATGCGCTTCATAACAAGTGTTTTGCATTCTTTTCCCCCCCGACTCCCTCTCTTTGTTCCTCTTTGTGTTCCCGCCAGATGTTTCAGCCCATGATTTTGTTCATCCTCATTCTCGTTCTCTTCTCATCTCTCTCATACGCCGTCACCTTTAAGTTGGTCTTTCTCTTTGCGCTTTTCTTCGTACTCTAGTCCGTTTGTTCTTCTCCTCACCGTGTAGTCTGTTAGTTAATTTCCCCCCTCTGCTTATATTCTTTACCCATTTTCTGTTTTATTTTTTTGTTTGTTTTCCCCGCCCGCTTTCTTCCCTCGTCCCCTCACCCCGTTTGTTGTCTTTTGTCTGTTTTGTCCACAAACCACCTCACACATCTCCCCCCCACCCCAACACCACCACCACTACCTGCACCTGTCACCCATTCCCCCCAAACCCCTCACACCCACCGTCCAACCCCCCCTTCCCTCCCCTTCCCCAACCCCACGTCACTCACAGTCCGGTCAGAGGGATGAGCTGGAGTGGCGTCTAGGACAGGAGCGAGGCGTGGAGCCCCAGAGCCAGAGCCAGGGTTGGGGCCAGGCCCAGAGCAGGGGAGCCCCGGGACTCACTAGGTACCACAGGCCCCTGGCTTTAAGAGCAGAGGTCAGTGCCTCCTCCCTCCCTCCTCCATCTCCCTTCCACCTGTGGGACTGAGTTGACACTGGCTCAACCATGAGCCCGGTAGATGGGCTTTTTGTCTCTATTTTTTCTAATCATTTAAATTAATCAAAGACAAATCTGGTTTAATATCTTCTCTTTAGAGCAAACAGTCCTTTCTGTCCCATTGTGAGCTGTTAGAGCTCCTCAGGGCCTGCAGACACTTCAAAACTACCCAAAGCATGTTTTATTATTATTAATATAGAAGACCTAAAGGCAAATAGAGAATACAAATGATGCTTTTGCAAAAAGCATTTTGAAATTTTGACCAAACATAACTTATAATGCAGTTTATTTTGGTGCAGAATGAGGGTCATTGTACTGAAAAAGACATGTTTTGGGCTTCATGGGGTTTCATTTTGGAGTGTCTGTTGGCCTGTGAAACAGTGACCTACATTGAAGCGATTGAAAACACTTACAGTTACATACAAATTCTGATGTGCTCGGCTTTACAGTGTATCTAAACCACACCGAAACCAAAGTAGAGCAAGTTTATCTGCTTTACTTCTGTATATATTCAATTCAAGTCGGGTATTTTCATGGTATACGGTCCCTGCTTATCTCATCCAATGTATAAAATATAACTGTGGGCACAATGCTCCATAAATAAAATTTGGCAAATTTTTCACAGAGGGTTTTGTTCTGATCCGAAGGCCGCTCAGTCCAGCATGTCTAGTGACACTCCAGCCACAGTCATGTTTTGATGCTCGACACGATTTCACTTCATTCACTCACTCTGCGTTCACACTAAATATCCACTCCTACAGCCACTGACCTTTATTTTCTCTTTTTGATTTAACATTTTCTTATTGCTTTTTAAATTTGTCCCATGTGCCCCCTGACATTTTGTGATTGATTTGATGCTTTGAAGAACTAGAAAGTAGATCGTATAAAGTTAGGAGAAGTTCTAAAGTTTAACTTTATTTTATTGTATTTTTAACTATATCTGCTGGTAGACAGGGTGTTGCCCTTTAAAGCTGTGCGATGCAGCAGCCATGCACAGCTACAGTGTATTGACTTGTGCGGCGCATGTGTGTGTGTGAGTGTATCACAGCTGAGTCTGCACACAGTGCACTCTGTAGCGATGCCCTCTGGCACCGGTTCATCACTACCGGCTGCACTGTCATGACTCGACTCAGCAAATTAAACGCATGTAAGAGTGCAGCTAACACAGATATATCACAATACACTTTACACGCCCACACACACACACACTGAGAGAATCAAAGAGCGCGATCAGAGATGCGAGTGGTAACATCGCTGCAGCTCAGTTCTGTTAAATCCTTCAGTGACTTGGCGGTATAATAAACCGGCTGTGTAATCGCAGGACACTGTGATTCATATTCGCTGCCTCATGCTTGTGTTCATAGAGAAGTTGCCCATTGTTATGTAATGCAGAGTACTGGCAGCGCTGATGTGACACATTACTATTACAGTTACAGTTATGGCACAGTCATGTGGATTCATTTGTGTCCTCGTACTTTCTGCCGCAGTCTAATCTGAGAGGTGGAATGAATGAATGGGAAAGCAGCTTGGATATGACAGGATTAGCGCTGCACTGAAGGCCTGGGTGATTTGCATTTGACATTGGGCTGACAGGGAGGTGATCCAGGGTCCAGTACACAGTGAACAGCTCAACTTACTGTTGGAGGGTGCAGCGTACGCCCGCACACAGGATAGAAGACAGAAATCGCCTTATAGACTGCTGCCATTTCCAAATTGTCAGAGACTGCTGCGCTGAGAGTGTTTTCACAGACATCGGCAGGGACGTGTGCAACAGGTGGAAGAAGAATCATTACATTCAAAACCATTAACATGTCTCATTTCCCTACAAACATTTTAATCAAATGTCACATTATTTCAGCTCCCATTGCGGTGTTTTGCATAATATAAGATTTATTTGCCCTTTTGGTGATGAAACCTGTCACAAGACAACCAATAACTTCTTAGTTACTTCTCTTAATGTTCATTTTGGTGATAGTTGTGAATCCAGGATTTAGATGAAGTCGTCAGATGTCAGTGTCATGCAGCTCTGGTAGAGAGCATTCCCTGTCTCATTAACGATATTTACACAAAGAAAAAAAGTAGTCAATAAGTTAGAAATACTTTCACATTTTGGGAAATACACTTATTCCCCTTCTTACTGAGATTTAGATGAGAAGATCGATACCACTCTTATGTCTCTACAGTTTATATCAAGCCAATCTTGGACAACGGTGAACACGCTGGGCGTGTAGCCAGCGGTTAGCGATAAACGACTTCCAGTCAAGACTTTTTCTTTTTCTTTTTTTCTTGTGATTTACTTTAATTAACGGGTTTTGCCTTTGACGAAATTTCAACATCAAGATGCAGATTAGTAAAAAGTAAAAATGCAGCTGTCAGGTCTGTCCTCAAGGGGAGAAGAAAACTACTTGCTCGTATGTTGAACGGAGGTCGGATCGATCATTTGTGATGCATTCCAGGAAGTCAGGAAATATTAGCGCTGAACAGCTTTCGTGACACAGCGTCAGGGAATTTATCTCAAGTTAAATTTTTGATCTAGAACGGATTGTTAGCTGTTAGCATGCAGATTTCTGTTTATAGGGATTAATAATTGATAGCCGCTGATGAGAGCCGGGATGTCATTATGGCGTATTACAGTCTGCTTTGCTCTCCAGATGGACTGCTGATACGTGATTGTTCAATATTACTCGGACTACAAGCGTACTACAAACGGGAACCAGAACACTTAAAAAACTCTCTGTAAACAGAGATTAATATCAAGTTAAAGTCGGCAGCTAGTTAGCATTGCCTAGTTTAGCATAGAGACAGGAAACAGGGGCAATAGCTAGCTTCGCATGAAAGAGCTAGCTAAGCATTTCCGTCTACCAGCAGCTCTAAAGTTTACTAATTCACAAGTTATGCGTAAAAATATCAGAGTTAAAGATAAGTTGCCGTCTTAAGAGGGTTATGTGCCTAACTGTTTGTGGGTAGTGTTGACTTCCTTGTCTTTCAACCAGTGACTTCCTGGAGTCGCCACTGGTTGAAAGACAACCTCACAACGACGTCAAGACTCCAGGAAGTGTTTTTTTACAGCTCAGTATTTTGAAGGTTGAACTTCAAACTAAACCAGGCTTACTATTTCCCCATCTTTCCAGTGTTTTTGCCAAGCTAAGCTAACCGTCTGAGGGTAGTGGCTTCATGCTAAGCAGACAGACATAAAAGTGCTATCAATCTTCTCATCTATCTTTTAGCAAGAAAGTAAATAAACATATTTCCCAAAGTGTCGGCTGTCACTTGGAGATTTACATACTTTTCTTTGAGGTTAGATAAAAAACTCTGATGTTGCTCGATGAATAAATATTAAGTGTGCAGCTTTTGATAATAATCATCTCCCGAGACGTTGCAGAAGAAGATATTTTGGGTTTCTACTTGTATGAATGTCACATCTTGTTTAAGAATTTTCAGTCCTTCTCAGTGAATTTTTGTTTTGCTGTAAGAACTGAAGAGAACAAATACATCAAGTGGACTCATCTCATACATAAATCCTTGTTATTTTGCTCGACGGACAAATACAGAGAGACCAACAGACGACAGTGATGCATCAATATGTGACGAAATGTTTTCAAAGTGTCCTTAAAGTGACTGTGTGCTGTGCTGTTGTGGGTTCAGCTCCGGGACACGCCTGCTGCTGACATCCAGTTTCGTCTGGATCACGAACGAAGGCTGCGAGCGGCGACAGAGGAGCGGGAGGCTGTCGTTTCTCTGCCTCAGGTACAAACATGCAGCCAGTCACGCCATGTTTGAATAACTTTAATATTGTAACACACTTCACTTGCTCTGATGTCTTCGCTGAAGTTTGAACATGGTTTTAATTTAGGCTCACCAGTGGCGAGAGACGAAGGAAGTCATAAAAGTTTTTTAATTAATTTACGCTTTGATAACTTTACCTTTAGAATAAGACTGATGTTATACTGTCTTCACTGTGTCACATGCAGTTTACACTCCTGCTAACCTGACATTCAACATGACATCTATTCTAATGAAATTAAACTTTTATTTGAAGTTTAAAATAAACAGATTGTAAAAGTAAGGTTTATATTTTTTTAAAAGCTTGTATATATTTTAAACACAAAAACCAACAGCATCATTTACATTTTAAGCAAAAATAACAAAAAAAATATCTTGTGCCTGTGTCTAAAATATAAATATTTTCTTAGTTTTCTTAATATTAAACTTAAAATAAATGAAATGTTTTGGGATTTTGTACTTGTTAGACAAAAAGCTGTTTTATTTGGAGAATTGACCCTTCGCTCCCTTGAACGGCCACTGTCCAATCCTCCGTTAGCAACCGTAACTAGGCGCGTGGGGCCTGTCTCTCAGAACAAGGAGAAATGCCGAAGCGGTGTGCATATGGAATCCGCAAGTCTGACAGCAGATATCCTCGAAGTTAAAAGGGTGGTGTCAAATTTTTCGCTTTTCTTTAGCCAAAAAGTCGAGAGGAGTGATGTCGACGTGGAAAAATTAAATTTAAAAAAGCCATTTCCCTTCGTTTTGGTAGGATAACGCAACATGGGACTTACTTACTACTACTTAGGTTTACTACTTACTCTGACTTTACGTAATCCGGTTGGTCACTAAATCATGTACGTAGTTTTGCTAGCAATGGGCTACAACTTACTGGATAATGGACGTTATATGGAGTGATAACTAAACATTAGCTTAAAATAAAACAATATATTGACTTACCCTGCCGTGCAAAAACCTTGTTGTTCCTGTATGATTTTCCTTAACATGAATTGTCAAGACGTGGGGCGCCTGACGCTGGGACCGGTGAGCTTTTGCCTCGATTTATATGTCCTCTTCATTCTCAACACTCCGCTGACACATTATATTCTGGATGTAGCTTTCCGATGCGTATTGTCGTCCTTTCTGTAGACTTCTCTCTGATAATTGGGAACTATTTTTCCAGAAATTTGCTATTATTTCCCTTGGAACATGTCTCACTGTCATAGTTGAAAACGCCATAATATTTACATGCCTGTGCGAAAGCTTGACAGGCGTAGCAACAGTAACCAAGGGGGGCGGGACTTGGACAGACAGACAAATAGACCTACTCAAACATTGTATCAAATGACATATCCAAACATATAGAGAAAAATATCTCACATGACACAAAATATTTAAAATCTTTTATTGACTGTGTGAATCCATCTTCTCCTCGATCCCTACTCCAGCAGGAAGACGAGCGCCTGCGTCTGGAGGCCCAGCGTGGCAGTCTGGAGCTGCAGGGACTTCAGTGTCACGAGGTGCCCTGGACTCAGGAGAGAACCTTGCTGCAACAAGAGGTCCGCCTCTTCAGACGCAACACAATCATCTTCTACATGAAGCTCAGGTCCATCCTTATGCACTGGAGGCTCGGACGCAAGGACGAATCAGGAGAGGAGACGGGGCCCACGGAGGTGAGCCAGACAATTGATAGGTCGGGTTGATGCAGAACAGGATGTAGCACTGTGAATCCACACAGCAATAAAGCACACTAGGTATTCGCTTGAGTTGATCTATTAGGAATGAGATGGCTAAAATGGCAACAAACAAGTGACTCTTCCTGAATCACTTCCAGTCACTTCACGGTGTGTTCTTCCCAGCAGGATGCAGGTACTTCTGCAGGACTGATTGATAGTCCGGTTAATTGGCTTTCTGGCTCATTGAGCGACTCTGTGTGTTGTTCAGCTTGTTGACTTTCTCGTTACCTTCTTGTATTCGATAAATCACACATGAATAAGTCTTGCTGGGTTTGTCTGTCAAGTATTTGTCCCTGAATTTTCTTATGATGGAGATCAAATTCATTTAATTATAGATCTTTTTTCAGCTCTTCTTGGTATCACAGCTGAATCGGTCCACTCAGTTTCTCTCGTTTTACAAAAATGACTCCTTTCATATACCATAAGCATACACTTGTGCACTATTTAATGCAGTTCTATTTTACTTGGTTCACAAATAAACTCAGTTTATTCATGCAGTTCCTTGTCGTGAAAACTAATTTGCCCTGCAGATGCTGCAGCAGAGATGAGCCCAGGTGTATCTTACTGCCTGTTTAACGCTCGCCCTTGACTTGACGCAACATTTTCTAATTTTTCAAGTCAGTTTTATTTTCGAAGGCCTTAATCACAGTTTCAAATTTGCTTCACAGTACTCACATTTAAAAACAGCACGATGAAACAACGCCTCTCATTCTAACACACCAAATGGATAAAGGAAGAACGGTCCAGTTCAAGTTTCATCCCTCATGGTGTCACAGACTTTGAGGCTCTTTCCTTACTGGAGGAAGGGAAATGCAAAATCATTGAAATATACACGCACAAACACACCAAAGAAGCGTGAGGAGAACACGTTTACTTTCATTTCATTTTGAAGAGAGCTCTGTGTACACTGGACAGTGTCAAATTCAAAATGCAAATAGCAGATGACATTAAAACTTCCAACTTCTGCAAATAAAAACAAACGTATTCAGTGGTGAACTGGTTAAAAATGGACATAAAACCAGCAAAATAGATCAAATCAGCCGAATAATTCTGGTGATATGGTGAAGGCTGGAACCTCCAGAATGTGAATCTGCTTAGATCCAGTAAATCAGGGAGTTTGTCTCGACTGCAGAAGAGATCAAAGATATATTGGCTGTTTTCCTAGAAGGACCTTATAAATCTATACCGGGGAGTGCACATCTCTTTTTCTCTCACACAGAGGGCTCACCTCCTGTCCAAGTCAAAGTGAAGTATGTAGTTGAAAAAATGTACATATTTTGCATCAAGATGTAACAGCAGTTTATTTAGTCGTCTAGGAAACCAAACCTATAAATACATGTATGACTGCAATAGTCCAAGTTGTGCACTGTTTAAAGATGGAGACTCATACAGGGTGTCTTTGCCTTCTACCCAGTGCATGCTGGGAAAGCCTCAGTGACTGTGAGCCTGAAACAGGATGTGTTGGCACAATCAAAACAAGTGCATGAATTAAAGCTCAGGCTTCTCGTGGCTGTTTTATCTCTTCCAGTTTGAGAAGCTGGAGGGCATCCCAGAGCTGGGAGTGATAACGGAGCAGGCAGAGGGAGAGTCGGATCGAGACGACAGGCTGTATTTACCACAAACTCCGGGGGACGTCCGCGATACCGGGCCCTTCATCCCTCTGCCGTCACCTGACCGACACCTGCAGCATCAAAGACAGGTACTGACACGTTTACAGCTCCTCCACTGGGTTTGGACTGAATGTTGTGACAGCGACTGCAACTTCCTGCAAGTTCTGAGTTCATGAGTTATGTTGTGACGTAGAAGCCATATTACCCTGAGCCAGTGGTTAAAAATATAAAAATAAAATATGCAGATAGAAGAGGGTTTCTATAATTTGGACCTGCACGAACAGCTTCAATTTTAGCTCTCAATCACGTATGAATCATCCCTCTAAAGGAGCAAAAGCATCACGTCTTGGCATCTTACATTATTCCTGATGAGAACCCTTATGCATAATAATTTCTGTAAGGGTACCGACTCACGGCATTCCCCCAAAAGCATATAAAAAAATCTATCGTTGAATCTTGATGGCCAGGCCAATGCAGTGCCCCCCTGGATATGCAGGAACTTGGGCTGAAGCCTAGATCTTAATGTGCATCAGCCTATGCCAGCATACTTGAACATTTCCTGTATACTTCCATCCCTGGAAGGAAGACTCCGAGATATGACTGGATTAGAACACCACATCTGACTGTCTGCCTTCTGATGGAGAATGTGGAAATAGATAGTTTTAAAATGTTTAATCACGAGTAATGGAGTCATCCTAGGGTCAGGATGTTTCACATTTAAGTCTTCGAATTAAAGTCTAAAGTCTCTGACTTATTTATTGATAAGGACTGTTTTCTTGTTTTTATTTTTATTTTTTTAATAAGGCCCAAATAATTTATTCAGTTTCAAGCAAGGGCTGGCACGTTTGTTCACCTGCATGCGCATTCACAAGTCTTCTTGTTCAGCAACAGTTCCTGCCAGGACGCCTAAAGAGGCGCCAGAAATCGTGCGTTTTGCTTTCAAAGATTTTACATCAAATGCAAGCAAGAGCAGTGAAACATGTTTGATATGTAAAAGAAGCATCGAGGAGAAGACGGGGACATCCTCAAACATTCCCTCTAAAAAGCTAGGGATGCACGATATTGGATATATATATATACGATATGCCGATATTTTACATCTCAATTAGCCAATTACCGATACCGATATTTTTTTCCTGCACACCTAATTGCAGAGATCATCAACTCACTTCTGTATTGGAATTAGCGTACAGTGTCGTGCCGAGGTCGGGCATTTAATCAAGTATGCAGCAGCCCATTATTTTATCGGTTAATTATATCGGCGGATATCGGCGTGTTGGCCGATAACCGATAGTAAATTTTTAAGCCAATATCGGCCGATACCGATAACGACATAGGTTTGAAATATTCACATATCTATTTTTGCGCAGTATGTCCACAATAGGGCATACCAATATAACGATAGACAAACTAACTTGCGAAGATGTATTTATTTAAACATAAACATGCCTTTTAAAAGATCAACATAGCTCAACACAGCTTGCAAAATAAACAAATAAAATAATGACGTTACGATAAAATGGACACTCAGCGCTCCAAGTGAGCTGTGACAGGTATAGCTATGTATTTAAACATAAGCATGTCTTTTAAAAAAAAATCAACAGACCAACGCCTGTCTGTTATGCTGGGGGTGAGAATCTCTCTCTCTCTCTGTCTCTGGTGTGGCTGGGAATTCTCCCCCATCATTACCACGCGTCACATGGTTGTTGTTTTAGTTCCTTTCAGCCAGACTAAAGTTAATTATTAATGTATCATCGTATAAAGTGACGTGTTCATTCAAAGCGCTCTGCATGAGGACATACGAGAAGACGCTAGAAAACACGTATAAATATTAATTTGAAGAATCGAATATCCGTTTTTTATTGCAATTCAGTTACTTATTCGAATTTAGAATATTGGTTGACAGCCCGATTGAGGACTCAGGTAATGGGGACTTGACTTGGACTCGCCTCTTATTCTTCTTTGGTGACTTGAACACTGGGGACTCGAGACTCGGCTTAGACCTCAGGTTTGCTGACTCGACTGTAATACTGCTACACACAGAAAATGCATAAATGAGACATGTAAGTCATATTTAAAGAAAAAATGAGTTAAATACAATTAAAAACACTTGTCTGTTAGTAACAAGGATGTGCACGGTACTATACTGAGAAAAGAACACATTATACAATTATATAAATACACACATAATGAACAGTTGAACTGTACAGTTATAGTGCAGAAGAATTGTATTCATAGTCTCTTTTATAATCTGTGGTAAATTGTTGTACTGACAGAGTTTGGGTGTTTGTAATGGCCTTTTTATTTTTCTCATTCAGCTTCATTGTGTGCAAATGAATGTCTGGCAGAGGTTCATTAGTGCTCTGTTGGCATGCTATGCAGATGAGAGTTTTGGCCTAGATAACCAGTTAGAGGCAGTAATTATTTTGAGTCCACACAGTCTTGGGCTTACTGTTCAAACACAAACATGGACTCTCAGTTACATGCAGAGGAGACAAAAGGAGCTGTGTACTTCTCCGGGCTGCCGAATGTTTCAGAGGACATTTACCCAACATCGCGTGTTTCTGTCAGCACGCCTGTCGACCACTTTGTCCCTCCGTTAAAGTAAAGAAAGTACCTAAGCATTTTGGGTTGGATGCATTATTAAGCAGCTCTAAGTGCTCTATTTTGTCCTGTGTTTTGATTTTTCCCTAACATCATAAAAAAAGGTTTGTACAGTGATCTGACAGCGGCGCTTTACTCTGTGAGCAGTGTTCCAGTTTTAACAAGGTAGACTATATTAAGCTTTATGCACGAGAGCAGAAATTAAGACTTGCTTAAGTAAGCAGTTGCACACATGACTACTACAGCAGAGCAGAGCAAGCACAGAGGATAAATCCTGCAGCTGGGCTGAGATAATAGTATGTTCAGCTGTAAAAAGGTAATTGGAAGACAAAATGTAAGGAGTTTGTGTAGGAAGCTCTAATCAGTATATAAGGAGCACGTATGTAAAAGTATTGTTTGAAACGGTTAACACCACTTAGCATGTCTGTTGTAAAATCAGCTGAGATATCTCTGGAACACTTTAAGTGATTGGATTTAGCAGGGCTGTGAGTTTGTAGCTGGTTGGCACCCTGGTTAGCACTGTTATATCATTATAGGAGTGGGTCTTTTCTGTATCTAAGCTAAGACATGGTGGGTTTCTTCCTAAAGATATGCAAATGAATTATTAAAAATACCCACTGCGTCTTCCCAAATCTCCTGGGTGCTGCTAAGTAGCAGATAGAAGAGGAACTTCCCCATAGGGAAACATAGAATAATATAAATCCTACATGGCTGTGGCTCAGTGGTAGAGTCGGTTGTCCTTAAATCTGAAGGTTGGTGGTTTGATCCCTGACTGCTACAGTCACATGTTGTTGACATGTGTCCTTGGGCAAGACACTGAACCCCAAATTGCTCCTGAAGGCAGAGCCATTGGTGACGAATGTGCATCGATACTGGATGGAGATTTGCACTTTGGCCTTTGTCATCAGTGTGTCGATGTGAGTGTGAATGGGTGAATGTGACATGTTGTGTGGTCGCGAGACTAGAAATGTGCTATATAAGTACAGTCCATTAACCATTTTTGACCAATTTGGTTGGAAAGCTGGAAATAACCCCGTTGACCTCTCTAAAACTGATGAAGCTATTTGATGGGTATTTTGCTAGCTTGTTTGGGCGTCCTGGTGGTACTGTTGGTTCAGACAGTTATCATAGTATAAACTTGTTCATTTCTTTCCCACTTTGTCCACTGTTTAATCAAGGCAAAATGCATTTGCTACTGTTAGCTAGCACAAATAGATTCAAACAAGTGAGTTTTCAAACATTCAATAATCTGCATTGCAAAAGCTTCATGAATATCCAACAGGTTTTTTTAGGCCTCAAGGATGCATTCAAGTTCATTTTGGTTTGAAACTGTAAATGTAACTGTGTTTATTTACAAGGAAATTCCACAGGGTCCCTTTAACTTAAAATAAGCTAATTAGCCTGTAAGCTAGCTAGCTACCAAACAATACTTCTGGTAGCTGGCAGAAGGACATTTTTGAGATGACCAATTTGGTTGAGAAGTAAGAAATCAAATTTGTGTAATAGCTTTAAATTAAAGTGACCCTGTTGATCTTTTGAAAACTGATGAAGCTAATGAGCTATCATTTGATGGGTATTTTGAGACGGTTATCATAGTATACAATAGTTCTTTTAGCAAGTCAGTGTTTCTGTCTTTTGTTTAATAAAGGCAACATGCTTTTGCTACTTCTAGCTAAATAGATTCAAACAAGTGTGATTTAAAACATTCAACAATCTCCGTAGCAAAACCTTCATGAATCAGGTTTTTGGTTTATTTTGGTGTGAAACACTAGATACAACAGTGTTTATTTACAAGGTAAGTCCACAGGGTCCCTCTAACTTAACATAAGCTAATTAGCCTGTAAGCTAGCTAGCTACCAAGCAACACGTCTGGTAGCTGGAAGGCTTGCTAATTTATTTTATGTTGATATTTTTAAATGAAAATATATTTTTTTAATCTTTTCTTCTTCAGTGTACGATTCTGCAAGGAAATCTAGTTTTAAAAAAGGTTTTCCGGACCAGTTAAAACATCATAAATATTTCTACGAGTTCCACTTTATCCCCGGTTACCTTATCGACGTGCTCTGGCCTTTTAGCACCTGAGCTCACATCGAGTTCTCAGCCGAGCCGGCGGTGCTGTAGTGATACCTGGAGGGGATGTTTTACTCACAGACTCCTTTGTGCATCACCGCCTCCTGCTGAGACCTGAGCTCTTACTACAGCAGGAGCACCGGAGGCAAACAGCTCTGCACACACCTCTCCGAACAGACACTTCAGGAATAACATTGCTGTTCTCTTCACTGTGACCCGGTGCATGTCATATAGCCTGAAGCAGTTAGAAACCCAAATACAAAACATCTAAAGTCTCTCAGATCCTCCTGCGTCATGATTGGACTAAGATAAATCAGAATGGTAAATGTACAGCAGGTTTTGATTTCAGTGTAATTACAGCAGCTCTCAGAGGTTCCTAAGGGATTTCTCTTAATTTCCACAGATCTGTTAGGAGGAATTTGAGTGCTTTTATCCTTCTACGTGTATATATAAGTTATTTAATAGCAAGAGTTGAGAAGGATGTGTGGGAAAGGACACAGGTTTAGAAAACAGGGCAAGAAGACAGACAGGAAACCGAGGAAGCTCAAGTCAAATTGATTTATAAAGCACTTACAAAGACGATTCGTCCCAAAGATAATCAAAGGACACCGGCTGAGATAAAAACAGGAGACAAGACTATCAAGATAAGGACAGAACATGCGGAAATTGCCATTTCCATGTGTACCTGAGTGTGTCCACTTAATCTTTCCTAATCGTGTGTTTTGTCTGAATTCCCTGTGTGCAGTTTGGGGAGAACCGACAAGTACTTCAGGCCCTGCGGACGCTGCTGGAGGAGTTTCGGGAGGAGCTGCAAGAGGAGGAGACGCGGCGATGCCAGCTGCAGCAGTCCTACGCCAATGACAAAGCTCACTGGGAGGTCAAGTGGGCAGAGATGAAGTGCCAGGTCGCACAGGTACAGATGGCGTCTCAGCGCCCACCTTAAAGAAACAGGACACAATCTGGTGTGAGGAAACTAACGGTGCATGGAGTAAGCAGCAAGGTGACAGTAAACATGTTGCCTTGTGCACGGATGAAATCCCACTAAGGGAAAAGCGGTAACAAGGCAAAAACAACACATCTTTTAGCTTCTCCCCTTTGGATGATAGTTTATAATCTATATCTCAAGTGCCAAACACGGGGACAGAATCCAATTCAAAGCATCCCTCAACAATTCAATTAAAGGAGGAAGGACAGCTTCCAATAACAGAGGAAGATGATGAATCACTTGCTTGGCACCGTGTAATTACTATAGTCTGTCATCGTGCATCCAATTATTTCAGCTTTGTGTCTAATTGTTCAATGTGCCTGTAAGCATCTTTTAACCGAACATCTGTTTAAGCTCGCTCTTACTTTCCTAAAAGGAGTCTTAATACTTTTTTCATCTCATCTGATGTGAGCACATGAAAGCTGATATCTGTCATTTTGTACTGATGCAGATTTTTGTGTCAATATCAAAAATAAATTTGCACCCAAAATATCCCTTTAAAACGGCTTTTACAATATTCTGGGGAAAAGTCTTTTGGGAGTGTATCAAAAAGCCACAAGCCATTTAAAAACACTGTTTTAAAGGGCCAGTTGGCTGAATTTCAACCTCAGTCCTATAATGCTATTATGGGGAGCTAATGCCATTGCCTGGAAAACCTCCGCCAGACTACGTAAACGCATCATCTGGCGGATGCCAGAGAGCTCGCTAAACTACACTTCCTCAATCTAGGACACACGTCTCCGATGTCATGTCTCGTTCAGAATCGTCAGGTTTGAAATGTAGACTGCAGACCTGAAGATGTTTTTAGACGATCCACCGGTATATTCTCATTGTGTTTCGGATTCTGTATCGCTCTGAGCCGTTGCCTGCAGCGAAACGATAGTATTTCACTCCAGCGTCTCTGGCTGGGCCGTTCCTTTCAGAGGGAGGGGCGCAATGCATGCTGGGTATTGTAGGAATGTAGAATGGGCGAAACCACAAGCTGTTTGTACAACTTTCTCCACAGCTATGGCGCCAATTTCAAATATTATTGCTTCTATCGATTACAGAGAACACCAGCTTTGACTGACGGTGGCTTTTTTCCAGGGGCGAACTGCTCCTTTAATAACAAATGTATTAGTTTGAAGGCTTATCAGATTCCAAAATGCTTCACAGAGAGTTATAATTTTGTAATGTGGGAAAACTTACAAAGTAGTCAATCTGTTTGCAGAAAAATTACACTATCACAGCAACACGTGTTGCAGTCTATATGCTGCTTTCAGCCCATTTATCTTACTGACAGGGGTGTTTGCAGGGGTTCATTCCCAAGTTCCCAGGTAAGGGTTATCTTTGCAGCAAAAGAGCAGAGGGATGTGGATGTTTTACATGCAGTCTGAACGTCAAAAATCTATCCAGCCACTGTGGGAATATCAGTGTCTTTGAGGGTGCAGGTTTCAAAGAGCAGAACATCAGTGGGCTGAAAGCTGTAGGTGTTTTTTTTCAACATATTGACTCAGGGAAAGAACATTGAACATTTGAGTTAGGGGGAAAATGAAATTGCGTGCAGCAAAAGGTAGTCAGTCTGTTTGGGGCTGCGCTGTCTATTTTTTGTTGGCAACAATTTTAAAAAGGAGCTTTTTTTCTTTCCCTTTGTCTTTAAAATCTTACTCCTGCAGCACATAAGGCGTCTTAGGGTCCAAGGCTCCCTGGCGACATCACTAGCATGCAATATGCTGGAAAATGACACCTTACATTGCAAGAACAAAGTACGGTCTGTCTGATTGGGGTCTTTATGTGTGATATACTGAATTTCCCCTCTGGCGATCAATAAAGCACTATCTTTATATCAAGAGGATATTAAGCATAATTTTAGCTGTGTACATCACCATCTGTCAGTCTTTTTAGATGCCGGGTAGTTTTTAAATTCTGCACATCAGGATTAGTCAATATCTGTTTAAATTCTGCCCTGCACGTGTTGCTTTGTTGCATTTTTATTTCCTGGTAGACTACAGCTCGGTGAAGTGAGAAGACGACAGTATAATGGAAGGCAGCAGCAGAGTAGCTCAGAGGGATATTGAATCTGTGTTGTTTTACGGTGCAGATGGTCATCGCGGTCGGAGCCTCCTTGTCTGCTGTGTCTGATTTAAACTGGAGATTTTATTTCCCTTTGAGAGGCTGGGCATGTACACGCTGGGAGGAAAAACAAAACTTACAATCGATTAGTTTTTTCATGACCACAGTGTTGCAGAGATAGAAATTATAAAAACACAGTGTCAGAGGCTGAGTCAAGCCTTTCCTCAGCTGTATCTGATAAAAAAAGGAAAGTGCAGCTTTGGGAACTAATTAAGCAGTTTAAGTTATAGGAGGAGGATGATCTTTTTATCTCCCTTGCTCTTAGTCTGTGCAGCTTTGACATGGTTCATATCCTTCCACAGAACAGGGGTCGCCGAGGGCCTTAATGAGAACTAATTTACTTAGTTTCCTGTGATAACACCATGTCGAGTTCTTCTCCTGCTCCGCTGCTTCGTTCTGATTAAGACTTCAGAAACATGCCGCTAAACTGCTGATCATTACGCAGCCCAGCAGAGCAGAGCAGGATTGGAAATTACCTCACCTGTGTATTTATACATGGATATGAGTTATTTTTTGTGTCATGTTTGGCAGCTATTAATATCGTCGCCCAGGCCCGGCTCATGTTTCTGGTTTGGTGTCAGACACAGTGTGGAGCCTCCTAAATATCCATCTTTATTTATAATGTCTTACATCTTCACTCTAAGCGTTCAGTCAGCAGCTATTACTGTACATGTTATCCTCCCCAGTTTGAAAAGCCAATATAAAATGATACAAGACAAACATTTGTGAATGGCCGTTATGTAAGCTGGCGTTTGAAGGCAGCCTTGACTCGCTCTTCACACGCGGCTCCAGCGCCGCAGACTCTGGTTTGTACCATTATGTTGGGGGATCAAAGCGCGTCTGAAGATAACAAAGCTCTGCTCTGCTCGGGAAACAGAAGCTTCCAGAGTGGCTTCACTTCGTCCTTCTGCTGCTTTGAAGATTTCTGCAGTGCATGTGAATCTTTGGATCAGAGAGAGGTTTGAAATATAAATTTGGGAGGACGGCCCTCGCTCAGGTTTAAATTAGCGTGCCCGTCTGGCTCCAAAACAACTCCTGGAGCTTGTGTAGTTTCTTTTTTAGCATTCAGACTCAAAACAGCTCAGAGGTCTTCTTATAGCTGTGTCCCAATCCAGGGGCTGCAGCCTTCGAAGGCCGTATTTGAATTGCGTCACAGCGACTCATCAAAGGCTGTCCCAATTCGAAGACTCCTTAAGACGCAGCCGACAAATGCGTCCTCCTCTTCCTGGGCCACGAAGGATCCATCAGGTGCATCCTTTGCGGCCCAACGTTTCCCGAGATTCATTGCGCGCCAATTCAAAGGAGATGGCGGATTCTTGTGCAGCCAAAAGAAGTTTTTGGTTTCAACTCATTCGAATAGCTAGCGTTACACATGTAAAAAAAAAAACGTACCTTGAAACAAGTTTGCTTTAAAATAATAGGTTAAGTTACGTGACGTTAGTTATAACGTCTAGTTATATCGTCTTGGCTAGATAGCTTGCTAGCTACCTGTTGCTAGGCGACAGGAGCTGCGTTTGGTGACGAAGGGTAAGGGCGGGAACAGCTTGTGACACAAACAGGAAATCCTCTGAAGACCAGACTGTCTCGTTTCAGTTTTGCTTTAATGGTCTACACAGGCTATAAATTACTCATCCTCTGTGGGCCACGTCATTTTAAGGATTGGGACATAGCTCAAAATCAATTATTAGACACAAATTATTAATTTAGAAATTATTATATTTCCGTTTTCTGTTTAAAAATAGTCCACTCACAGTCAGAGCTGCGTCCATAGCAACGCTGAACTCTGTAGCCTTCTTAGAATGAGCTAACCGAGCTGTTATTACTCACATTAAATGGAAACATTTCCTCTGATGGTGAAGTGAGACATGGTGAACGGGACAGCATGAATCAGCGCGGCACCCGATTGAGGTTTTCTCTCTCATCACTGTCAGAGTCTGTTGACATTTTCTTTTCCATTCACGATCTTTAAACACCGCCGTATCCCGTAACTGTGTTCCATTTAATGTTTACTTCATGTGCCGTCTTCAAACATCATTTTCAAATACGTCAAAATATGGATTGATATGATTACAGTTAGTCCTCCAGATTGTGTGATTAGAGCCGCATCCCTAGCAACGGTCGGTTCTTCATAGCAACAGTCTGCTATAGAGAAATTGCAGACCTACACAATTAATACTTAAACTTTAGTTTCTTAAACAAACAAAAAAAATTTTTTAATTAACCTTTATTTAACCAGGAAAAGCTCTTGAGATTAAAAGAGTGGCCAAGTCAGGCGGCAACACATTAATGAAGTTTCTGACAAACAATGAGCAGCCATACATACAAACATAATACAGAACACGTGACTATAATACAACAAAAGACATGAAATAAAAAGTGAAACCAGTCAAACTTTGTTTAAAACAACCACAATCATAAATATATCAAGCAGAACATCTACAGCCATGTGTCTGCCTCCAGTCTGTCGTCAGTCAACTACATTTTGCAAATAATATATACACACTTTAACTCAAGTAGGAAGTATAATGAATGAAATACAAACCAAAGAATCCTGTTTTAATGACAGATTTGTGCATTTGAAGGCTTATCAAACACCTCAAGTCAGTGTGAACACAGCTGTAACATTTCCAGCCCATGTTCTCTTTATTTCCATATAGGCTGTTTGTCTTAATAAACAGCCCCACAGAGCCGTCTCATAATTAGCTCACTCATTAATTATGTTAATTCAGCATCATGAGAGGGCTCCAAATGATAAGCTAAACATTTTCAGTCATCGCTTTAATCTGCTTTGACACTAATTCATTATTTGTAGCTGTGTGAGCGCTTAACTTCCCTTTTTCATCATTATATTATTTCATTAAACTCAAAGACCTTTCGAAAAGATTGAAAGATCAAAAGAGGGAATTGTGAGTTATGCACGACGTATCAAAGACTTCTGTTTGGAGTATTACAAAGCTTTAAAGAATGACGCATCTCACTGTAAAAAGGTATCGATTCGTCGGGGAGGACGGGCAACAAAAATGGATGATGAAACAAGTGTGATAGAGCTGTTGTTAACGTATGAAAAGTTTTTTACGTATGTTTTACGTTTTTATTAGTGTAGTCTTAACTTTAAACACTGCTTTTTCTTTGTCGTACTGTTTATTATTTCTTTATACTTTACATTATATCAAATCCATCCTCATCAAATATTCCTGTGTCTTTGCTCTTTGTTCAGTTGGAGGAGGAGACGCCAGGAAAGGTGCGAGGCGAGGCCCAGGGAGACGAAGGTGAACCGGCCGGAGACCCTGAGTGGGCCTTGAATCAGGAGCGCGAGGAGCACCAGCGTCTGCTGGCCGAGAGCCACAGCACCTCCCTGGACCTCCGCTGGAAGCTGCAGCACGGAGAGAAGAGGTGGGGCCGCGAGAGGGCCGAGCTCCTGGAGCACTTCGACCGGGAGCGGCAGGAGTGGGACGGCAGCGTGAGGGAGCTCCACCGCAAGATGGAGAGGGTGAGAGAGCAGAGACAGAGGAGGAAGGCTTGTAGTACATAATAAACGGCTGTGGCTCAGTGGGTCGGTCGGCTCAGTGAGTCGGTCGTCTTTCATTCGGCAGGTCAGAGATTCGATCCCCAATTCCCTCAGGCTACATGTCGAAGTGTCCTTGGGCAAGACACTGAACCCCACAATGCTCCCGGTGGCATAGCCATGTGATAACTGATTGACAGTCGGGCACTTTACGTAGCAGCCTCTGCCATCAGTGTGTGTGAATGGATGAATGTGACATGTAGTGTAAAAGCAGCTTTGAGTGGTCGCAAAGACTAGAAAAGCGCTATATATACCATTTACCATAAACAGAGTGAAGGAAGGACAGGGTCAGGAACGGAAAGGAACACCACAGGGTCCATCCTGTAGACGTTAATATGACTACACATGACCTCCTCAGTAGATGGAATTTGCTCACTTGTGACTGAGTAATACATTTCTGCTTTTCAAGGCAATTTTAAGGACTTCTTGTGCATGTTAGCTTAAAGGTGAGACACGCAGTTAAAACTTGACCTTGTAATCACACGCCACAAGTGCTATTTAGCAGCTGTTCACGAATTAGATTTCCTTTTTAACCTGTGAGCCAACCTTGCCGAGAAGTACTAAAAGTGCATTCAAATGGAAATATGAACATCCACATATTTAGTTTTTTCTAGACTGAGGAGATTCTTAATATCCTTTTTCAAACTCCATCTGTTCACTGTTTCCAGCTTCTTAAATGTGAGGATTCTCCCAAGCACGTAAATACTGATTTTTTTCAGTGCCAAGAGTCTCTTGGTTTTACCTTTTTTTTAGTGCTGTCAGGTGATTAAAAATTAATCAAATTAATTACAGGCTTTGTGATTAATTAATTAATCTCGATTAATCACATATATCAATGATTTCTGTGAGAAGCCCATCACATGTAGACTTACTCAGTCTAGATGGTTATCTCTTACTTCCACACGTTGATTGTGCCCTTTTCTTCACCTTATTAAGTCTTAATCTGAGACCTCGTTTCCCTTCAGTCGGAGACTTTAAACTAAACTACTTCCTCAAAAACTGAAAAAAAAGAATAACACACACTCAACTTAAAGATCTGACGCCTTGTCTTGTTAATGATTGTGTGTGTGTTTTTAAGAGGAGAAACAGGGACAAAGCACCCGAGGTTATTATCGGCTCAGTTGTTTGGGACTTTAAAAATGGTCGTTAGATTAAAAGAAGTCCTGAGGAGGATTCCTGAATAATTGATGTCCTTTGGGGGATTTTAATGAAGCATACTGCAGCATCTCACCTCACTTGTGTTTGATGTCCCAGACAGGAGGTAGAAACATGAACCGGTTAATATGATATGAGAGTATTAACATATAAAACAGTGACTGGAATAATAAGGACAGGAACACAGCTCACTTTCAGCAGCTCAGAAAACAAAGTGCTGATGCACGGCTGAACGGAGACACAGAGCAGGAAGCAGCGATGCATTATTCAGCGATGCTGCAGCAAACAATAAAACACAGGTCACCTACTGAATGGCTCAGAGTGGCAGCGTTAAAGTGAAGGAGTGGTGTGAGTGTTCTTTAACCCCAAGAATGAAGCATGGTCCTTAACACTCAATGGCACAAGTGGACTACTCAGTGGAGGCATACAGTGGCAGAAAACATTGACGGAAAGCAATGTGTTCTCATGTGAGGGACGCCTGCACTGCATGATTGAAACATACTATAAATGTGAGGGACCACAGCAGGCTGTTTTGCATGCATAATAGAGATAGACCAATAAGTAACACGGACCGATTATGACAATATTTCATTAACAAAAACACATCTGGTAAAAAAATAAATGTCAGTTCAGAAATAACACAGATGATCTTTTAAGTATAATTTGTCTCCAGAAAGCACTGACTAATTTAGGATATCCTTATGTTTATGTAAAAAAAAACCTTGTTGGCTACGCACATCCAATGTCAGTTGGACTCTTATGTTATAGACCAGTGGCTCTCAACTGGTCTAGCCTTAGGACCCACCACCACCTCCTTAATGACAAAGTTTTTAACCATTCAAAATGATTGAATTAACTTTGGTTGAGTTTGGACCTGAGACGGAACAAAACATCACAAATAAAATTAGTATAATAGTCGGCCAAAATGACAAGCAGGCAGTGATGCATAACCGGAAACTTCCTCAAAAATTCATTTAATTAACAGCAAAGAGAAATAAAATTAAAAGTTCCAAGAATATAACTGTGACTGTAGCTGGGATTACCCAATCAGTGGATACATGGAGTGTGAATAAACTACACTACTACTGCACGCATGTCATAGGAAACCCATGTCCTTCAAAATAAAAGCGCAGCATAGACTTTTTGCCACAACTTTTTATTTTGTAGCACACATCCACGACCCACTGAAATCAGCTCCGCAACCCACTTTTGGGTCCTGACCCACCAGTTGAGAACCACGGGTTATAGACCATTAACAAACAAAAAACACACAACATTTTTAGATTCATCTGTATTTTGTTTGCGAAAACTTGTAAAACTGTGTCTGGTCCTTTAAGAAAACAATCATGTAAACTTGTAAATTCTCCAGAAAAGATCAGAACAGTTTGTACACTTAAATCTTATCTTAGAATGATTGTTATCACTCTTTCACTAAATATAAAGCTACCTTGGGCAGTTAATTAGCCAAACTTATCTTGAGACAAAGACTGGAAGCAGGCTAATTTTGTTAGCTTTGAACTGACCCAGGCTGGCTGTTTCCGCCTTGTTTTGCTAGACTTTAATGTAAGCTAATTGGCAGCTGTCAATAGATTTATATTTAGCATTTAAACGTGAGAAAGGTATCAATCATCTTATCTTATTCTCAGCAAAGAAAGAGTATTTTCCAGGTAAATTATTATATAAAGAGAAGCAACCTAAAACATCATCATAAGGACAACCTAGGAGCAGTCTAAAAACCATCAGATTAAAGAGGTCTTAAATTATCAAATAATAAACATATTAGACCTGCACACTGAATAAGTCAGAGGAATAAGCATTAAATATTCACAACAAAAAAGAGACTTCAGATCTTTTCATGAGGCTTTAAGCAGAAGGTCTTTTATATAATCCAGAAGCATTATTTATACAAATTGATTTAAAGTTTGACTCTTACAGTTTTACTTAGTTATCTCTAGACACCGTGAGACTGATCACTTCCTACTTGTGTGTGATTCTATGTGCAGATGCAGAGAGAGCTGAGCACCCGGCGAGGCGAGGGCATGGACGTTAAAGATGGCAGCTCAGGCCACCGAGGTGTGTTTTCCCCTCAGGACAGTCCCTGCAACGCCCCCCGGTCCCCTCGCTCCCCACGCTCCCCCTGTACGTCCACACCCATCTCTGCCCCTCCCATGCGTTCCCACTCCGACTCTGAGGCCATGCTGGAGGAGCAGGGGGCCACCATGAGGCTGAAAGGGCCAACAGAGAACCTCTTCCTGGACGCGCTGTCTTTGGACCCCCTCAGCGGCCTGGAGGTCCCACCACCCTGCAGACTGGAGAGTGAGAGGAGGTTCCCCTGCATGAAGGAGGTAACACATCAGTCAAGACTTATTATTAATGTAGTGATGTAACACAAAAATACAGTTTGCTGATGATGGTCTATTACTTTGGTTCAGGCTGAAATATCTCACAACTACTTGATGGACCACCATCATTTAACCCCTGCAGATGAATCAGAGTGTATCTGGTAATCCCCTCAATGTCCTCAACATGAGTTTAAAGGAGCAGTTTGCCCCTGGACAAAGCCACTGTCAGTCAAAGCTGGTGTTCTCTGTAATTGAAAGAAGCAATAAGATTTGAAATTGGCACCATAGCTTTGGGGAAAGTTGTACAAACAGCTGGTGGTTTTGCCCATTCTACATTCCTACAACACCCAGAGTGCATTGCGTCCCTCCCTCTGAAAGCAACTGCCCAGCGAGACGCTGGAGTGCAGGCAATGGCTCAGAGCGGTACAGAATCTGAAATAAGACGAGAATATACCGGTGGATCGTCTAAAAAATCTTCAGGTCTGCAGTCTACATTTCCAACCTGACGATTTTGAACGAGACATGACATCGGAGGCGGACGTACTAGATTGAGGAAGTGTAGTTTAGCAAGCTCCCTGGCCTCTGCCAGATGACGCCTTTTGCTTAGTCTGGTGGAGGTTTTCCAGGGCCCGTTGAAGAACCGGATAGCGTCCTACCATAATGGCATTAGCTCCCCATAATAGCATGATAGGACTGAGGTTGAAAATCGGCGAACTGGCCCTTTAAGATTTTTGGTTCTGAGTGAAACATCTCAACAACTATGAGATGGATATCCATAAAATTTGGGACAGACGTTCATACCCCCCTCAGGATGAATTGTAGTAATTTTGTCATCCCTTAAAACTTTAGCCCCAGTTTACTTGTGTTTTTTGTTTATAATATATATAGATATATATATATAAATATATATAAATATATATAGATATATATATAGATATATATATTTGTTTAATGTTAGCATGCTAACACTCTTATCTACGATGGTAAACATACAGTCATAAATATTATACCTGTTGAACATCAGCATTTTATCATTATAATGATGGGAATGCTTACATGCTGATGTTAGCATTTACATGTGCTTCAGTACAGGCTCAGAGATGCTAGAATGGCTGAAGACTACACTCTTTTATAAGTAGCCTAGTAGAAAAAAACAATTCTCTGGTTCCAGCTTTATAGATGTAAGGATTTGATGCTTATTTTGTCAGACGAGAAAGTAAACTCACTTTCAAAAGTAAAAGTGCTCATATATGTGTGTCACCACTTTGACGCTGTGTCTGTCAAAAGTTTGTAAGAAGCTGAACTCACAGCATGTCCTTCCATCTCTGAAAGCATGAAATGTCTAATACTAGAGTATTAGGTGCTCAGGTAGAAGGCTCTCCTTCTTTGGGGCGCTGGTTTGGCTCAGTTGGTGGAGCGGACGCCCCATATACTAGCTACAGTCCTCCAGGCTCGACTCCTGGTCTGCCGATCGTTTGGTGCATGTCATCCCTCAATCTCTACTCATTTCCTGTCTCTCTTCAGCTGTCCTGTCTGATACAAGCAAAAAGCCCAAAAAAGAAGACTGTCCTTCTTATAAGAAATACATCTAAATGTAAATTTAATTAAAAAGTAAAAACCTGTTTAACAGACGCTTTACATAACAGGTTAATTTCTTTTCATTTGACTAAATTACAGTTTATTACACCTGCTTCACCAGAATACATTAAGAAACTAACAAACTTGAGGTGTAATCCTAAAACTTTTATGACAAGCAATTAACATTAAGACTTTAAGGAGGTATAATAAAATTATATTGCAGTCTGGCACATAAAGCCTGTCTCTTAAATTAATTACTCAGTGTCCGTTTGCTATTAACAACTAAACAAAATCTGTCTAAACTGTGGAGCTAAAATGAGACAAAAAGATATATTTATTTGAAAATACAGCCACTGTTTTTCAAGAATCTACTGTGAACAAATCTCACACTGAACTCTTTTCCACATGACCTCATCGCTGTATCTGCTGTGTTTCAGGCTCTGAACGAGATTTCGGAGCGAGAAGATGACCCTGAGTACGCAGAGGAGGAGATGGGCGGCGGGAGTCTGCTCAGGTGAACGCATGAAACAGCTTTGAGTCAAACCGAGTTCACAGAGTGTTTTTACAGGCAAACTATTCTTTTTGAAGCTGATTCATTTTAATAGATGTCAACAGTAAACACACAGAACACGGTCTGGCTGGCTGCAGATAATTCAGCCTCCTGCTGCATTTTTGTCGCTCATGCATTCACATTGATCCCTCTGGAGACGAGCAGTTTATTCTGTTTACTGATACTTGAAGTGACAGAGTTTCCCTTGTGATTTTTCTGTGTGAGTTGATCTTATTAAGTGATGCCGCTCACTTTTCTAAAAAGATACGGACATAAGAAGGAGATGAGATCATTGTTGGTGTGTGTTGTGATGGTGTATTATATGTTAATGAACTCTGTGTGCTTGTGTGTGTGTGTTGTTTCCAGGGCCAAGTCCGTGTGCTCCATGAGCGACTTCCAGCGGCTAATGGACAGCTCACCGTTTCTCCCCGACAAGACTCGCCACGGTGATCAGGGTCAAGACGACATCACCCCGCCTCTCTCCCCGGACGACCTCAAGTACATAGAGGAGTTCAACAATAAGGGCTGGGACTTCCCATCATCCCCCTCTGGCCCGTGTCCTCTGCGGGAAGCATGGCCTGACAGACCACCTGAGGCTCAGGGAGGGGAACCCGTTCTCAATCCATTCCAGCCGGCCTCCTGGTTCCTCACCACCAGCGCCACCCTGACCACCAGCACCCTGAGCAGCCCCGAGCACTGCCACAAGTCCCCGCTGAGGGGCAACGGAGCAGGGGTGGCAGGGGTGGGACTGGACCTCTGTGGGGTTCACATCCCCCACAGCCCCACCAGACCTGGGGCAGCTGAGCGCCCTACTGCCCAAGACCCGGACTTCCTGTACGCCAAAGGGACCAAAGCCAGGGGCGGAGGAGAGGCTGGGGTGGGAGCCAGCGGGCCGGATGAGGTCTTCAGCCCTGGGAGGTGGCCATGTGGGCTTCTGGAGGGTGGGGGGTTGAGGACTTCCCCTAACCAGTCTCCTATTTACACCTCTTCTCTGGAGCTGCAGCTCGCCAGAAACCTGAGCGACGACATGAAGGAGGTGGCCATCTCTGTGAGGAATGCCATCCGATCTCCACCGGGGCCAGTAGTCCGGGACACCGCCTGCCAGACGAACGGGTTCACCACACGAGGCACTCAGACCACCCAGACCATCAGTGTGGGTCTACAAACGGACCTGCTGAGGAACCTGACCAGCAGCCCCCACCGCTGCCTCACCCCAAAAGGTGGCAGCACGCCTATATCCTCCCCGTCCCGCAGCACGAGGAAGGTTCAATACTCTCCTGTCGTCCAGAGCAAGTTTGAGCGACCCTGCTGCTCGCCAAAGTACGGCTCACCCAAACTTCAGCGCAAACTGTCCTCAACCAACAAGGCTGATCTACCAAACAACAGCCGTGCCCCCACCCCCACCACACCGCAGAAGGGCAACAACGAGTCAGCGTGGGCTCGCTCCACCACAACTCGGGACAGCCCCGTCCATACCACCATCAACGACGGCCTCTCCAGCCTCTTCAACATCATCGACCACACCCCCGTCGGCTACGACTCCATCCAAAAGTTCAACAAATCCCCCAGTCGCTCTCGCCCCAACCAGTCCTCCACCTCCGAGCCTGGCCTTGCACAAGGGGCTTGCGCGATAGACCCCAGGAACTCACAGGAGTGTTTGCGGGCTGCTCGTGGGCGCTCGCCCAGCCCCGTGCAGCTGATTGTGGAGACGCAGGGGGACAAAAACCAGGAGGTGGTGAGCATACGGCAGGACCTGTCGGCCCCGCCCGGCTACACGCTGGCTGAGAACGCAGCTCGCATCCTCAATAAGAAGCTGCAGGAGCAGAACTTTAGAGAGGAGAGGAGGCTGCAGGCTGGAGGACAGAGCAGAGACAGCAACAGGCAGGCCGACTCAGACAGAGGACAATCTGGATGTATGGAGGTAAATATACAGACGCACTGGATTCATCGCTTCATCATTCATTTGATCTGGGGCCCATGTTTTATGTCGCAGTCGTGTTTATGACTTTGCCTTGGATTCACCTTGTAATGTTTGAGGAAAACACTTTAAAGCATGTGTGGTTAATCAAAGACAAAGCTAATCAACTACGTTATAATATCACTAAAATGTTAATGCTTTTTTCTCAGATCGAAAGCACTGACTGATGCAATGGTAATGTCAAATATTTAACCCTCTCTAATAATTATGAGCTTTCCTTCTTTGCTGTATGTAGCCGCTCTTTAAGGTTTCTTCTTCTTCTGTACTTTCTTCTTCACTGTAGCAACTCTCTTGTAGCGTGGCTTTTATTTCTGTGCTTTAACTTCAACTGAGGCCCGACCGAAACCTGATTTCTGTCTGATAACTGGGAGAGTGAAATTAATGTTCTCACATTAATCATCCAACTGGGATTGTAGTTACAAAGTTATATGATTAATTATGATCAGAAGTCTCCAATTAATTACGAAGCGGACTTTCAAGTGTATCTAGTTTTGAAGCGATTGATCTTCCCTTCAAAAGGAAACCAAGAAAAGCGCTAATTTTACTCGATGAAATCAGCGCTCTGACACGTCGGTCGGGCCCGTTTCACCACCCATTCAGCTGACCTGTGGGCAAAATAAATGACTGACAGAACTCCATATTTCTGGTCATGTTTAAATGATGAAAGAGAAAGACAAATTCATTCAGCTTTACTTTAGAAAAGTAGGTCATGCTGTGATAAAGCTGTACATTAAATCAATGAAACACAGACACACTGTATATTTGAAACCATGACATGAACAGTGAGCAACATAATCCCACATATGGTGATTAATTTATCCACTAACATCAAGGTCTCACCAGCTGCTGTTCGCTGATGTGCAGGACAGACAGATTAAAGTCTGATGTGTGTTTTATGGATGATAGTGGAGTCTGTTTCCTGCGGTCGCTCTGTGGACGGTCACAAGTGGAACAGATCAAAATAATGGACTGTGACCGTTCTCAAGCATGTTGTTAATGCTGTTAAATTGACATGGATGTGGATAATTTTTTGTGTTTCGTTAGGATGGATAAACAAGTCCAGACGGAGTAGTAGGGGAAAAGGAAACGTCATCATTAAAGGTCCAAATACAATTTAAAATTTCTACCAAATAAACCAAACTGAAAGTGTAATGAGTGGATGGGCAACACGGATAAACATTTGTGTCATAATTTATTGTTCATGCAATTTGTGTCTTGAAACTGTTTTTTGAAGAGTAGTTTTTTTTTTTACATTTTCATAATGCCTGTTGTAGCTAAGCAAGCAAATTTTAAAGGGGAGCCACGATTTAACTTCCTGGGCTAAGTTCAATAAACATACGACTAATAAGAGAAACAAAACGTGTGACGTGAGGACCTGTTTCCACAAACGCTAATTTTTTAGCTCTTCTCACCGGCGTTTACGGTTGCTAGGTTACGAAAGTTGTCTGGCTGCACTTCCCCTTCCCTTGGTAGTGACCAATAAGGGCCCGATCAGACAGGACGCGTATTAGCAGCTGGGGGTGGCTATTTTGTCATTGTTTTCAATGAGAGGGACGCTTTTTGCGCGCTGCTTTTGCTTTGCGGAGCGCCTCGCTTTTTTCTGCTCTGTGCGCCTCGCGTTTTTGAGGAAACGCTCCGAGCACCTCGAGGAGAGGCGAGCCTTCTGTCAGTTTACAATGTAACGGTTAGGTTAATGACAGCTAATGATTCGGTGGTTGCCTTAACAACAGTAGGGGAAAAAAGCCGCCCCCAGCTGCTAAAACGCGCTCTGTGTGATCGGGTGTTTACTTTCACAAAAAGGCAGTGCAGTGCGCCTCGCGTTTTATGCCTGCAAAACGCGTCCTGTCTGATCGGGCCCTAAGTCTGTTTTAAATCGCTCTGTGTGCTTAGTGTTTGCTTTCATTCAAGGACATTTTACAAAGAAAACAAAAAAACTATGTAAAGGAATCATGTCCTGGCGTTAGCAGCAGCTCTAGACCAGGAAATTGTACCCTCGCTTAGCTTCTTCTCGGCCATTGTTGTTGACAAAGTTGATATCATAAGTCCCGCCCCTTCTTGATTTTGATTGGTCGGTGAGGAAGAAGTGACATTGACGAGCATGGCAGTGGTGTTTTTGTGCTGTTAAAAGCTGAACTGCTGCCAGCCCAAAAAAATCAGTTTTTGGACACAGGCCCTGAGAGTAGGCCCTCCCTTGAACGGCCACTGTCCAATCCTACATTAGCAACCGTAACTAGGCGCAGGGTCAATTCATAAGGCTTCCAGTTAAATACACAGATGGTTGGCGTGACACTTTTGCAGCCAACACTTACCATTTGAGTTGAAAGCCTTTATTGTCATTGTATGACAGGATACAACAAGATTGCATGTGCCACTCCTGGTTCATAAGGTTAAAAAGACACGCTTGTATCTACATCATGGTCCCCTTTGTGTTTTTCCAGGTCTTAAAGTGAATGGGTGTGTGTTTACTGCTGTCTGTGTTGTCTGCAGGCTGAAATCAGCCTCCTTATTTCTCCTGATCAACCTCTCTGCCTTTGATATGCCAGACTTTTCCTCTTTTCCCGATTTTACCGATTAACATTTCCCGCTCTATCTTCCCTCCTCCTCCTCCCCCCTTCTCTCCTCCCCTCTGGGCTTTATCTCCCCCTCTTCCTCGCTGTCCGCTGTGCTCTGATCCAGAACCACACTGTCATACTAACAACTCCTTGGGGACTCTAACTCTGCTTGTCTCCGTGATGTAAGTTCCTCTTCCTCTACGACCTTTGGCGGTGGGTTCACCGGCCACACGGACCTCTCACCTCACGCCCTGCAGACCCCTCCCCCCTCCTCACCCTCTTCATTATGCATGCTTCACAGGACAGCAGTGACAGTGTTTGAAGCCATCGAAGTGGTGTCAAAAGTTGTGCGACGGCCATCCATCTTTTTCTTCGTGTAATTGTACGCATGCTCAGTTTCTTTGGTATAGTGTTTTGTTTTTTTGATGGACCATAGTGGTGATTTTGCATGTTTTAGTCCATTAACCATAAATCACAACTACTACTTTCAAATACCATACCATACATTTTGAGATTAATAGATTAGAGTTTTCTTAAGTTTTCTCCCAGTACAAAATGAGAATAAAGTTTAGGAGACTTGCAGTAGGAGGTCATCAATAACAGCTTCATAAGTTAACTCGACAGGTAGTTAAGGATATCAGCTCCGTCTTAAACATTAGCTCCTTTACCTTTCACTGGACAGAATACATCAAATTCTAGTTTAGAGTTTTAAAAAAACAGCTAACTCTGACATTAGCCAGCATTTGTTAGCAACTACTAGCTAACAAAGGCTGCTGACATTAGCCAATGATAGAAAAACCTGGAGGCGAATACATTTTAAACACTGACATGCTTGGTTTTTAGCAAGCTACAAGCTAGTCCGCTACATTTGAGTGTGCTGTTTTTTCCAAGCTTCATTTTCGGGTAATTGTAGTCCACTATCTGGATTAATAATTAAATATATCACAAAACATTGTAGACAATGGCAGACATATTATAGTTGACTTACATGTTGAGAGTCAACATTAAGCTCGCCCGGTAACTGAAAGTCCCACACGCATATTTAGCTAAATATAAGCTAACTTTAACATTAGCTTTAGTTACTGTCTAATGAAAGCTTCAAGATGTTTGCTAGCTTAGATTGGGTTAGCCAAAACACAGGGAAACTAAAATACAGTGGATAGATAATTGATCAAAAAACACAGCTAATGTTGACGTAAGCTAGCTAGTGTAACTTGAGATGACCTGTAAATATTTATTACTAGCTAACGTGCCTACATTAGTTAGTTAGCTAGCTAATGTGGGCAGCTAAAGTAGCCTACTATCTGAGCTCTTTTTGGAGACAGACATCAAAGAAAAACAATAGAAACCTGAATATCAAACATTTCAAAGGAAGTGTGTGCGGCAACAGGCAATTTAGTGTAGGCTAATGAAGAACGCGTGTTAAAGTGCTCTCAAGTATCAGGTATCATTGTCCAACTATACAAATAAGAAATTAAACCAGTGTGGTAGTAATACGAAATGTGTATGATTTGCCATTGATGGCCGAGTAAATCCTGCAAAAATCACCGGTATGGTCCTTGAAAAAAACCTCAGTTCATGTGACTAAACAGTCACCAGATGCTGTATTATTTATTGATCCTAAAACGTTTGGACTAAAATTGTGAAGCAGTGCATAAAAAGGCGATTCTGGATGTTTCACACGTCCCTCAGCGCTGGTTGTTTGTTGTCTTATGGGACCCCTTAATATTCTAACACTGTGTCTCTACCAGGGTGTCACCATGTGTGCGACTGGATGGCCTGTGATGTTTACTTGTGATATTTTGCTTTTTTCACCCTTTTTGTCCACACAGTGTTTCCTTTCCTCTTCACTCTTACAGCCATCCTCTCACACTAACAAACCTCCAAAGACTAACTGAAGAAGAAAGCTGCTAACACTTATCACTTTCTATATTCTGACGCCTGACGGGGTTGTGTTGGATGTCTGAAGGATATTAACCAGGGACTCTGGTCCACTCTGCATGCTTAAAGGAGAAATCCACCATGACTTTTATATAATATACTAGAAGCCTGTCGGTGCATTTTAATATGGGGTGGAATTTAGTTTTCTGGTTGTCCCATTTTTCATCAACCGCCCTCACTTACCTATTAAAATAAATGTAGGAGAGGTGCTGGTTTAGCTCAGTTGGTAGAGCAGATGCCCCATATACAGAGGCTGCAGTCCTCAACGCACTGATCGCAGGCTCGACACATGGTCTGTCGATCATTTGGTGCATGTCATTCCCCACTGCCAACATTTCCCATCTCTCTTCAGCTGTCATATCTAATAAAGGCAAAAAGCAGAAAAACTTATCTTTATACAATAAATGTAGGGTTTTCTTAGATTATACAAAAAATGCAATAAAAATATCGTAACTTTTGGCTTTTAGATGTAGTTGGATGCTGAAGCGAAGGCTTTTTAGATGGTATCTGCTTGATGATGTGTTCAAGTACTTGAGAGAAGCTTGGAGAATTGAGAGCTGAAAGTAAAAATTTAGAAGATAAACAATATAAAAACATTTCTTGAATGCAAAATGCTACAGATCTTTTCTAAACAAGTAAAAAAAAAAAAGGAAACATTCAGCTCTGTTGCCAACGTGGTCTTGTGATCTATTTACTTGCTTGTAATAGTCTGTTTCTTGCGATGTAGTATTAGGGCCACATTAAAGAAAAAAAAAATGAGATTACGTGAATCAGAAGAAAGTCATAATTTTAAAATAAAGTTGTAATGGTCTTTGAAGAAAGTTTTTTATTACAAGAATAAAGTCGTAATTTTGGGCTATTGTTAGCCTATATGTTATTAGGAAGGGTCTGGCTTCTCTTCTGATACCCTTCAAAATAACATAGAGGCACAACCTCAGATTGTTTTTCTTTAATGCGGCCCTAATACTCTGTCGTAGTTTCTTGCTTAATTGATGTGAACTGGGATCTTCTAAAGTGTATCCATTAGCCTGCTAACATTTTAGTATTCCCTTGTTCATGGAATAGATTTGCTGTCTTGAGATCTGAGAGGAAACAATAGAATATCCCTGTTTTGTCACCTTTAGCGGCCTCTATGGTTATAAGCATTCATTGCATGTACAGACAGTTGTTTTTGTTGGTTATTTCTTCCTGTTTCGTTGATGCAAAGTGGGCAGTCTAGAAATAAATCTTGGATTTGACTCACCGAACTTTAGCATAATATTTAGCACTGATTTCTTTCATTTTCATATTGAATGGTATTTGTTTAATTATCAGGGATTACTCTCCTTGATCATTAGTGAAACGAGCTGTACCTTTTCATGTGTCGTCTCAGGCTGAAAAATAGTGACAATGACATAATGAGCTACAATGGAAACATTTCCATCTTCCATTGTAATGACACTGCACAATCGCCCACAACATTTGTCACGATGTCAGAGTGTTTTAAGGTGGATTTCTCCTTTAAGGTCGATCATTCACTGAGCAGTCGAGCTGATGTAAATCTGTTCACGTTGCTGTTTTCAGTGGCCGCTCCTGCACACTGACTTCCTGTTCACATTACTGGTGCATGATCTGTGGTGTGTAATTTGATGTATTAGCATCACAGAGGAAATCTTGTATTAACCCTGAAACCGCTCTGTATATCCTGTGTGTACAAATCCATCCGTTTCATTCATTAACAAATTATTAATTGATGGAGACGAGTATTCGGCTCCCGCCCATCCGTCTCTGTGACTTGTTTTTCCCGCCAGTTAATCAGGACTTCCTGCAGGTTGTGTTTCACGTCACTCTCTGGTGGATCTAACTTTTCATCCATCTCACTTATGTTTCCTTCACTTCATCCTCTCACGCCACCGGCCGCAGCCTCGGCGCTGTGTATTTTTAGCAGAACTAGATTGTTGCTTCACGGGCTTGAGGTCCCACCATCCTTCAGCTGAAATCTAAAGCCTCGAGATATTTATAAATCAGGCCAGTGGTGTGATGTCCCGGTGTGATCATTCACCCAATCACGCTCTGACATCATTCTGAGGGGGGAAAAAAACTCTTCTTTCTCATCTTATCGTCTTCTTTTGCTCACTTTTTCTGTTTCATTCAGGGGGCAGATGCATAGAAGTCACAGATTTATGCAAACACAGTCCTGAACCACATTTATAAACCCCTGTGTTCGCATTATTCTGTGTTATACATCACATCACATTATGCCAACATGCATTATATATAAATGGATGTGAACTCCCCACATCCATGTTGAGCAGCACAGTGTGTCCTCCAGCAGTGTCCTCTGTCAGCAGTGAAGCAAAGTGTGTCATCACACACCTGTGTGACAGAATGTGTTGATTCAGCAGGAATCCAGTAATGTTGCTTAACCAGGTACCCACATCGACAAAGGGTACTATTTTCTCAATCCTTTCACCTTTTCACCCAAAGTATTACACTTAAAGGGCCAGTTCGCCGATGTTCAACCTCAGTCCTATCATGCTATTAAGGGGAGCTAATGCCAATTTCGCTCTGTGCCTTTGGAGGACGCTATCTGCTAAACTACACTTCCTCAATCCAGGACGCCCGCCTCCGATGTCATGTCTCGTTCAAAATCGTCAGGTTTGAAATGTAGACTGCAGACCTGAAGATTTTTTAGACGATCCACCGGTATATTCTCGTTGTACTTCAGATTCTGTACCGCTCTGAGCCGTTGCCTGCAGCCAAACGGTAGTATTTCACTCCAGCGTCTCTCGCTGGGCCGCTGCTTTCAGAGGGAGGGGCGCAATGCATGCTGGGTGTTGAAGGAATGTAGAATGGCCGAAACTACAAGCTGTTTGTACAACTTCCTCCACAGCTATGGCGCCAATTTCAAGTATTATTGCTTCTATGGATTACAGAGAACACCAGCTTTGACTGACAGTGGCTTTTTCCAGGGGCCAGTTGCTCCTTTAAACTAGTTCAGGTCCTTCTGTGCATTGCTACAAGAGGAACAGGTGACGTATTTGAACGTTTTTTGTGTTGTTGTAGTAACTCGGGGGGCAGTGGTTAGCGCCTTTGCCCTGTGCATGCGTGGGTGATCAGTCCAGCGTGTAACCCCGCCTCTTGTCCCAGACACCCTGCGACCCTGAACAGGATAAGCTGTATGGATAATGGATGGATGGATGTAACTCTGGGGACCAACATCTGTAGATTATTGTGTCAAGGATCACAAGTTCCTCGAAATCAGTTACTGAGTGACCACAGAGAAGGAAACGATTAAATTATATTCCAATGGAGTTTTGGGACTGTTGTGTGTTAGTGCAGACAGTCAGTTCTAGTCAGGTGAGGCTGAGAAGTTAAGGTGTCACTGTGAGGCTGCAGAGTTCAACAGTTCATTTAACTTCAACTTTAAGTGGGTTGTGTTTTGGTTTCATCATCTCCTTATATGAGCACTGCATCTCTTTAAAGCTGTCTCTAATCTTTTGTCCCTCAAGACGACAGAACATCAGATGCATAAGAAATACGTCTGAGCATCACAGCAGCCTCACAAGTTACTTTTTGTATTGCGTGTGTGATTTGAAGGTCGAAAGATTCAGCTTAAAGCTCCTGTGAGGAACTTTCGGTTTGTGTTGATTTGGCGCCCCCTGTGGACAAAGCCGTACCTCTTATCTCTTTGCTGATTTTGTCCTGTACATGCTTAAGTGGTGGTTTGTAACAAAAATTCTCCTCCTGCTTTCTTCAACAGTCATACTGTATGTATCACTCACTTTACATTTTTGTCATGGAAAATGTAAACAAAGGCAGCAAGCAGTTAATCGCTGTCGCAGTCTGTTTCATAACCACGTAAAAACTCCTCACAGGAGCTTTAAGTTTAATATGATAAAACAGGGCAAAATTATAGATATAGATATAGAACAATATAGAACAAAAAAAGGCAGACTTATTGAGCTTTTGGACAAAAAACACATTTTCCTGGACCACAGTTTAAACAGGTGCACTGAATAAACCGGTACTCCACTAGTTAAAGGTGCTTCTTCTTTTTTTTGTTTAAAGTGGCAGATCCATCACATTATTCTCTGTACACATCATTAACACATCTGCCCCCTGCTCACTTTTCTTCTTTCACTCATGCTTTTAAGTTTAAATCTCACTTCCTGTTTCCGCAACACCTCCTTGCTCCGCCCACCTCTCTGACGGCTCCTTGTCATTGGCAGGACCTGCCTCGCTCTCCGGTGGCCCCGCCCCTGGACTCCTGCTTCCTGAGACCGGCCCGCCCGGCCAACCGCCGCCCCCCCTCGCGCTGGGCCGCCCGCTCCCCCTTCTCCTCCCCCAAGTGGAGCGAGGGCTCGAAGAGGAGGTTCACCTTCCCGCCGCCGGGGCACCGCAAGACCATCCTGGAGGGCGAGGAGCCGGCGTGAGTCCCGTCCTCTACCTCCTCTCATCCTGCTCCGCCTCAGCCTAAGAGACCCAGTACCTCAGAAACCCCCCGCCCCACAAAGACAGAGACTCCAAAGAGGCGGAGCCTGAAGCGGGGGTTTCGTGATCCACCCAGTAGCACCAGCTGACCATCGAGGAACCAGAAGAACCTGGAATGTACTGTAATATCATCAGAAAAAGACTTAAAAACTACATTTCCATAAGAGGTGCCTGCACACACTTGAGTTACTCATCACCCCACATGTGTGTATATATGTATTTATTACATATATGTATATTTTAGTCACAATCTCAACCTTTGTTCAGCTGAAAAATGAAGGTCAGCTGTTGCATTTGTAAGAAGTTTACACCTTTTTTTTCATCTGTTTACACTTTTTTTTCTATAGATATTTTTTTTGCTGTCCTGCATCAAATCATGTTTGTTTTTGTTTCTTTGCAATAAGAGCATATCTTTATTTTTCTGTTGCTTGACTTTTCTGTTCCGTCACAAAGAGAAGAAAGACAACACAAGCAAACAAACAAAAAACGACTTCTGCTTCATCGGGTCTGAAGCAGAGACACATGATGTCATTTCTGATGCTTTACGTCCTTTATTTATTTTTACGTTGGGATGAATGTCCGACTCCGTGAACGTGTAGAAGAGGGGTGACAACAAACTGAATAACATTATGCATATTTGGAAGGCAGTTGTACAAATATCAGTGAAATATTTGCATGCCTTTTGAACACTAGCACTTTAGTGCATGTACATACGAGCTCTAGTCATTTGTGATCACTCTGTGGGGAAACAATGTCGTGATGGGAACTCTTGAGCTGTTGTTTTTGTTGTCACATGATTTGCATCGACTAAAATAAGAAGAATTTTTAAGTAAATTATTGTACCTACCGGGCTGTCTTTGTACAGTTGTTACTATTGGATATGACTTACTTTTTTCTTTTGACAGGAAAAAAGGGATTGTGGGAAAAAATATGAATGTTTTAAATGAAGTCTATGTCAAAAAGTCTAAAAATCTATAGTCTTATGTAAATAATACATGGTAATAAACATGAATGTGTATTTACAAGACTTCCTGCTCCTGTGTGTGTTTGGATCTGCTGTCCACCGTGTTTTATATTCGTTACTCAGTGATAAAGGTTACATGCAGCTCATGATAGATTATACGCTCTTTCATTAGACCTGAGTTTGTGCTCGTGGCAGAGGCTGATGCTGAACCGTGTGTGTGTGTGGATTACAGTTGCAGACCACAGGATTACAGTGGGTCAGGACACACACACACACAGATAGGGAATGTGAATAAGAAGATTGCGTCCTCCCAGAAGTGAAATCCTCTTGCATCACGGTCATACATGTTCCACCTTACTCATGTTACTCTGCTTGTCACGCAAGATAAAGATAGTAGTATAAAGCCAGACTGATGAGCTTAAAAGGTCACTAACATGCCCTCCGTACTGTCTACAAAGGTATAATGCAATTTATATCATAGTGTTTGTTTCGTATGGCAGAATAGTGCCACCACGCCAAAAGACCGTCACAGCAGACAAAACTTTCCCCAATCTGAGTTTTTATTTTGGCTCTATGTGACTCATCTATTTTTTTCATCACATTATAAATGCTACAAATCCATTCAATAAACCCCTTTTACGTTTAAAGCTCCTGTGAGGAACTTTCGGTTTGTGTTGATTGTTGCGCCCCCTGTGGACAAAGCCGCACCTCTTATCTCTTTGCTGATTTTGTCCAGTAAATAAGAAGTGGTTTTTAAACAAAAAATCCCCAGCTTTTAACATTCAGACATCACTTGCTTTGAAAAAAGGCTGATTTGGCAGCACATAGTTAATGACCTCGTCTACCTACCCCCTGGCAGTGGATACAGACCTTAAAAATAACTATAAAGATATAATCCATCTTGTCGCTGATTGTCTGGTTTGCTTTTGTAGCCCATAAAGAAGCATCAGTATGAATTTAAAGGGGTTATATGTAAGATTTTACGTATATTCATCAATCAAATAGCATTTTTTATTGCCAGTGTGTGAAGGGATAGTAGAGGAACTGATAAATTGAGACCTTTCCCTACTTCCTCCCCTGGCCCAAACAACCTGTGGGCTGATTTTTACCGTTAGCCGATTTGCCAGTTAGGCAACGTAGCAAAGCACCCTCAAGTAGATCAGCTAACTCACGCAGTCTCCCGGGGCTGATCTGGCTGGTAATTGAGTAATTTGCCGTTTGGTTACGAGGCACAATGCCAGATCCATGCAGTGTAGTTATGTTAGAGCTAGTTAGCTAACCTTAGCATGCCCGCTAACGTTATGACAACCAAAATACTATCCGAGTGTGTATGTCAGTGTTGTCAGTCTAGCTTGACAAATAACATCACCATCTAACATATTAACTTAGGTATTATGACAAACACTGTTGATTGTGGACAACATGATACCGATCAATGAACACGACTCGTCAGTGAAAACCAAGCAGGTGAGTTCCGAGATTGAGCATGCCCAGTTTCATGTGTCTTAGGCAAAAACCCCAGATGCTCGTTCATGCATGCAAGTGTCCGCGAGAGCGCATACATGAAGGTTGACTTCAGTTCCCTCAACAGCCGACCGTGTTGCTAGGAATGAGGATTTTCTGAAAGTTACATATAGCACCTTTAAGTCTGTTTCATGACCAGCTAAAAACTCCTCACAGGAGCTATAACAATAACATTTTACCTCACAGGACACGGGACATGCTGCCTCGTTACACGTCGCTACACATGATAGTTCGCAACCAAACTACCCCTTTAAAACGGCACACACAACAACACAAACAAACTAACCAATGGAGGCAGTAAAATTAGCCTACTGTGTTTGTCAATGGAGTCTGGTGGTTATGAAGAGAGCTTTATAACTGCTGTTTCTGGTTAAACAAAGGATCTTACTCTTTGACAAAAGGTCAATCTCTCGTCATTTTGACACCAAAACATGTAAACACATGGCCCAGGTTTGAAAAGAACTACGTTTCATTTTATTTCAATTGCATAGGACGCATGTGTAAGGTTACCTTGGCCTTTTTACACCTCTGATGAAAAGAAAAGACTCAAGTCGAAGTACTCCAAATGTGTACTTAAGCACAGCTTGTAAGTAAATTTACTTTGTGACATTCAACCACTGACTATAGGTTAAAAAATCAAGAAGTAGTCTTTCAAAAAAAGAAAAGTCTTGAATGTTTAAGGTGCAGCTGCCTCTTGAGCGTGATATTGCCGCAAGCTAATAGAGACAAATCTCACAAATATCTTGCTTTTATTCCCCTCGTCTCAAGCCTTCACATCCGAGCAGGAAATACCGCATGAGAATTATATCTGTAAATCTAAAACGGTTGATTTTATTGGAAAGCTCTGAGCTTTTATTGGCTCTGAGGGAGGGAAGCTGATGGTTAGAGGGAAGGCGAGAGGGAGGGATAAAGACAGCTGAAGGCCTCTGTATACCTTTCACAGAGTTATAGCAATGAATAATTAATACGGCCTAGATGCATCGTGGGAGATGCTGATGGCACTGAGCGGGTCAGCGGAGGGAAGAAGAAGAAGAAGAGGCTTTTACCTCCATCCGCCCTGAGAGAGAAACCCACCACTGCTGAATAATTTACAGCAGCCTGAAGTAACACACACACTAAACACTGGACTGCTTTAATGTCTGATGTCGGCTGCAGCAACAAGGGCGTGACCTCTGAGAAACACAAGGCACTACAAGATACTGTAGATATCTGTAAGAAAGATGGAGGGCAAGTCTTAGACTGATTTAAATTTAACGTGTAACATTTTAAAATTGTATGGTTTTATTTAAAAACAAGTTTGGCTTGTTTCTAGATTTTAATTTTAAGGGCATAAGCTTTAAGCTTTTAATTTCAGCAATATCACATGAGAGGGAGTGATGTTGCACTGAACATCAGCACTGCTGTGATTTGGTCATAGGCACGAGGCCGCAGGCAAATAGTAGTAAAAGGTAACAATCACATTCCACAACTTAACGCAAACTGGACTTTTGTTGCCAAGCAACCCAAACATCCTCCTGCACTCTGTCGCTGTGTCCCAATTCAGGGGCTGTAGCCTTCGAAGAAAGGCAGTCTACAGAGGATGCGTCATTCATAGCCCGTGTAGACCATTAAAGCTGAACTGAAATGAGACGGTCTGGTCTACAGAGGATTTCTTGTTTACGTCACCAAACGCCACTCCTGTCGCCGAGCAACAGGAAGCTAGTGGGCTGACTAGCTAACACAACTAACGTTACGTAAGTTAACCTATTATTTTAAAGATCATTTGTTTCAAGGGCCCTTTCTTTTTTTTAAACGTGTAACGCTAGCTACTCAATTGAGTTGAAACCAAAAACTTGTGAATGAATCTCGGGATACGTTGGATGTGCCCAGTGGATCCTTCGTGGCCCGGGGAACGGAGGATTCATCTAAAGGACCCTTTGAATTGGGACAGCCTTCGACGCACCGCTGTGACACAATCGGCCTTCAAATACAGCCTTCGAAGCCTGCAGCCCCTGGATTGGGACACTGCTTGTGTCTACAGGTTACCACAGATCAGCTGTTTTCCATCATGTACATTTATCTGTTTGTTTTAATTTATCATCAACCAGAGAAATAAGAGTCTGCTGTGTGATTCAGAACTTGATCATTGTAGACGTACACGGTCTGCTGTAGTGGTAATTAGCAGTGTTCAGAACACCTGGCTGAGGCGGAGTGATACACAGAGTGAAAAGTACCAGTGATGTTGTTCTCTATATCAGCACTCATGGAGTGCCTCTAGTCCAATCAGATTACTTGGTTGCAACAAACTGTTGTATAAATGTTATTAAATGCTGTTCCATTTTTTGTTTTAGACGTACAAGAAATAATCTAGTCAGGTGACCTTCACCGTGATGGTTACAATAATAAAAGTTTAATTCAGATTTAGAAAAAGTCCGAAAAATAAGGAATTTTTCAACTTTGACCTCTGGTTTCTTATAGGACACACACCCCTGTTTGGTTGTATGTTTTTGTAGGTACGTTCTCCCACTCCCCTTTCTGTTCTCCCGCAGGGTGTGTGTCAGAGGATGTGGCTGGCTCCTCCAGCAGCAGCAGATGAGGCACACCTGTCTCCACTCAGCTCATCAGCCTGCCTATATAAGCCCGGTCTTCACTCCACTACTCTGCCAGATAGTTCTGTTGTTTGGTGGTGCTTTCAGTGGCATATTTTCTAGTGGCGATTTAGCTGCCAATATTTGCAGTGTTTATTGTTGCTCATGATTTTTGTACTTACCCGTGTTTTTCCTGTGCTAAGGTATCCTGTGTGCCTCGCTGTCTCGCCAGCCTTTGCCTCTTCAGTGCCACAGTTTTTCCGTACGCTCAGCCCTCATCGGAGATCATTCCTCGAGTCTGCCAGCTCCCTGCCTCCACTGCCTGCCCCTTAGGGCATTTTCACATTAGGTACGATGGCTTCATACCGTACCTGAGTACGGTTGCCCCCCCTCTCCTCTCCCCCGCTGGGCAGCTTTCACTTCAGTAATTTTGTAATCTGTACCCGAGTACACTTGCGGTATAACTCCGAAGCAGAAGTGGCGGTAAGGCATCTCAAAAACAAGGAGAAGAAGAGTATCATCAACTACGGAACATTGTTTATGTTGTCGTGTCTCACATGATCCCAGGCCCATATGGACCCGACCTTAACACTATGCCTGCTATTATTCATATTTTGGAGAAAATCTCAATCGTGACCCTCTCACCTTCATTCCTACAGTATCAGCCCTGGCCGTGCAGTTCAGGATGAGATCGGCGGTGCTGCGCGCGTTTGCGGATTTCAGAGGAGACATGGCAGTCCACTTCCGTGGTTTGGTACGGTTAGCTTTCACATCTGATGCGTACAAAACCCGAGTATACATGAACCGTACTCGAGACCACCTTTTCAAGTGGACCCGGGCACAGATCACAAACCACCCCTTTAGCTATTACACACCCTTCACATTTTACCCCCTAGCTCCCTTTCCGCCAAGTTTTTGTTTACATGGTGACTTTAGTCCAAAATGTGTTTTACTTATTGCACAATGCCTCATGGAGGTCATCCTATCTAAAGACCGTCTTTGTGAACTCAAGTATGGTATGATTCAGAATTTAAAACACATTAAGTATTGATTGTCTGCATCTCTAAAATAAGGCACCAGTTTGCAAAGTCACCTGTTACTGATCCCATTAAATGATATGACTAATAAATGAAGCATCGGAGAGGCTGCTGGATGTTTTTCACATTAACTGACAAATATCTGCTGATCCAAAGTCATTATAGTGTCTTTGACAGGGCACACCGGCTCTCCAGAGTCACAATGACACGGCTCACTCGATTGTCCAACAGTTTGAAATTCTGAAAGCCGGGGTTACAAACAGTTCAGGTGAGTTGTGTAACTTCCCTCAGTATCAAACCACCTCTTTAAATGAAGCTGCTTTTCATATGATGTGACATTTGACTGAGATTGAAAAAGATAAACAGAGCGATGTTTTCCTCTCCGGCTGTGATGAATAATGCAGCGGCGGCTGTCTGAGTGTCTCTGTCAGATTGTTTGGAGCAGTTTCCCCTCCTGTTCTCACATCTTTGTGTGATTGACTAAACAGACGAGACGTTTCCTTTTTTTGCTTTGTTATGTGGAGACAGTTTAAATTGAATGGTGATCAATGTGTTCAGTGGGCACCACACCAATCTGCGGTCAATGTAAAAGTAGATGAGTTTGTTTCAAAGTATCAGACAGTCATATATTTTTATTTTTAACCTCCCCTTGTTTCCCTGTGTTTCCCCTCCCTTGGGTGCCTGTACGTTCTCTCTTTGTGTGTCAGTAGGAGCTGGGCGTGGCCTTGCCAACCTCATTCTCAGAGCAAGCCTGCACACCTGCTGCTCATCAGCTAATCAAGCCACCTACACTCTGCTCTGTATAAAAGCCCGGTTGAGACAGTCATTCCTCGCCAGTTCGTCCGTTCACCACATGTGGTACTAGACTCGGCTCACTCTCGGAAGATTTTTGAAACCTTTTTGACTGTCTTATTGTCGGGCTTACCTTGCCCTGCTCAACTTCAAGCCTCTCAGTCTGGAATAAATTACATTTTGATAACCTGCATGTTCCAGTGTGTTTGGTGTTTATAACAGCACCTTGTTAAACTAAACACAAAATGATATTGCACCTGTGACCAATGTCTCGTCTTATATGGGCGCATTTTGATGGATTTTACTGGTAGTAAAATCTTTACAATGAGAATTATGACTTCATTGCAAATATAAAAATCTGTCTTAGTTTTTAAAAATCCCCATAAAAGTCTTCTGTTGCTCACTGGTGTAAAATCTGTTCCCCTCCCCCGACCCCTTTGTTCCACACCTGTCCACCACTTACCCTCACCAATTTTCCCGCCTTTTTCAGCCCCCTGACCCTGTGCTTCCCCGCACACCTGCTCCTCATTACCTTATTTGTCGCATTTGCTGCAGTCACCTCTCTGTTACTCTGGTCACAGGCTGAGTTTGTGAGCAATGATCTACTGCTGTCGTAACCCAACTGTTCCTACATGTTGTTTGGTGTTCGACCTGCTGTTACTTTGAGCCCTGCTTCTTGTCTTGGACATTTTGGATTTGTTTGCCTCTTTGGACCACCTTCATGTTGCAGAAATGTTAAGAGACGACTACTTTAGTCCTTCTTAGAATCAATTTGCCCTGTGCTTGACCCTTGAAAAGGATGTCATATCCTACAGTGTACACTGTAGTGTAATGGCCTACGTTCACACTGCAAGCCTTAGTGCTCAAATCCGATTTATTGCCGGGGTCAGCCCTACACATGTGACTGACTGACTGACGGAGTAACTGATTGACTGACTGAGTGAGTGACGTTACTTTCAGAGCCATAGAGAGAGAGAGTCGCAGATCATGTAGCATATTGGACCTCCACTGATGCGACTCTCTGTCTATAAGGCTCTGGATACTTTGTTCGGGGAGTAGGCGGGGCTCCGCTGCTCACAAAAGCACATATTGACCTGATGCTCATGTCAGCCACATACTAGGTTTTGACGCTCCCAAACTGACCCGCATGCGCAAAAGAACAACAACAAAGACTACGCGCAGCACGCTGTCGTACGTAAACAAACATGGGTGCCATGGAAGTCAGCGTTTACGGTTTCATGTATAAATTGATGTGCCATCCGTGGAAGCCAGCAAATTCGACAGCAGGTGATAGCGAGGACGAGGATGAGGAGAAAGAGAGCCTACCCCCACACACTTATGAGGTCTAACACCTCACTATTGTGGAAATAGAATTTATGGCTTTAATTTTGTATTTTAAATAATTATGGTTTTCTTCAAAATTCGTTCCGCCTTTCTACTTTTAGTTTAAATTGTCTCAACAAATGGTCTTGTAACTTCAGAGCAGAACAACATCAGAGTGTATTCTTTTTCTTTCCTGCTATCACATCAGTGTTAATGAAGGTTTTGATGTTTCCAAAGGAACCCCTGTGATTAACTTCCTTCTATACATTTGTTTAGCCATCAGGCTGTGAGTTCTTCACCCCTAAGACCACTGCATGAGCCCGAGAAGCGAGCTTGAACCTTCTTGTTAGTTGGGTCCCCCAGACACCCCCCTCTGAGAATGACACCGTAGCTTCTTTCATCTTGGTTGTGTATTGCCCTTTGTTGCTGTATCTCAATTAGCATAGCCCTTTTGGTTAGCCCTTTGTTTTTCTGTTACCCAAGATATATATTCTGACTAGAGCTGACTCTAGACAGAGAGGTTTTCTACAACTTGCTGTGATGATCTCTCTCCACTGCGCAGTGAATAAATCTCATCTGAACCAGCTGCTGAATCGGACCTGAAGATTATTAGTTTCTTCTACACTATCCCTCCACTGGCTAAATCTATTGCAGCCGTCTTTCACGTTTATATTTACAGTTTGACTCCAGCCAGCACAGAATTGTGGCGAATGTCGATCGAGAGTGACGTAAAAGCACAGGTCGCATTGCAAAAAATCAGACCTGTATCTGATGTAGGAGCACATATGAACATTTGAAAAGATCAGATTCCATGTGATCTGTGCTGCAAAAAAATGGATTTGGGCTAGAGATAGACCGATATGGTTTTTTCAGGGCCGATACTGATACCAATTATTAGTAGTCAAGGAGGCTGATAACAGATATTTGGAGCCGATATTAATTTGCAGTAAAAGTGAAAATATTGGCGTCAAAATTTTGAATAATACAAACTCCAACACTTAACTTTGTTTAAATGCCTTTAAGCATATGTTTATTAAACAAACAAACAAAAAGCGCAGGGAGTTCCCAGGGTCAGCAGCATCTCTTATAAAGTTAACTGAAAATTTAAATAAATAAATAAATAACTTCCTGAAGTTTTATTAAGTAAATAAAACAAAGTTAAATAAAATTTGCAAAGAAATTAACTTTTTCTCCTCTCCGCCGTGTGTGAGCACTCTGCATGCACAGCTTTCACTGCTGATGGGCTGTTACCCGTGCCATGGCTCTGCGTGTAACCAATCAGTGCTGTGGGTGGGACAATGCTGGAGACAGAGTAGTGACTGCAGACAGAGAGGCGCGGCTGCATCAGAGCCAAAATAACCCAGTTTTAAATTGATCTCTTATCGGCCGTCGGATTTTTAAAAAAAGGACAATGCCGATATGCGTCAAAATGCCGAATATCGGCGCCGATAATTGGCCCGGACGATAATCGGTCTATCCCTAATTTGGGTCACATTTGCCTGCAGTCTGAACGTAGTCTGTTGCTTTCATTAGACAGTGGATAGTCCACAGGCTGACAGGACACTCAACAAAAATCTCCAGAATCAAATCAGTATGTTGTGGAACCATTCGGCTATAATGACACCCTGACACATGCCAGCTTCATGAATTATCCTTTTCCAAACGTAAACACCCAAATGGGTCGAATAAATCTGTCAGAAGATTTGAACAACTAAGCAACCAAAGTTATCCAATCAGCACATAATCATTAACCCTTTACAAAATTACTAAAAACGTGTACACCACTTTAACATACCTTACTAGAGATTTTACCCAAATTGTGTCGTGAAAGAAACAGAGCCTTTTGTTCACCACTCTCCGAAATGAAGCGACCTGCCGTCCAGACGGTTAAATACCAGCGTGTACAATCTGACATGGATAAATCCTCATTTGAATCAACTCCACCAAACTGCCCTCGTTCTCCATGTTTCCCGCTGACAGAATTAACCTTTCCGAGGCTCCACGCTGCCTCGTTCAGCGTGCAATCTGTCAAAAATTGGACCCCAAATTGTACATGCCTGCAGCTGTGTGCGAAGGCCTCAAACAGACAATGAGCCACACAATGGGCCTGGCTGTGCCATTAGCTGAGAGGTTGTCATGCCAACGATACAAAAAGGCCCACGCTTGACGCAGGCGAAAGGTTTGGCCGCGAGGAGAATTCATATTGAGTGAAAGCTTTTCGCCTGGAGGCCCTTCACCTCTCCTCACTTTCCGTTAACATCATTATTCATGTGAGTAAAAAAAAGAGACCTCTTCGTGAAGCTCCTGCAGAGGCCCGCTGACCAGAGCGAGGCCGCTAACAGTGTGTTCAAGCTGAGGAAACAGCATGGCAGCATGTGTCAAGTTTTTTTTTTTTAGAGGATTTTAAGTCCACATGAAATGCACTATTGTATGAGTAAACAGACAGCCCCATTGTGCTGAGGAGTGTGACGACAGTTTGAACCCTGAACTAAACCAGCAGGCCTGTCGCTCAGGCTGGCAGGGAGTCAGAGACAATATGTCCAGGAAGGAAAACATGGCTGAAAATACAACAACAGCCAGCAAGGCATGAGAAGGATGAATATATTCACTTTGGACTTTGGGATTTGTGGGAATCAGTGGGGAAGATGTGTTCAGATCTTTACTTAAAGGGCCAGTTCGCCAATTTTCAACCTCAGTCCTATCGTGCTATTATGGGGAGCTAATGCCATTATGGTAGGAAAAAAATGCAATTTCGCTCTGTGCCCTTGGATGACGCTATCTGCTTCTCCAATGGGCCCTGGAAAACCTCCGCCAGACTACGTAAAGCACTTCATCTGGCACTTGCTATCTGGGAGCTTGCTAAACTACACTTCCTCAATCTAGGACGCCCGCCTCCGATGTCATGTCTCGTTCAAAATCGTCAGGTTTGAAATGTAGACTGCAGACCTGAAGATTTTTTAGATCATCCACCGGTATATTCTGGTCGTATTTCTGATTCTGTACCGCTCTGAGCCATTGCCTGCAGCGATCAATGTCCTTGACTGGAAAACAGTAGTATTTCACTCCAGCGTTCCTCGCTGGGCCATTCCTTTCAGAGGGAGGGGCGCAATGCACGCTGGGTGTTGTAGGAATGTAGAACAGGCGAAACCACGAGCTGTTTGTAGAACTTTCTCCACAGCTATGGTGCCAATTTAAAATATTATTGCTTCTATCGATTACAGAGAACACCAGCTTTGACTGACATGGGGCAAATTGCTCCTTTAAGTAAAAGTTTGAATACAACAATCTTCGATACTCACTACACGATAAGTCCTGCATGTGTAAGTCATACTCATAGTCAATAAATGTCCTTTGAAACACTCTGTTGTAACCCACTGACGAACGCCATTCGATGTGGAGTCGACATCCCCCGGAGAAATCGTGGAGTGTATCAACCAGCATTGGTTGGTCCACCAGAGAAAGAAGGTGGAAGCTGTGTGCAGTTTCCTTTGGCCTCATCAAAGTTGCAAGTAAACGGTTACTATGGCCGAACAAACACAAAAGGTTGATGAATACAGATAGCAAAACTTAAAAAGCAGGCACAAATCCAAAGGAAAATTAACAAATTCGACAAACAGATGAAGATAAAAACGTTCTCAGTGGAACCAAAATCTGTGTATTTAGTGTTAAAACATGCACATTTCAAACTCTTTAAACTCTACATTTTTTAGCTAATCCATGACCCATGAATGACCTCCAACAGGTTATTTTAAAACCTCTCCTTCAACATACAGTACCATTTCAAAACAACAAATAATCAGCAGGCTTCAAGTTCAGTTAGACCATCTGTCTCTCTTTTGAAGAGCTAAAACAAAAGGAGTCCATTCATTTGGTGCCTCCTTGATTCCTCTTTTGTCTGTGTAATTTGCTTTGGACGTGCCCAGTCTCTCTCTCTCTCTCTCTCACACACACAGCGCTCACATCTTTGTGTAGCTCACAGTGGGACTCTGCGTTTGGGATGTATAGTGTGGAAACCTCCCGGTCCCACAACATCTGAGGCTGAGTTTCTCTCTTTTCCTGAGCCAGTGTGATACTGCATCAAAAACAATGACGGGGGATTTTGGGCCGTAATCCTCCAGCGGCTTAAGGTTGAGGAAAGTTGAAGAGGAGTTACTATAAATCACTCACAATGATGCTCTGCTTTTCCCTTTCAGATTATCATAGTAGCATGTGAGTTTTAAATGTTGGTGTATTTGCAATATTCCCACATTTTCACATTTATTGTGGAGTGTTTTATCTTCTCCAGTCCTAGCCGACACAGAAAAACAAAGCCACGTCCCAAATCCACTCCAAGCAGGTTCTCAGGATGTAATAGATTTGACATCGATTTCTGACTTAAACCTGAAGCTTGATTGGCAGCAAGCATTATAACATTTCCTGATAAAGCACATGATCTATAGAGTTAGTACGGAGTACAGAATGGGAGCCCAACCTTGTGGGGACCGGTCCTCATAAGGTGGGATGAAAGGCATGTCCCCGCAAAGTATGTTAAACGAGTACACTGAGGGCGGGTTCACACCAGCCTTGTTGAGTCCGATTGAACCGAACCCTGGAGCGCTTGTCCCTTCGCTGCGGTTCGTTTAGGTGGTGCGACAGGGGAATGAAACTCTGGTGCGGACCAAATAACTGGACCGGCAAGAAAAGACGGGTCTCGGTCTGTCTCCAAACGAACCACGCTCCGGTTTGATTCAGGTGAGAATGTAAACAGATTTAAAGTTGGACCAAATACAGGAAACAAACCATAAGACATTGCATTGTAGTATGTTTACGGGTGCTGACATTTGCAGAGACACGCTGTTTACTTCAGGGAGTTTTCCCACGTGGAAATTCCAACCAATCAGAGAGCAGTATCCCGCGCTCAAAAACTTTTGGTCTGCTGGTAAAAGCAGTTATTAACGTAAAAACAGATGCATGTTTGGGAGGGTGTCTGATTTCCAATGATACCTCTGATTTACCTCTGAGGAGGTTGATGGTAATGAATGTGAGGGACTGTATGAAGATTGTTAGGGGTGTATGTGGCTCAGAAAAAGAAGGAGGTTTTAGGTGTGTGTTTCGCCTTCTTTCTAGCACACACAGCAGTTTGGTGTTACCGAATCAAAGAGATTGAATTACACAAAGCCTGACTTTAAAGTATCAGTGTCTGTGGGAGGAGCTGGTCAGTGCTGACAGAGCAGTATTTACAAAGTGACAGTCAGGATATCGACGAGCAGCAGCACATCAGGATGGAGGACGACGACATTATGGCTGCTTCTGCATCTTAAAGATTGATCCATCCTTTCCAATACTTGCTTCTTATCGGACTTTAATGACACAAATGGGGGGGCCAAAATATTAGAAACTACTTTTATGGTAGTTGGTTAGTGTTAGGTTGTGAGAACATCTGCAGACGGCTGTGTGTAGCCAGAGAGGGGAATGGAGGGTCGGGGAGACTTGAGGATCAGGGGGGTAGGAGGCGGGGAAGGAAAATGAAGAGGTTGTCATGGTAACCACTCTTTTGCTGCTGGGGGTAATGATGTAACATTACCCATTTCGGCACACACACACACACACACACACACACACACACACCGGATTGCTGCATCTAGTGACACGGAGAGGTGTAAAGGAGACAACAAAGGAAGTCCACAGAGTGTACATGACCCCACATCACCAGTGAGACTACTTTCGTTATAACCTGTAATCTAATTTCTTAAAAAAAACACGTCATTGTTCCTTTTTCCTCTTTTTTTAAAAGACCACTGATGCTCGTAATTCCAGAGGAGTCCAGCGCACTCCTTTCTTCTTCTCTACATCTCTCGATCTCTGTCCCCCGTAATCGCTGCTCCCTGCTGCTGCACTTCACATCATCAAAGCCGTGTGTGTGTGTGTGTGCGTGTGTGTTTCTGTGAGTGTGATCTGTGCATCATTAAAGACAAAAGGCAAGAAAGCCCTGGCAGGAGAGTATAAAGGCTTTTATAGTAAAGCATCAGACGGCAGCTGTAGGGGATGATTCCTGCCACATGAGGGCGACAAGCAGCTGCTGCGTTTGACAGTAAAAGGACAAAAGGAAACAGATTTTTATCCCTTTAACATCTATGTTTTAAATGTGGTTGTTTTTATTCTTTTTATAATTTAACATCCCTTTAACAGATCTTTCTTTGAATATTCTGATTTTATTTGCTTGCTGTATTTTTTCTCCTTTAAATTCTCCTTAATTGTACATTTTATTGGGACTTCCTTCCTCATACCAGGACTTGAGTACTGGACGATACCTTGTTCCCGTCTAATACCAAGATGATTAGAAAATATATAGATACTATTGTTGGAAAGTTTCTGACATTTTGCTTGCTTTGACAAACATTAAACTCTTGTTTGTTAACATCACATGATAATTTACCTGCCTGGTATCGGATTGGAGCATCGATCGGCATACTTGTCGATAATGGATCCCTCATTTTACGCAGTCCAACAACTTGAATCTGGTCCATGTTTATCGTGCGTTTTAATTAAAACTGATTGATTGATAAATCACTTTATTCTCAGGTCACAGAAATGTATCACAGTTTGAAACTTTACATCAGTTTTCAATCAAAAACAAGCTTTGCAAAGCTGACTGTTGAACTTAAACATTTACATCGTCCTACAAAGAAATGAGAGCAAAAAGACTTTTAAGAAAGTATAAAAGATAGTAACTCTGTTCGCAGTTTGATTGACATTTTCGCCCAAACACAAAGACAACCCAGTAGAAGTATATTTACATACAAACCCAATGACACCTGATTTAACCCAATAAAACATCAGTGTTAAGCCTCTCTATGTTAGTGGTATAATTTTCTGATCCCAGCCCTTTTATTCAGTCTTAAAAATGCCCAACTGCTGATCCAGAACCAGTGGTTTGTGATTGTCGTCTTCTGTACCGTTGCATAGCATAAAGAAAGTGAGGGAGGTGTCTGTTCAGGCTGCAGCTTCACATCTCTGGCTAAACAGCACCTCGACAACCTTGGGGTCAGCCAGGGTCGAAAGGTCGCCCAGGTCCTTCTCGTTACGGGCGATCTGCCGGAGGATTCGCCTCATGATCTTACCTAAAAATGGATCCGAGTCAAGAGGAAGAGGAGACAGAGGTTACAGGCTGAGGAGGAGAGAGGAGAGGAGGAGGAGGGTGTTGGTGGAAAGAGGTGTCGAGCTGTTGTTACCTGAGCGAGTTTTTGGGAGTGCTGGAGCATTTTGAATGAAGTCTGGCGTGGCGATTGGTCCGATTTTCTCTCTCACTGAAACAAAAATAAAGAAAAGAATCAATGTAGTGATTGTAGTGTAGTTATACATTTAGACAATTACATACAAAGCATTCAAATATAAAGGTGCTGTAGATACTCTAATATCAATGTCTGGTTGTAATCGCAATATATTGTATCGATCGGATTATCATATTATATAATAAATTATCAAGTCTTATTGTATGTTATTTAATCTTATGTTATCTTATGTATTGTTTCAAATCATATCGTGTCTTACTATACCATGTTTTACCATAAACTTTCTTAACATAAGCTGCATCATACTATGTGTGTCATATCCTATGGTAACATAACGTGACGTGACTTGACGTAATGTAACGTAATGTGACATAATGTAACTTGATGTAACTTGATGTAACGTAGCGTAACGTAATGTGACATAATGTAACGTAACGTAATGTGACATAATGTAACTTGATGTAACTTGATGTAATGTAACGTGACGTAACATAACGTATCATAACGTAACGTCATGTGACGTAGCGTAATGTAACGTAATGTGACGTAACGTGACATGACATGACGTAACATAATTGAATCGTGTAGTGCCATTAAGTGTCTTAATACTGTACCGTATCATACCGTACTGTACGGTACCGTATCGTATCATGCTGTATCGTATCAAAGCGTACCGTACTGTACCATGTTTTACCATAAAGTGTCTTAACATAAACTGCATCATACTGTTTCATATCGAATGTTATCATATAGTATCGTACCGTACCGTACCATAGCATACCGTTCCGTCTCGTATCTAATAGTCTCATATCGTATCGTACCGTGTAGTGCCATAAAGTGTCTTAACATAAACTGCATCATACTGTTTCATATCGTATCGTATAAGTATTGTACCGTGTAGAAACCATAAAGTGTTTTAACCGCATTGTACTTCCTCTATCATATCATGTCGTATCGTCTTGTATCGTATCCAAGAGCAAATCATCTCAAGAACTACAAAAACATCTAAACTGCACTTGCAGATTAAATAATAATGAACATAATAAGCAGAAGACGAAGCTTTAGGCCTGTAAATCATCTCTAAATTTAAAAGGTTTATCTTGTGTTCCCTTCCCACCAGGATGGTAAAAGATTAATCAACTCATACTTTCCATCAGTAGAGGCCCAATTACCTTCATGTAGGGATAAACAAATACCGGAAAACACTGTAAAGCAACCCCGTAATTAAAGTTACATCATCAATAGCTATAACCAAAGAATAACCCAGTCAGACAGAAAACATTACACAACATCACAAAAAACAGAATTTACAAAATTTGATTGGATTTGTATTTTAATCCTCGTGTGTCTGAGCCTCACCCAGTCTCTTGAGCTCGTCCACCATCATGTGATTAAACTCCCGACTCTCTTTGATGGTGACGAAACAGTACAGACACTCGCCCTTCACCTTGTGAGGACGGCTCACCACCGCAGCTTCCACCACGGCTGGGTGCTCCGCCAGAGCCGCCTCCACCTCCGCTGTGCTCATCAGATGGCCTGAGAGACGCCAGAGGAGACAGCAAAATATAAAGTAAGTCTAAAGTGACAAAAAAAAACATGTTAGAGATGAATAATCACAAGATTTCTGAAGAGGAAAAACCACATGAAGTTATTGTTATATTACACAACAGAGTCACTTGAGTTTGCTTTCGTAATAACATTTTGTGAGGTTTGAGAAGCAGCTGTGTTATCAGACAGTAACAGGTGCAGCACAATACCTGACACATTCAGCATGTCGTCTATTCTTCCTGTGATCCAGTAATATCCGTCTTTATCCCGTTTGCAGCCTGAGAGAGGAGAAAACACGTTCCATTATCTGTCTGAGAAATCAAGATGTACATGTTCAGTACGGAGACTCTCGCTTATTCCTGAGTGACATGAGCGTTGTGACGTTCGCAAACGATCCGATTCTTTTGAACGGCTCTTTGATGGGAACGACGGGAAGCGAGTCGTAGGTACGAGCCATTCTTTTTATAGTTGTGCCCAAATTTCCCTACCTGCCCTAGATCCACTCCCCGTCATGCCAAAGTACAACAGGCAGCTTTTATCAACTGCATCTCCACTATACAAGGTCACATGAAGCACCACAACATAGTGCAGACGTTGAGCAACATTATAACCCTCCACCAAGTCTGTGGTTTCTTTGTTGACATCTCTGTAGTCATACAGAGCTGTATCATAAATTATTGGCAAATCAATGACGTTGATTAATTGTTCCTACATTATTCTGCTGTTTCCTTTTAAATTTTAAAAGTGCGTAATTTTAAATATGCGTGTTGACACGGGAGAATAAAGGTCAGGCACGTTCACAACTCCGACCCCTCTCTCACCTCGGATCATATTTCGAACGGCTCTCGGAAAGGAACGGAGCCATAAGATCTGACTCTGTTCATAGAGCTGTACTCCCAACACTAAGTGACATACAATGTGTGAGGCAGAAGCATTTTGTGATTCCCTTTATATTATATTCTATTTATTGCGGATTACTTACCGTCACCAGTTACATAGAAACCTGGGAATTTCTTGAAGTAGGTGTTCTCGAAGCGTTCGTGGTTTCTGTACACGGTGCGCATTATTCCAGGCCAGGGCCTCTTGAATACCTGAAACAAAACAGGAAGAATACACATGAACTACTGCTGCCAATCAATTACAATAAACTTCATGAACTTTTTACATTTGGGTCGAGGGTCTAACTAGGGTGTCATGTGCAATAGCGATTATGAATCTCCTTGAGGCAACTTGTAATTTGTAATACTTTGTTTTATGAGAAAGATGACTTTTGACTTTAAAAACTAATCATGATACAGACCCCCAGCAGCATTCCAGCAGAAGGGGGCGCTATAGCTAAAGAAGCGGGGGTTATTGTTTACTTCCACCTGGCGTAGCCTACTGCAAAATGAATTTGAAAAGCTCCCCCATACATACTACCACCGAACGCAGTATGCAGTATATAGTATGTAGAATGTAGTATATAGTATATAGTATATAGTATGTAGAATGTAGTATGTAGAATATAGTATGTAGTATGTAGAATATAGTACATAGCATGTAGTATGTAGTATGTAGTATGTAGTATGCAGTATATAGTATGCAGTATATAGTATGTAGTATGTAGTATATAGTATATAGCATGTAGTATATAGTATATAGTATATAGTATGTAGTATGTAGTATATAGTACGGTATTTTGAACACAGCCAATGTCTCTGGAGGCTGCTACAATCAGACACCTGGCGGTATCACACACCTGCTCTCATCTCCTCATTTGCCTCAGTACAAGAACGCCGGCCTGACCTCGACTAATCGCCAGATTATTCCATCTCCTCCAGTGGTACTTATAGTTGGCTGCACTGGACTATTTTAGTGTATTCCAAGTGTTTATCAAGTGATTTCTAAGTCTTGTGTCCAGAATACCGCCAGTGTCTGCTTCCCGTGCCTGTGCACCACCTACAAACATTCCCACTCAAAAGGATTCTCAGTCTGCTGACGGAGCTCCTTCAGTGGCTGAAATCTTGTTGTGCTCAGTCTCCACCACTCTGCCTCAACCTACAAGCCCTTTGTCAGTCCTCAGCTCAGCAATAAACCTCCTTGAAGTCTATTTTGCCTTTGTGTCTCCTTTTGGGCCCCTTAAAATTATGACAAACCGTAACGCTTCAAACTGAAAATCTACTTAGCAAGCTGCAGATAATGCCGGCAAGCTTGAGAAACCATTATAACATATAGCACATGTATATCTCTAATGTTATGGTCTTTCCTATCCGCTGTGTGTATCTGTTAATCTGGGTGTCCATCAGCTTACTATAATTCTCCTTGCAAGGGTAAATAAAGTTGAATAGACCTGAATACAAACTTACGAGATAGCCCTCCGCCTCGCCTTCCAGCTCCTCTCCGTGTTCGTTGAGGATCGTGGGCTCCACCCCGAAGAACGGAAAGGTCTGAAATATGAGATGTGGATTTAATGCCAGATAACTGGATTCTTTTATTAAACTCCTCTTTGCGTGACTGCACGTTAATGTTAGATCAAAACCCGGATCGTAATCTACACACAGAGAAGCCAAATATGAAAGAAGGTTACGTCTCCTGCTTTGAAAGAGATGTTGTCACTTACAGCAGAGCCGGGTTTCAGCGGTGTAGCTGCAGGCAGAGGAGTCATAACATGACCTCCCTGTGAAGAAATAACAGGATATTTAAAGGGACAGGAAACTCAAAATCATTCTTATATTATAATCAGTGTTTATAGTATGTGTTAACTCGCAATTAATTCTGAGAAATGCCACAATTAGCTGTAATTGCTTCTATTTTGTTCTTCCTAAATGTTTCTATACACACGTCCCCTGTTTTATTCAACAGCTACTTGAGGGCACGTTTACGGCTAAACAGATTGAATATGGAGTTTGCTTTGTCATGTATGGGGTTGTTAGTGTGAGTTTACTGGGGATTTAATCATTGCAGGATGATGGTGTCTCTGGCACTCACGGTCTCTGTCTGCCAGAAAGTGTCGACGATAGGACACCGTCCCTGACCGACGGCCTCGTGGTACCACTGCCACGCCTCCGGGTTGATCGGCTCACCCACAGTACCCAGAATCCTCAGGCTGGAGAGGTCATACCTGGCACATATAAGAACATTTAGATCAGAAATCTTATATATTATCATTATGTGGTGCTGATTACTGCTCTGGTTTTTATTTATTTCATTTGTTGCATGGATTGTTAGTTGTCCGGCTGCGTACTGTATGCTGGTTGTGTTTGTTTGAATCTTTCTTGTTCTCAGGTTATCTCATGAAAATATACAATCGATAATAGTCTGAGGGTGATGATTAATATCTAGGTTTTTCGGGATGGATGTCTGGATAACAAGTAACAGATACCTGTGCCATGACTTCCTCTGCAATGTGCAGGTCAATGTTTATAGTCTGACTAGCAACAGATATCTACATACAACAAAAGACTGCGCTCACATAACATGGTTTAACATGGTTAATACAATTTTAACTACAAAGGGATCCCAAACACTTCGGATAACAATATCATGTCCCTGGCCTACATATTTTCTTATCTTGACGCAGACTCCAGGACAGAGCCAGACTAATTGTTTCCCTCTGTTTTCAGTTTTTTGCTAAGCTAAAGCTAACTGCCCTTAAAGTGATAATCTTAAAGATTCTAATTTAAATAAATGTCTGTTAAGCCTCTATCTATCTATCGCTGAATGAGGTAACGCAATGGTGATTGAGCCTATGGCCCACTGATGAAAGCCTTTGCATTTGCAGAATTACAGACTGGGTGTCTGTGGCGACTTTAGCGGAAAAAAAATCACAAGCGGCGCCCAGTTAGTGACGCGTTTTCCATCAACCAGCAGTGGTTGGTCTGCCAGAGAGGGTAGGTGGAGCTAAGCGGCTGCTTTTCCGGTCAAGTGTTGCGAGTAAACAGTAATCTACTATGGCTGAACAAACAAAGAAAAGATCGATGACTACAGATACAACTTCAACAATAAGTGAAAATCCAAAGAAAAAGAAACAAACTCGACGCTCAGATGAAGGCAAACAGTCTGAAAAGGAAAGCGACCGTCAGCGAGGAAAATCAGGAGTTACAACCGGAGCCAACCGTGGACGTCACACATGCAGCACTGTCTGGATATCTGGGAAGTGTGCTCCCGCAATTACTGTTTATCATTATAGGTGCGGCCAAAGAGAACGAAACTGAAATATTTGAGATTGGCACTTTAAGGTTCATTATGAGCGTACAAACACGAGAGTGGAACCAATCTGCTCATCCAACTCTAGAAATGTAAAAGAGTGAAAATATTTCTCAAAATGCCACACTGGTTCTTTACATTTTCTTCCATAAAACCCTTTTAGAGAACACAGAAAGACTCGAGGTTGGTAAGATAAAGCAGCTATCTGTTTTCAAGGAATGAGTACTTTTTGTTGCCAAGAAAAACTGATGTCAGTTGAGGGGAAATGTCCTCTATTTCTACTGTGAATCTTACAATCTGAGGCTCAGATAGTTTCTGCCTTTTACCTTTGGAGAGTGCATGCTAAGAAATTGAGTGTTTTTTTACACAGATTGGACTCATCATAATTCAAACAGATTTGGTTTTTCACCTTGTTGCTGAGGCTTCTGTTACACAAGATTTGAGAGCAGAGGAGGAGGCCTGTCAAAATTAAAAGGTGGTAATTTCCATATGAAAGCTGGGGAACCCTGTTTTAAAAATACACTCGGGGAACATATTGAGTCAAGCTTTGTTTTAAACGTCAAACTCATGCTGTTGCAGGATTTCTGACATTCAAAGGATGCAGACTCTTACTTCTGCAGCGGCTCCCGTCCGTACTTCATCAGCAGGCGGATGGCTGTCGGAGCTGTGTAGAACTTTGTCACTTTGTACTTCTCAATAATCTCCCAGAACCTGCCGACGTGAGGATGGACTGGAATACCTTCAAACTGGAAAAAAACACAACCACAGGCATCTCTAAGAAGAACGACTAAAACTACAATGCTCCTATTAGGTGCTTTTATTCTGAAAGGTGATTTTTAAAACATTAAAATATCTCTTTCAGGCTCACCAGCACACTTGTAGCGCCGTTCGCAAGGGGGCCGTAGGTGATGTAGGAGTGACCGGTGATCCAGCCGATGTCAGCCGTGCACCAGTACACGTCATCGTGGTGATGATCAAAAACGTACTTGAAGGTCAGCGACGTGTAGAGCAGATACCCTGCAACCGTGTGCAGAACACCCTGTACCATACACGAGGAGGGAAACGTGCATGAGGAGATAATTGGTCGACACAAAGGCAGTAGACAGCAAAAATAAGGGGGCTCTATTGTGTGTGCAGGCGTGAGTGTGTGTGTGAGACAAAGACAGAGATGATGTCATACCATATGACACCCTTAGCCTGTGTTTCATGTAAAGACGATATATAATAACACACAGTTATGGTGCTTTCAGCTTTCTAGGTTTGCATTTATGCCACTTAGCAAAAAATACCTCTTAAAAAACCATTAATTCTTAATATCTCAAAGCAGAGATATCACATTATGTAAAGCCAGCAGGGTAAACACCATCACAGGCTTATCAGAGTAGAAAATAGACGCTATTATCTGTTTAAGAGATGTGGTTTAATTGAGAATTTACAAGCAGATAATGAGCAGCGTGAGCTTCCCCCAGCAGATTTCCTCTCTAATCTGTGCTTCTGCTATAAAACCAGTTTCTACATCCACCCGTGTCTTACCTTTGGTTTGCCGGTGGAGCCGCTGGTGTAGAGGATAAACAGAGGGTCTTCAGCATCCAGCCACTCGGGCTCACACTCTTCAGGAGAGTCTCTCATCGCCTCGTCCCACCACACATCACACTCCGAGTCCCAGGGGGTCTGAATGCAGGAGAACAGCAGGGAACGAAAGCAACGTATAAAACCAGTCATTATATCCACTCACAGCCTGAGCCAGAAGCACAGGCAGAAACACACATGATGTTTTAAACCGACTGTAAGTGACATCTTTGAAGCAGATTTTGAATCTTAAATGTTGTTGGTGGTGTTTTAATCTCGGGTGAACGATGACATGATGCTCTGTGGGTTGTGGACCGAGGGAAAGAGCCAAAGCAGAAAAATCTGGGCTTTGTTCTTTTATGAATTAGATTGTTTTGTCATCAGCTTCTTCTTCTTAGATAGCTTATTCTAGTCTCTTTGAGTAGCTTGACTTGGCTGTTTTTTAATGACATGGTTGCTTTTGACGTTATCAGCGTAAGAGTCAGTGCAGCTCCACATTTTAAGTATTTTCTATGGAGATTAAATATGGAGTCACCCCCACAGCAGGAGTGGACTTCATCGTGTGCACAAGGTGGGCACTAGGAGGTTCTTAAATTGTTTTATGTACAAGAAATAGTCCAAGTATTTCTCCACCAACTGTAATGTTTTAATTGTAATGGCACAGTCAAATTTCTAAATTGCAGATTTATTAATTTCTTTAATTTAATCATTTTTTGGGGGCTCTAAACACCATGCTCAGGCCCTGGTACAAATGAAGGCATTTTTTTCTTACAAATGTTAGGTGAGGTTAATTTATTTGTACCCGTAGGTAGATTCAGTTTGCAGTGAGTGAGTCGGCCTCCTTTTACACACACAATAGACAGCACATAACAGACTTGTAAAACATGATACATAAAGTGGCAACAGTGCTCAAGACTAAAAGGGTAACCCTGAGTAAAAACAAGATCAAAATAAGAAGAATAATATACTATGCCATCAGTAAAAACAAGGTAAAATATATGACCTTAGTAAAAACCAGGTCAATAAAAGATAAAATGGAAAGTGCCATCAGTATAGACAAGATATGATGACAAGAAGATAAAATATGAAGATATCCATACAAAGTGCATCAATAGTACAGGATATTGCTAAAACTTGTTTATCTCACTGATGGCTGCTGGGACAAAGCTATTTTTGTACCGCTTGGTTTTACAGGCCGGTAACCTATACCTTCGTCCAGAAGGAAGAAGATGAAATTCCCTGTTTAATGGGTGGGAGTGGTCATTTTAAAATGGAGCCAGCCATCCTCTGTAACCGTCTGGTGTGCAGGGATTCTGAGTTCTCCAGTCAGCCTACTTGACCATTTCACAATTTGAGTCAGACAGTTTCTGTTTTTTAGCGACAGGTTTCCCAACCATGACACCAAAATGATAAAATAGATTCAATAAAAGCACGATAAAATAAGATCATCCGGGTTCTGTCAATGTCAGTGTACACAGTATTTTAGCACAGATTGGTTTTATAATGATATTATCAGTCATTGTTCAGTTTTGTATATAGTAACTAAGTAACTTTTTCATTAACTAAGCCCAGGAAAAAACTTTCCAACAATAAAAATAACTAAATTTGGGAACATTTAACATTAAAGCTCCTGTGAGGAACTTTCAGTTTGTGTTGATTTTGGCGCCCCCTGTGGGGAAAGTCGTACCTCTTATGTCTTTGCTGATTTTGTCCTGTACATGCTTAAGTGGTGGTTTTTAACAAATAATCATGTCATATCAACTCTGCCGCCCGTCTTCTCACCTACTCCCGCACCAGAGATCATATCACCCCTGTCCTTCAGGACCTCCACTGGCTCCCCAGCCAACAAAGAATCCAATTTAAAATCCTCCTTATCACCTACAAGGCCTGCCCCCCCCCACACACCTCACTGACATCCTTCACCAACACACTCCCACCTGCAACCTCAGATCCGTCCGCCAACGGCAACCTCCTCACCTGATCAAAGCATCGGACCTGGGGGGACAGAGCCTTCTCTATTGTGGCCCCCTCCCTCTGGAACTCCCTCCCCCATCACTCCCCTCCTTCAAAACTGGACTCTAAACCCACCTTTTCAAATCTGCTTTTAACCTGTGACCGGTCATCATCTCTCTGTTGTAACTGTTTTCTTTTACATACACATTTTGACTGTATTTTCTGCACCCCAAAACTCCTCACAGGGACTTTAAGTAATATGACACTAAGTAGATTAAATATTTCTATTATCACTTTTTGGCACAATTTAGTTTAAGGGAATAAAGATATAAACCAAATAGAAGCTGAGTCATGTTTAACTACCTGTAGTTTGTTGCATGCAGCTCCGCTTTTCGTCCTCAGTGCGTGGTGCTTTACAACGAGGCATTTAGTGACACTGGATGAGGCTCTGTGAGGAAGACAAAGAAAGTGAGAAAACAAGCGACAGAGGAGGGATCCCTCTTATATGAACACAAGTAGCATTAACAATAGTTCAGTAGTGGTAATGATAAGTTTATGATACAATAATATAAGTTAATAGTACATTAAATAATGATTAGAGTTAAATAGTTTCAGGCAAACTTACTGTTTAGTACCCTGAAACAATCATTTTAATCAATTTGTTTTGTCACATGAGGTTTTCCCAGCATGCATTGTTTCCCATTTCACACCCCTGTCTGCTTCATGTTGCAGCCCTGGCTTCCCTGATGAATCTGAGCGCTGCGCATGTTTCCCGGCAACCTGTGATGTGGAAACCAAGGAAGTGTGTTTCCTCAACATCCCTGATAACAGGTGATAGGGCTTTGCTGTGGTTGTGTGTGTGTGTGTGTGTGTGTGTTCAGTGACTCATATGCCAGGGGTAGAGTCCCATTACCAGCAGCCTGTGTAAATAAGGGCGGCATGCCGAGAAAAGAGGACTTGTCAGCCTTGGAAGCAGGACCTACTTTTCTCTGCACTTCTCCAGAGCCTCGTCTGCGATCTGCTTCAGGTTGATCAGCTTCTCTCCTCTATAAACACCATCTGTATGTCACAAAGGGATAGAGGGAGAGAAAGAGGGAGGGACAGGTAGATTGAGAGACAGATGTTAGGTGAATCAACAAGCAGGGAGGAGGATTTCTGCAAGTGTTTTACAACTTGAAAACCATCTTCTCGGCCCATAAGAGCCACATTACATCATATATCCTGGTGCGGCTGTTCGATGCCGGACGTACCTGCTGTCACCAGGACGCTGCTCTGGGCGTCTATGATCCTCTCACACAGAGACTCAGAGGAGAAACCTGCAAACTGAACATAAAAAAGAAAGACACAGGAGGGACAAAGCTTTAAGTTGGACTTGTTTCACACTAAAAAAGTGTCTTTGGGTTATGATGACATTGTACACTTCACACAACACTTCAACATGGGCAACACAACAAAATCTAACAGGGCAGGAAACCTTACATGTTGTGTACAAGCTGACGGTTTCCAAATTGTCTAAACAATTTTATTTGAAGATGAAAATATAAGTAAGAGCAACCAGAATCTCAGTGATAATCCCTTATTGCACATGTGGGGTGCACATTACTGTTAATACGTCAACACTTAATTGAACCAGCAAACTGTGTTGGATGGCTTCAATGGAAAGTTTGGATTGTAATTATGTCATTTGCTTTTGTTTGATCATCAAATACCTCTATGGTTACTAGTCAGATGCTGTTTTAGCAATGTTGTTATGTTCCTGGATGTTATGTTATGTAACTGGACCACTGGACCCCAAACCTGCTCTTCTACCTGTCTCAATGCTTCAGGTCCCTCAAGTTCACTCAGAGCTTCCGCCTTTAGCTCTTGTGCTCCAAACATGTAGAATTATTAACGACAGACTCAAGATCGATAATTTAATTTCTCTTGAACCAATTAAGATGATAATCTCGAACCACTTCACGTCAGTAGGAAGTTGTTTTCATTGAGAATTGGTTTGTTTTAACTGTGCTTTCTGTATCTCGACATCATTGTAAACTAGAGAAACTTAAGGCTTAAATAAAGGTTTGAATTAAATTAAATCAAACTTTTACAGTATATTATTTCCAATAGGAATGAATAGGAAATAAAAAAATAAGCTCTAGTGTCTCAGAAAACCACTAAAACACACCCTTGCTAAATTAAATACAATCAAAGGGGTTTGATGCTACAGCCTTACCTTGTCGAGTATGAGCAATAGCATATTTTGGCTAATGTTAGCTAATATTTAGCCTACTTTAGGCACATGTAGCAGTGTAACTGAAATTCCAAAGTCAGTTTACTAATTTTGTGGCTCTTTTTTAATTCATCTTATTCACGAGCCGGCCATATTCCCCTGACGTCACGCACAGGGTTGTAGGTTCAAATTCTGTGTTTATGTTGTACGGTTGTATAAAAGTAGGCTATCTAACAACTTTTTTAATAATGAGCAATTTGGTAAAACAACATATTAGATACATTATTAGCTATTGTTACATAACAGCTAATGCTAGCTTTCAACCACTTACTAGCTAACATTACGTTAGCCTAGTATCATGTAACACTACCAAACAGATATTAGCTTTTAGTCCCTTACTAGCTAACTGTAAGTTTAGCTAGTAAGTAGTTAGTTACTAGCTAATTGTAAGTTTAGCTAGTAAGTAGCTGAATGCTTACGCTAGCTTCTGTCTGACTGAAGGTTATCGAATGTGTTGCCCAGATTTCCCTTTTTCTTTAGTGTCTTTTCAGTTGCTTATAAATCAAGAAGGGCTGACATGATAGTGATTAGTCAGATGAAGTACCCTTGACACAGCAGTTCAACATTATTACAGCATATGAGCATAACCTGAGCATGACGTCAGAGCAAAATGGCTGCTTTGTGAATATGGTCAATTGTTTTACTGTTACACAATTATTCAGCTTTCACCATTCTTTTTGAATTGTTACTCGTAGCTTCAGTGGCTGCAGGTCAGACAAATTACAAAGGCTCACTTTGAACTACAAACAGATGCCTTTCCCTCTCATTACCGTTTATAGAAGAGTCACCTCGTTCAACTTCAGATAATGAACCAGACATCTATAATTAATATTTCATATCATTGCCATTTTCCTTGTCTCCCGGCAGACGCTTGTGTTCTGGCCAAGGTTAATAGTTCACACAGTGTTAAGTTTCAGTGTTGATGACAGCATTATGAATCAGGTCACTGACGACTCTGGACTCAGCAAAATGTCACTGCATGTCTGACATTGGCTGTCCTGCCTGGCACCTTCTATGATTTAATTTCATGCCAAGTTAATTTATGATTAATATTAACAGTCACATGAGAATCCAGGATGCTGGTGCTGCCCCGAGGATCCTTCTGTTACACAGTGATGTTTATATAATAAAAACTCAGATTTGGAAAATTTACAACAATGACCAAGCACAGACAAGGTCGCTCGCAGTGAAGACTGCCAAAAACAGTCCTTAGCACGTCGTAAAACAAACCAACCTTGGAGCAGACTGGATATATTTTTAACCGGGCTGCTAACCTTTGCACGGATTGGGAAGGGTAAAAAGCTAAAATAGTGCTAGCAAGTGTCTGACCCATATATTGAGCGCAGGTGCTGCCAGAACTGTATTCATATCAAGAACAGCTGATAACTACAGGAGCGGGGCAGTCTGGGCTATCAGATGGGAATGGGGTCAAAGCAGCAAACACTGCAGACCTACATATTGACTGACTTTAAAAGTTACTTAATTTGCACTGAGGTCAAATAAGGAGTTTTTGCATGCTAGACATGGGTTAAAAAGCCCCATAAATAAACACTGTTTGACTTCTGCCTGGAGAACTAGATAAGGTTAAGTCTCAGAGATGACAATATAAAAAGTGGCCAAAATTTTCAAATTATAATCTTTACATTTAAATAAAATTCTAACATTAAGGGGGCGCTGGTTTAGCTTAGTTGGTGGAGCAGGCGTCCCATGTATAGAGGCTACTGATCGCAGGCTCGACTTCCGGTCTGCTGATCATTTGGTGCATGTCTTCCCCCACCCTCTACTCCCCACATTTCCTGTCTCTCTTAGGCTGTCCTATAATAAAGCCTGAAACAATGCGAACATTAAATGACACTACAACTTAATATTGAAAATCCCACTCATGTGCTTTTTCCAAAATGTGCAAATTAAATTCTGCATACCACAATGGAGTGAACAGCGCCTATCCGCGCACAGGCCAGCATGGTGTAGACCAGCTCAGGGATCATGGGAAGGTAGATGGACACCCTGTCTCCCTTTTTCACACCTTGAACAAAGAAACAGGCAAAGAACAAGTCACATCTTGGCCTGATTTCACCTCCAACCAGCTTTGGCAATGTATCTTTAAGGTGAGTTTCACCTTATGTTGGAAATGTTGGAAATGGGCCAGATACTGTACTGTATGTCTTATATGCAACAACTGTAAGGGACATACTGTATCGAGCTAAATCTAGTGAGTTGCGGCATGCTACTACTTCAAGCATGACTACTGCTGACATTGAAGTGAACTCTTATGATTCTAATTTAAGCCTTAGACAATTAAAAAGGTTGTCATGTTGTTAATCCCAAACACTGAAACATGTTGGAATTAAGCCAGCGTTTTGGCTTCATTTCTTGTTTGACTCAAACGTTTGCCTGCTCCAAAGGATTATGTAATGATGTTAGCTTCTCACCCATTTTCTTGAGGACATTCGCGCAGCGGCAGACATGGCTAAGCAGCTGGCGGTAGGTGATGGCCATGTGGTGGTCAGGTGAGTTCCCCTCCCTGTGAGGATGACATACAAGAGGAAAAACACATGATAATCTGTTACTGTAATGCAAACATAAGCTAAATGGGGGTTTTAGTTTTTTAATGATAGACACAGAGGCCTGATATCATCACTTGAGTTCTGTGAGTTCACTGGGCAGATAACCTGTTCCTGTGGGTAATGTGTCTATATTAGGTTTGGATGTTTGACAGGACGGCTGTTTGGCGAGCTACTTGGCACAATGTTTCATAGGTCAGCAGAAAGAACAGAAGGCCTCTGTTGACATATTTGACGGCTTGATTTAAAGGTCTTTATCTACTATTTTAAACCACTTATTGTTCATAAATATATCACAAATATGTATCAGAGCAAAATAACTCAAATGTGGAGTTCCACAGGGCTCAATGTTCGGACCTCGTCATTTTTAACTGCTTAATGCTCCTGTAAGCTGAACGTGTTGTAGAAACATGTTGAAAACAACAACCAAAAGATCAAATGGTTTTAGCCTTTTTCTAAATCCCTTATATTTGAGTCTTCTCAGGAAAAATTGGCCACTTTAACTACAGCATGAATGAGAGAATTAATGTACAAACAACATTGAGGAAACCTAATCTGCGCCTTTATCTCTGTTAGGCTGGATTGTTGTAATAGGATTTTCTCAGGTCTTTCTAAAAAAGCTCTTTGACAGATGCCACTTTTTCCGATTGCTGCTGCTTAAGATCTAAAGACAGAGAAACCTGAGCACGTTACTCCAGTTCTAAAATCCCTGCACTGTCTGCCGAAATATTTGACTAACACTACTCGTTCATAAATCACTAAATGATTTATGGGCAAAAAAAATCTTCAACAGTTTCCACCCTCAAATCCTCTGAGGTTCTCTGCCATAAAATCCAAACGTGTTGAAGCCTTAAACTATTTCAGGAAATCTTTACACTTCGTTCTTTTCTAAATAAAAGCTGACTTTTCATGTTCTTCTGTTTTTCTTTTAGTCTGTATTTGGTTCGAGTTAATATACTCGACTGTTTGAGTCTCAGTTTCTTATGTAATACACTCATGCTCTGTATACCTTCATTTGTTTATACAAATAGGGTTGCCTTGTCCTTCCTTCTGTAAATTTACAAAAGAAAATGACACTAGGATGAATTTTAAATTGAGACATCTTCTTTAGTCCCCAACATATAGTTTTAGCAGCAAACGCATAGTGCATATGAACTCTTGTCACAGCTTTCAAGGAGCACATATATATCCTCTAATTTGTCCTAATTATTCAATACACGAAAACATGTTGTTGAGCTTTTTTGAAGTTGAAACCTTTTCTTAAAAGCACTTGTAAGGGTTAAGAAACTAATAGAGAATGGGTATAAATCCTTCTTTGCTTAAATAATGCGGACACTTCAGCCAAGGGACTCCTGCTGTCATCACAGAGAATTGAGACAGACAGTTCAAAACCAGAATTGTTACTTTCAAGTCCATGTTGTCTCTGGAAAAACACTGTGCATGTTCTTCTAATTGTTGGTGAACTTTCATAGTGTCTTTGAGCCTAATTATTTAAACTTTGTGCTTTAGTCGTAGAACATAAAACCTCTATTTGTGGCACTTATTTAACATCTTTTTTGAGATGCAACGACTATTGATCAATGTTATATACTTGTGTTAACTATAGGACTCTAATTGTGCATAAAAGATGGAGTAACAATCAAAGTCAAATAAAAGGGCCAACATGTTTACTTTTAAATACTTTTTAGTGTCTTATTTTTCCAAATGTTTTTAGGCCAGGGTGTGAGCTTCAGTGGAAATAGTGTTTACCAGATCAACAGAAACCATCTGGTTGATGATACCTTCAATGCAAACATGGTAATAACACAGCTGATAGACTGGATCCTCCTCATATGGCGTGCTGAATCCGGCATGGCAAACACTTGAGCAGATAGGTTACATAAGTCCTTTGATGTAGTGCAAACAGTGTTAAGACACTTGTGTGGGTGATGGCTGGTCTTAACTGCACCCAGTTCCATTGAACCCCTATTACTGCTGAGCTGGCACCGCTATTTCTATGTTTGCTAAGCCTCTCTTGTTTACAGAGCAAATATGTGTCATAATATAAAGTCAAAACAACATAAAAGTGAGTTTTTATGGTGACTTGTTAGGGTGTGAGAGTTTAAATCAGCTATTGTAGAATAAAATAGTCATTTTAAGATGTAACAGGAAGATGTGAAACCATTCAGAAAGAACTTTAATGAGCTTTCTTCTTCAAATACCTAAATGAAAACAGATGTTTTCTAAAAATCAGGCTTTGGTTGAATTTTTCTTATTGGAAGAATCCGGCAAGATCTTGTAAAATTACACTTTTGAACCGGAACTAATCATCAAAACATGATTTTATAAGTCTTATGGGACTCTTACACGCTGGAGTAATGATAGATTGTAAAGTGTATTTCTTGTATTTCTTGTTAAATTGATCCAGAGAATTGAAACACTGAAGCACTGACACTGTGTTGTGCTATCTGAGGTTTGCTTTGGTGCAGTGAGGTCAGCACAGGGGACACAACAGTTGCTATTGACTTGAATACCTGACATAACTGCTGGCAGCATCTCCCATCAATGCCATGATTCATCCCAGGCGGACATTGTTGCTTACCAGTAATAGGCAACCTTTTCACCCAGGTTCCTCTCCCTCACCAGCCTGTCCAGGACATTATAGCACATGTTGGTTTTGGCCCCTTCCATGCATTTGATGTAAATATTGCCTTTTGTCACATCAAAGTTGTACTGCATCATTGATCCTGTTGCTGGCTTCTTCCAAAAGAACTCATCAGCAATCTCCTTCCAGAAAGCTGAAACAGAGTGATACATTATGTCAGAGTTACATGCTGCAGACAGTGTGGATAAACAGAAAGAGATACTGTGCGTGCAGACAGGCTCAGAGGGAGGTGGAATGCATGGAAACACTGCAAGCACTGCACTAAAAATAAAGACAAGCTTGACCTACCTTCTGGATTCTCGAGGGATTTCCTGTACAGGGCCAGATAGGAGTTAAAATCAGGCACATGGGCATCCTTCTTCAGGTCATCAGGAGGGTAGTACATTTTGTCCTGAGTCTCAGGAACAACCATTGTGAAAGGACAGATGCAGACAGGCCTATATCAACTGATGGTGAGTGAGAAAATGGGTTAATCTGGAGTCAATGCTGATCTGTCTGGATCCTCCTGGGGAAGGTAAGATCACTACAAGGCCTTCTATACCGAAGCAACACAATTCAGCATGCATAAGAACCACCTCTAATCCCTGAGCCTGCAGGCTCTCTCCCAGTCTGCTTAGGTCCAGGGCAGCCAATCAGCTCACATGGTGCGGCACTCCCTCTTTTTCATTGGGTAAGCCCTCCCTGGCCTGTCGGTGGCATTATATTTCCAAGCAACTAGGATAGGAGGAGGCGGAGGTGTGTAGCAGGATGAATGCTGGGGATTCAGGCAGGCACAGAGAGTTTCATAGGGAGGGTGATGAGTGCTCTGTGAATAGGCAGGGAGAGATAGAAAGAGAGAAAAGAAGGACATTTTGGTCACTGAGAGCAAGTAAACAAAAGCCCTGATCCTATAGGCTTGGTAGCTAAATTGTTTCATAGGTTTATATATTTTTTAACTTGCATAATAAAGACATCTTACCATATCAAGCTATATTCCTTGCCTAGCTTTTATTTTTTGTGACTCGGCCTACATATGCCATTATCACAACGTGTTACTTTTTGAAAACTTTTTTGTAATCATTTTGTTGATCAGTTTAGTTGTTATTAAATGTAAAAATGTATGATTTAAATATATTCTCTTGATATAGTTTAAAATATTGTTCCTAGTAAACACTGATGAATATGCAACGTGAACTACCATGCAGGTTACGTAACATAGCTCAGAGGAAATGTCCAAATGGCTGTTGGCATCATTTGTTTTTGAGCTCATATTTCCTATCTGGGATCGATTTAGTTGCTCACCGACTGACTGACGTAGCGTCATACGTCAGACCCTCTTAATCGAGCGTGAGCGCTTGTGTCGATGTCCGCTGCTGTCCCGTCCATTTGCTAACGCACCGGGACCAAACTTTGAGCCCCAAAATGTTTTTATCCTCTGTAGTTCGCTCTGCAGTATCGCAGACGGTAAGGCTGTGGTATTTTCTGTGGTTCTGAGTCAAAGTTAAGATGCCTTCTTCGATTATTTAGAGATATGATGCCATGACTCTTCACAAGGGCAAGCAGGCCGCTAAGCTGTGTAACGTTGGGTAACACTAGCATGCTAACTAAGTTAGCTTTCTGCTGTCAAACGTTTGCAAGGTTATATGTTGACAAAATAAGAAATGCAAAGGGAATCTTAATCTGGGCATGAACAAAAACGTATTGATATTAACTATACTATGCCCGCCATGATATTGAATATCACGTTGTAAAAAATGTAGCTAATCGGATGTAGTAGTTGCTATGTGTGCGCTAATGTAGTAGAACAACATGGCTAAAAATAGGTACTTTAAGCACTGCCAATGTAAAATTAAGAAATGTGACAGCATTATATTATTTTAACCATTAACCTATATTTCTATTAATTATTTCCATATATATGCGATGCAAAACAATACACCAAGTATGCAACTAACCTTTAGTAATGTATGACTTTCTACCCCTGAAATGTGTATATGTTAATATATGACGGACATAATTGGGTGATTGTGTGGATAATTTCTCTAGACGTTTACATATGAAGCCAATGCAAACTACTGTTCAAGCTAAGTTTACATGAGAGTACTGTGTTGTAATGGTTCTAAGATTCTTAAAATTATCTATAAACAACCGTTTAACTTTGTAATTGGGTTCTGATTTGTTAGGGACTGTAAATTATTTTGTCTCTTGCTTTAATTATGCTTATAAAGTAAAATGAAGGACTTGGAAGACCATCTGTAGTAGACAATGACAACATGACTTTAAATTTTCCCTTTGCCAGACCATTCAGATATATTCTTGTATGAAACAAAGCATACTCAACGAAAGTCACAAAAGTATTAAATCCGTCTCCTTTCTCTGTATATGCAGGCCAGGCAGGTCAGGTCTCTGCATAGATCTGCTGCACGTGCTGGAGCAGGCGGCATCTTCGTGGTGAGTTACAATGCCTTTGCTAAACTTAATAGATGTGCAGAGTAGCCTACAGTGTTACATGTGTTTGTTAGTTAAAGTAATCTTCTTGTGGTTCTGAACTGGACATAGTGGGTTACAATAAATCGGCTTTCTGTTCCACGCTCCAACTTTAAGACCCGCTGTGATAGAGCTTTTCAGGCCATAGCAGTCGAACTTTGGAATGCTTTGCCCTCATCTTTGCGGTTTGCTGAATTTGTTGACGTCTTCAAATGTCAGTTAAAAACATACCTGTTTAGACAGGCATTTGGCTAATCAACCCACACATTGTTATTGTACTGTGTATTTTATTAATTCTTGTATTTGGGGTTGATATTTTAAACTTTGTATGCTTTTATTTGTGTGGCTTATATGGCCATCGAATATCATGTTTTATATCTCTGTATGTGATGCTAATGTAAAGCACTTTGTGACCTATGTCTGTGAAAAGCGCTATATAAATAAACTTCAATACTTACTAACTTACAATGCATCAGCAGATTACAGGAGAACATGGAATTATTGTAAGAAATGGTCGAAATGATACAAGTCTACTTCGGCCAGAATATAAGAGAAAAAGGTTGCTTAATTTTGATGACTATGATCAAATTATTAGTGGTTGTCAATACTCTCAGGGAGATTTGCCAGTTGCTCTTCAATCCGGGACTACTTTTTCAAGAGATAGCAGCGAATGCAAGAAGCCACCACGTAGAACAGAAATCAACACCGAAAAACCACAGAAATGGAAAATCGGATTTTTCTCTGTGGTGCTTAAAACCTTTAGAGTAACTGTATCATTGCTAATTATCCTTTTCACGGATAATTTTTTATTTAGTACACCAGTGTGTCAGTCCACTGTTTCTTTATTTTTGTGATTTTACAGTGCAGGATTTATTGAGATACTTTAATGAAACATTTTACCTATAGTTTGAAAATACGTTGGAGGTTAGGGTCTCATTTCTTTATCTAACTTAATTTTTCCAGATAAAATATGCCAATTTTATTCCACATACAATTACAAAATTATCAAATATCTGTCTATTTGTTTAAAAATGAAACAGCTATTAAACAACCGGGTAAATGTTATCAATGCATGTCTCTGCGATATGCATATCATATATGCTGAAATGATCCCGGAGGTATCCATTTTCCAAAAGGATATAATTTATCCCGAGAGCTGCCTTTAGAGCCTATTAGAGCAACGCTTTGCAACAAAAAACACCTCAAGTGATTTTCTTAGCAATGGAAACATGCCATGGTTTCACTGTCTCTTGATAGTAAAGATGTTTTCGGTCTATAAATAGAGTTGTCTTTGAACAACTCCTCTTCAGTCATGACTGATGTTTCTGACATCCATGACTGTTGCTTCTGACGTCTTTAACTTTAAACACCAATAAAGTCCTTTTTCTCAATTGCACAAAGGATGTTTGCTGCTCACAAGGGGGCAGTATGTACAGAAGTAGAAAGCATTGTTATCTGTGTTGTTGCGTTTTTTTCTCTGTGGTCTACCAGCAGCAGCAGCTGTTTCCTCTCCTGGATAACCTTTTTACATGAAAGGTTGTCCATATTTTATCAGGGATTATTAAATACTCCTCATGAGACTGTTACTCACATGAAAGAGGGAGCTGTCGATTAAAAATTAATCCCTAAAAGCAACTTTTTGATGAACAGGATTTAATATTAATTGGCAGACTGATTTAAGAATAATCAGACGTTTGGTGTGAACAATGTAAACTATTCTTTATTATATTCTTTAACACTGTGGTCTTTCTGTTTCAGCACAGAGATACTCCTGACAACAACCCCGATACTCCTTTTGAGTTCACTGAGGAGAACAAAAAGGTAAATGGACTTGCTGTGTCGTACATGTGGAGGATGTAGTAATATTTTTATATGAAGCAAATGCCAATATCTGTTTTCCAAGCTGTATTTAATATGCATTTTATATTTTTTTCAAGTCTTTTAAACAAATGCTGACAAACAAGCTAAGGTTTAAAGAAATGTATTTCTTTCGTGTTATTGTGATGTTTTATTTTGTTAGTAATAATTGTGTTAAATTGTATGGAAGTCTCACCCCCCTTTCAAGCCAGCCTATGTTCCTTTAGTTTCAGCCAGACAGTTCTTTTTCTCGTCATATTTTAAAATGTATTAAAATGTATTGTTATCTGAAAGACTGACAGGTGATACAGAGATTTATCTATCCATGCCATGATGTACACCCTGGATTTCCCCCGTTTACTTTTTACATTACACTCTGTTTAATTTTATACTGTTTAATATTTGCACTACCATCATCTTACATGAACCTGCACATCTGTACAGCTCTTTAATTACACCTGTTGTACATATTTTGAATTATATTGCTTTTTAATATGTTATTCTAATTGTCTATGTTTATCCTAATTTATTTAAGGTCCATGACAGTAGGAGTACTACTGTTAAATAGAATTTTATTTATTTTATTCTAGTTCTGTGTTAATTGTTGTGCGCCAAAACGCCAAGTCAAATTCCTTGTATGTGTAAACTTAGCTGGCAATAAACTTGATTCTGATGTATAGGTATGTACCCCTGTAATGGATGGTTCAATTTAAGGATTATTTGTTATATTACTTTTAAATGTCTCTGCAGATAATAATGTTGTTGTTCTATTTGGTCTGACAGCTAAAGTGTAAAGATTCTCAGCAACTCCACATTTATGATAACTGTCTTTTCCCTCTCCCTTGTAGAGGATTGAGGCGATCGTTTCAATGTACCCGATTGGACACAAGCAAGCAGCCACCATCCCCGTGTTGGATGTGGCCCAGAGGCAACATGGATGGCTCCCTATCTCTGCCATGAACAAGGCACAGTGAATCTCTTGGAATTTGTTTAACAGATATGTGATGCAAATTAGATTTTTTTTAATCCTTAGAAACGTTTTACTACGCATTCTTAAAACACCATCTTGTAATGGGAAGCTTTTTTAATGTTTGCAATTTCTTTCATGCAGGTCGCTGAGGTGCTCGAAGTCCCTCCAATGCGAGTGTATGAAGTTGCAACATTTTATACAATGTTCCTGCGTCAGCCCGTGGGAAAATACTTCATTCAAATCTGCACAACAACACCCTGCATGCTCTGCAACTCAGACAGCATCCTGGAGGCCATCCAAAACAAACTGGGTAAGAGAGCCATTTTAATTTAACAGTGGCGCACCAATGAAGAGATGAAAACGCAGATGAGAGCAATCTTTTTTTTTATTGTGTATATTTGGGATAGACAGGGATTGGAAAACAAACATGTAAATATACAGTTTTCTCTGCAATTCAAACAACAGTGATCTGTAGCAGCAAACAGGAAGACACACAAGCCTGAAATCAAGCCAGATGACTACTAAACTACCCCAGTCTTTGTGGCATTTTATAAAGCATGCTCAGATTTCTTTCTTTTTTTAAGTGAGGTTATACTTTTTGTTCAAACTCGCATATAGTGTTACAGCTCTGTAATGTCACGCGGCACTGCCTGTGTCAAAAATATCTGTGGTTTCAGTAACATAATCTGCAGCTAGTCAGAGGAGATTAGCTGAACATAAAGCAGCTCTTCATTTGTTTCTCTACAGGTATCAAGGCTGGAGAGACTACTCCAGACAAGATGTTCACGCTAATAGAAGTGGAATGCCTGGGTGCCTGTGTGAATGCTCCAATGGTCCAGATCAATGACAACTATTATGTGAGTGCTCGAGTACGCTTTGCATTTTTATCTAAATTAACAAAACTAGGTTAAACTTGAAATTAGTTTTGCAAAGAAACTATGCGGAGACTATCAGTCCTATTTTAGGAGTGCTACCTTTTCTTTCTTAAATTTGAAGGCAGTGCAGGTGTGGTATAGTCGGCACATGAACGGCATCATTCTTGTATCAATAATAATATGGTTGGAATAACAACTTTGTCCTATTTATGACCTTTGTTTGGAAAAAAAGCCAGATGTGATATGAAAATCTTACTTTTTGGATTTGTGGTGAACATTACACATTTGGTAATTTAGTTACTGCAATCTGAGCGAATGACCTAGTTAACATAACTATGACCAAGAAAGAAGGAATGTTCTATACCGCCTGATATTGCTGAGGTGTGATCATTAGAAGCAGAAAAGGAACAATGTGTTCACACCAAGAATAAGCTACTATTGAGTTAGGGATTTAATGTGATTAATTAGCATTTAGAAATGCACTGTGTGGTACTGTTTAAACGGTTTGGAGCTTGTGTTAAATTGTTTAGGGCCTAAACCTGAAAATCAGAGGGGATTGTAAAACCAAGAAGTGGATTTGAACTGACCGTTTGTCTTTTGTTGCATGTTGTTATCATTCAACCCTCTAATGCTGTACACCCTTTTCCAGGCAAAACACTAAAAAAAGGAGGCAGCATAATGACTTATTAGTATCAGATTAGATTTTGAAAGCAAAAAACACTACAGGGCAAAATTATCCTCCATATCTTTTAATCTGTGACAACGTACTTATTTTGAAATTGAAAATTGTCATAATTAGGCAGTCTGATCTATTTTACTGGCAGCGCGTAACACATGCTTTCTGAAAAAGAAATGTTTGTTATACAGCTCCTTGCAATTCTGCACAAGTTGTATTGCAAAAAATGCATCCTATGCTTACCTACACTTGCCTTAAATTTGAAATAAAAAGATGAACATACTAGTGGTTGAGAAATGTTGAAAAACTGTTAAGCCCTTAAAAACCAGCATGCGAACACTAGCAATAAAAAGCAGCACACTATTTTGATTTTAATTTCATTTATCCTCCTTTCATTGTTTTTCCAGGAGGACCTCACACCTAAGGACATTGACGACATTATTGATGAACTCAAAGCAGGCAAAATTCCACCACCTGGGCCCAGGTACAGAACATGCAAAATACCTTCATGAATTATTATATTGTTCTGGTTGGAATATATTAATGAAACATTATAAACGCGGATGGTATATTAAGATGTTTTCTTGTCCTTTTTACAGGGGAGGGCGATTTTCATGTGAGCCTGCAGGTGGATTGACTTCCCTGACAGAGCCCCCTAAAGGACCAGGCTTTGGTGTGAGAGCAGATCTGTAGACATCTTGTCCATTGTCCCTGAAGATGATATTATGTTTAACTCAAGCATATTGTGTAAATAAACTGTTAATGTACTTATGCCCTTTGTGTCAGTGTGTCACTTACAGAACCCTAACTTAAAAGGTAATTTAACTAAAAATAATTCTAATTGTACAGATTATACATTAATAGTTTGGCCAGTAAATGCAACTACAGTATGAGGCAGGCTTGACAATTGCACTTGACACTTATCCTTAATAATCTGGTGTTTTCCAGAGTTATCATTTACTATGTCTTTTCTGGGTCTTAAAAGATTTATCACAGTTAAGTAAGGCCATGTTCCTGCACTGGACAGTTGTGGCTTACCAAACTTAACCATACTTAAAATTCTGTTTGAGAAAACACTTATTTCGTTAAGTATCACATATCTTAACCTGATGCTGTGCGTTAAAAGAAGCTTCTGTGACAGTTTCCACTGTCAGCACTACTTAAGCTGCAGCCTTCTCTGACAAGTTTATAAAGGGTTTCACTTGACTATTGATCATACGATGTCCATTTATCTTGAGCGAATACATATTTCCCGTCAGAATACCTAATCTTACATCAAGGACACCATTTCATTGTATCACATTATTATTATTATTTATAAATAATACTTGTTTTCAAAAAGAAAATAATTGACAAGATCACCTTTGTACTGAATTTTAGATGTACTGAATTTGTGTTTCAGCTAGACTTGATTTAAAAAATTATCTGCCTTTCACACAAAACAAAATGCAAGGCTGCAACCTAATGACAAAGGCTGCTTTAGTCGCACTCATCATTATAAGTATGTTAAATAACCACTTTCGGCATGGCAAAATGTAACCAAATCTATCTTAAATTAATATTTTGATTTATACATGAATTCCAGATCCCGTATGAGCTAATCCGGTCAAGCTTTTATGTGATAAACCCTCTAGCCCTAGTCTTCAACACACACACACACCCCCCTTCCTACAACTGTTCCTGTCATTTCCATCACGCCCCGGTGGCGTTTCGTGTCTAGCCGGTGCCCCTCCCCCACCTCGCCTTCCTCTTGCGACTTTCAAGCCTGCTCTGCAACATACGATATTATGCATCGTGACGCATGCGCGCAAACACCACGATGCAAATGTCACTGCGCAACCAATTCAAAGATGGCCTTACAATGTGTTGGCGGGATAAATGGGGGAATTAACGTTATCAGTTTATTCCTTAATGTGTCGCTAAAGTATGAAGCCATGTCAACAAGAAAGAAAGGAGACGCCATTCCCCTGTTTAACTCAGCCGTGATCTTCGAGAAATTTCCTACTGACCGCAACACAGCAGCGAAAAAGATGACGTCAAGTGCCCATTACAGTTCTCCCTCTTCATTCCTTTCCGTCCATATTCACACGGTAAATACCATGAAGGAATATTGTACGCGTCAGTAGCTTACAACATTTGAAAGGACGAATAATAAGCTTAACATTAAAGTAGCGGATTTACTCACATTGTCGGTAGAATAAGAGTTAAATTGTTTGAAACGTACCCATCTCAGTCTATCCAGCAGACGGAGACCTTATAAGCTGTGGTGTTGTAACGTTCGTGAACGATCTGATTCTTTTGAACGGCTCTTTTATGCGAACTACGGGAACTGAGTCGTCGGTACATTATTCTGCTGTTGCCTTTTAAATTTTAAAAGCGCAGAATTTTAAATATGCGTGTGTGTTGACACGGGAGAATATAGTGCAGGCACGTTCGCAAGTCCGACCACTCTCTCACCTCGGATCTTAAGGATCCGTTCCTTTCAGAGAGCCGAACGGAGCCATAAGATCCGTCTCCCTTCAAAGAGCCAAAATTCCCTGCACTAATAAGCTCGATGGGGCTCAAGCGGTCACGTGACTCCTCTCGACGAATGAGAACGACGCTTGCATGTTTTGCTGGGCTTTTCTCCGAGAGGACGGGCGACGAACGGCTGGGATGTTTTCAAAACCAGCGATGAACGTCACACAGCCGTAGGCTACGGTTAACGTCCAATATTTAGGAAATAACTGTTTATATTGCGCAATATTCACATATAGCTGAACTTGAATGAGTCGGTGGGAGCGTGTAACCCAGTGTAAAGGTAAGACCGAAACAAGGTTTGTTTCATTGCCTAAACTGAAAGGGGTACAAATCCTTGTTAACGTTAGCCATCTGGCTAAGTTGTACAGCGAGCAGGCTAATATTAAGCTAACGTAAAGTAAACTGCGTGCGAAAATGGACTGTTATGTGTCTGCGTGGGTTTGGTATAGTTGTGTGCCACGTGCGCTGAGTACTTTATTTTCGTTAACGGAAATTTCACCCGTTTCTGCATTTTATAACTCGCTGCTTTTGAACCGAGAGCAAAGAAGCGCGATAGGAAAATGTCGGAGCGACACAGAGTGAGCTGGGTTAGCCCCAGCCAGTGAGGCTGTGTAGGGCTGGAGACGAGCTTGCTAGCTAGCTAGATTAAGCGCTGGGGAGGGGGAACGTTATGAGGGCAGCGAAAGGGGCTGCAGTGGGCTTTTGTCTCAGGCTGTGCTCTGCTCTCGTGTTGAATATTGATATTAAAACATGAACTTGAATATCCTGTATGGTGGCCCCAGAGTGACATTGCACATTTACTTGTGTTACTAATTTCAGGGCAAATGTAAATAATACTGTAGCTCGTTATGTTTACTAACCGTAGCGAAGTTGAAATTTTAGCGCTCGAGAGCATACTGCTGGCTGTGCATTGAAAGCAGGCACGAGCGACATTACCGTGAGGTGGGTGGTGTTTTCTGCAATTATTGCAAACGCCACCGTTTGTTTACAGACCAGCACAGTTGCATGAACAGTAGTGTTCAAATCTAGTGTAAAATATTGTTATGATTTGCAAATGTATACAAGCAACTAGCATAGCTTGAATATCCAGGAGCTTGCGCCTCCCAGCCTATGGCTGTGACATCTTGGGGGTGTGTTGCCTGATACAAAAGCTGCCTGTTTTCAGATGGCTGTCCGTGCAACGACCGCTCTAAACCAACAAATCGCAAACCTTTAATTCAATATACCTACATTTAAAAAGATATTATGCAGAGACGGCGTTTATACAGCTTAAATAAAGCTTCTCAAAACCTTTCACTTTTTACTGATTTGGGAACAAGCAGTACCAAAACGTGTTAAATTGCCAGTACCCTTCTAATGTTAAGAGGATTTAAACATTTTGCCATTGAGTCATACAATAGAAGACACAATTATGAATTCATGAACATTATAATCATATATACATTATAAACGGCATAAACACTTAGTTCACCAAATATTCTAAATAAAGCAGCATTTGTTTGTAAAATGTATTTGTATATATTTGAGACAAAGACAGGGACAAGCTAAACGTGCAAGACCATGCCTGTACAGTCAGAAAGAGAAGGGCAAATGAAACTTCATAAAAAATACATTCCTTATTTACAAAATAACTTTAAAAATGTTAAATTAACATCATTTTTGTTTCTTTTCTTTTTTTTATTACAAGAGAACATTTGCCTTTGGTTTCAGGGCGCTACTTGTATCCAAAAAAAGCAATTAGGCTGATGTCAACAATACCTAGAAAAAACGTCATGATCACTGAATGATTATTTGATTATGTCAGTGATCTCAAGTGAAAAATCTTTTATATTGATATCCAAACATATTTATCTCCTCAATTAAGCAACAATAATAAAACTGCCTCATGCTCCAGAATTAGAATTAACATTTCACCAGTCATCAAAGACATTGTCAGCCAGTTTGTGTTTGACAGATTCTTTTTAGATACTGCCAAACAAAAATTGTCAGTTTGTGAAACTTGGCATTCATAAAAACTAAACAATCTTTAGTCAGTTGCTGTTGTTAAATAACCCTGTTCATTGTGTGATGATTGGGCGATTGCATCAGTCTGTGTTTTTTGTCTTCTTAGTCACCACATATTCCCACATGGTTTTACATTTGCTCACGTAAAAGAGCTCTTCGGCTGGGATGTACCATGGAAAAGTCTTTTTACTCTTTATTAAACCTTGAACAACAGGGGGACTACTTGATAAAATTGCCTGGGATAATGGTCCTGTATTATATTGTCAAATACATTGCTAATCAAAAGAACGTGGCTATCAAATGTCTTCCATGATTGCCAGGAGAAGCACAGAATTATAATTTCAATGTGCTTTAAAAATAATCTTGTTAATTAGATATTTATTTATTAAACTTGGTGGCAATTACAATAGATGATGAGAACACATATATGGACTATTTGCTCTCCATACGGTATTGCCCTAACCATAGTCAGTTGGTTGTAATCAATATATTATGACATTAATTCATAATATATGAGGTTGAGAGTTTAAATATAATCTAGTTGTTACTTCAACCATAATTTTCTGACTTGCTAACAGATGATGTTGTATGTCTTTATATAGGTACTGAAATAAACCAAAATGTTGTAGTTGTACCCCTGGCAGTGCAGAGACTATAGACTTCTTCTACTCCAATTATGTACTACTACTCCAATGGTGTATCAGGTGTAAGCCTGTTGTCGGCTGCCATTGTTGATAATCTGGACAGTCATTTTGTAGACAATTGCATGTGGTGGGATATGCATGCTTTTTATTATTGTATCAGTAACATTAACCTACTATTCTAGACATGTTTTTGTAGGTATTCTTTTCAGTTGCCTTGATTGGTTTGTGGTAATATCAGAGTACACAATTGCAGGACACGAGAGTGGATAAAGATCCTGAAAGTGTACATGGCCACTGAGGGTACTTCAGATGTTGTTTCGGCTGGGAATGAATAAAATCTCCACAGTAAGGTTGTAGTGTGAGAATCAGGTCGAGGCAAATAGTTTATATTGCATTATACTGTATTACCGTGCAAATTCTTGTTATGTTTAATGGATATCTGTACCACAGTACCTTTTTTATAGCATCATTTGGGCCTAAATATATCCTTTTTATTTTCTGCAGTCATCTGTAATGTATTTGATGTCTTTGATCTTATGTCAGCTTGAAATGGCACGTAGCACATGTGTTTTTGTTATTTTTGTTTATAGAGCGGGCTGCATCTCTTAACCTCTACTTAACCATTATTTCCACCTCATGTTAGGGCTTGGCTTGGCTCCAGTTGACTTGCTGTTGGTACCGGTTTTTTCCCCCTCAATTTTGTTTTCCATTGAAAATATTACCACCTCGAAGTTTGCCAGACTTGTATCTGATGACAGGTGGAACTGCTACGACAGTATCTTAATCCCAACACAAACAGAGGAACAGGGGCATCGTTTTGCTGGCTTCCAATTTTTTAAAATGGGGATTGAGTGAATCATATTCTTGCAGTCACTGTTGATAGTAGCCTCACTGTTTAAAGATGGTCAATTTCCCTTGTCGTGCAAGTAACACTTCTCTCTGACAAATTGGTTTTCTCCAGTGTTTAACTCCCCCTTTTTATAGGCGTGTGACGGATCTCAAAACAGTATACATAAATTTCCTGCAAATGTTTTTTCTTTGTCTTTTTTTGAAAATTCCATAACTGTAGGCCTACTGTCCCTGCATCGATGCAGATTCAGAGTTAAATACACAACTGTCTTGTCTATTGTTTCACTGCAAGTCTACATCGAGATTTGGAGATTTATTACTTAAAAATGCAAAAGCACACCATGGGGGTAACTTTTGAACTTAATCCGCAGTCTACAAGACTTGGGGAGGGTGATCTGCACACAACATGGATCAACTATGATCTGTTACACCAATAGTCAGTTAGCATTCTGGGGAATGTTTCACCTTTTTAGTCCATGTAAAAGTGCTAAGCTGTATTGCACGCGCAGCAGACTGAAGCTGTATCGGAAAATATTGAAGTCTTAAATTCTGAGGCTACCACTGTCAGTCATTACAGACACATTTTTTTCACCACCGACTCCACCTCTGGCAAGGATGTCTCTGAAAGGTTTTACCACCTTTATAACTTTATTACATTGCATGTTAAAGAGATTTGACAACAAGCAGTACCATGTAAATAAACCTATCTAACCCATAATTACATATTTTTAAAAATCATATTAGTTTTTAAGTGCACACAGAGAGCAAAGTTAAACCCGAGTCAGATTACTTGTATGTACCCAATTAAACTGATTGTGATTCACACTACATTTATAGAATGTGCAGATGACTGCCAACGCCAACCCACATGTGAATTTACATCCAGTAGATAAACATTGGTTGACCTTGACTGATGACTGTCAATTTCCGTTCAACTTGGCTAGTATCATCTTAGCAGTCCAACCGTTTCTCACAACCGAATACCTGTTGACTTGTTCAGTGAGAAGAATGCAATATATTTGTCAGAACCTTTCTCTATCTCATTATTTCTAGCAGGATCTCCTTGACAGTTTGTTGTTGTTGTTGTTGCTCCTCTAAAGCTTTTTCTGTCACTATTACCTGTCCTTCTTTCTGTCAGATTCAAGATTTGTTTTTCTTTTTAATCTTACCAACAATGCCTGAAAACTGTTTTGTGTAAGTTTGTCTTGTCATTTGTTGGTGCAACTTTGAGAGAAATTAGGGGTATTTGGCTTGATGGAAGGACCTTCCCACTAACATGAATGCACCATATTTTTTGTCATGTACAAGTGAGTTTGCATAGATGCATGATGAAAATCAGGATTTGTTTTTTTATTGGTTATTCATTGTAATCCTGTTTTGTCGTACATTTTGCTTTAATCCAAAAACTGCAGTTTTGTGATGTGGAAATATCACAATTTTGATACTATTTATAAATTGTTGATTATTAGCCTCATCAATAAATGGCAAAACTGGATAAATTAAATGATGATGTAAATACTATTAAAAGATGATATCTAGTTGTTGCTGATGTGTTGTTAGTCTAAGGAACTTAATGACTTTCAAGCTGTGAGTGGATTTGGTTGGTTTGAAATATTAATATTTTCTGCATCTATTTTGGCAACATTCGATGACAGTATTAATCCACTGATCTCATCCGGTGCCTTGAGTAACTGGTATGGATGCAAAAAATAGTATTTTACTTTCCACGAGATCATGAATGATGAGGGAGGGTTTGCAGTCACATCAGTTTTATGTAACTTATTCAGTTCAGGCGACTGTTCATACAAGCAGAGAGAGAAGAGTGTGAAAAAGCAGTGAAGATGCCTGTAAAATAACACAAGGACAAATCTGCTTAATCATTTTTGAACCTTTTCAAAATGTCCCCCTATGGTTGACACTTGCACAGAGAGAACATACTGTATACCTATCTGGGAAACCATACTATGGCTACCATGACCCTTGCAGACACACTGTAAGCCTCTTAGTCAGAGAATAGGGTATTGACCAAGGTGCTGTTAAGCAGGAACATTTATGTAAGGACATACTGTATTCCTAAGTATGCTGGCTTAGGAGATGGGTCTTTTTCATTACATTGGGGTTGTTTTTAAGCTTTCTTTAAAAAGTCCCAACATGCTTCACTGTTGTATTTGTTATCTTTATCAAAGGAACAATAAATAATGTATTCACTGGAATTCATCATAAAATGGCCATGATATGCCATCAGAGATTAAGGAAACATGCTAAGTTGAACAGCCAGTATCTTCTCGTCCTGAAATTTCCATTCCGGTGCGGAACTTCGTTGTGTGTTTTGGCCTGCGCAATCCCGCCCACTGCTCATTTCGTCACCCTGGGTTGCCAGATATGAAACAAATTGGCGCACAGGACTCGTTGCTTGTCATTGTCAAAACACACGTCTTGCGCTCGAGGAGGTTCAGTGTCCTCAACCTGGCAACCCGCGTGAGCTTTGTGTTGTACTAGAAGCGTAGCTCTATTTGGGATAAGCTGAGTGCGTGAGAGTGGGTGGTGGAGCAATTGAGTGAGAGAGACAGGAAGTGAGTGTGTGCGCATGAGTTATGACAGTGAACGGGAGTAGATCAGCAGAGAAGGTTATTGGTAACTGAAAATAACAGAACGACTGTACAGTAAAACTGAAGCCGCGCGCCCTCTTTCTGCTCGCTGCTGTGTGTAAGTGACGGGAGTTTACCCCGAAGCTAGCGGCAGCTTTGGCCCTGGGGCAGAGCGATAACTCTCCCCTGTGCTTTCCGACCACGGTCGGAACCCTGACGCAGAAAAGGCTAACATTCGATTCTGGGGAGGAGGGGGTGGGGGGAGACAACGCTCTCCCATTTTTTGAATTTGGACTGCAGTACCCTTTTTAAACACTAACTGTTAATGTTACATATTGGTCCTTTTAAGTTGTTTTTGTCCAGTGTAACATCATTTTTAACACCTCTGTAATTGTTTACATGCCTTAATAGACTTATTGATATGATTTGTCCATGACACATTATTTGATGGTATTTTAATGTATTATTATATGGGCTTATTATGCTTTTATTTAGAGAGAGAGAACAGTGGATAGTATCCGAAACAGGGGAAGAGAGAGAGGGAGGATGATGTGGCAAAGGGCCGAGGAATGGGAGTCAAACACGGTGCCGGTGCATAGAGGACTGTAGCCTCTGTATATAGCGCGTGATGCAACCACCTAGCTAAACCAGCTCTCCATTTTTTTTAATACTATTTTAAGTAATTTAATAAAAAGAAAAACAGGTGGCAGGAAGGAAACATACCTTCAAAATGAGGTAGAGTTGGTGGGTTATACATGCAAATCAGTTGAATGGAAGTGTTCAGAGGTATGTTTCTACCTCGAAAGATAGAAATAACACAAATTCTCTGTAATGCTTGATGAATGAATTCCCCCCAGTGTGAACCTTAGCTCACTGAATGTGTGGGCTCTTTCAAGAAGGGGATGACTCGTAAAGGTGGAGCGATTCGGCCTAGTTGACTGAGATGTTTCGACTAATATTGTCTAGGTCAAACATTCCTTCATCTACACAGATATTATAAATTCAGCGTGTAATGGAATTAAGTAATGACCTTTTACATAATACTTCAGTATAGTTCCTCTTTTTCTTGTTTTGAATGAACACAACAGAGCAGCTCTTTAGGGAAATCCCCCCAAACTGTCAGTTTTTATAGTACTTGTTGCTTCTCAGCAAAGCAAAGACCGGTGCGTCTTTAGTCTCAACAAATTACTGCCAGTGTTTATTGTGGCCTTTGTCTGATATCTTATCTGATAATTAAGGTTTTTGTTTAGCGACCATTCTATTGTGGGCATGTTGAAAATAAACAACGTTTAGGTAGGTTGTAATAAATGGTGAAAGATACCAAAAACATAGAGCTAAAAAAGCAGATATCATCTGTTTCCTTTTTTCCAGACAGATTAAAATTCTGGTCTGTATCACTTTCGCTTCAAGCTTTAAACTGCATTTTTGTGTAGAAGTTCAAACAAGACTGTGAAAGCACTGGTGCCGTTTATGATATGAAGTGCCTCTAGCCAGGCCCGAGCCTATCTGCAGTTGGTTCTATCAGCCGGGTAGCTGCGTCTCTGTGAGGCCCAGCAAGCGTGCGTTAGTGCATGTGTGTGTATCTTCATGTGAAGAGGGTGGAGCCTACTGATTACACAACATGTGCTAGTCTTTGCCAGCAGCTGAATGTGTGTGCAGTGCGATGTTTTTGTTTGGTACGTTGGGTGCAGTATCTCGGTTTGTAACGGCTGATGCCTTTGATAATCCACCATGTGCGTTTGAAGACTGAAAATTTCAGAGCCTGTGACCTTCCTGCAGAAGGATACAGCATGACACTGCAGAAAAAGGGAGGAAGAAGGGTTGTAATAACGCAGCGTTCCAGGTTTTTAGTTATTAATGAGCCATTAAAGATTCCTTTTTATGAATGAGTTCTGAGGGAGATAACTGTGTGTGCTGTTAGTTTGGAGGGAAAAAGGCAATTTGATAATAAATGTGTGGTTTGAATTCTTCATTGCTGGGATGATGTTACTTTTCTGATGCCTAAGAAAGCAGTCATATCCTGTTTACTCTGGCTCTCTCAGTGACTGTGCTGTCTGAGGGCCGAGGACCCTCCTGCTGCAAAATAGGTTAATGATTATTTCATTCATAGGGATATTTCTGTGAGTCTTCAGAGAGGATTTGTTGTATCCCCCTTTCTATGTGGGATTTAACAAAATCATAAACATAGTTATTCTGACCTTCATTTTAGAAATGCGGTCAAATGTGGTTAATCATTGACAGTGGCACTACAGTGGTTCTGTTAACATTGGTTAATCTAAGCTAAGAACAATTTAGCCACACCTATGACTAGTTCATTTTCACATCAATATTAAAAAACATCTTGTGTAGTTTTACACAATTAGGCCTACTTAATTGTTTCCCAACTGGTCTTTTGGCCATATATTTAGACCAGTGTAGCAACAATGCAAGAGTGTATCTGAAGACCGATTGTGTCACAGCAGCGGGTCAAAGGCTGTCCCAATTTGAAGGCTCCTTCAGATGCGGCCAACGAATGCCTTCTCTTTTTCCCAGGCCAAGAATGATCCCTCGGTTGTATCCTTCGCGGCCCAAAGTATCCCAAGAGTCATTGCACGCCAATTCAAAGGAGATGGCGGACTCTTGGGCGGCAGAGGAATACACTTTTAAATGTAAGAGTTTTAGGGTTTAGACTCAATCAAATAGCTAGCATTGAAACAAATGATCTTTGAAATAAAAGTTTGTTACGTGACCTTAGTTATACTAGCTAGTTAGCCCACTAGCTACCTGCTGCTAGGCGACAGGAACATTTGTTGACTCAAGGGTAAGGGCGAGAACAGCTGTTTACGCAAGCAGGAAATCCTCCGAAGACCAGTCCCTCTCATTTCAGTTCAGCTTTAGCTGTCTACGCATGCTATGAATGACCCATCCTCCGTAGACCGCTTCCTTTGAAGGCTGCAGGCCCTGGATTGGGACACAGCATGTGTCTCCATAAAATAAGTGCACTTAAGTGTTATAACCAACTGTCCATATTATGTAATACTTGTAAATGTAAAGATTCATAGCAAATTATATATATTATGCCAAAGGTCTCATGTTTAAAAATTAACTTCTATGGCTTAAAATAGCAAAAGGAAGTAAAAAGGTTTGAATGGAAAACTTGAGAATCCATATCAGTATACAGATAATGATGGGAACAGGCTGGTTCTGATGCAGTGTTGACTATTACCTCTGTGCATTGGTAGTACTTCCTTCTTTACTGTGCATTAAAGGTAAAGGGTGCGCTTCTGGAGAAAGTTTGTTTATTTTAACCCAACAGCCAACAAATGCACCCCCCCTGTGCCCCTTCAAAAGCCCCACCCCCAAATTTGTGTTTGATTTTTAACATTTCCCTTTTAAAGCTCAAACTAATAACAATACATATGGCTGAACATCTGCCTCAAAAGAGGAAGGGAAGATGTTTTATACAGCTCATTTCCTTGTGTTTGAGGTCCTGAGAGATGGAGAGTAGCCCGCAGAGGTCAGAGTGTCGTGCACAAATGCTGCCTGTTGCTTTTTGGCTTGAATAGTGTTGTGCTGCGAGCACAACCGACTTTGTTTGTTTCCTAATTACTAAGCCAGAGCTGTGTACAAACATTTGTTTATTTTCAGGACATGCACGGGACGGACTGGACACAGGTCTGCACAATAGATCGCATTTTCATCGCCATTCCAATATTAGCATGTGAAATAAACGCATTGCAAAAGAATACCTGAAACCCATTAATATAAAAACCATTTTAAGTATACTCTATGTGCCATGCATTCACTCGTAGCATGGGAACACGACCTACCAAAGAGAGCCCTCAATACATGGCCCATGAATTCACACAATCATGTGACCCAGATGGGTGTTTTGTGGCTCCTTGCAGTTAAGCTAGCACAATGAGTGAGTGAAGAGCAAGGCAAACATGGATAAAACTTTGAGATATAATTAATGTACACTTTGATACATCTTTTATTTATCAAATGTCATCATCATGGTAATTTTGAAGAATGCTATCACACATTGGAGAATTCTCTTCTATCATGTAGGTCTCTTGTTTGCTGAATTTGACTTAATAAATTGGATTGGAATTGCAAACCACCGCTCTAAGACTGCTGTGTCATAAGAGACGAGTTTAGAAGTGCAACTGATATTTACCAAGTAGAGCTGAAACTATTTGTTGATTAATAGATGGACAACTATTTTGGAAAGTAATGTATAAATTGATAGTTATGCTTTAAAAAAGCAAAACAAATGTGAACACGGCATTAGCAAAACATCAGTAGACCCTTCTCAAATTTCAATATTTGCTTCTTTTCTTAGATTGTTTTTATGAGCTTTAAATGGTGTTGCTTTCTTTTTGTTTGTTTTTCTGTAGTGGTGAGCAGATACTTTTATTGGCAAATGTTCCTTTTGGTCAGTGCACTATTTTGCAAAAGATCAGGATGAGAAGTTTAACCTGCTTGTTGACTTTTCTATTTTTAATGTGCACAGAGGTAGTTAATCTGCTGATTGTGTTCTGCAAGACAGTTTGGCTTGTTTATCTGCAGCATCTTAAAAGCCCAATAGTGAATACACCGAAACGAAACTACTGCTAATCTTGATACTGCATGACTGGGGATCATAGACATGCTCAGCAGTCTTTGTATTCCTCAGTCAGAAGACGGCAATGCTGTGTCAATCTTTACACGCCGGCCTCACCGAGGCTTACTCTGGCGCTGCAAAGCTGTGGTTTTGGCACAGCTCGGAGAGCCATGTGTTTCAAGCCTGTGATCAAATCCACATCCCATCAGGTCTAATAAGACGTGGCAGGTGTAGTGGAGTCATGTCTTGAATGTCATAACGAAAACTGACGCAGCGTTAACCTCATGGTTTATTTTTTCTGCTAGATGCTCATATTGGACCTGGTAGAGGGGGATTCGTTGAGGTTGTGACACCTTGTTAGTGTTGTATTATTGTTTTATAGTCTTGTCGATGGCTTCTCTGTCTCTCATGGCTTTAAACTCTGCTCACAACCTGCCCTCAGTCGAAAGCAAATGGGGATGGGTTATTTCTTTTGGGGGGGGGGGGGGACAAAGATGACAAAGCACTTTATTTATCAAAGCACTATGTTTAAGGCTGCTCGTTCTTGTTGGGTCTTGATCTGAAAAGTAACAAATCTTAAGAAACTTAAGCTTCTTGTGAACCTCCTGCTGATGCTTTTACACAACAAATATTATAAAGTAATTTAGCATTTTAATAATCCAAATTCGGATTTCTGCTGTTGATATTGTTTCCTTGAAAGTTGGACAGCAACAGTTCCCCAGTGTTTGGTTAAATCATGTGAGCTTGATGCTGTGTTGGACATAAGAACAAGACCCACGCCTCAGTCCTAACCTTTGCTCTGATCCCTCCCCCACTCCCTCCACCCTCCCCTTTTAACCCATAATCAGCAGTAAAGGCTTCATTGTTCTTGTCCGTTTCTTGGGCATCTGATCATTAACCTACATTCAGAGCGGTGGCGGTAGGCTTCTTAAGGCTCTCAGACTCTCTCGGCCAATTTAATGGGTGTGTTTTAGTGGGCTGAGCCTTTTTCTCCTGCCAGTAAAGTTAACCCTATTTACGCCTCTCGCCTACAAACATTAGGCTATTTTATGAGGCATTTGATTTGTGTGCAAACCCGACCCTGAGCCTCTGCTTTGTAAATTTAGTACTATTTCTGTTTTTATGAAAGCTTTTAAGTGATGGATAAGGCTGTGAAAGAGTTCTGCACTCAATCTTACATAAGAATACAAATTTAGGACACATAAAGTACATTATGTCTGGGTCTTACAACAGCTTAATGCTCGGATTATTATGAATTAAACCAGAAAATTTGGTCTCCTGGTAGTATTTCTTACTAGAAATTGAACCATTTGGTTCACTTCTGTGACAGCAGCCTACCATCACAATTACCATTTGTGCCGTTTTACCAGATGGTTCGATTTTCACCACCAAATTACAAAATCTTAATCCAAAATGAAGGCTGCAGCCTGGATAAAATGTATCAGCTTCTATTAGATTTTGGCAGAAGTACCTGTTCATACATTTACTCACCACTGTTGGCAGTGGTCGCCCATGCTTTTACCATGTGGGAGAGGTTAAACCAGAGCTGCTCTCCACCTCTTCCCAGGAACATGGTCTGCTCGTTTATGCAACCAAAACACTACAGGAATGAGGGGCCAGACACGCTTGTCGGAGGAGGCGTGTTTTGTCTGTCTGGGGTTAGAGTAGTGAGAGGTGAACGTACGCCTTGGGGCATCCAGTGTCACTTGCTGTTTGTTTGTCTGTGCCCAAATATGCCTTCAGTCCAGATGACCCAGTGACAGGAGGAGAGCTGTGCACGAAATGTTATGCTTTTGAATTTGGAACAGAAGGATTGCATGACTGAAATAACTGGATAGGGCTTATGTGTGCATCTCTTTTATTGTGTATCCTAAGAAATAATTTGCAGGTTTGTGATTTTGTGTTCTGCTGTTGTGTAACACCACCACAGCAACTGGCCTGGTTTACTTGTATCTGCAAGGTTATTATTACCAGCACTATGAATTGTTCTCATCATAAATTAATTCAGTATTCCTTTTTATTAAATCAATTCTTTTCTCCATTGGTTTCATCAATAAAAATGAAATTGCTTACTTAACCTGACTAGCTGCAAAGCCAAAAATATATTCATAAAGACATTAGGGTAAACTCGAGCACCGTGTGTTTGATATTTTAAGATAATATATTGAATAAATAAGTTATCATAAAAATAAATTGATCTGTTTTCCATGGTTTTAGAAATAATTTTCAATACTAATATGTTGAAGAATAGGATTTTCTTTTTTTTTGTAAAATAATTGGACTCAAAATTTCTAGGGCATATAACAGATTTTAACGTACAAAGTGTGAGGTATTTATATATTGCAGGCACATAAATTAAATGTAATAAACATGTATGCTGTTAGTATGTGTGTGTGATCATGTTGAAGATGGCTGGCTCTTTGCTGGGTATTGTTGCCTCTTCTGCACCTCTTCTGTCGTCACAGTAATCGGGCCTTTGCGCCTGGCTTTGTCCTGCTACTCATTAGGGAGTCAGAGGAGGAGAGGGAGGAGGAGGAGACGGAGGCTGGGAGTGGATGTGCAGCTCAGAGAGACCTCCCCCATCATTTAGCCTGCTAGCATACAGGACCACAACCACGTGACCGGCTGTTTACTGTCGCAGCAAGCGTAGTGCGTATCCTTGAGTGCGTCACAGGATTGGCCCCCTTTTGTATGAAAACAACTGACTGTAGATTTAATGTAGGTTTAATACTTTTGCTTATAATCCACTTAGTTTAAATTTTTCTGGTATTATTCATTTTGAACTCGGAGATCAGTCGGAGCTTGTTTTGACTAGGTTCCTTTGTGTGTGCAGCCACATGGGAGACCAGGGGAAAATCACATGTATTTTCCACATGGTGTGTTTGTGTGAGAGAGCTCACAGCAGGCATTACTCTTGGAGATGTAGTGGAGTAATGTTGCTGCTGTTGTTGCCGTAGGTGGTGGTGGCGGCGGCGGCGACAGCACACTCTGCGATCTGTGTGTCAGGCTCAGTGCTATTCTTAGCTCTCTTCCCTCCCTGTCCCATCCTGCAGTCTGTGGATCAGGTTACCGTGCTGCGCGCTCTTCATCTTTCCCTGCACCACCACCAGCATAATCTTCGCAACCCCCCCCCCCCCCCAAGCACACATCTCCACACCAAACCCCCTCCTCTCCCACATCTCCCCAAACCCCCAAACCGCTACACTCACGCAAGGACATGCACTAAAGCAGCCGCTCTGCTGTCAGGGCCAACATGCTCCAGCACTACAGGGAAATGGTTGTTATTGTTGTTTGTCAGGAACCAGCGGAGTTAAAGTGCAGAAGCACCAGGTTATAAATAAATACAGAGACATCTGCTTCTCAGAAGGACCAGCGGTGCAGCCAGCACACTTAACTTGTGATTTTATTGACTTAGTTCAGTCAGTGCAGATGGATATTTAGAATTTTAAAAATTCAGACCATCTTTTCCTACAAGTGGATTGTCATGTCCAGGCTCAATGATTATAAATTCAAAAACTGTTTTATGTTTTATAATTCACATCATCTAAAAAGTACATTATTTTATGTGAATATAATATATAAATATATTTATCTTAGTCACAGATTATTATAATAATTTTGTAAGTCTCTGAAACTGTGTAATTATACAATTACAATCTTATACTGTTGCAACTCTACTTTGTTATTAGTTTGGTCTTTAAAAAGTCATCAAATAGTAAAAATTAGATATTAATATTATTGCATTTTCCATAAGTAAGATTTCTTCTTTTTCTATATTTTTTCTATTGTTAAATAAAAAACATCCATCCAAAACCCCCCTAGATATTAAATAACCAACACTGATGTGAATAATCAATTATCATAATTGTTAATCATTAATTTTCTGTCCATCTATGAAATGAATTGACTATTTTTTCAGGTCTGCTGTAAATAAATTAGTCCATTCATAAAATTTTACAACCACATACTGTATACACAGCAATATTTTTGGACTGTCGTCAAGCTAAAACAATTGAAACGTTGAAGAAAGCTTTTATTCCTATTTTGTTACATTTTTATAGACATGGACACCGATCGCATTTGAAGCCGATTGTTGACACTTACTGACTTTGCTCCTGTCTTGATCGTTGCTTGTGTTGCATTAACTTTCAGATGTACGTCGCTTTGGACAAAAGCGTCTGCTAAACGAAATTGTAACATGGTTTATTGTGTTTATTGTGAGATTTGAGATTGTGATTATTGGCACAGAATCATCAATCACATTCACTATTTGTACTGTTTTTCACAAATCTCTCCCTGTGTTCCTTTTCTCATCCTTTACTGTCTTTAGTTTGATAGTCTGTTTCTTTGGAATTGAGCATGGTAGGTGATTGTTGCTATCACTGTTTTCACTGCACGAGATCCGGTGTCAAACTAATCTCAGATTTAGTCTCTGTGAACTGTAGTAGTCATCAAGGCAGGGTTTGATTTAGACTTGAAACAGCCCAAGGTTAATGGCAGAGCTTGCAGGGGCTTATGCAGCCCTGAGCTGCTCGTGAAACACGGTCTATGCCAAACTGGCGAGTGCCCAAATACCTCTGTAATTATAGTCACACCCTCCTCGCCTCGTTTCTGGGCTGGATTGGAGTCCTGTCAGCGTTTGTTTTCTGGTCTGGTCCCGGGCTGTCCATACCGCTTTAATACCCCTGATACACTAGCCTCTTTACACCAACGTGCTCACTGTGGGCTGCTCAATTCTCCCTTTCAGCTGCCTGAATGACGGTGCTGCTGCACACTGGCTATCTGCTGACTAATGATGGACCTCTCACTGGCCTCGGCTGAGCGGCAGGCCTGTGTGTTAGAAAAGCGATACCTGTCAACACTGTACTATTACTCTGGATCAGCAAAGGCTGTAAAAGAATCCAAAGAAACAAAATGTTCCTCTTAAGATGGTTAGTCTTCTTATTCATAATAATTTGGTGCTGAATACAAGTATGACTGGATTCTGTCTGCAAATGCAAGTGGCATGGGTATGTTTTCAAACCGTCTGATAAAGATTAATTCACCTTAATAGTTTTAAATTGAGTGTAAAACAACATAAAATCTTAGTGCTCAACTTGGTTGATTTCACTTTAGATTAATCTTGTGATATTTTTTTTTCTTGAAATATTTAGTCGATGAATAATCTGAAAAACAAATTCCAGAGCCTAAGATGAAATCTTTAAATCAATTTGTTTGTCTGACTTATAGTTCAAAACCCACAGCTTTTAATTTAGATTAATATAAAGCCAAGAAAATCACAATCCTGGCTAATCCTGGCAATTTAGAAATGGGATTACATTATTTACATATATGTCAATTGACTAATGATGGACTAATCATTTCAGCTCTCCGCATATTACCAAGATCACGATAATGTCATACATCTGAAAAGTTAAGACTTGAAAGCACCTTAATTGAAAAATATTAACCACACAACAGGTTGCAACAACAGCACTCTCCTGCTCTTCATGTGTGGCACAGCAGTACGCCTGTTAACACCTCTGTCTTGTGCTTTGGCTGCTTAGACTTGTAACACTTGCGGCTTTCACATAAATCCTTAATACACCACATAATTGTTCCATGCCAAAAGGAGATGTGCATGTAATGCCAGAAAGTGCTTGTTATCTTGATGATGATTGATAATTGAAGGCCTGCAGTCTTGATATGATCCCTTCAGCTACAGCGGTAGCTTCTTTTTAATTTTGTTTGACAAACAGGTATGAATTGATTATGGTTCATGGTGTGTGTGTGTTGTATTATGGCTTACTGGGCTCCATATTTTAGTCAAGTGACTGACTGCATCATTTCTCTCCACTTGAGCCTCCCTAATTCAATTGTAATTGAAAATCAACCACTTACAAAAGTGGGTTTGTATATTTTTAGGCATTACATGCTGGGTTGGTTAGCGTAGCAACCCATTGCTAACCTCAGATGTAATGCACATAAGGTGCTGTGGTGTGTAGCTTAGCCTCAAAGGATTATTGCTTTGCCGTCCCTGCTGTGACCCAAATGACAGGATGGCAGCCTACATAAATATAAACAGAACATGTAAAGGGACACTAGATATTTCTAGAAACCTGGCGGGTTCAATAGGTTGTTTGATTTATGTGTTTTTTATTTAAATAGAGCAGAAATGCTTGGCATTTTATTGTTCTAGTTTCTTAAATATGGGACTTTGCTGCTTTTGCTTGTTTTCGATGAAACAAAATTAGATATCTTTGCATTTTACACTCCTGGTCAGAGAAAAATACAGTGAAGTAGAGCTTGGTGGGGAATCTTGAGACTGATACTAAAGCTGGATTTGATGGAAAATTTCACCTATTACTGTTATACTAATATAGTTAATATTTGACCTTGATGAAAACTTGTTTATTGAAAATATTAGACTACAATACTGTATTTCTTATAGGTTGTTATTTCACCATTTATATTCAACTTTATTATCGCCATTATATAATGTTATATTAAGTCTATTTATATAGCAAATTTCATATACAAAGGCAACTCGATGTGCTTTACCAAAATATAACAGACATCAAAGGGAAGATAAAAACATGTTTAAGCAAATAGAATATTGGGATATTTAAATATGGTTTAAATACAGAGTATATAAAATTATACTAAAAGATACTAAGATAATTTTAAAAGAAATATAAGAACAATCGACAGAGGATATATGTCAATTACATACAGTGGTAAAAGCATATCAAAACTACAGTACAGGTTGTCGGGTTCATTCAAAAATGTTTTTAACCAGGATTTAAAAACGTCTACCTTTGGAGCACAGGTTACACAGCAGCTGGCAGCCTCTTTCTGTGCCTCTGTCCCTCCAGTGTGTGCTCTTTTAACTTTCTTCCTTAGCATCATGCTTTTTAAACTTGCCCGAAAGACAGATGTAAATTTTTACTTGCGTTTCTGTTTTCAAAAAAGCAGGTTAGCAGGGGGAGGAAAGGATTGATTGATCACTTTAATTTAAAAATCAAACTGCACCAAGCCCTGATAGAAGAGGTTAATATGGTGGGGAGAAATATGGAAATTTGTGCAGTGAAAGAGGCAACTATGGCAAGTTTAGTATGTTAATTATAGTGAAGTTGTTTTTGGAAGCATGTTGAGTAAAGGGGCTGTCCCGTTCATTTGGAGGCTCTTTCACTACTTATCAGTTCCTAATAAAGAGTTCACTGTGTGCTTTTCTTTTAAACGACCAAGAGAGGCTATTTCTGTAGAATCAGATGCCGTTCTATTTGTGAAAGGGCATGCAAAAAAAGAATCAGGGAAAGTTGGGTAAAAGTACACAAGCAGAGGGTCTTGTGACTGAAAGCGGTGATCTTCATGTGACAAGCTGACTGACACATGCCATTTCTGCTTTGTGCATATGTTCAGCTGAGTGAACTTTCTCCACTCACTGTAGGCGCCCATGGTGCCCCCACTGACGCTGCTGCATGTGTTACTACGCTGACACTGACCACATCACAGAGGAGCTTGGTTAGACTGATGAGTAGGCTACAGTGACAATATGCAGGGGGATGTTTTCCTCTCAGAAGCCTAAAGAGTCCCTAAAGCTGTGATTCATGGTGCCCTTTGTAGTTTTTTCCTGCATGCTTTTCTCAAAGTTGTTGTAAAGAATTGAAGTGGAAATTTAAATAGAATTCCCTGGTCACGCATCGACTAAACGTACATCTTGAAACACAGCTGAGTGACACTTTGTAGCAGGGATGTTTTATAAGCTGCCACTCACTCCTCTGGGGTTAGGTGACCTTTCTTTACTTGCCTCGTTTCCTCTGTGATGCAGGCGTTTGCTGAAAGCCCGCCCGTAAACAGTCTCTGAAGAATTGTCATTTAATTGTACCTGTATTTAAATGACTCTCCTCCTGTTCTTGCAAACACTGCCTGTTTATACCAAGTCCACAGAAACGTGAGGCCAGTCTTCCGCAGAAACGGTGACGTGGCAGTGTTGCAATCCTTCTCATTGCTGTTGTTTTCTGTCTCCAGGTGCATGATGAACCTACTGCGCTGTAGCTGTCACAGCTAGTCAGGTGCCGCACCATGGCCAAACCTGGGAGCGACAGAGATGGAGCCATGGTGGATAAGCAGGCGGGGAAGAAGGTACGTGAGCACCTAGATACAGAACAGGATTTTTTCCCTTTTATTCACTTTGCCTTCCTACCATGTTAAACAAGTATAGAGACGGAGGAGCACAATTAAGTCCTGCACATACCCAAGAGGAAAATATTTATTTGCGTCTCATTGACTTTGTATTGCATAAAGGTGCCTCCAAACAACAGAAAAATACTAAGAAGCTTCTGTGGGATAGAATGCACTTCCAACAGAAAGTAGTGTTTTTTTAGCTACCCATCGGAAAAACTGAACCTTTTAAGAAAGACAAAACTGGAGACAGGAAAAGCATCAGCAGGCAGAAAGGAATTTGACCAGAAGCTGTAGTGGTTGAAGCCAACGGGCTATGCGAGGCCTGGTTTGATCTTTCCAAGGTTAAATGGTCATCTTACACAGTGATTAAGTAATGGAAAAAGTATTTCCATTCCTGCAATTCATTGGGAGCATTTCTCCAGAAAAGGGAAAGCAAGGAGAGGAGACACAGAGATACCTTTCCTTTATGATAGACTAGTGTAATAAAAATCCCTTGATGTGCTGAAAGCTAATGTTTTTAGCTAGCTACATGCCTTTTGTTGAAGTTTCAACATAATTCTTTTCCTCTTTGGATGAGGTGGCATTCAGAGTATGAAGCGAATGCACTCTGCCTCTATGATGCCTGTTTACTGTAGAGAACTTTTAGCTTATTATCTTTGAAGTCTAAATTGCACACACATGCAGCACACAATTAGATCTCAAGTCGAGGCTCAGAATTCATTCTTGATCTTGGAACCAGCTGTTGATAAAATACTCTTACCTCACAATTCGTGGAGTAATAGATCATTGCATTATCTTCATCAGCAGATGTAGGTGTTTATCAAGGGATTTTAAGGATTTCCGGTCCAGGGGTGAATAAATACTGAGGTTGGACTTTAATCTTAATCTTTGACCTCAGAAACAGTAGTTTACAAAGAAATCTCATCCAAAGCAATGCCAGTAAATTTTGCATTGTTTACCCAAGACATGGTTTGTCTTCATTTTAGCACTTAGCTTAGTCCCTGTTAGCATGAAAGGCTATTAGATGCAAAAAGGCCAAGCAGATTTACTTCGAATCAAGATGTCTCTGCTTATCCAGAACTTCTCTCAGAATTGAAATATCCATTACCCTTTCCCACCGAAATAAGCGTGTTGACGTGGGTTTTTCAGACCCGGGTTAGGTCTTTATTGTGTCTATTACTCATTCAGTCTGTTTATCAAACTTGGCTCCAACAAATTAGCTGGTGTTCGAGCGCTGCTCGGACAGAGACGGGTGGAATTTGGCGCTGAGATTACGAGGACAAGTTACTGACAGAGCAGAGCAGAGCATCGCGCCAGATAGGGGTAGAAGATTGGCATGTCGACACGGCCGAGGTGATAATTACCCAGGTCTGCTGCAGAGTCATTTGACCCAGGTCTGAATGCCGATTGTTAACTTTCCTGCTTAGCAAGAAAGCCGGGTCTTGGTGGGGTTTTTTAACCAGTGGGAAAGGGGCTTATGTGAGCTTGTTTGTGGGGTACATTCTTCGTGCCTGGTCACATCTTGTTTTGGTTGGGGTGATATTTTTTGATTCACAGACATTTTTACAAATCTCTTTGCAACGTGTACACAGTCATTACCCCCATGGTGGATCATCTTACTTCCTAGCTGCATTATTCTCTATACCTATTTGAAATATAAAGCCCACTGACCATTAAAAGACAAACATGTTTACATTGAAGCTTACATTGAGCCTTTATCAGACGTGGTTCACCATAAATCTAGCAATATAGTTTTAGAGCTATAGATAGGAGTGAACCAGAGGTTTTCTTCTGCTATGATGCAATTTCTGTGTGAGGCCTCAGTGAACATTTATTTATGCTTCACTGTGCTTGTCTATCATAAAACAACGGATGCATTTGTGTTTAAGTACAAGGTACTTTGTGAAATATGTAGTGTGTGTGAGTGAGAAGCAGCAGTGAGTTTTTGAAAAGCCTATGCCCCCTGTTGTTACACTGACATTACTTATTTATCATTCTCTCTATAAATGAGACACAATTTATGTCTACTTTTATTTTTAAGGGTGAAGTGCTTCTCATCCTGACTCTCTTTTACTTTTAACACCGCCAGACACTTCAGCTTTGCACAGCTGGCACATTGCTTCACTGAGATCAAAGAAGAACCACACTGCAGACATTTTTCGCCATGCCAGAAATGTATTTTACTGCACCAAAGCGCAGCTCACTGAAGTACTGGTACTGAAAAAAAAAAAGCTTTGTCTGCAGATCAGGGTGCAAAAACTGGGTAATAGTAAGACGCTCTGGTTGTACCTGATGCAATGAATGCTGTCACTGGTGGCAAATGATGCACTGGAATTTTTTTCTCTTCTCAACAACCCGGTTACCGTTATTAATTTTGCATGTGCATGGAGAGGTTATCTGGAGCCTTTAAAACATAGCTACTTTTTTTAATTGATGCAGTGAAAGTTATATCCATAAAAGCAGCTGCATGTGGGAGGGCTAAAATTACACATTTCTTTTCTGTTCGGATGTGGATGTTGTTGCTTTTTTTAGTTTCAAAATCAGAAATACTTTATTTATCCCCGGGGGGAGATTCAGGCATTACAGTTGCTCTGACGCAAAGAAAAGCATGAAGGAATATAAATAGAAGCAGTGTATATATACAATAAAAAGAAATAAAGATAAAATATAAAAATGCGGAGGAATGGGCTCTATGGTGATTTAAATATGAATGTCAGAATTAAATGTAATTGCCAGATTAAATACAGTATAAATTAATGATTAACAGTATAAATGCAGTATGTCAGATTATTGCAATCTTGCTCTGTGCCTTTGGAGGACGCTATCTGCTTCTCCAATGGGCCCTGGAAAACCTCTGCCAGACTACGTAGCGCGTCATCTGGCGGAGGACGGGGAGCTCGCTAAACTACACTTCCTCAATCTAGGACGCCGGCCTCCGATGTCATGTCTCGTTCAAAATCGTCAGGTTTGAAATGTAGACTGCAGACCTAACGATTTTTTACCACAGTGATATATTGTCGTCGTATTTCGGATTCTGTCCCGCTCTGAGCCGTTGCCTCCAGCAAAACGGTAGTGTTTCACTCCGGGGTCTCTCGCTGGGCCGTTCCTTTCAGAGGGAGGGATGCAATGCACGCTGGGTGTTGTAGGAATGTAGAATTGGCGAAACTATGAGCTGTTTGTACAACTTTCTCCACAGCTATGGCGCCAATTTAAAATATTATTGCTTCTATCGATTACAGAGAACACCAGCTTTGACAAACAGTGGCTTTTTCCAGGGACGAATTGCTCCTTTAAGGGAAGCCAGTTATCTAATAAGTCTGGTAGTATTTAACTAGGGCTGCAACTAACATTTCTCTCACTATTCAAACGATTAGTTGTTGGTTCAAAAAAAAATGTTGAGCAGTGTTTCCTAAAGCTCAAGGTGAAATCTTCAACAGTCATATTTGTCCACAACTTTAGAGTCTCAGTTTGTTGTGATAAAGGAGTAAAGAAACTGGAAATATTCATGTATAAAAAGCATTTTTTTCCCTTAAAATTTTTTCAAACTGATTAATTAAATGGACAACTCACCCATTTATTGTTGGAGCTCAATATTAACAATATTTTAGTTTGACTTCTTAACATACCTTGTACCATTAGAACAGCCCTTTTCTCTTCTGTATTTCTGTGTGCAAACAGAAAAAAAAAACTAGTCCCTCCTGATCTTTTACTCTTCACTTTGAAGAGAGCCTGCCTTGGGAATATGATTTTGGTGAGTCATGCCGGCAAACCTGCTGTAGCATGACCCAAACAATATGATGCAGAGACACAACACTGTTAGTAATATAATCAGCTGCACTCTGTTAGGATATTGTCCCGTTTTAGGAATCTTCAGTCTCATCTGAAATACAACCTGCACGCTAAGCTCATTCCTTTTGTGATCAAGCTAGTTAAGAGCTTTTGTAATGAGACCTCTTCAGTTTATTTACCGTCTTGTGTGTATTGTTGACACAAACTCACTCACTAATCATAAATGGTGGCCACACCTTTCATGTAATTGACATGGCTGATTTTTATTTTATATCTCCCTCACCTCTGACAGAGCAAAGACAAGTTGTCCCCTTTCACCAAAACTCCGAAGCTGGACCGGAGTGAACTGCTGGGGAAGGAAGGGAAAGCCAAGTCTTCTATGAAGCGCAAGCTCTCCTTCACCTCAAGTCCGCTCCGGACAGAGGAGCGAGACTCGGACACCGGTAAGAGCTGTTTTTTTTTTCTCCTCCCTGCTCCTCTTTCAAAAGCCATGCTGCTGGCTGGCTGCCATGTCCTCACACTGCCCCCTGGTGGCCTGTTGTTTACCATTTCCTTCAGGGACTGTAGGTCGAAGGGTTTCAACCTGTTTAGCAACAGGATCCAAATCAGACCATACTGATGATCCAGAACGTATGAATATGGCGTAAAATCAATCTTTGTAGCTTTGTCTCAGTGCTAACTCTTTTTATGAAAATAAAAACCCCTATACTTCCTAGAACAGAAAAGTAGATCTAAATGACTCAAAGGTACGATGAAACCTGTAGACCACCTCAGCTGGCAGTGGTGAAATACTGACTGCAATATTCCTTGGGGGCTACTGTTCCCGATCAGAGTATGTCCACTAAAAAGGTTCAGAGATACTGAAGAGAAGAGTAAGATCCTTTTGTTTGGCCAAAAACAGAAGTCACCTCGAAATTGAAGAGGTGAGGTGCGGTTCCACCTTGCACCGTAACAGAGCTTCGCCATCATGCAGCCTTGGCCACTTTACATTGGACCAAGCAACGGCAGCGTAAAGCCGCCCCAGTGTGTGTTTTTTACACAGCGTTCCGGCGTTAAGGAACACACACAGGGCGCTTTTCCACCCTGCTGGGTCCGCTGTTTACACAGACACCATTTCGCCTCTGTTACTACCTCCAATGCGGGCTCAGAGGAGGAACGACTTCGCCCCACCTTTCTGTCTCAGTGCGTTTAACATGGAAGACGGAACGTAACAGAGGCGTAATAATCCCGCCTTGAACTGGCAGTGTACAAGGTGGCTGTAGTGTGCCTTTTTAAACACTTGAATGATATAATCTGAGCCTGTCAAAAACAAGCATTTCTTCTTGTGTACATATTACGATTGAGTGTAGTTGCTGGAAAAGATTATGTTGCAGCCATTGCAGCATGTTTTGCAGCTGACGGCTGAAGCGATCTACAGGACCAATTCCAAAATGTTTGTATCCATTCATTTAGACCCCAAAATATGTAAAAGTAGATCCCAGTTTTAAAATACTAATATTACCATAGATACAAGACCAGCAACAAAATTCTAAATGATATCCTTCTACTCTAAGACCTGGTACTGTCAATACTGATTTTTAAAAGATGTGCGACGCTAAGTGCTCAGTGTGAGTTTCAGGTTACTGTCATCATACTGAAGAATAAAGTGCTTAGTGTTGCCTCTTTCTTGTGTAAATATACTTTTCTGCTTCTGTCATTTACTCAGAAGTTTAACTGTATGCTTACATCAGCGTTGAAACCTTAAAAATAGAGTTTGTGTATCGTACAGCCATAATTACAGTAAGTGAAGTACAGTAATGGGTTTTACAGACTGCTTGAGGTCCGGTAGGTTGGCCTTCATCTCCTCTGTAGAGCGTAATGATTTTCATTGTGTGGTCCTGCGTCATTCAAACAGACGAGAACCCTCAATTTTGTATTCACCGAGTATAATTTATGTCGCACAGGTTATAAATCTAAACTAGCATGCAGGGTGGCTTCTCCTTCAAGAAGCTGTTCCGTTGTACCGCTCAGCTCCTGTGTTGTGCAGCTGTAGGCATACAGGAAGTAAAGACTCCACTGACCAACTCGGATAGCATCTTCTCTCTTGTGTTACCATGACTCATCATCTGTGCGTGGAGAGCAAGTCTGCCTTTGTGCCTGTCTGTATTTGAGTACATGTGAGATGAGGAGGGTGAGAGAGAGCATTAATGCAGTGCTTTCCCACCCTTCCTCCCCCCTTGCTCTCCCCTCCCTCTTCCTCTCCCCATCCTCTCTGCTTTGCACTGTAGATGACTCAGACCCAGGCCAGTCGAGTGAGACCTGGGGAGAGAGATTAGTGCCTCCCTGCAGGATATACGCAGGTAATCGCTGCAGCCCGATCCTCAGCCCCGATTTCCTCTACAATTCACGTCACCTTTCTGCGCCACTATTCTGCTGTAAACACACATACACACATGCACGTGTGTGTGTTTTTGGCCCTGCATCTGCCCCTGTTACAGCTCACGCATGTCTGTGTAGCAACCGATCGACGGAGACTGGGCGGGCCTCGAGGAGTGCCGTCTGCACTTGGCTGGCTTAAGAGAATGCTGTCTTATTTTTGTCCCCTTTTTTCAAACCTCATGCTTGTCATCTGTTCCTCCGAGAGCTCAACAGATACAAGGGAAGGAGGAAAAGATGTCACTGTGACGATGGAAATGCTGCTTGAAATTAAAATGGACTTCTTCTTTGGGGCTATTTCCTAAAATCTTTCTTGGTTTTGTTGCAGATAAAGATGGACCAGACAAGAAGAAGATGAAAAAGGAGGCCGGTGGCAAGAAGTCCCAGGCCAACCTTTTGTTTGGGTATCCTCTGTCGGAGCGCAAACAGATGGCTCTCCTCATGCAGATGACTGCCAACAGTCCAGGTTTGTGTACCTACACTCTCACCTTAAGGACATCCTCAAGATGGCTCGGAGTACATTTACTGTCGGATGAGTCATGCTTCCGACCTTTTTGGCAAACGTGCTGTCTAGTACGTCAGGGTTCCTTGAGAGTACAGCATGGTCTCACATTATTGTAGCTGCTCCACTGGAAGAAAGCTGTTTACTATACTTTCTCACTTTAATTGAATATGTTACTGGAATAGTAGATTTTTCTTGTTAATAATGGGTTCTGAGTTGTTGTAGGACAAGGACAATGGTGCATACCTGCTGAGAATAGACATACGGACACAAAAGAGCACAGGCTTTCAGGTTTACATTAAAAGCAGCGTCACTGTGGTTGCTCAATGAAATGACTTGTGTATTAAAGGAACAGTCGGACATTTAAAGGGGCCATATCTTTATAATGGATATTCCCATATTTTCATGATAAAGTGAAAACTGCGTAATTCCGTGTTTTTTCCAGAATGACATTTTTAAAAAGGTCGCCTCTGAAATGGGCCGTTCAGAACAGCTGCAGGTTTCTAAGTAGAACCTTGCTTTCACTGAAATTGACCAATCATCATTCACTGTCATTCACCTCAGGCTGCCTTCTTGCACTAGCTTGTAGTCAAGTCGTCAAGATTTCCGCATGCGGCCGCACGGGATCGCACACGTGGGGGAGGGGCTACACGGTCACTCCAAATACTGTCAGCCAATCGTGGCTAAGGTCTAACCTTTGAATGGCAAAACGGTTTGATCGTTTCAGGAGGAAGGAGAGGCTCCAAAAAATAATTACATTAAAATATGTGTACAATTTTTAAAACGAAACAAACTTTACCCGCTTGATTCAAAAACACATTAGAATAACAGAAAATTGTTTGCATACCTTTTAAGGAAATAAGGTAATTCTCTTATGCTTTAAGATTGATGCTCATTCATTTCTGTTTGTTCAATATGAAGCTGCAGCCAGTTAGCCTAGCTTAGCAAAAAGAGTGGAAACAGGGGAAACCGCTAGCTCGTCAGAGGAGGACAACATCTGCCTACATGTGCCTCCTAAATCTCACTAATAAGAACGTTATATCTCGTTTGTTTAATCTGTGCTAATATTAAACTGTAGAAATGAGACTCTTGGTTTCATGTTGCTTTTGTTTGGGACTTTTTTTTGTAACCTCTGGACAGAGCTCAAACACTCAGGCACATATATAAGCCTTTCAAGTTCCTGCTAAAGAAACAGCTTCTCTCTGGCTTTTTAAGTCCGGTCCCTTGCACATTATTGCAGGTAATTATCTCATCTTGTGACGGGCTTTTGCTCCAAGCATCAATTAAGTCCTTTTCACTCTGCCTGTGTCCAGACTCGACTCCCAGTCACCCCTCACAAACGACCCCTGTGCAGAAGAAAGTCCCCAGCAGCGCCTCGTCTCGACAGAAGGACAAGGTCAACAAGAGGAACGAGCGAGGGGAGACTCCCCTTCACATGGCGGCCATCAGGGGAGACGCCAAGCAAGTTAAAGAGCTCATTAGTCTGGGAGCTGATGTCAACGTCAAAGACTTTGCAGGTACGATGCCCCAGGAGCTGATCATTTCACAGATCTTGTCATGTCTGCGTGGCTGACTAACAGGCTCTTTCAAACGAGTAATCTTATGATAAATTAACAAAAACAAATGCATGTTTATCCTCTCTCTCTGTGCATGTTTTTGGGTTATTTTATTTTGTCATTGTATGTCTCCACCTGCCTGATCTTGATCGTCCCCTAATAAAACTGATAAAATACTGGTAAAGCCAAAATATCCTCCTGAAAAGAGTCAGCTCATGAAACTCTGCGGTCTTGCTGTTTTCTCTCCACAACAGGTTGGACTCCTCTTCATGAAGCCTGTAATCTTGGTTATTACGACGTGGCCAAGGTCTTAATAGCAGCAGGTGCAGAGGTGAACACGCAGGGTCTGGATGATGACACGCCCCTACACGACGCCTCAAGCAGCGGGCATAAAGACGTAAGAGCAACACTTGAAATTTGTCCTGCCAGAGTAACATGGGACTCAAACAGAATTTTTTTTAAATGCTTTTTTCTTTTAAGGTCTTGGAACAAGTCTGATGCCTCTGAAATTATTACACCTTTAAAATGAGAAATATTTGTTTTTATTGTGTATGTCAAAAAGGTAGATATATGTTGACATTTATACTTGTCATACCAGCGAAACGGTAGTATTTCACTCCAGCGTCTCTCGCTGGGCCGTTCCTTTCAGAGGGAGGGGCGCAATGCATGCTGGGTGTTGTAGGAATGTAGAATGGGCAAAACCAATAGCTGTTTGTACAACTTTCTCCACAGCTATGGCGCCAATTTCAAATATTTTTGCTTCTAGCGATTACAGAGAACACCAGCTTTGACCGACAGTAGCTTTTTCCAGGGGAGAACTGCTCCTTTAAGAGTCACATTGAACTAGATTTGTTTTTAAGAATTCAGGTGCTCTGAAGGATCGTAGTTTTTATAATTATGAATAAAAAATTTAAATATCAGGGTTTTTTTTAAATTTTTGTATCTTGGCCTCAGGAGTCTTTATCCCACTTCTTTTGTTTCATGCAGATTGTGAAGCTGCTTCTACGCCACGGTGGTAACGCCTTCCAGGCCAACAAGCGGGGAGAGCGCCCGGTGGACGTGGCAGACTCTCAGGAGCTGGAACAGCTATTAAAGGGAGAGTTGCCACTGTCGGACCAGGAGGACAGCTCATCGGGTATGAAGACAATGCTTTAGTGTTTGTTTAGCCTCCGCTATAAGGAAACATATTAACAGGCTAACTGTTATTACTGGCCATCCTTATCCACTGCACTTAATAGATGATTAAGGCTTAATTGTACCCTTTGAGTTGTGGAAATATGTCTATTCATAGTTGGAAGTTAAGGATTGGATATACCTGAATCTTGCATAACTGCTTGTGTCATTTTAGTATTTTAAAATGCATGTTCTCTTTTCGGCAGAGTCTGAAGACCCACCTTCTGTCAATCCATCAAGTGTCGATGACAACATGGATGACTCTGATACTGAAAAAGACTCTGACGGTAAACCAGCCACGAAGGCTTCGTCGTCCGCGCCCGGGCTGGATGAGTACGAGTTCAAGGATGAGGAAGAGGAGGAGGATCTCAGTAAGGCCCTAAACGACAGACACATCCTCCGGAGGGAGCTACGGCAGCGGGAGAAGGAGGAAAAAGAAAGGAATAATGTTGCAGGAAAACAGAGCGGAAAAGGTGATTCCTCGTCAAAGACTAAAAAGCAGAAGAGCTCTCGTGTCCACTGCAGCTCCGACTCCTCCAGCGACGAAATGGAGAGTCTTCCAGAGAGGAGGAACTCCCCGACCTGCTCTCAGAGCTCAGAGAGCCTCAAGGCGGACACAAGGTCTAAAAAGGAGAATGCTGAGCAAAAAGAGAAGGGCAAAGTGAAGAGGAAGAGCAAAAGCCAGAATAAAAACAAGGAAAACCAAGAGGACGGGAAAGAGAACAGCAAAACTCTGGTCCTGTCTCTCGCAACCGTGTCCGAGAGCACAGAAAAGGGTCGGGAGGAAGACTCCTTCAAGATGTCTTTCAGTCCCAAAGATGACTCATCCGTCCACCTCTTCCATTTGTCGTCCATTAAATCTCCAAAACTGAACCACAGCCTGACAGATAAACAGACGCCACTCAAACAGGAAAATACTAAGATGTGCATTTCCATCAGTGACAGCTCGTGTCCGGTGGACGGTGTCAAATACAACCACTACACAGACGCAGACTACTGCACCGAAGGCTCCAGCACCAAAGGGTGTAAGCACAAGGAGAAGAGCAAACACCAACAGAAAGACTCCAGTGTGGACGGGGACGACGGCCATTCGAGTCCTTACAAAGACAGCAGCATAGGAAACAGTGTAGACAGCGCTGACGGTGCCTTACGCAAGACTGACTTAGACGGCAAAGTGATAAAGAAGCATAAACTTAAACACAAGGAGAAAGACAAACACAGGAGGGAATACGAGGCAGAGCGAAGCCGCCACAGGCAGAAGGAGGCCAGGAAAGACGGCCACAGGAATTTGGAGTTTGACAGAGAGTTCTGGAAAGAGAATTTTTTCAAAAGTGACGAGACGGATGAACCTCTGCCGGTGAAAAAAGAAGGTGAAGACAATAGCTCCATGCAGAAGACCTCTGATTCCTCCCCTGTCAAAGATGAAAGAATCACAAAGGAGAAACACTCCAGCAGCAAAGAGAAGAGGCTGAGAGAGGAGCGAGAGAAAGACAAGGCCGTGAAAAAAGAGCGGAAGGAGGCTGCTGGTAAAGAGGAGAAGGTAAAGGATTCAAAGCTGAGTGAGCGTGACGAGCGAGTCGACTGCCACGGCTCAGGGCGGATTCCTGAGGAGACGCTGCAGAGCAACAGCTTGAAAGAAGAGACAGAGGAGAAACCCATAAGTGGGATCACAGCTGATCAAGAACAGCTGGAGTCCTCTGAAAAAGGCTCACGTGAGAAAACTGACAAGAGGCTCCCAGGAAAGGAGAAGGATTCAGAAAAAATGGAGAAAAGGCATCCTGACAAAGACAAAAAGGTTAAAACCGAGCACTCAGACAAAGCTGACACGCAGAATTCAGTGGATCGCTGGAAAGAAAAAGAAAGAACAGGAGCTATTTCTTCCCATTCGCCTGGAGATAAGAACTACAAAGAGAATGAGAAGCTGAAATCTTTATCTACAACACGAAAGCACGAGGACAGCAGAAAAAATAAAGATAAGTTTGACAAACGGTCTGAAAGGGAGAGGCAGGACAGAGAATATAGTGTCGGCGATCACAGAGAGAAAGAACGCACAAACTATGATAAGAAAGGCAAACCTCTGGAGAAGGCCACAGATCACAGTAAATCTGATCGCTCTAAAGAAAAGGACTGCGACAGGAAAAGGAGAGATAAAGTAAAAGATGGGAATTCTTCAAGCTCCAATCTTAAGTTACTTTTGGAAGAGAAAAAGAGCTATCTGTCCGAGAGCAGCAAGTCCTTATCTGCAAAATCAAAGGAGGAAGTTGTGAGAACGCCAGAGAAAGATCGCGACCGCAGAGATCGGGACAGAGACTCGGATAAACACAAGGACAAGGATAAGGACCGGCACAAAGACCGCTCCCAGCAGGCCAAAATCAGCAAGGCCAAACCCAACGACACGGATGCAGACAAGGCCAAGTCAAAAGCCTCGCCCGCAACAAGAGACCCCAAGCCCAAAGAGAAACGGCTTGTTAATGATGACCTGATGCAGACCAGCTTTGAGCGCATGCTCAGCCTGAAGGACCAGGAGATCGAGCAGTGGCACCGCAAACACCTGGAGAAAATTAAACAGAAAGAGCGGGAGAGGCTCAAACAGAGGCCTCTGGCAGATCCGGTGAAGTCAAAACCTAAAGACAGAACGAAGCCTGAGCCGTGCTTAAGTAAAGAGCTCATGCGCTCAAAGAGCTCCGAAGCCTCAGACCTCCACAGCAGAGACAAACCCCTGAAGGATGGCGCCAGCCCAAGAACTATGTCGCTTGATGGAAAGACCTTGCCGGCCATCAGTGCAAAGGTCATGTCCGCTGTGGAGAACTGTCTGACCAGATCCCCCAGACCAGAGAGCGAACGCTTTGGCCTCATTTCCAGGTCTGTGTCCTTGGTTTCTGTCGCCAGCTCAGAAGATTCGTGTCAGGCTACAACATTAACACCCAGACACGTTGAATACGACTCTGACATGAACATGGAAGCATCCGACTCTCAACCTGCATTCCTCCAGTCTTCCCTCGTCATTCAGGCCACCAGATCGCCGTCTGTTCACGATAAAGATTGCAACAGTCTTCCGGATGTACCGCCAAGTAGTCGGACGCTGCTGTCCGGCAGACATGAATCTCCGTACCTCAGGGCTATTCTGGACGAGGATGCAAACTCGTCGACTGAAGGCAAAGCGGTAGAAAATCTGCCAAAATCCAGCGAGCCCATCGAGGAGCTGAAACCAAGAGAGACCTCCGCAGAAACAGAGGACAGCCTCAGTAGTCAAATGTATGTGAATTCAATTGCTGATGCAGTCACGGAGAGAGAAGGGAGCACGCCACAGATGTCTAACAAAGATCCTGACTGTAAAAACACAACACTTCCAGAGAGTAGTAGCTCTCAATCAGGGTCAATAGAGCAGAAAAGTCTCGTCTCCTCTGACCCTCCTGCTACGAAAGAGATCCAGAGTCCAACAGAGAACTCCCAGGCAGATTGTAGTAACAAGGATTCAGATCAACCGTCGATACCTGCAGCGTCTCTATCTGCTGAGCCGCCTGCACTTACAAACACACAAACCCTGCAGCAAAAGGACCCACTCACTGTTTTTGAACTAGAGAGTCTGCAGCAGACAGAGTCAGACAGCTCACATGTGTCTGAGCATAAAGACAAACCTCCTGAGAGTGCTGACGCAGCAGAACAAGAGAGCATGGAAACTGATTTAGAAAGCTTCAGAGTAGAGGCTGCAGGAAGTCCTGTACCGTCCACCAGTTCACACATTCCCAGCTCCGCTGCAGGGGAGTGCGGCTTCAGCAAAACAAGCCCCGAGTCTGAATGTTCTCAAGAGGAGATGGATGTCGATAACACAGACTGTAATAAATCAAATAAATCAAAGCCTGTCGATGATGCTGCAGGGTCATGTCTCGACGCTCAGGTGGAGAAGGACAGTATGCCGCCTTCTTTGTCTCAGACTCCTGAACACAAGGCTGATGACATGCCCGACATCCCACAGAGCTCAGAGAGCGACAGCAGTGCTGCTGTTTCTGTTACAACAGAGAGCCCATCAGCCGAGTGCAGCCTGGCCGCAGAGGGATCCTCTGAATCCAGAACAGAGACCGGCTCAGAGCCGATGGAGGTGACCCCTGCTGATGAGAAACCAGAGTCATCTTCATCTGGAGAAGAGCAGAGTCAAAGCACCGTCCAATCAGCAGCTCAGACCGACTCCAGCAACAGCGCCTCAGGGAGCTCCTCTCCTCAATCTGGAGACCGGGATTCTGATTCTTCAGGGGCTAAGGTGAAGGTTCGCTCTTCAGACGAGGACATTGACGTCCACGTGCCCCATCCACGCAAGAGAAAGATGCTGAAAGTGTCGAACTCTCAGTCGAGCTCCATGCCCCAGCAGGGGAAAGAGAGAGGGCAGCAGTCTCTGGCTGCCATCGTGGACTCAGTAAAGCTCGAGGAGATCGAGCCGTACCAGACGGAGAGGGCCAACCCTTACTACGAGTTCCTGCACATCCGGAAGAAGATCGAGGAGAAGCGCAAAGTGTTGTGCAGCGTCACCCCCCAGCCACCACAGTATTATGATGAATATGTGACCTTCAATGGATCCTACCTCTTAGATGGGAACCCACTCAGCAAACTCTGCATACCAACAGTGAGTTCTTCATCTTCTCCGATCTTGATCATACTTACGGGCGACAAATTCTTTGTTGCACAGTATACCAACATAAACTAAGCCATGCTAATTTCACAAAACCACTCTGTCAGAGAATTGTTTGCATGTTTTGTGGTGTTCTAGCCCTGATGTTGTTTATACAGACCAACTATTAGAAGTTTTACAGTTACTGTGACATTACTTTAGGATCATATGTCCAACTATGATTCTCAGCCTGCAGTGAAGACTCCAGATAGATCTGGCTTGTTGGTTCCTACCTACTTATAGTGTCATATTTCTTTGCTATCTCTTAGTGACACATAAATAGATTTTTTTTTGGCTTGTCATTTACCGTAAAATCCGGAATATAAGACCTGTTTTGGGGGTATCGCAGAGCTATTTATTAATAAAAATGTGTGTACAAATTATTTCAACACTATTTCAATTTATTCTAATTTGAAACACATTCAAACATACATAAATTATAACTTCTACCATGTCAAGTTTGTAATCCTGCTGGCTAACGGTGCTGTAGTTGAGCTCAGCCTATGGTAAAGTTTATTGGCTAAATCCTAGTGACGTATACAAAGTTGCAAACATACAAAAGTTCGTATATTGAAGTAGGATTCAACAAAGTTTGAACAAAAAAAGGCTAGATTATAGCGCCATCATCTGGGTAAAATACCATAACACAAAAAAAATCATTTTTATACTGGTATATTGGTCACACTGGTTTAGAGGATGCAGCCCGCTTTTTATATGAAAAATCTTATACACCAAATGTTGCGGTATGTCTCCAGTCAAAAGTGAATAAAGGTCAACTAAGCTGACGTACTAAATGTTCTCTTCTTAATGATGTGTGCATGGTGACTCAGCAAACATGACGCAGCAGCATTTAAGTGTTTTAAACCGTCACCTTCTCCTTTGTTTGAACAGATAACTCCGCCTCCATCGTTACCCGAGCAACTGAAAGAGATGTTCAAACAACAGGAGGTTGTCCGCATGAAACTACGTCTACAACACAGCATTGAAAGGGTACGTCACTTCACTCTTGGCTGCTTTGTTTTGGTTGGGTTTAGTACCTCTAGACATTTTTAGTGCCACTTGAAACAGCTGAAATGGGACACAGCCTCCCTCTTGGAAACACATTTTAAAACTGTGGTTTCTTCTTATAGCTTCCTCAAGACTGGATATCAATGCTACAGATGTTTTTATACTACATATAACATTTCGCATATTTTCTTCTTTCTCTGCAGGAGAAGCTGATTGTTTCAAATGAACAGGAAGTCCTACGAGTCCACTACAGGGCAGCGAGGACACTGGCCAATCAGTCTCTGCCTTTCAGTGCCTGCACGGTTTTACTGGATGCTGAAGTGTACAACATGCCTCAGGACGTTCAGGTAAGCGAGGTGTGGCAATCAAACAAACCCGTTGATGTTCCTGTGCTTTGTTTTCAGTCAGTTCTTTATGTTGAAGCCAAGAAAAATTAAGTCGTGTGTGTTTGGTTCACAGAACGATGACGGCAAAACGTCAGTGAGAGACCGATTCAACGCCAGGCAGTTCATGTCCTGGTTACAAGATGTTGATGACAAGTTTGATAAGCTGAAGGTAAGACGGTTGTTGACACTGTACACCTACATTTAACAGAGGGTATATTTCTAGTTGAACAATATTAGTAGTAGTAGAAGAAGAGTATTAAAACTTGGGGAACAACCTTGCCTTACTTTTACCCAAACATGCTAGAAATATTTTTGTTATTTTTGCCCGCAGCACACTTGTGTATTTCTTCCATCAAAGACTAAAAATTAAAATGTTGCTGCAGTTTTATTTTTCACCTTCAAAACAACCTGTTCATTTGTCCTAAGGCTGCATCTCTTGTTGGCACACATCATAGTGATAAAAATAGTCACTGAACCTGCGTTTACCTGCATGCATCCGTTCTGCCTTTGGTCTGCACTCAAGTTCTTATTTGAGCTGTTTACTTGAACCTTTGATTGTCTGCTAACTGGATGAACGGAGGCAGTAAAGAAAGTTTGAAGTGAGGGCTGGTGGAAGAGGAGGGTTTGAACTGCAGACCGTAACAACCAGAAGTGTGTGTTAATATTCCACAAGAACTCATTAAATGAAGGGAACGGACGGACATCTTAACTGGGTCTGTTACAGTCTAAGTAAAGTTTTCAATGGTTTATTTTGACGACTTTGTAAATTAAAAGTGAGATCAGTTGAAGGATCAGACTGGGAATGTTCTCTGTGAATGTTAACCGAGCTTCTGGTTTAACAAATGCCACAGATTGAGTTACCCTGTCATGTTTTGATTTAATTTGACCACATTTTGAATTTGTTTTCAGCAGCATTTATCAGAAATGTTCCGTTTTTGTGTTGTGTGGTCGAGCTTTAATTGTGACCAGTTTCATCAGTGAGTTTCCCTTCTATTTATTCTTCCTCATATATTGAATTTAAGCCCTTTTATATGTCTTGTTCCCTTTCTATATTTGTTTTTGTCTTGTTATTGCTTCTGTGCAGACACATTTTACAAAGATGCCTTCTCGAAGGATGGGTTGTAACAGTAGACCGGTGCTCCTCTTATAAACAGAATGTGCTTGCTGTAATAATTTATCCCTGTTCATACCGGCCATTAAGAGATCCTTTCCCGATGCACTCTCGGTGTAAATGATCAGGCGTAAAATCTGCTCTCTGTGCAAAAATATGTCCGGTACTATGTTAGAGGTTTTATATGACCTCAGCAGTCTGGGCTACAAAAATCAAGTAGATACCTGAGCTCTTGTCTAATTAGTTTAAAATCCACTCTTTTCTTTTTGCTGTACTGTAGCTAAACAAAGTGGGATTTTTATATTAGAGCATCTTTTGGTCCAACAGCCAACTGGAGAATTAGTTTCATGGTTGTCTTCTCTTTTTTTAGGGATGCACATTATTATCGGCACGTTATCGGTATCTGCAGATTATGGCCTGAAAATGGCATATTCGCATCGGCAGATAAAACACTTTAATTTTGCCGAAATGCTCGAGGATTTCCTAAAAAAAGCTTGATGCAATGCTACGACATTAACGTGGTGCGAGTGTGGGGCTGCGTGCACCATGCCTCTTCCATCAAGCGTGAAGAAGGGTGCAAGATGTCTGCGGTATGGAAGTTTTTCAAAGTTTCCAAAACAGACAGCAAGGTTGTGGTCAGCATCGGTCATGTGAGGAGGGGCCAAATCTCATTTATTCAACACTACGAATTTAATCGCCCATCTCAAGAATCTGCCTGTGGGCCACTACAATAGGTTTAGGCATGATTTCAATTCAGGGGAGACTTTTTGTTCTCTGTAATTAGGTGGAGAAAAACATGTGCCTAATATATCGGTATCGAAATTGGCAAAAGGGGTTGGAACATATCGGCAAAAAATCCAATATCGTGCATCCGTACTTTTTTTACTTAGAATTCGACACTCCTGATCTAAATAAGAACATCTGGTTTAAAAATTCTTGTCTCTTCCCTCCTCAGACGTGTCTCCTGATGAGGCAGCAGCACGAGGCGGCGGCCCTGAACGCCGTGCAGCGCCTGGAGTGGCAGCTCAAGCTGCAGGAGCTCGACCCGGCCACCTACAAGTCCACCAGCATCTTCGAGATCCCCGAGTTCTACATCCCGCTCGTGGAGGTCAACGATGACTTTGACCTCACCCCGATATGAGCTTAAAGGACAGAAGCGCATTGCCACAGCGGCGGCCATGTTGGCGACACGAGAGGCGGGCCGGCACATTCGAGGAAAAAGGAGAGAAAAATGTGAAGCACTTAGGATGTGGCGGTAACACAAAAGAGCACTTAGAAAAGATTTTACTCCAGAGCTCTCTGAGTCCAAACCGGCTCGACTACGAGGGCGGACTGCTCCTCGTAGAGAGAAAAGGGGGTCCAGGCCACAGAAGGAGCCCGGGAAGCAGAGACCAAAAGCCGGACTGGGCGGCGCCGGGAGCTGCAGCGAGAGGTGTGGACGACGACCAGCTGCTTCTGCTCCTCATCACGCAGGGTCACACAACTGAAAGGTTTCAATTGTTTTCAAAGTGAGTGTTCATACATTGTGTACAGACTGTGCTCTTAATTTTTTAACTTATTTTATACATAAACAATTGTGCATTTGTAAATAGTCATGTAATTATTGTTTTAAACTTGTAAAAACAAAAAATAATAGATATTTTGATTGTAAACTCGTTCTGTCTCATGTTTTAATGGACCAAAGTTGGTTTTTATATCGAGTCCTCTTCGTCCGTGATGTTCTCGTTGTTGTTGTTGCTTAAACTCTTAAGCATGTGTTGGCTTCTGTTGTGTTCTTTTGTTTTTACTGTTTCTTCCTCCCTCATCTGGAGTTCCACGCCACAGCTGGTGTTTTTGACTTTGGCAATTAAATGCTGTGCATGCGTTGCGTTGTTTGTACTTTTTTCCTAAAAAGCTGTACTGTGGACTTAATTGTGAGGTTTACTGAAGTGTTCCAGCTTTTTTTTGCGCCATTGTGTTCTGTCCTATTTGCGGCCTCACTCCTCATGTGTCGTCCATTGTGTCTCGCGCACATTAAAGTCTGCTGTGGCTTCCAAGGAGAAAAAAAAACATACTTTTACAGTTTCAATGTGAGATCACAACAAAACCTATTTTTTCAACATAATGCCTTTTGAACGATAGTTCTAAAAAATGTCTATTTTAATATTTACTTGTTACATGACTTGTACATATTTGTAATATATAATTGAATAAATTTTATTTGTTGTGAAATTACAAGTTTTGTTTTGTTGTCATTAATCTTAATGCTGCTAAAACAATTAAACAATATGGGTTGGTCTGGTTTAGCTCAGATGGTAGAGGCGGCGCCTCTGCATCGGCTGCAGGTTCAACTCTGACCTCGGCCCTTTGGTGCATGTCATCCCCTCTCTCTCCCCTCTCCCCTGTCATATCTTCACTTTCCTATAAACAAAGGCCCAAATAAATAAAAAACAAACAAGAAAATAAATCAATTTTTCCATCTATGAGCACATTGGCACCACTTTTCTCAAAATGTTTTTAGTTATTTATGGAGCAATAATCCAAAATGTTTCCAGGTTTCAGTTTTCGAATGTGAAGATTTTCTGTTTTTATTGTAAAGTCAGAACTTTGTCATATTTGGTTTGGGCGCTGAGAAACTGCAAAGACATTTTTCAGACCAGATCAGTATTAATCATACATTTGACGTCTACAGGAAATTATATGTGATTTTAACTGTTCTGATATTCCAGCCTGCAGTATCATCCTCAGCCAGCAGATGTCACCGTAAACATCCCTGCAGGTCCGTTCAACTAGCAGTGATGTAACTTTGATAAGATGGCTGTAGATCTCCCTTTATATCAAATATAAGTGTAGCTCAGCCGTCTCATATATCTGCTTCTGTATTCAATAACATATGTTCATCATGTACAGAGAAACATGATCTATTGAAATAGTATGAACAAAAATGGTTGGATTTAAACTTAATGTCTCTTAAAGAATAATTTATCGAGTTAAGAGCTTCCTGTGAAGTGTAATTTCTACACAGTTACTTTCAGGAACATTATCAGAAGCCCCGGACACAAGCAGGTTAAATGCCACTCCACAGGAGAACAGACTTTGTTGTGTGGCTCAGGTGAGATCAAGAATAAGGTTCTTTTTGTTTTGTTTTGCTGTCTTCTCTGAGGACATGAGGGAGGTACGTTTTAGTACAAAATTAGCAGTAAAAAAATCTGGACAAAATGCTAATTCAATAATCTTTTAAAACCTTTTAAGACAAAGTTTGAAAACCAAAATGTTTAAATATCAGTGACCCATTTCAGTCTTTCCTCATTAGTTCCCAAAAATATTAAGGATTGTGTAACCATTTTTAATTATTATTAATATTATTATTGTTAATAGTTTACTTGAATAAAAGGGACAATGTACTTAAATGAACATTCAAAAAAAATATAATTGCACCAGAGTTAGCCAGAAACTTGGTTTTCATGGAATCCTAAAACAACAAAAACAATTCAATAGGCACATCAGTTAAAAATATACTGGTCTGAGATAAAAGCACACAATACAGACAATGTTAGACAACATGAGTGGACAGAATCCGATTCATAGGTGATGTGCAAACAGTTCAAGCAGTCGGTGTTGACATTTTTGGTTATCAACAATCCATTTCTTGACATTACACTTAAAAGAATGATATGATGGGGCCTCTCTTATGGCAATGACTCTTTTAAATCATTACAGTTTTTCATTCGAAGACACGCAATATGTTTTCCTGCTGATGACTTTTCAGTCAACCCAACTCAAAGGGCGGAGGAATAACAGCAGCTCCATTCTTTCTCTGTATTTCTGGTTTTCCTTGAGTGAAGGTTTAAATACTTCAACTGGTAAAATGAGACAAATTAGACAGATTACAAATGGTAACTGTGCTGTACAGTTTAGGGCATTCGTGTTATTAAGATTCAACATTTGCAGGGTAAAATAGCTTTAAAAAGGACTTTTTTATTTAGTTATCCATCCTTGAGCTCAACATAATGCAGGGAGAGGCACCACTGTGACTTTTTGAGGTTTTTCACTGGCATAGTTTGTGGCTAGTACCGAGTGACTGGTTCTATTTGTCATTTCCCGGCCTGACAGTACTCTAACATGGTGTATTATTAGTTTTAACTCCCATTTACATCAACAATGTCTGACTTAATGTCTCAGTACAAGAGAAAGTCTGTAAAATGATCATACACTTAACCAAATCTCTCCAAAACCTAAACTTGCCCCCAGGATTTATTATAGTAGTTTATTGTATTGTAGTGTCTGGATAGTGTGGATTGAAGTTTTTCCTTTGCTTACATACATTTTGTAAAAACGCCCCTCCTCTTTACTCTGATTGAAATTTAAATGGCCCTGCCCTGGCTGAAGGTGTGTCTGTTCCTCTCTGGCCTTCCTCCCCTGCAGGCTGGAAGTGCGGCCTGTTGTTGGTTGTTGAAGACTCAGGAAAACACGTGTAAACAGCAGTGGGGTCGAATGGCCCATCAGAGAGGCTACAAATGAGCGCAGGGACTCTTCTCTGCGGGAGGTCTGCTCTACTTCGCAGCTTCCGAATCGCCCTTTTCTCACTTAATGAGCGCAATCACACGGCCTCTGATCAGAGTGGAGACAAAGGACTGTTTAATGGAGAGGGGGATGGATTTGAAAGTAAAGATTTACGTGTGAAAAAGCACCTGAACAGGGAACCAATGGTCAAAGAGTTTGGGTTTAAAGGAGATAAGCATTTTACGCACCAGACTTTTACGCACAGCAGGACGTGGTTGTAAACGTTCTCCTGGTTGTCTTTATGGTGCGATGAGGCGGGTCATTCATGTCCGATACCCTGCAGACACGCAGCCGGTGTGTGTCTGACCTGAGGCCCGGTGTTTTCCTCCACAGACGTTGGGTAGAAAATGGAGTGTGTGCCTTTAAGGCGCCCGACTGCCTGTCGCTTTCTGCTGCGGAGAGACTGACGCCCTCTGGACACAGTGGACACTTGAGCGGCGGCAGAACACCATCCTGGAGAAGTTCAAAGAGAAAACAGGCACACTCCCTCCTAAAAAGAAAAGCTAGGAACTTTTAAACAGCGTTGAGGTAAGTTTTAAACCCGCTTTATGTTAATTATGTCGCTCTTTTCTTCGCGCGAGCCTTTTGTAGCTGCGCGCGAGTGAAACAAAGTGATTTTGGTGTTTGCGATGAGCATAAAAGAGGTGAAGAAACTGCGGGAGCTAATGTTCCTCACATGTTTCCTCTCCGTCATGTGAAACGGAACAATGTGCAGCAGAGAAAGTTGTATAGTGTAAAAAGCAGAGCATTAGAAGGTTTGTTAACGGGGCTGTACTGAAAGGAAAAAACTAGATGAAGGAAGCTGATGTTGCCAGATGTGTGTGTTGTTATTCCGCAGTAGCGTGAGTGTGTTGCTGGCTTTGAATGAAATGTGACGCAGGCCTTTTAGAAATGTGATGCTAACATGTCAAAGTTTGTGCTTCCTCTGCATTATAAAGTTCTGATTCCGTTTTACTAAACACGTTTATCATCTTCTGTTGCATTTTTTAGCCCTGTTGCGAAAGTTTAAGCTCTTAAAAGTAGATCTCAGACATCTCAGTGCATGTATTAGGCGTCTGATAAAATATGTGGCACACAAGTAAAGGCTATACAGGTAAAAACATAATATGTATCACTGTTGTTTTAAGTTAAAAGTCTATTAAAGTTCATCAAAGTTGATGACTAAGAAGAGAAAAAGGACTCTTGTCTATGAGCCATATATTGTCAGTTATCCGGATGCTGTGGGTGTCAACATGTCTGGCAGCTTTATTGTTCTGTTTGGGTTTTTCTTGTTGTTGTTTGGTCAAAAAATCTATTAAAATCCAACAAAAATTTCCTAAGTAAGATTTGAATTTGTAAAAAAGTTGATCAGTCTCAGTAAAGGTAGGTCAGGTTATGTTTGTCTCCCATTATCTGTGATGCACAAACTGCATCTCTTCACGTTTCTTGTGGAATGTCCAGGCTGAAGGTTTGTTTATTTGTCCCTGAGGTCCTGTCCTGTGTCTCGTGTTGATCTAGGTGTTTCCAGTTGCCGTGCTGGTGAGCCGTCAGGATGAGGCCCGGTCAGCTGATCCTCCCTGCCGCCGCCGCTCTCCTCTTCCTCCTCTCAGGCCTTACCGTGACCTCCGGCTGCAACAAGGCCCTCTGCGCCAGCGACGTCAGCAAGTGTCTCATCCAGGTTAGGGGCTGTTTCCACACGTTTTCTGAGGGCGCTGGATGCTGAACAGTTGCTTGAAGATAGAACAAACTCCTCTTGCACAGATTTTCTGACTCGCAAGCCAAGAGATCCACACAAACCGAGCTAACCAACCTCTGATTTATAGCAGGCATTCAGAGCATAAGCAATGTAGTTCTGTTTGTTGATGTGAAACGACCCCAAACATGTTTTGCATCTTCCAAAATCAAAAATTATTGCTTGAAAAATGTGCAAAGACTTGTATTCAATGCAACTTTTTTATTCCCTTCATCACTGCTGAACTAAACTCAAGAATTTGATTTGCTTTTCTGTAGCTTTAAAGTGGGAAACTTCTGTGTGAGTGCAGCCAAGTTCTTTTCTTCCTGCAATGTTGCAGCTGTTTTAGCTAAACACACGCTGCTTTTCTCCTGACAACAACACAAATTCAACGCTGTGTGCAGCTGGAGTCAAGTCCAAGGCAATTTATGTTTGACAGGACGAACTCGCAGTAGTACAGTACTACGCAGCATCAAAAAATAGTCTGAGCTGTTGTTATGTCTTTAAACAACCCAGTAACAGTCATGCAAATACTCCAGATGAACGCAGATACCCAGCCGAAGCCAAAATCAAGTAGAAATCAGCCTTGCGTCCCGGCCGAGGTGGAGATCTGGACCGGAGAACAAAGATGGAATCTGTTGGGAAGAATGCAGATGCATTCCTCCGATAAGCCGAGAGAAGTCCGAAGGGAAAGTTTCCCAGAGCGAGAAAAAGAGGAATAGAGATGTGAATCTAACCGTGCAGCTTTGTGCACACCTGTTCTCTACCTGCAGTGTCAGAGCATGCAGTTTTAGAGCAAAGCATCATGGGGGAAATCGCTCACTTGCTCTTTTATTTATGTCAAGTTTCCCTTTTTGGACAGGTTTTTAGTATTTTTGCATCAACCTTGACTCTGACTTGTTGACTTTGTAGCATCACTTCCTTTGTGTCACTTCTTCCGTCACGTCTGAGGTCCTCTGGGTGAGGATGGGTGGGGGGCACCCCATAATTAACACACATTCAGTCATGCGTTTTGGCTATTTTGAGGGAAAACATGAAGAGAAGCTTTGGCCCGTCTTTCCAGCACCTGTCAAGTCACATTTGAGCTGCTGCTTGTCCTCCGTCCTGCGTGTGTGTGTGTGTGTGTTTGACCTGCTGTGTGTTTAGTGAAACGGCCTCTCCCATTAACATCTTTACAGCACTGTATTTAACCTCAGCGACCATTTCACCTGTGTGACCCCAGACACTGTGTGAGTGAGCTGCAGGTAGTAATGAAAATCGGTATTTGTCACAGGAAGTTGAACATGTGATTAGGTCAGAATAGGTGTGGAATAGATGGTACATATTTCAACTAGAGCAGAGGCTGTGTGGTCGATTAAATGCATCAATCGACAGGATATTAGTTTTTTTTATTTCAATCATTTAACCTCCACTCAACAGAGAATATATCTACAACACATTTTAGGATAGATTTGTTGTCGTAAACAGATTTTCTGTTGCTTGTGACGTCACTTTGAGCTCTGAAACTCGAAGGCGAACAGCTCTCACTGTTTTCAATTATATATTTTAAAGACGAATCAATAAAGTGACAAAATAACAAATTAAGTAGCGGCCCTTATTTTAACAAAATGTAGTTTTTTTTTCTGTGGATATAAGTAAATTCTGCTCATGGCCTGGTTATTCTGTAAGGGGCTCCAACAATTGCTTACCTGTTGTGGTGAGTTGGTTAAACAGACTATTCAAGAATAAGTACAACATGAGCCGGGTCTGGTGGAGTTCAGTCTTTCAGATGACTTGACATGTGCAAACCATAATTAAAACCCTTCAAGGTAATTTCCCCTGAAGCAGCATTAAAAACAAAAACTGCAACAGAAAGCTTGCTGACTATATTAGAGATATTTATTTATAACTTTAAACATCCACCAACAAGAAAAGGACTTGCAGTTAAGAGATTAAACCGTAAAGACAAATATTTAATTGATAACTGTAGAAACACAACGGCTCAGATAAAAGTCCCTTTTGTTTTTTAAAGTAAGGCATCTTCACCTTACGGCTAAAGTTCTCCCAAAGAGATTCAATTTAGAGTGGGATAAAAACAGCGGAAACTAGAACATGCTCACAGTTAAAAAGCTTAAACCAGCAAATATTTAAAACTTAAAAAGTTTCACAAATGACTTAATTAGTTGATTATCAAAATTTTTAAAGAGTAATTATCAGTCAATCCACTTAACAATTAATGGCTTCTTTCTTTACTTAAAACAGCATTGTTTGCTGCCTGTCTTACTAACATGTTTCCAATTTTGCCTGCACATTTAAAGGTCTGAACCAGAAGATTTAAGAATCCGTCCTTAAACTACTTCTCAGTAAAGTGAATCTCCAGTGCCCCTTTTCACAAATTACAGTCCATTTTGCAGCATTTTTTGGCACAAACTTGTTGCTTCCAAACCACAAGCTCCTCTTCCTCCTGGGTTGTGGCTCTGCTCGCTCTTCTTTACTTCCAGGTGGCTTATTCCTCCTGATGAGTCATTGCTCGGGACAACAAAAGCTCTGCAGCTTCCGCGACCTCGCCGACACCAACTCGCTAGCTGTCAGAGGCGAGAGCGATGGTGCGTGTGCCGTCAAGGAGAAACTTTTCCGCCTCTCGCCGCTCTGTACGAGCTCCATGTTGTTGGTGATTAGTGGGATCTGCTGCCTGACGCTCGCTTTTACGCTCTGCTGCCATCTCAAGTCATTTGTCTGAATTCCCCAAAACCCCTGAGGGTGGGAGAACATGAGAGGGGAGGCTGAGGTCAGGAGGAGGTGTGCATGTCTGTGGGGGGAGGTTGGTTGAGGGAAATATACAGTTGGGATAGATTCACAGGCCACAGCTCTGTGCAGACGGGCTGTTGAGCAGGGTGGGGCAGCAGATTTCAAAGTTAACACACAGCAGCCGGACGAGGCAGCGCGCTCACTTTCTCTCCTTTTGTCTCGCTGCTGCAGAGTTTTGACTGATTACGGCGGTTTCCTCTGAGGCAGAGGAAGCCTAATAAGGCCCCTTAAAGTCATTGAGATAACCTCAAACATTTCAGTAAGGAAATTGTTGTTTGTAGTGCTTCAGCTGCAGATTGTTACGATTAACCTGCTGTTGGTTTTATGATTGTTTACTCTGTAAAAGGTCAGAACGGTGAGGCCTTGTAATTGCTTCTTTTTGTCCAAACAACCGTTTAAAACTCGGGGGATTCAATCTGCTGTCATATCAGACTCTGAGACACTGGAAACGGAACATGATCACCATTTTTTTCTTGATGAATGTTTGGCATGTATAAAGGGAGGGCTGTGAGATGCAACAATGTTCCAAGCCTGGAAACAAATTGTTGACATTGTTATGTGGTGTGTCTTAACTGTTGGTCCTCTGGGGCAGAAACACAAGGTGTTTTAATGCTCAAAGCCTGGATGACTCTTTGTCCCTCTGCATACTAGGCTACTACCTTGTAATGGTAATGATGGTAATATCAATGATTTCTTGATTATTATTGATTAGTATTGTATAGTTTCCTAATCATTAGCCCCATGTGAAGTATTTTAGGTGCTACCAGCAAGGAACAAATTCACTAATAAGAGCAGAAAACACTCACACATTTTCTCTTTTCATTGTTTCTTGCATTGTATTTTGGCCTTTTATGCCTTTACTTTATTTGGAGATAGAGGACAGTGGATGGTGTCAAAAACAGGGTACGAGAGAGTGGGGATGAGGGTGAGAGTCAAACTGTAGCCTTTGTAGACGCACGATTGAACCGCTGAGCAAAACCGGTGCCCCAGGAATCCATTACTTTCTTGATGAGAGTTAAGAGGCGAAGATCAATACCACTCTCAAACTTTAGGCTAAATATGAAGCAGGAGTAAGGAGACATTAAGCTTAGCTTTGCATTAACTGACTTGGGAAACAGCCCTTTAAAAGATACACCTACAAGCACCTCAAAGCTAATGCATTATATCTCACTCTTTTAACCTGCACACAAACAGAAAGCTGCACCTGGTTGTTTTTCTGCTAAAAAAAAATAGCTAAAGCACACAGCTACTCAAAACACTTTTTTTTAAACATGTATGTTTGTGCATGTTTTAAACAAAAAAAAACATGAATGTTTAGTCAGCTTTGGAGGTGTTTGTAGACAGATATAAACTTTCTACAGTTGGGCTAACTGTTCGAAGCTGCATCAAGTATTAATGCTAAAATTGGCTAAACGCCTCCTAGCTCTCCTTTGTAAACCATATAATTGACCTTTTTTCATTAGTTTGTTAACCCAGCTAGCTTTTTACCTCTGTGCCTTTATGCTAAACACCTTTCAGCTCCTCTTTTAAACCCACATACAGTAGTTTTTACGTTTATGCTGGAGTGAGGATTAGCTAGCTTTGCGGTCTTGAACAGAACCAAGCTAGCTGTTATCCCTTGTTTAAATTCATGAAGCTAAACTACCTTCTAGCTTTGCGTCATTATTAACACACAGACATGAGAGCCATTCTATTCTATTGTTTTTATCTTGGCAAGAAATTGATAAAATGTATTGCCTAAAATATTTATTTAGAGGGATAGAGGTGTATGTAGCTTTAGAGAGGTTTAAGCTAGCTGTTAGCTAGCTATTCTTCCCTGCTCCCTGTCGTTGGGCCAAGCTAAGCTAACAACCTCCTGGCTCCAGCTTGCTAAAGCTTCTTTTCTCTCCTATTAATGTTTTAGAAAAGAAATGTTCTGTTCTCTGTTTAGTGAAATATGAGATGTAAGTTTTGTCCCCTCGGGGCAGCTGTTTAGTTTTTTATAATCTCACCTCAGAGGCTCATAATTACTCTCGGGATCAGATCCTGATCAGAGGTTTGGGGATTGAGAGGCTGGTGATTAAGTGAACTGTGTGTGGTTTTGCAATCCGTCACTGGTGAGTCACTGGAGAGTCTTTTATCATTGCCAGGACTGTTTACGTGTAGGAGATGGCTTCTGCAAAGATATAAAGGAGGAGCAGAGAGAGAGTAAAGAAAGGGAAGAGTATAAAAGAAGGAGGGGTGACTGAACGGAGAAAAAACAGGAGAGAAAGGGAGGGGGAAAGTGTGCTGCTGGAGGGGGGGCGGCCATGTTCTGTTCTCCAGGTGTTTTCTTCTCCCTCCCCCTGTTTCTCCCCCCTCCGCCTCCCTCATCGCGGTGACCTTGACTTGGAGGAATGTGCTCCCTGTTCTGTGTCAGGAGAGAACAGAGGGGGAGAAAGAGGAACTCCTCTGGCTCTGCTCTCACCTACTTTTCAATCCCACCTACGCGTGGATTGTGCTGGAGATGAGGAATGAAGCTGTCTGCTATGGTTTAAGTGTCTGTAGAGGAGTTCTGGGAGCAGCAGAGGCTTCATGTTTTGGGATGTTTGCAGGAGCTAATGTATTAATGTTAGCGTCCTTCTATAAAAAGAAACATGAGAAAGAGCTTTTTTTCCATGTCGACAAGCCTGTTTATGAAGCGATGAACCCAACGAACCCGATCTTTATTTAAAGTGTAAGAAATAACCCACAGTGCTTAAATTATCTCTGTATAAAGGACTATTAAAGGTCCATTTTCTGCCGGCCTCCTTGTGAAATGCCAGGATGACCAAAGTTAAACACCAAGTAACAGTCAGTTTGCTGTGAGCAACTGGGCGAGGTCATGACGTTAATATCATGTGACCGGTGCAAAACTAGAAGAGTGGCACATAACGAATAAAAACATCTAAGGTTGAAGAAGAAGGATCATTTACAAGATGACAATAGCAAAAATGTAAATTGGAGAGATGAAGAGATTCAGGAGCTTCAGGCTGTGAGGGCCAACTCCAATCGTCAGCCATCTTGGATATGTTGTTAACATTACACTGTAGCTGTGTCCCAATTCAGGGCTGTTTCCTTCAAAGGGTGTATTTGACGGAGGCTGTCCCATTTCGAAGGCTCCTTCAGATGCGCCCGACAAATGCATCCTCCTTTTCCTGGGCCACCAAAGATCCATCGGGTGCATCCTTCCTGGTCCAACGTATCCCAAGATTCATTGCGCGGCAATTCAAATGAGATCAGCCGAGGAATACACTTTTAAAAGCAATTTTCCTTGCTTAAAAATAATAGGTTAAGTTACGCGAGCTACCTGTTTGGTGGACACAAGGGTAAAGGCAGAAACGGCTCGTGACTGGAAATCCTCCGTAGACCAGACTGTCTCATTTGAGGTTGGCGTTATCGGTCTGCACAGGCTACGAATAACTCATCTTTCGAAGGATGCAGCCCCCGAATTGAGACACAGCTTGTGACTTCCACAGCAGAATTTTTTACGTCATGTCCTGCCTCATGAGAACCCACCTCCCCCTCGACAAGGAAAATCTCCCGCTGGACATGCAACTCTGGAATTAATTCAGGATAATAATTTGGGTCTTATATTTGTAGTTTCGGCCTTCACTGCCTCCAGCTATGACAGCAATAAATAAATGCTGACATATAAAAACATGGATGCAAAGCTACAAAAAGAGCAGGCAGACTATTGTGTTAAACATTAAGAGAAAAAGATTTGATTGCCGCAAGCGTCGACGTGTCAGAGCCTGCTGTGTTCATGAATGGAAATTCAGCAGAGCTTTATATTTTTCTCCGCTCCATCTACACTGACGTCTCTAACATATTTATAAAGATGCCACAGATGCCTCGTGCAGCGTACAGTAACTCTGTCTTGTAACGGCCTGTGTGTGATAATAGTGAGTGTGCGTGAAGCAAACCTGCTGTTCTGTTGATGTGTTAATGGCAAGTCTCTGTTTGCACAGCAGGTCTGCATGTTCAGTTCTGTCTGTTGTGTGATTGTTAACTCTTATGATGCTGCTGCTGCACATGTCAAACCTGGAGGTTTTATACTGACAATATAAAGAATCATGTTTCCACCATGTTCAGTATCTGCTCCATACCAACACATTATCAGCTAATGTTTGACGTCTGAATTGTTGCTTAAATATTTGTTTTCATCAGCAAATCAAATAAAGATAATTATCTGACTTCCACATACAGAGTTCTGCCCTGCTTTGGGGGACAGATGAGTTAAGGATCAGTGATGATTAGTTTGTTCTGTTTTAATGTTTCAGTATTGTTTTGTGTGTCCTGCAGGAGCTGTGCCAGTGTCGTCCGTCCGACGGGAACTGTTCGTGCTGTAAAGAGTGCATGCTGTGTCTGGGGAACCTTTGGGAAGAGTGCTGCGACTGCGTGGGTGAGTACAGTGTCTCCTCTATTCGCAACACATTTCACAGCTGACAGCAGGTTAGTCAGCAAATTACTTTAAAACTGTAACTGTTGTAGCCCACGCTGCTTTCTGTGATGAGGTAATGGAGCAGGTTCATACAGGCAGGTGATGATGGTGGATGAAAAGATTAGTGCCGATATGTAAAACACAATTTTCAAGCTGAATCACAGGTGTTACATTAAATTTGAGGTTAAAAAAGTCTTACTTCCACTTTCCTCCGTTAATCCTTTACTTAAGACTTCCTCATCAGGTGCTGCTGTCTCGTTTTTCACCTGCCACTGTGGTCAGATGTACTCATTTTAATCTGTTATACGTGTTAGCTGGCGACAGTCCTGTATATACAAAATAGCTGTAACTGCTGTAACTGTAATACGTGCAGACAACTGGGACAACATATGCCATCGTAAGATTGCAGCTTGAACTTTGACCCTCTTGTTCAAACATTTTAATGTTATTGAAAAATATAGTTGCCTTGTTGATACAAAACCCGCCAGAGTTCGCCCATGGCGACGTCCATGGTGGCTTGGTTGGTGTGGCTTCTGTGCAGAGGATTGTGGGTCGCCAAAACAGCATGCTAGCAGCTTGGACTTAGCAGCTTGCTAACTGCAAAATCTATCACTTGTAGTGGGACCTCCTGGTATTTTTTGCTTACTGTTTTGTACCTACATGGGTTGTGATATACTTAATCTTTCTCTGGTGAACTAAATAGTCTGGACGTTTGGGCTTTTGCTGTCACAGCCCCCAGACTTTGGAACAAGCTGCCAGAGGAGATCAGACTAGCAGAGTCAGTCCCTTGTTTCATCTCACTACTTAAGACATACCTGTGAAGCACTTTGTTACCTGTTTTTAAAAGTGCTATACAAATAAATGTATTATTATTAATGTATTATTTTTGTACTCAGAAGGAAGCATGGGAAAATGTCTCATAGTCCGAGAGCCAGGTCATTACATTTGAGACCAAACACATATTAACTCTTTTTATCAATGCGCTCCCAGTTTTTGAATCTGTCCCTCAGTCCTTAAAACCCCGGTCCTGCTGGTTTGAAGCAGGACACACATCAGCCAAAACAGAAACAACAGTTAATCAGCCAAATACTTGGAGTACTCCACAAATCCGCTTGTTTTGGATTTACACCCCCGCCGCACCTCCGTCGGAGGCTGAAAGTCAAAGTTCGTCTGAGCAGGTCGACCTCTTCGTCCCCTCTCTCTTCCGGCTTCTTCACCCTTTGATCTTCTGGAAAACCTTTAGATTTCCTGTCCACATGTGGAGCAGCCACTTAGTTTTGTCAATGCTCCTTTAATTTCCTCTGCTCCGATACACAGCGGCCCTGTTGGCTCTGCTTTGCGTTAACCTCCACACTGTCACTTCTCAGAGGCACCTTCGGTATCTGGCTTCAGTCACTGAACACTCATCTTGTATCAGGGCAGCAGCGCTCAAAACAAACTGGTTCCTTTTTAAACCTGCAGCCACAGTCTCAGTTTAGCAGAGATCAACAAGACTGAGACAGAACTGAGGCATCACATGTATGGAAGGAGATTAGTGTCGAAGTTATGATACACAGGTTACAATCACAGTTGTGGCAGTATAGACACTTTGTAAGTGTTTTGTTGAGTGTTAAACTTGTGTAACTTGCGACTTCTGGGTATAAAGTCTCTTTAATGTGTATTACACCTTAAATCTATTACTGACAAATTGCTGATAAATTTCCAATTTCTCGATTTGCAACTGTGTCTTCTAAAGTAACAAACTTCATCTGTGTTTTTCATGGCAAACTTAAAATGGGATCAAACATTATTAACTCCAGTCATTGCATACCACAAATATTTTTCCCAAATAAGGCCCCGTGTGTGTGCAATGAAAGGGAATGCTCAGACATTATAAATGAGGGGTTTAAAGGGGCCGTATCTGTGTTTATTGCTCAAAGTGAAAAAGTGAAAACTGCGTAATTCTGTGTTTTTTCAGAATAACGTTTTTAAAAGGGTCGCCTCTGAAATGGGCCGTTCAGAACAGCTGCAGGTTTCTGTGTAGAACCTTGCTTTAGCTGAAATCGACCAATCGTCATTCACCGTCATTCACCTCAGGCTGCCTTCTCGCACTAGCTTATAGTCAAGTCGTTTCAACTTACCATTCCGATATCTCCTGGTGATTCTGGCTCATACATATAAGGCTGGATAACTGATCCTAGATCAGCCATGTTTTCTACAACTTTGGAGTGACAGTGCAGTGCGGCCGCGCACCACGTGGGATCGCACACATGGGGGAGGGGCTATGCGGTCACACCAAATACTGTCAGCCAGGTCTGACCTTTCAGTAACAAAACGGCTTGTTCGTTACAGGAGGAAGGAGAGACTCTGAAAAATAATTAAATTAAAATATGTATACGATTTTTAAAATGAAACAAACTTAACCAACGTGATTCAAAAACACATTAAATTGATTGCATAGCTAAATGCAAGTGCCGTCATTATCTTTTATTAGAACCTACATTCACAATAAATATTATCCCAATTAAAAATGTATTTTAAGCAATGAAACAGAACATGAACAGGACTTACTAATGGATGATAATTAAAGACTCTGCCTAAACTAGAAAAGAAGAGTAAATAATAATAAGTAAATAATATTAAATTTAAATAAGTTGTCTCAGTAGAGGTCATAATTCATAAAATACAGTTTAATGATTTTTACTGGAAATTCTACACATTCTAAATCAAATGGCTCCACAACAGAGCACATAAAGGCTCTGGTCCAGGTGCACCTGTGTCCTGTACCCCACAGGCCTGTTCAGTAATCCATCCAGGATGCATGGATACTTGTCAGGGTGGCAAGTTATGGTTGGATAGCCTGCTGAGCAGATGCATCCCGCGTTCAACCTAAACTGCTCAGTTCAAACATCCTGAACATGATGGAGGGCGTTATGATGCTGCACCCACTGAGATTTGTAGCTCAAACAAACGTGATGAATGTAACTCTGGAAAATGCCCACAGGCAAACAAATGGTCTCCCAAACACATCAATGGAAACCACACTGAGCGCCATCGCTCGCTGGGAAAAGGTGTGGAAGACACGGATGCATGGTGGAAATTAGTAGTCAGATGTAGCAGCATGTTGCTAGCGGCCATAAATATGTCGCAGTTAAACTCGCAGATTAAAACAACTAAAGATGAAAGTTAAACATTTAGAAAAACGTGTCAGGGTGTAACAGGCCCCCCACCCGAAGGCCCGCCACCCTTGACTTCCCCCTGTGGCTCCGCCCCTGTGAGCCACTAGGCTCTCAGATCAGCTATGACAGACAGATATTGCTGTTCATGCTGACAAGGAGGCTTTATTAAAGTCCTTTTATGTGGAGCACAAATACAAGTATGTGACACTGAGCGCTGAACTCACTGCTGCTGCTGCTGCACAGATGTTGTGGTGGAGGAGTTTTCCTCCTGGGCCGGCCTTTTACAACACACCGATGACAGCCTGTAGCTTTAAGCAAGTATATATTTCTCATTTATGTGCTTTTATTTTTTCTTCCAGCACCACTTTGAGTAAGTTTCCACTCTAAACATGTTATCTGTGCCAAACGCTGGCTGCTTTGAAGTGTGTATCTGCGAGTGGTTAGAGCAGCCCAGCAGAGGACAGTTTGTATTTTAGAGGAGAGGAGGAGGAGGAGGAGGGAGGACACGGAGGGAGGACCCATGTGTACACTTTATCTAAAACAGCTGCTCTGGCTCTGCTCTGAGAGTCGGTCTGTAATCCTATTCCTCAGTCAAACTCCACTCCCCATTAAACGATTTACCCATTAGCTGTAATTCACTTTGACTCATTTGAAGCGTTAGGAAGATCCTATCTGAGGATGTGGGGACTTTGTCCAGTGATTACTACTGTATTTGGGGATTAAATGAAGTGTTCAGAGGATCTTAATTGAGACGAGGTACTGTTGACAGCAGTGTGGTTTCACTAAATTGCTCTTGTGAGTTGAAATCATTCAGGATTCGACAGTTTAACTGTTATCGTGTGTATTGTGTGTGAAAGAATGACTTACAACTGATCTCCCTGCTTTGTCAAAGTGCTTAAAGGGTCAGTCCAGCTAAATGACTGAAGACAAAGATAACCTTTAGTGGTAAATAGACACACAGGTACTTAGATAATTCACCTCTGAGATTTCAGCCTCCAGTTAAGGCTGGAGCAGAGACTCTGCGGTCTTGTCCTTGCTAATATATCTGTGAATTTGGCAATGACATTAAGAGGAGTTTAGGTCTGATAAGGGCCTGTGTCCACTGATGGCGTTTTTTGGTTTGGCAGTGCCTATTTTCGATACAAAACCACTCAAACTCAAAACAAACGAATACCCAACCAAAATTGGCAGGTTCACGCAGGTTTTTCAGGCCCGGGAAGACCCAGTCATAAATACCAATTGTCTCTTTTCCCATTGCCAGCAGAGTATACTCCTTTTTGATCTGTTTTCTGCTGCGTCACTGTCTGACATCACAAAAGCGCCGGAAACCTGTCGCCTTATTTCTTCTTCCCCTCGGATCAGGGATGAGCTCTCTCACCTCACTGCATCTTGCACAAAACATAGAACAAATTTGCCGTTGTATGTTGAACTTCTGTATTTACGTGCATTGCGCCGGAAAGGGGGGCGGAGATTAGTGTTGACCCGGGTTTTGTGTTCCCATCATTGCCGACTGGAGCAGAGGAGATAATTACCCGGGTCTACTGCAAAGTCATTTGACCCGGGTCTGAATGCCGTTTGTAACCTTTCCCACTAAGCAAAAAAGCCGGGTTATTTGACCAGTGGGAAAGGAGCTTCTGTTGAAAATAGTTAAACTTTTGGAACACCGCTGCACTCGTCAATGTAATTTCTTTGTCACCAACCAATCAAAATCAAGAAGGGGTGGGAGTTCTGATATCAGCATTGTCAACAACAGTGGCGGAGGAGAATCTAATCATTTTGTGTTTTTGGTGGATACAATTTCCAGTTGTAGAGCTGCTGCTAACGCCAGGACAAGATTCCTTTCCATCGTTTTCTTTGAAAAATGTCCGTGAATAAAAGCAAATTTAAAGCATACAGAGCGATTTAAAACAGACTAAACAGTCACTACCAATGGAAGCAGAAGTGCCGCCAGACAACTTTAGTATCCTAGCAACAGTAGCGGCGGTAAGAAGCGCTCTGAAATTGAGGTAATTTCGGCTGCCAGTGCAAAAAACGGCATTAGTGGACACAGGCCCTTATGGCACAAATCGTACACATTAAACATTAAAGGCTGATTCTGATATTTATAGACATGTTTGTATTGTAGCTGTCCTATAAGTGTCCTATAAGTACAACTCAGAAAAACAGCTCTGTTTTCAGAATTTTGACCACTCATTTTCAAAATTATCCAAACAGGGTTAGAATAGTTAATATACAATAATAAAAAAAAAGGATTTCACGGGGAAAAAATGGGTAAACTTTCAGTTGTTCTGGAAAAAAATGAATCAAAATTGGAGATAAATGAAGGATATGAAAAATTTGAATCTGGGTAATAACTTCAGAGTTAAAAGTGTGACATTTGCATCTGACATGTTGAAAGGTAGAGGTATACATTTACATAAAATGAGATACTAGTACTATTAGTAAAATACCTCAAATATGCATACTTATACTTGACTAAATGTCTTTGGATGCATTCCACCACTGCTGATAATAATTCAGTAATGTCACCAAAAGTCTTGATAATCCACAATTTTTATAGAAAATATGTCAGAAATTTTGAGTAAACTGACCCGTTAATTTCTTCATCCATCTTTCATAACAGGGATGTGTAACCCCAAGAACTACAGCGACTCTCCGGCCACGTCAAAGAGCACGGTGGAGGAGCTGCACCGTCCGATCCCCTCGCTGTTCCGCGCCCTCACAGAAGGCGACGCGCCCATCAACATGATGGTGGTGTCCTTCCCCGTCGCCGAGGAGCTCTCCCATCACGAGAACCTGGTGTCCTTCCTGGAGTCGCTCGACAGCACGCACCAGAACGTGTCCGTGCCTGGAAACAGCATCCATGCCAGCTACGACAATCAAGGTAATGTTTGAGCTTTGAAGGATTATTTTAGTTCTCCCATCACTGAATTTAATACCAAATCCTCCATTTGAAGCCATACAATGGATTTCCTTCTTCAGAGGAAGTTTGAGATTCAGTCTGAGATTCAGTTTTTCAGTGTAAATAAGGATATTTTCCATCACACAGAAACATAGACAACGTGGAAGCTTAGTGGTGGTGATGCTGAATTTATTCGATTGCGGCGGAGTCTGTTCATGCCGTTATCCTAGCTTTTTACTTCTGGCAATTTAATTTACTCTATAAAACTCAAAAAAGTGGTGCTCGTTTGCGAAGATTATTGTGTGGAACAAAATTCCCCTTTGTTCTGGAAGGAGCTTAATTTCTGCAGTAATCCAAAATCCAAAGGAAAAATCATATTGGCTTTTTGTCGAGGGAGCCGAGGTAATACCTCATCCCTGTAGCACTGTATTGTTATGAACTAAACTACCCAATGGAGCTGTCCTTTAAGCTAGTGGTTCCCAACCTTTTTTCCTTGGAGTATATATATATTGGATATATAAATATATTGGAATACATTTTTTTCATAGTTGAACAGAATTCATTATCAAGTAAGTGCTTTTTAAATGATGTTATTTAACATGTGCAAATCTAATCTTGACAATCTCGCGCACCCCCAGTGATCTTTTGACCCCAAGTTGGGAACTACTGCTTTAAGCTACGAACATTTATAAGCCCGTTTATTAATCAGTGATAATTATCCTATAATATATATTGATTAAACACTTTAAATGAGACATACTGTATCAGAATGAAATCTTGAGGTGCTTAAACACCTTCCTCTGGATGTTTTAACAGGTTCCTGTAAAGTAGTAACGGGCAGCTCTTTATCAAAACGCAGCTGAACATCCTGATGGCTCCTGAGAAAATTTGATAAATGAAGCTTTAAATTAAAACTGTCTTTGAAGTGATTAATCAGCAAAGGCCAAGCATTATCAAGTTTATATCACAGTAAAGTTAATGTCTATCTCTCAACTCTGGGGAACTGTTATTGGCTGATATAAAATAGATACTTTCACAATAAAACAGCGATGATCAGCATGCTGGTTGCAGCTCTGTTTTAGAAAAGCCTGTGTTTCTGTCGGACCTGAATCTATATAATGTTGTTGGTAACTTGCCGCTTGAAAACGTGCAGCCTCACATTGTAAAGCGCTTGAGTCACTTCCACATCACTATTAAACTTTCTGAATAAGTTACACTGCTTGAGAAATATGCATTCTTTGCTCACATGCTTAATTGTTGCATAGTTTTCTGGTCCTGTCAGGTCCTGTCAAATTTTTCATTGCATGCATGCACACTCACTAAGACCCATGGTAATAAAATCAGGCCCGAACCAGAGCTGAAGTGGACTACAAAGGCCCGAGCTAAGACCAGATTGGGTTGGGTCACATTTGCATGGTTTCTCGTGTGGACGTCACTGCCAAATGACTTATAGTTCAGGGACTTATACTGGGATGAAAGTGTTGCTGCACTGCTGTTTTTAAAAGTAATTTGCGGCTGTTTTGACCGACAGTCAGTGCTAGTTGCTATAAAGACACACTCGTAATAGGAGTGCTCCCACAGAGCCGAGCAGTTAACTCATTAAGCTCACACACACATATGGTCGCACTTAAATGCAGCAAATAAATTTCACCCCTGAAGTAAAAGTAGGAACATTGAGGGTTAAAAGTAATTACTTTAAAATGCTGCTTGTTTTTATAAACCACGTTTACTGGGATGGTGACTCACGCCTTTTTCCTTCTTCTGTCCTTTTTTTATTTCAGAGGGCATGTGCACAGTGGTCTACTTCGACGACTGCGTGTCTATCCGTCAGTGTAAACTTTACTGCGAGTCAATGGGAGGATCCAAGTACCGCTGGTTTCACAACGCCTGCTGCCAGTGCATCGGGCCCGAGTGTGTGGACTACGGCAGCAAGGCTGTAAAGTGCATGAACTGTCTCTTCTGAAGTGCGGGCACATATTGGTACCAAATGTCTGGGCCGTACCAGAGGACTGAGGGCAGAGGAAACTATGACTGTTATGTGTTAGCATTCCTCACTTACCTTGTAAAATACCTCCCACACCCCTCCTCTTACTCCTGCAAAGTGTTTTTATTCTGCTGTTTGTTTCACTGTATATTTTTAGATATGTTTTCAATAGTGTTTTTTACTAGAGGTGTATATGAATAATGTATTTTTACAACTATGGTCAGCTAAATCCCATTCCTTGCCAAATAAAGAAAAGTTTGGTGACATGGACTGTTTTGTGTCCACGAAAGTGTTTTTAAATTCTTGTCTTTGTATTTGCTATATTTTCTTTAAAAATGTGTAAAAATTGCAAAGCTCAAGTGGAATAGTAAATGTTTGTCCTCCAAACTGCCCGTCTCCTGCTCTAATCTTAGCCTAGTGTTGCCCGAGTCAGGAAACGCATCATTTCCTGGGGAAACAAAGTTGTTATTATACCATTCTGGTCCACAGGTGTTCCAGTGCTCACTGACCGTCTCATGCAAGCGGAGGGAGGGAGCGTTTACCGATGCCAATCCCTCACCGCCACACACAAATGCTCTTTGTGATGCAAGTTCTTTTTCAAAAGGCAGCAGGGTGCCCTATCACTGATTCTGTTCCCAATTGGCATGCAACAGCAGTTTGCAACAGACGAATGTACCAGACTCACAATGAGACCTTGTTTGTCTTTTTTATAATATTGAATCATGACCTCATTTCGCCATTGCAGCTGTGGGTTTGGAGCAGACGGTGCCAACAAAGATCAGAAGACTAATGTGTTTCATATGTCAGGATGACCACCAGTCTTCGGAGTACAACCACAGCGTTTGGGAAAGTACATATGATTCAGAATACCAAGTGGTTTCAACAAATTTAGATCATAGTCACTTTACCAAACATTGTTTGACAGTTACTCTTGTACACAGTCTTGTATAACTTCAAACCTGTGGTTAAGAACAAAATGACACCACAGCCAAAACATTTTTTATCAGTTCCAGACCATTTACGGCCAGGAAAACCTACATAGACTATACATTTGTGGTGAAAGCCTCACGGCTGAAGGGTTCGCTTTTGAACTACATTTCCCAAAATGCATTTGGGCTTGCGCGCAAGCGTAGATGGGTTTATTTAGTATACAGATATCCGGAAGCTCTACTCTGAAATTGACCGAACGGGATAGTACTTGGTAAAGTTTATTGTCTTTTGAGCTTTGCTTGTTCAACGACAGTGCAGCTGGTGGGAAATAGAGTTTAGTACATGTAGGTAACTATACATCTCATGCTGATTTTGCCAGGACCAAACAGCGGCTTAACCCGTAACGGACAGGCTGGCTAATCAGCTAGCTTAGCAGATTGGCAGCTAGCTGAACTAACGTTAGCATATGGGCCCCTCCATTCAGAGGAAAGCCTCTACATTTTGACTGTTATTTATGTCAATATGCTTAAATTCATTAGTACAGACGCTAACATGAGTGTTATAACAGTGAGTTGTTGCAATGTGCCTGGTTGTGTTTGATTAGTTTTCCTTTGAAATCAGGAAAAGGCAAGAAAACTGAGGATAATCTGCTCAATGCGACGAAAGATTAAGATGTCAGACAGACAAACAAACAGACTTTATTAATAGACTTTGTGCTCAGTGTTTAATTTAGACAGTTTTAGTGATCCCATAGCTGTTGTGTGACATCATTCATCACACCTGTCTTCCTGGTTCTGCAGCATATTGAAAAAGAACCACACAAACTAACCACTTAACATCAACTTAAGTTGTTTGTAATATTAATATGTAAAAGGAGAGCTTTAACCAGCTGTCAGTTTGATAAACATCTTATGATGATAGTTTGTTAAATTTAGTTCATATATTTTAAATGCTCAACGCCCTAGCTGAGATTATGTAAATTAATCTACTTCCTAAAATCTTCACCTAACCTGGTGGCTGAGCTGTTCCTTTTTGTGCTTAATTCAACATAAACAATACAGAAATGACACTGTTCTTATAAAAGACTGTCAAAATCTGTAACTCTATAATATTTATCTACTTTTTATAAATCAGATTCTTCCGTTGATGAAGTGGACTGCAGTTTTGTGACTGATGATTGCAGATTTAGCATGTAAGAGGTAGGACATCGCAAATGTGATTGTTCATATAGCAGAGCCCCATCTGGTGGGTGGACATTACTGTTGCAGTTCAGTTTGTACAGTCATCATTCAAATAATCAGGGAAGAAGGAAGATGAAGTAGGAAAGGGCAACAACTTATTGTATTGTGCTTTAACTTTCTGTTTACAAAAGTTTGGTTCACCAATCAATAGAGCTGCTACATGTTAGAATATTATTCTAAATGTAAGGTAAGGTATCTTGCCAAACATTGTCACAGTTTGGCCGAATATAATGTGAAAGTTGCACCTTTGCTTAAAGTGTTTTGTTCTAAAACTAAAACTATGATTTAGATTTCCATTTGGTGGTACTCATACTGCTGAGACAGTCAGAGGAATTTGTTTTGATTGTTCTTGTTATTGTTGTTAATGCACATATTTAACATTAAGAGCTACTTCTGCAGGTCTCAATATAGCCTGAGTAAATAATATGTACAAAAGTAGATAAAGTCCTCCTAAATACAGCAGGGGAAATATGTTGAATGAGAAGAAATACAGTGCAACAAATATGTTAAACTCAAGCCACATTAAAATCAATTCAAACGTCTATAAATAGGTACAGGTTGAAAGTTGAAAATCAGCCAATGGAATGAAACAATAGAGTGTTAAAAGGTTTAGTAATCGATGGTGAAGAGTACTGAAGCAGGTCTGATCTCTACTACTACAAATAAACATACCAAAAATGTAAACTTGAAAAACTCAGAGAGAAAAACAGAACTGCCCACTCCCTTTGATATAGATAAGTGGGAGATAACACACGAGTGAAGAGCAGAAGGATTAATAAAAGAACGTTTATCTACACTTGAAAGTCGAATGCAGGATCGTCTTAAGTTAACATCTTGTATTTGTGCCCTCTGCAGGTGTGATGGAGAGGTAATGTGCCAGTCAGAGGAGTGAGAAGGCCACAGCAGCCATGACTGAGTGCTTCCTGCCCCCCAGCAGCAGCCCTTCAGAGCAGCGCAGGGCTGAGCACCCTGGGGGCGTGGCCCGCACCCCCAGCTCTGAGGAGATCAGTCCCACCAAGTTCCCTGGCTTGTACCGAACAGGCGAACCGTCGCCGCCTCATGATGGACATCACCATGAGGCCCCGGACGCCTACGTGTCAGACGACGACAAGGAGCACAGCAAGAAGAAGAACAAATTCAAGAAGAAGGAGAAGAGGAGTAAGAAATGATATTATTGTGCTATTTGACTTTGACAGTTTTGTAATAGCAGATAGTTAGATAGACACTTTATTGATCCCGAGGGAAATTTAGGAAACAGTTAAACAAAAAGCTTTTTGCACAACTGACATTTTCTGAATTTTCCTGCCATTTTTGAGCTCTTAAAGCTACACAAATATTTTTAATGCTTAGAAAATTTAAGTGACTTTGGGCACCAATTTCTTGGTCAAAACAATACAGTAAAACAAATTAATGTTCATGGGTTTGAGAAAACATAAGGGAGACTTCTAGTAAAACAAGCTGGTTTCAAATAAGCATGCTGGGTATTGTAGGAATGTAGAATGGGTGTAACCACGAGCTGCTTGTACAACTTTCTCCACAGCTATGGTGGCAATTTCAAATATTATTGCTTCTATCGATTACAGAGAACACCAGCTTTGACTGACGGTGGCTTTTTCCAGGGGTGAACTGCTCCTTTACTGCTTGTTTTTGCTTCCTCTTTTACACTGTAATAAAACTTAGTAGCACCTTAATAACTAAGCAATGTCTCATTATTATGAAATATAATTTAGGCGACCTTGCAGGTAAATAGTACAATTAGTCAGTATTAAGTTGGCATGCCAAAGAGCATAAATTGAGTAAAAGGAAGCATCTGATGTGAAGCTTAAAAAAAAAAGACTAATAATTCTGTCAGTGATATGTCTTTATTTCTGGGTTTTTTCATAGTGTTATTAGAGATCCTGTGGGGCTACAATGCAGCAGATACTACTCATGGGATTTGTTGACACTAACACAAATGTAGAATAACACCGTCCTTGTCCTTTGGCATCTGTCAGCTGGCATCTTCTTCATCTAGCAGGCCTCAGCTTTACAGCAGTTTAAGACTGAATACCTCTGTAATGTTGCTGAAGGTCTCCTCAGTAGCGAAGCGGAGTAAAGACAGAGAAAGAGCTCCACACTTTTCCATCCTGTTGGCCATCGCCGCCTGCAGCAGTGAGATGTGTTCCTGTACTGAGAGCATTTGTCACTGAGCGGTTGTCAGGCTCATTGTCCACTCTGTATCAGGATTTTTCCGTGTCCGTATTTAGCTCTTACTCCGGGGTATGGTGCGAGAGAGGAAGAGATGGACAGTTTCAGAGCACACCCAGAGAGCCCGATGAAGGTGTGTCTTGGGCAGCGGTGTGATAAACAGGCTCTGTTCAGGGGGGGAAACCCAGAGTAAAGATAATAGGAGGAGACATACACTGTGAAGAGGCCACTTTGACACCATGTTGTAGCTGTTTGCGCTGAGAGAAAATGTTTTAATTGAGGCTGTTCTTGAGAGGAGATGCGTAAGGTGCAGTGGGAGCTATGCTAAATCGGTTGCTGACCTCTTTTCTAAGTCCCCGCTCTCCCCCTCCTTTGCTATCTTCACTCTCTCACACATCTCTCTTCCTGTTTCTATTTCACTGCTATTATGATTCTGTGGTAGGAGGAGGAAGATAAGAAAACAGAGGTGTTTCTCCCCTCATATCTAACCCTATTTCTACCCTTTTGCTTTCACAGCGGAAGGATACGCTGCCTTCCAGGAGGACAGTTCCGCCGATGAAGCAGAGAGCCCGTCCAAGATGAAGCGCTCCAAGGGAATCCATGTTTTCAAGAAGCCCAGCTTCTCCAAGAAGAAGGAGAAGGACTTCAAGGTGAAGGAGAAGGGCCCTAAGGAGGACAAGGCCAAAGATAAGAAGTCGAAGGACCTGACGGCTGCAGACGTGGTCAAACAGTGGAAGGAGAAAAAGAAGAAGAAGAAACCGACAACAGAGGCAGAGCCGGTCCCAGTAGAGATCCCGACCTTTAGGCCCATCTTTGGAGCCCCTCTGGCTGAAGCTGTGAAGAGGACAGCTCTGTATGATGGTATCCAGCTGCCAGCCATCTTCAGAGAATGTGTGGACTACATTGAAAATTATGGCATGAAGTGTGAAGGCATCTACAGGGTCTCAGGTATGGAAACTTTTGGAGGCTGTTGGAAGACAAATTGTAAAAACATCTCTCAGTATTTTCATGTCCAATTTAACCTCTCTCCCTGTCAGGTATGAAGTCCAAGGTGGATGAGTTGAAAGCAGCATACGACCGCGAGGAGTGCCCCTGCCTGGAGGAGTACGACCCCCACACGGTTGCCAGCCTCCTGAAGCAGTACCTCCGCGAGCTGCCGGAGAACGTGCTGGGCCGGGATCTGGCCCAGCGCTTCGAGGACGCCTGCGGACGGCAGGTGGAGGCAGAGAAGGTGACGGAGTTCCAAAGGCTGCTGGCCGAGGTGCCTTCGGAGAGCCGGCTTATTCTCTCCTGGCTCGTCACACACATGGACCACGTCATCGTCAGGGAGGCGGACACCAAGATGAACATTCAGAACATCTCCATCGTCCTCAACCCAACCATACAGGTGAGAGAGAAGACATCACATTAAGACATTTGAATTTGAGGGGCAACACTGGCGAAAAGATCGTGTGAAGATGCAGAGAGCAGCAACTGAGCAGCAACAGGAAACTAAACCGCAAGCAGAAGAATGTGCTCAGGCTCGAGTGTACCTCGAAGATAAGAAGCCTCCCCTTAGCAACAAAGCAGCCAAGTTTTTATTAGATCAAACAGTCAGTTCATCTCTGAAACCCTGGCCCAGTTTAGTGAAACTAATTTGTTCCCATAGGGGACGTCTCTGTGGCTGCTCCACTTTTTCTGAGTCTACAGCAGCAGTAGCCACAACACTGTTAAATAAACACTTCTTTCAATTAATGAGCGGAGCCCGGGGTCAGCTTAATCAGCCTAAGTAAACATGCTGGAATTTGAATTGTGCAGAAGGTGGCACAGAGACTATTCTGTTAATTACTACAGTCTCACACACAATGCAGACACAAACTGTCTCATATGCAGTTTGTGCAAAGCTCTTTGGGCTTGTGTGCTTCACTGTGTTGTTTTCCCTTGTGTTCAGATTGGGAACCGTGTCCTTTACATGTTCTTCACACACGTGAGGGAGCTGTTTGGAGACGTAGTCCTGAAGCCGGTGGTGCGGCCGCTCCGCTGGTCCAACATGGCGACAATGCCGGCGCTGCCCGAGACGGCAGAGAGCATCAAGGAGGAGATCAGACGACAGGTGAGTTCAGCCCCCCTGCACACAATTTGTTTGTTTAAATTTTCTGACAGAATTTATTAATAGAGACTTTTAACCTGATGCAGACATCTTCAACTTTTCAGTAGCAACTTTTTAAAATCAGTGCTGTCTCCTCTACCTTTCTTAAGAAGTAATACATGTGAAATTAGATGCCTGCATATTAAATGCTCATGCATATTCTTAAAGGAAGTCTGTCTTGTCTCTCGAACTGATTTCTGCAGCTTTATTTTTCATTTTAATGACCATTAATCACTCATTTTGTTCGGATTTCAACTAAATCTTAACATGTTTGTCATTAAGGAGTTCCTGCTGAACTGCCTGCACAGGGACCTGCAGGCTGGGGTGAAGGACTTATCTAAAGAGGAGCGACTCTGGGAGGTTCAGAGGATCCTGACTGCTTTAAAACGCAAGCTGAGGGAGGCCAAACGTCAGGTAGGTTGTATATGTACTACTTGCTTTTCTTCTGTAGTACACCTGCACTATTACTGTAATTTCTGTACTGATACATATGGTAAGACGACAAACTCCTCCTTCTGCCTTTTAGGAGTGTGAGAGTAAGATCGCCCAGGAGATTGCGAGCCTCTCAAAGGAAGATGTTTCAAAAGAGGAAATGACAGAGAACGAAGAGGAAGTCATCAACCTCCTCTTAGCACAGGTGAGTGAAACTTCCCAGTAATAGGTTTCTCTACTCCATGTATGCTCCTATGAGTTGAAATAATGTATTTTTTACCATCAACCAGGAAAACGAGATCCTAACAGAGCAGGAGGAGCTGATCTCTCTTGAGCAGGTGCTTCGTAGACAGATTGCCACTGAGAAGGAAGAAATCGAGAGGCTGCGAGGAGAGATCGCAGACATACAGAGGTAAGAGAAGAATGAAACTATTTAAGGTAGTAAATATGGTGTAATATGATATATCACACACGCCCCTGAGGTCTCAACTGTAACCCGGCTATGTGTTCCTCAGTCGGCAGCAGGGTCGCAGTGAGACTGAGGAATATTCATCGGACAGTGAAAGTGAGAGTGAAGATGAGGAAGAGCTTCAGATGATTCTGGAAGACCTGCAGAAGCAAAACGAGGAATTGGAGGTGAGAAAACTTCAAGAAAAACTTTAAGTCAAGTGTAAAAATGTTCTCTGTATGTATTTCCTGAGATGACCTAGTTGTTTCTTAAGCTCTATCTGTATTTTATTCCCCTATAGAACAAAAACACCCACCTGAACCAGGCCATCCACGAGGAGCAGGAAGCCATCTTGGAGCTCCGCGTCCAGCTTCGCCTCCTGCAGAGCCACAAACTGCAGCAGGAGCTGACCGTCCAGCCGCCGGCCGAGCAGGCCCCGCCCACGCAGCCGAGCCCGGAGCCCCGCAGCGAGGAGCAAACCAAACGCCCTGTCCCGGCGGTGGCTGCCGCTGCAGACCCCTCAGCTGCCTCTGCCTCAGCCAATGGCAAGGCAGCTAAAGATCCTTCGAAGCCCTCGCCGAGCAAAGACAGGAGAGACACCAACATGTGAGAAGTCTTCTCTCAGTGATGTATTCGGTGCCTCTGTGCTGCTGTACGTCTCTACCGCCGGTCAGTTGTCCTGTAGTGTCACTCGTTATCCACTGGAGATTGTGGCGCCATGGAAAAATCTCGTATACTTTTATTTTGCATTAAATACCTTGTTTTTCATTTGCTTATGCAAAACACAAAAATTACAAGTAGAATAGCTGCTGTAGCGGACAACTGGCTACTGCTGAGAGACCAGGGGGACCATATTATCAAATCAACAGTGCCAAGCCTGTATGAAGGAAGAAGGAGGGGAGGGAAAGAGAAATGAAGGGATTCATAAAGCAAGTGAGGGGGGTGGAAGAAAGATAAAGCGTAAGCCACCATGTCAGTACGTGAATTTAATTTTCTTTTACACTGGTGAGGCTCAAGCAAAGAGGCCAGAGTCCCTGTTTCTCACTATGTCCCTTACCTAGATGCAAACCGTGTTAGGATAGAGACCACTGTGCCATAACTGAAGATGCCAGACTGGACATGTTTCCCCGAGAGAACCACTAACACAAAAAGCTCTTTGAATAATGAAGAATTTATAATTGGTCTATATATTATATATTTAAGTGGTATTCTGAAGAATACGGATGACTATTCAAGAAATCCATTGATTTTAAATTACAGCTTTTTAGTAATATATGAATATAAATATATTGTAGATGCTTTCTTTACTTTGAACGGCAGATGCACATAAACACAGTGCTGTTGTACCTCGCCGACTGACTGGTGGATAAAAACCTTAACGGCAAATAAAGAGGCAACAAAAGGTAAAATTTATCACTGCAAGATGTAGAAAAACACTCAGCATCGTTACAGCCACTCTTTGAAACAACACTTTGCTCTGTAGTGCAATCGTCTTCTCTGTTATCTCTGCCTCTTCCAACAAGAAATGACAATTCTCCAGTTTTACAATGGGGTATCTAATCTGTAGTGATGATTATTGTCGCCAAAAATGTGTGCAGGGATGTGCAGGAGGCTTGTTTTGTGTTTGTTTTTTTTAACTCGATGTGTAGAGTTGTTGCTCATGCGTCAGTTGGAAGTGAGTAAAAAGTCAATCATTTCATTTCACAACTGATCCCTGACTCTTGCGAAGTGCTGTCATCGTTCAGTGATATTTAAAGCGAAGGCACATGAGGCCTGACTCACTTACATTTGTGTATATTATTGTAAAATTGCAAACATACTGTATTTTCAGCTCTTATGTTTTGTCACGGTTCTTTTTTTTTTATTATTAATGACCTGTATGGGGCATGCTAGTGTGACTGCCCCTGCTTTGGTCACGGGCAAATCAAAGCAATCTCATCTGGACTCATGATTCTACATGTTATCATTAATCCTGTGACTGAAACAGATAAATGCTAGATTGGGCTCAGAAGCTTCTCATGAGGTTATTTTCATATTGTTCTGACTTTTGTAGCTTATTGTTGCCGACAGAATAATGCTGTGAAGAATAAAGTGTCGATCCAAAAAGTATATTTGAATCTCTGTCTTATTGTCCGACACACAGCCTTAAATGTTTTACCTTTTTACTCAACTATGTTGGCTGGAAGTGATGTCTATATTTAGTTCTTCCTATTTTCCATTACACATTCTCTGAATACTTCTCCCTCTCCCGGCCTAATGAGGTTCTGAATAAAACATTTGTATCCATTTTGAGGAAGTGAAGCGTGTCATTGTTGGGTTTTGACTCCGAATCAAAGCTTGAGTACCTTAAAGAGATAGTGGAGCCACCCTACTTTTTTTTTTGTTACTGCTTTTACTGGTTTCCGATTTGGAAAGTAGTCGCATCAAGTAGAACAAAAACTGAAAGACAAAGACCGGATATAAACGGAATTCGTTTCAAAATAAAAGTCACCGGCTGTGACTTGACAGAAATATGTTCACCGGCAAGTTAGCCTATGTTTCGTCGTTCATGCCAAATTAACTACAGCCACGAAAAAATTGTTATTCTAATATGCACTGTCTCTTTTGCATTAACCCATACACATACACTCATTGAGGTTGTTTGTTTTTTGTAAATCTCTAATTTGTACTGTATTTTTTGATCTATCTGGCACTACAGTGTCCTTCGGGATTGATAAAGTTCTGTCTTATCTTATCAAACAATGTCGCTGTCCACAAAGATTATTGTTATTCTTGTAACATGTCTTCACATTCATCTGCTGCGAGGGGAAGCTTCCTGTGATCAATTTATAAGATGTGTTTAAGGCATACATCTTAGGCACAAGCAAGATAGTACTAATAGGAACTGTTATGGGACCGATGGTGGTCAGATATGCAACAAGGGGTCTACTCTCTCGAAAGAGGGAAATGAGTATATGTAATTCTTTTTTAAAGGTTTTAAAGTTTTTAACAAGGCACAAGGCTATTGATTAAAACTAAATCATAATCTTAATTGTATACATAAGGCTATTGATTAAAACTAAAACATCATCTTAATTGTATACATAAGGCTATTGATTAAAACTAAAACATCATCTTAACTGTATACAAATGACATTTTAAATTGATAAAATATGTCTGAAAGAAATGTACGATATGGAATATATTGGAGCTATACGAGTCTTACTTTGAAGGTCGCTACCGGAAATTCTAGTTGTCACATACAGCACTTGACACTAGAGTAAAGGAGATGGTCAGCCTGTCTGTCTCAGGGGCTGGGTTTCTCTTTTATCCAACAAGAGAAAAAAAATAGTTTCAAGCATGACGAGACAAAGACACTGAGTGAACACTGACAAATTATGATTTAAAACTTTCACAACTTACCATGGCCATAAGGGAGCTCAAAGTTTGTCTTTTAGGGGTAAGTGACAGATGTTTTTGTTGTTCCAGTTTTGGGGAAAATTCCTTCAGTCTGCTGCGAGTATAACTAACCGACATCATTTTGACGTTAACAACACATTAACAGCCGTTAACTGCTCAAACTGACACGAATACTCTGTACATTTCGGTTATTTCTTTACTTTATCTTGTTGCTCTTTGTACAAAAAAACTTGAGAATCTAACAATTGTTGATAGCTAGTGAGTGAAAAGCCGATAGCTGTTGGGCCGGCGGGCGCAGCAGTCTTTATAAATCAGTTTAATCGTCGTGTACCTCTTGTATTTAATGTTTTAAAAAGGTTAACTGTACTTTACAGCGCATTCTGTGTGGCTTTATTTTTTAACGGCTCTGACAGTTTATCATCCATTACGTCACCATCAGACTAACCGCTACATACAAGCCGTTATTTCCTGCTGCGTTAGCAAAACGCAATCGGTACCAGGCATAGTCAGAGACGTTTGAACTGCAAACTTATAGTTGATCAATAAAGTAAAGGGGAACTTGGAACTTTTATGAGCAATATAAATGTTTGCCAGGCCTGTGTATTCCGTTTTCGCCGACTGACATGCTCACCAAGCACTTTGGTTGCTAAGTTAAGTTAACGAGAGGCTGTCTTTACTTCCCAATCTTTTGTTACCCCTCTGGTTGGATGTATAGCAGATCCTACCATACTTGTAATTGTGTAAAGCTATGTTATGAGCTTCTATTATGCCTGGATCACCAAATGTCATGGAGGCCATTACAGCCCTTTGTTGTTGTTTATTTACTTTTAGGATCAGTGGGAAATGCAGGATGTTGTCTTGCACAAATATGTAATGTTTACTGTAAATTTGAGGGTCAAAGTCATGGACTATAACAGGAACCTATCTTGTGACTGGCATGTCACCGGGCAGTTGCCTAATCAATAGTGATCAATAGTGACTCTTGTTTCTGCGCGTGTTCAGAGTGCCCTGACTGATGATTCATATCTGTCTTTTTTTAGGACACTGGAGTTGGGAAATCCAGCATTGTTTGCAGATTTGTTCAGGATCATTTTGACCACAACATAAGTCCCACAATAGGGTAAGTTGGAGCAATGCAGTGCAAAGCACAAAAGACAGTACAACAGCTGTAGACAAATCAAACAACAGAAACATCATGCTTGGTGTTTTACTGTTTGCTACACTTTTGAAGTACCAAATTAAGTACAAAGACTGAATCAGCAACAACATAGTTCACTTTGATCATGATTTGTCTGCACTCAGATGAAATTATAAGACATGTCTTCTAGAGCCCGACGAGTATATCGCTGATTTATTTAAATGAAAATCTTCGAGATTGTGTCTTTATGAAAGCACCCTTCTGAATACCTTTGCACATTAATATCGATGCAAAATTTGTGCACAATCCATATACCCAAAGTTAATTATCAGTTCAGCGCAATATTTTGCTATGTAAGCAGCCAAATTGGTAATAAGTGAACTTTACCCATTTCAAAAAACATTGTCTCAAAAACCCAATATCCATCGGGCTGTGATAGTGTGATATTATAAAAACGGATGACCCCATCTTTCAAGAGAAAAACACAGTACAATATACCTCAGTCTTTGGCTCATTTAGCCTAAAACTTATGCTTAATGCATGTTTAATAAAGTAATGAGGTGACTGTTAGCAGGTGGTTAAAGTAGGGTTGCAGCAGTAAAACAGTATAATGTTATAACATGGTATGAAATTGACAGACGTACCAAGTACATTTGCTTATCCACCTTATTGAACTTACTGTATTATGACATATTTTTTCTGAAATTACAATAAAGCGTTTGTAGTATTATGTATAATACTGTATTTTGGGATATTTTCATACTGTGCATATTTCTTACTGTTTTGACCCTAATTGTTTGTAACTGTCATGTGTGATGGTTATTTTTTTGCCTCTGACCCAACACTGTATTAGTGCTTCAATGCAATGCGGCTTTAGTATCAGGTTATTTCCGTCCTGCTGACTTTAACTCATGTATTTCCTGTGCTTCTTAAATATCACAACCAAAAGCCTGCTTGTAAAATGCTCTCTATCATCCACAGAGCATCATTCCTCACTAAAACAGTGCCGTGTGGAAATGAACTACACAAGTTTCTGATCTGGGATACAGCCGGACAGGAAAGGGTGAGTACGCAACACAACAGAAATTCATCATTTGCTGAGGGGGAGAAGTTGATTTTCCATTACATTTTGCATCAGGAAGCTGGCAGTGACACAATCATTTCTCTGTCGGTGGTGCTCATGACATGGAGTTATTAATAGGTGTGAAATAGGATGATTCACACATATAGTGAGCTTGGCGGACATGCTTACAGCTTGGAGAAAGTACTGCAAATATCTTCTGCTTGTGGACACCTGTGTTTCTTTCATTCTCTGTAAACACTCATTAACAACATAACACTCAATCAAAATGTTACACTGCCAAGAAAGTTTTTTAGGGGTTATTTTGTAAAACTCATTACTAATAATAATAACATAACCTAGATGTTGTTCTTATGACCACAAGCTGCATTCAATATAAAGACGCTGACGTTTTTTGACGACTAGTGTTGCTGTAGAGCAATGTTTTGCCTATTGTTTGTGTTGCCATAAGCACAGGGATGATCCGGTACACATTTCTGCTGACTGCAGTTGTTGATAATGCGTGCCAACAGTTGGTTGTGCTGCAAAGGTGACAGGGTACAAGGAAAAGACAGAGGAAGAAGACTGCATGGCGGTTGTGAATGCAAGTTGTGAAACATTGCAGTAAAGATTGGGGGTGATTCTTGGGGAAGGAAATGCATGCCGCGTGTTTGTAAAGGCCTAAAGGATACCAATATAGATTTTAATGTTAAAAAGAGGTAAGGTACGTTTTATATAGAGGCTGTAAGCAGTCGTCTATAAGAACAGCTAAACACGGGTGCAACCCCTTTTTAGTGCGTTCAGAGGAGTTTAAACTTGTAAGGAGGTAACTTTTTCCATTGGCCACTCATCACTGAAGAATGTATGGTCCACTGAAAGTATAGTAAACTGTCTGTCTTTCTGTTTTGTGGGTTTGTAATGTAATGTGATCCAGATTAAAGGTCGTCTTTATAATAGATAGCCATAGACAGTTTTTGAAGTCATCTTTTTAAAGCACTTTTTACAATACACAGTTGCTGCTGTGCAATTAAGACTTGACTTTAAAATATAATGTGTTGTCTTTTACAGTTTCACTCGTTAGCTCCTATGTACTACCGAGGATCGGCAGCTGCTGTCATTGTCTATGACATTACTAAACTGGTAAGAATAACACTTTTTGTCTTTAAAGATGAGCAAATCGGCCTTTACAAAATCAAAAACCTCCACTATTAAGGGGCTCAAAATGCCCTTCATCCCGAACAGTACCACTGCTGCTGTTGTGTTCACTGACTCCCTGGTGTGTGTACTGTGTGTAACTGAAGAAGCTGGTTGCCTGATGTAAAATTGAATTACTTTTCCATCACTCTGGGATGCCTTTCTTCCATGACCCACAAATGTCATTCTTTCCTGGTCGCTTAATGGAAACCTGTCTGAAAAACACCATCTAATGCGATGAGTAATATGTGACAAGGGTTGTATAAAATGTTGGCCAGTTTCTCATTAGGGACCTATCCCTGGGTTAACGATGGTCCGTGTGTTTCTGTTGTTTCTAGGACTCTTTCCAGACACTGAAGAAGTGGGTGAAGGAGCTGAAGGAACACGGTCCAGAGGACATTGTTGTAGCGATAGCAGGGAACAAGAATGACTTAGGAGACATCAGGTAAGAAAAGACTGTCAGGGATATTATGGTGATAATGTTTAGATAAATATATTGGTAAATATAACACTAGCCGCAGTATCTCTATAAAACACAAGCTTCTGTCCTGTTCAGTTTACTGCATCACTTCCTTTATATCCCTTTAAACAATTAAGTTTCGTCTTGTCATACCTGTTATTTATTTCATGTCAAGTCAGCTGTGACAAGAAAGTTATGTCTGAATTGTCATAGAAATCTGTAATTGTCTTGTGACGCTAAGAAGACAGTTACAGGGCTGGGTGTGGAAAGCAACCTTCTGCTTGCCTGATAATAAACACAATCAGTTTTTTTACACCCTCAAGAGCTTTATTAATTAACCAAAATCATAAAACATACCATGTATTGTTCTTTGTATTACTATTAGTAGTAATAAAGCTACAGATTCTCCTCCAAAACATTTATAAAAGAGTATTTTGTTCCTTAATGTTTTCCCTTAATTTTGTCCTTGCTGGCCACCGTAAATTCCCTGTTTGTCAAATCAAAAACACAGCAGGGGCTTTGTAAACAGGTTCCAGACATTGTTTGTCTGTTTGAGTGCTCTGTGAAAGGTGCCTGCACACTAATAAAGAACAGGGCAAACCGTTATGCAGAATGACACAGTTTTTGTGTATCATACTCCTAATGAAAACCACAGCTCCTCCTTTATCTGTCTTCCTGAGCAAACTAGTTAGAGATGGAATGGGTGAAATGCATTGATGGAAATGTTTGATTTGCCATGGGACCCTTGTTCAATGTGAGCTTTCTTCCGCACTTGCTTAAGGGCTGGTTTTTTTTTCTTCTTTTTTTTTACAGGGAAGTTCCTATGAAGGAAGCAAAGGAATTTGCTGAATCAATTGCCGCTATTTTCATTGAGACTAGTGCCAGAAATGCTGTCAATGTAGAGGAGCTCTTTCAGAAAATCAGTAAGTTTTGCATCTAAACTATATGTTGTGTCTATTCATGCTATATTGTTGGATAAGTTATTGGTGAAAGTTATCCTTAGATAAAAGGGCAGTATTCCTCCAGAAATGTATTTATTTATTTATTTAGTTTGTATTTAGTTCCATGTGCTCCCATATAGGACGGACCATTTTGATATAATTAGGCAGTAGCCGATTCTGTGTTTGGCAAGCAAATATATTATGTCTTATTTTATGGCTCACTAGAATAAACTGCCAGATTTATTGCAGTTGTAAGATAACTTTGTGTTCTGTGTGTTCAGGTAAACAGATTCCCCCTCTGGAAAACCCCGAGGTGGAAAGCAACGAGTCCTTTAAACTCACCCGGCAGCCCGCTCCGTCTACCAGGAGATGCTGCTAGTACCAACAGTGACTGATGAGATGACATCCATCAGCACCAGGGACCCCACCAGTCACAGCACAGCATCCACAAAGCAGACAGCGTCTCACTCCAGGGAAAGACCAGACAGTGGACAGACAGAGGTCAGCTTGTACGTGTGGTTAAAACAGAAAAACTACCAACAGTATTATATGTCATTGCACATTCATTTCATGTAATAGTAGCAACTCTGATGGTGTCAGGAAGCAGAAAGCCTTCAGTTTGTCCCCATCAGGTGGTTGTTTGGCTGAATGACATTAGGATTTCTGTCTGTGTGCTATGATACATAGCTCATTAAAAAAGCATGGTTTTATACCTTTTAACAAAGTAACTTTAAATTTCAGCGCAACTAAATAACAAGTGAGCTGATGAGCTTTTTAAAACCAGGTTTTGATGCAACTACATTTTCATTTTAAAAGTCAACTGCTCAGTAGACGCTCATTGCACTGTGGCTTTTAAATGGCACACATCAGATAACGGTTTTTAATATTAATTTTTATCCAGGCTACACTTATCTTCTCATGAAGCTTCTATGTACATGTATGTATCACTCTTGTATAGAATTGAATTAGAATATTTGATAAGAGGGTTGTTGAGATCCAACCTGAGACGAGCATTCAGTTTTGTAGCTCCGATGCAGCACCTTTGCATTCCACTGTGTCATGTGTTGTCATGCACATTTGCTGTATAACGGTTAGACTGTAATGCTGGAGATTGAAGTGCTCAGAGGCCATAATTGCAATTACAGTATGACATCCCCTCTTGAAACACTGTGACCAATACTAGAGATGTTTACATAGTGTTTTGTTAAAGATGTTTTTCTACATGCTGAAATGTGTTGTCTGAGATGTCACTACAGGGAATGACTGTATACGACTGCCAAACGTTAGTTTTCTATGTTGAAAAAGGGTAACTAACATTTGTACTGTTAAGAAGAGAAAAGACCTGCATGTTATACTATGTCAAAGGCGGTATGTGTTTTTTGCAGTTGTAAGCAATTTTGCACGATACTCACGGGCCCTTGCTGCCTCGTGTTTTTGCAGGACTGCTCGTAACACCTGGAGTTGAAAAAATGTAAACTCGGAACGCAGAAGAGCCCAGTGTCATTTTTGTTTTTTTACCCCATTGTTCAGGAATTGAGAGGCGTGATCTCTGAGTTTACTTCCCAGCAAAATCACGGTTAGGCTAAGGAAAGTGGATTCTGTGGTTGCTTAACAAACATTAAAAGAACAACTCAGCAATTTGTCCTTTTTTTAATGGGAGGCTTTCAAGAAAAAGGTGCCCTAACGCCCTAAACCCATCAATTTTAGCTCGCAAAATGTGTTTAAAACTCCTTGGCCAAATGATATAACCTATTATGATGTTTATTTTAGCTGCTGTTCCTTTGGAAGAAGTGTCCTTGGATTTGACCACTTGAGAAACCTATAACAGCACTTTTGCATACGTTAAAACAGTATTAATTTGGAGTCATTTGTTTGTGTTACATTACTCCTAATTGGCATTTTAATTTTGATGTTGGACTATAAATGAGAGCTGACTTACATAGTACTTCATGGTCCTCTATGTAACAGTATTTCTGGTGTATATTCCATTGCTTGAAAACATGTTTACGTCTGTACTGAAGTGATCCAGTACAAATTTAAGGAGCCATTTTTAAATTCAATCAGTTTTTACTAACCTTTTTCACAGAATTATGGAGTTTGGTTTGTAATTTGTCATTTTTTTATGCAATTATAGTCTGATTGTACCAGTAAGTACTGTTCTTTTTATTCGAAAGGACACCAAATTCCCTTAAGATGTTCAGCTAATTATGTGGCCTTGTTTACTGAAAAACAGACAGTACACCTGCCAGACAGTGATGTAACAAAACTTTTCACAGTCCAAATGGATAAATGTGTGTCACATGTAATCACTAAGGATAATTTACATTAATTAAATGACAGACACATGACTGCCATCGTCCACTAAAATGTAACACCGTGACTGGCTGAAATTGAAAGCTGAAACTGAATTAGGAGCTGCTCGTTTGGCCAAATGCGTAGTAGGACAAAAGCTTTCCAGCAGATTCATAGACATTCTGTGAAACGCTGATTTTTTAATGCAGTTTGGCATGACATGACCTCCATATAAGATATAATGACATTGAGCAAATTGAGTTTCATTAGAGGTTTTGTGATGAGATTTCCAACAAGTACTTTTTATTCATCCCCACATAAGTGCCTTTTTTTAATGTTTTTTTACACAGATATATGACATGACTAAAAAGTGCATACTGCTAGAATGCATGAATTACTTCATTAATTCAGTACAGACTAGCTGTGCACATTAACAGTCAACTTTGAAATGATCTGCAGCCATCCTTATACTGTATGCTAAGTCATGCTACCCTGTATCCTCTGTATGTCAGATTAACTTTTGTATATTAATCAATGTAATAAAGTAGTGATTATTCTACTTCCTGCTTTGTTTTGTGTTACTTTCAACCACTGTTAAGATGAAATATGTGCTTTGACCCAAGAACACTCTTAAAGGATTGCAAGCCTTTCTGATTTTAGTTTTGTTGACAGAGAGCAGAACGATGAGCTGGAAAAGAGGGAACTCAATAACAAAAGGTCATGGCTTGGATTAACCTCCTGACGTCACAAGAACATGGTATGCATCTCAACCGAGCCGCGTTGACACCTCAGAAACTTAAACTCCAAGTGAAAATGACACTGTAAGGTTTGCACAGTATAGATAAAGCTTTTACTCCAGTCACTGCTAACTATATAATGTGAGAACAGTGTACTTTTTTACATTGAAGTTAACATTTATACACTCTTATGTTAGAAATTCCAATTTTGAAAGGGTTGTTAATACTCTCCCAAACCTATAATGTTCAAACACACTAGAAACAAAACTATCTTGTATTTTTATTACGTTAATTATTTCTAATGTTGTACACGTATGTTTCAAGTGGCCTCTTAAAAAAGCTGTGAACAGCACAAGAGTTCAGCATTCCAGCCACAGTGGATTACCCCTCAGCAGCTTACAGCAGGGAGGTCTGCACTTCCAGTCACGGAGATGGATTAAACCATAGCCACAGTTGTCAATGGTCTCTCAGAGAGTAAAGTGGGGTATTCAAAGTTCAAACTAAGCAAACACACTGTATGAAAAATCAGGATTTTAGTCTATAATCATGTTTTAGTTACGACTAAACGGAAACTAGACATATCTGAAAGTAATCCTGCAGTTAGGCCTGCTTCAACACTGGGAGAAGTTTCAGTCCATCTTTGTTGCTCAAATGAATCAAATATTTTTATTTTTTATTTTTCTCGTTGGCTCTGAGTGGTCCTACACCGATATTCATCTACTTCCTCTTATATGGATGCCATCTGAAGCACATGAAAATAATAATGTGTTGTATCTGCTGTCTGAAATAGACTGCAGGCTCTTGTTCTTATGAGAGGGTCAATAGTTCACAAACAGGGACACATTTACACTCAGTGTAACATAATTGCTTAATGACTGTGAAAATGAATACATTTCATTAAGACAGACACAGTTATTGCCCTGTCTGTTATTTTTGATACTTTCAGTTATTTTTGTTCCAGACATTTAAAAAAAAAAAGTTATTCATATTTCAAGTCTTTACTACTTTAGAACCTTTTTTTTATTATTTAAGTTAAGGTTTAAAGTTATCTTAACTCTGAAGTAGAGTCTGAGCAATAAATTGGCAGGCTGATATTAGCTTATTACAGATATCAGCTTGGATGTCAAAAATGTACCAAGAAATCCCAGCACAGAAAAGTCAAAGATATGTTTTAGATGATTAAAAACAATGTTAACTTCCTACTAACCATTTTTGTTTAAAAAAAAAGTCTTCCTTTGATATGCATTTCTGTAAAATCATATCATCATATTTTCACATTTTATATTGGCAGATATCAGTGAGGCTTTGCTCTGAAGTTGAGCATTTAAAAAAAAACACATAATACGATGTAACATGCTACTTCTCGTCAGTAGGGCTGTAACTATCCTTTTTTCATTCTTTATTAATCTGATGATTATTTTCAGGATTTATCAAATGTTATTGAAATCAATCATCATGCCAGAGCTCAAAGTGACTTTTTCAAATAGCATATTTTGCCAACCAACAGAACAAAAACCCAGATACTCTACATCTACAAATGACAAAAACGTTAAAAAAATATGTACATTTAATAAGCTGGAAAAGGCAAATGTTTTGACATTAAATAAGTTATCTTTGCAGCTCTATCAGGTTAGCATGACATCAAAACAGGTGGTAAACAAGAATACAGTACCTTTTTAAAAAGACATATTCTAAGGTTTGTTTTTAGTTGTATGAATTGTATAAGTTCTTCATAATAAACAGTCTGAATGGAGGCCCAGCCCCATTGAGGATAGTTACAAAGTGTTAACAACATGTGATATTAAGTGTGGGAACTAAATGAAAGTGAAAGAAGAAATATAATTATTCCCACGTGTTTAGTCCAAGTGCATTTCTTTGTGTAGAAAAATTGCCTCAGCGTGCGTATTTTAACCTCAAATATGGACCAAGTAACGTACATTCAAATACGGTATGGCAAGCCCCTTTCACATTTAATCGGTAGCAGTGACTAGTTTGAATTCCAAGCCAACATATCAATAATGTTATTTTGATTTGTTGCGATTCTAATTAATGATATCTATAACTTCATTCTCACTAGTCAAAATGTTAATTATTGATATCAACAATTCAATTCCCACTAGTGGAAATATCAATTGTTGATATTAACAATTCAATTCTTACTAGTAGCAATGTTCATTGTAGATATCTACAATTTTTCTTACATGACAGATAACATGTCTAAAATTCATTTCTGACTAGTCAAAATTAAATTACTGATATGTCGGTGTGGAATTTTAATTGGTAAGATGGTAATTTCAGATATTGAAATGTGAAATTACATTCCTACAAGTAACAATTATATCCGAGATATCTACAATTCCCTCTGTAACTAGTCAACATTAAAGATGTATCCTTATTCTGACTAGTCAGAAAGGAATTACTGATATCTATAATTACATTTAAGTATCTGTAAATCAGTTTTGACGAGTCGAAATGTAATTTCTACATGTGAGAATATATTTGTAACACGTTATAATTGTTTTACAGATATCTTAAATGAACAATTTAACTTGTCAAAATGACTTAAAATGTCATTTTGACTCGTGAAAACTGAATTGCTACTAGTCAGCCCCACTGATTATATGTTAAAAGGGCCTAACCCTTGCCATATAACGGCCAATTTAGGACTACACCTGCCTTCTTTTATAAGTTTTTCTTCCCACGTATTTCACAGTACACGCAGTACAACTAGTTTTCTGTGCCATAATCACATCAGTTGCAGTGCCACGAGGGCGCGCAACAGGGTTGTGCGCTCGCGCGTTCAAGTATTTGTACCCACATGCTCGTTCTCAGAGCTCAGTCAGCATTTGACTCAGTAGTGGCAGGGGATCTAGAATTTCCACTTGTCAGTTATACTCCCCGATACCGAAATCAAGTGCATCCCCTCAGCTAAAATGTCAAAGTTGGATCAGGTCCTTATTCTTGACCCTCCCGTCGACCTCAGATTTAAAGGTAGGTGCATCAAGTTCTTCTTGACGTGTGAAATGTCCGGAGAGCAGTGGTGGTGGAGTATTACCTGACTGAAAAGATTTCACACTCCCTCCAGCGAATTTCGTTGCTAGCGAACAAGCTAGCATTAACCGCCATTTTAAGTTAGCCAGGGACAAGACGGGCCGCTGAATCCTCGCGCTGTAGTGACGTGGATAGCCGGCGTGGCGTGCATCTTGACCGGTTGCCAGTCATGGCCAGCTACCTGGCAACACCTAGCAAAGAGGTGGAAGAATGTGGGGCAACTGTCAGTGGTTTTAGAATGATATTTAAGTGAGCAGCATGTTCATGACTTCAGTAGCAACATGAGCTAATTACTCTGCTGTTGCTAGCAGTGTTAGCAACGGCAAACTGTTGTTTCCTTGGGGCTCAGCCTATTCCCTGAAATGCTCATCGCTCACAACCCGGACGTAATATGGAAGAAAATTAACTTTCTTAGCGACAAATATAACGTAACACCCGAAACACCTCTGGCAGACACTTAGCTATCCCAAGCTCTTAAAGTAACTGACAGTTTGAATGACCAACGTACACCGTATAGATCTACAGACAGAGTTTTCAGGAACATTTGGTTCACGTTTGTTCATGTCTCCTAGCTAACTCCATTAACCAGTTAGCAATATATGCTCAGTCAAAAATGTTGACAGACAACATTGTTCTCACACCCCAATATAATCCCTACATTAGGTACAAGTGATTGCTCTCCTGGCGGTGATAACTTTCAATGATGTGTCAGTGAACCGTTGGCTAAGCATAGCTATGCTAGCTTGCTAATGCAGAAGTTGACATGCAGCTACATTGTTAGCTAGTGTGCAACAATAATCTGTCTTGTTTTACATTTTGCCGACTTATCAACCTTGTTTTATCACCTACTCAATACTCATACATGTAGTTTAAGTGTGTAATATTTGTATGACTTCAACTGTTGCTTTTGTAATTAAAAGGCCATTACTAATGATTGAAGTAACAACTAACAGTAAAACTGTATTGTATGCTATTCCAACAATCCAAGGACGTTATCACCATTATTAATTGACCAAGAATTTGTCGCTTAATTTTTTGTATTTGTCCCAGAAACTAGGCACTATCTCTGGCTGTTGCAGTCTTTAT